>NC_079218.1:23644784-24844784 GCF_029633865.1 Lampris incognitus
AGTACAGCCTGTTTCTACCCTATCTGTGAAAAGTATTTTACATTTTGTCAATCAAGGACCTACTACCCTTAGTACCATATTTTTCCATTTTCCCTCCCTTTTGTTATCTTAAAGAAGCTATATCATGCTCATTCCAGCTCTATATTTTCATGCCGGGGTTCCACTAGAGTAGCTTTGTATGATTCACAATTTTAAAAAAAAAGAATCCTTATTGATCTTATACTGTGCCTTTATGCAGCCCCTCAGTTCATCCTCTGTCTGAAACAAGCCATTTTAGCTGTCTCTTTAATGCCGGGGTCAGTTTACAGGATTTTACCCGATTTTGGCATGATTTTGTTGTTGCCGACAAATTTACAGTGTCAGGCCCGATTATGAATGTCAGTAACAACAAACAAGCGTGTACTGTGACATAATTGAAGAACAGCTATGTGGCATCTGGGATGTCCCATGACAACCCGAAAATTCTAGCATGTCAGATTTTGTTTTGTGTTTTCCTGCCTAGTCTGTCATCTCCTATGATGTGTTCCTTGATGATATGATTCTACAGAATGCGGTTATGCCATGGTGGGTCCATTGCCTGTATCCATGGTCATGTGCTGGTGTTAAGTTTGGGTTGTAGGCTGGCCAACTTAGTACTTTTATTTCTCTGTTAAGCTGGAATTGTTTAACCACTTCTAACCACATCTTAATAGAAAGACTGACACCTTGATTTTGTAACTGAAATATTTCTTTCACCCTATCAAGACAACCCAAAACTGACTGTATTGGTGTATCCACCAAAGAAATTTGTATGTCTTTCCATTTATCTTTACATGTTGAATTACACCAATCCACTAGTGATCTTAACCGAGCAGATAAAAAATGATCCTTCAAGTTTGGTAGTGCCATGCCTGTCCTCTCCCTAGGCAGCTACAGGGTTGAGTATTTTATTCGAGGTCTTTTTTTGTTCCATACGGACCTAGAAATGTGTTTGTCCCAATCTCTAAACTGTTTAACAGAGATCTCTACTGGCAGACTGTGAATAGATATAGTAGTTTGGGGAGGATATTCATCTTGATTGCTCTTATTCGACTGCCTATGTCAAGGGGAAGCAGAGCCCACCTATCTATAGCCTTATATATTTTCTTACTGATTTGATTATAGTTTATGGCATACAGGGAGGACGTATCTTTTGGTAAATAAACCCCAAGGTACTGAATATGTGGTGAATACCAGTTAAAATTATACTTATTTGCCAATTCTTGGGCGGGGGCGAAATTGAACGTCAATGCCTGTGTTTTATGAATAGTAAGTTTATATCCAGAA
This sequence comes from Lampris incognitus, assembly GCF_029633865.1. NCBI lineage: Eukaryota > Metazoa > Chordata > Actinopteri > Lampriformes > Lampridae > Lampris > Lampris incognitus. The sequence goes on from NC_079218.1 coordinate 23,646,090, forward strand.
TAACCCCCATACACTTTTAGGATATTCATGAGCAAAGGAACCCCTGAACCTGGATTTTGTAAAGTCACTAATACATCATCAGTGTAAAGGCAGAATTTGTGTTCTATTCCCCTTATAGTTATACCCTCCAGATCTCTTTCCTGTCTAATGGTTTGGGCCAGAGGTTCAATGAAAAGATTAAAGACAATTGGGCAAATGGGGCAACCCTGTCTGCAACCACAATGTAGAACTATAAAATTACAGAGACTACGATTGATTTTTATCCTAGCAGTTGGGGATGAATACAATGTCTTAAGGCATTATATAAATCCATTACTGAACCCAAATCTGTCCATTACTTGGTACAGGAATTCCCAGCTGACAAGAGTCAAAAGCCTTCTAAGTTATCTAAGCTGAGGATACTGTGGATTTTTTTGATGCATTCTGAGACCTCTCTGTGTTCCAGGACCTCCTAATTTATAAATTAAGCACTGGTTGCAGCCATTGTTTTTGGACCAAAGCTAACACATGCAATCCAGTGTATTACAAACTACATTAAACCCAGCCCACAGCTGGGTTTAATGTAGTTTTTGTTTTATTAATGTAGTTTTTATTTTATTTTCACTCTTATTTGATCTTACTCTTATTCCTGCCTTGTCTGGTTTTATTGGTTTTTTTTGTGGTTTTTTTTGTGAAGCACTTTGTAACATTGTTTTAGAAAGGAGCTATATAAATAAAATTATTATTAAACTATATGGGAACACTCTTCTGCTCTAATATTGATGGTAGGATTGGTAGATTAGCTGGTAAATAAGCATTGCCATATCATCATCATGTTTCAGTACTTTTTCCTGCTTTAGTAGGAGCATATTTGCTGCTGGGAGGTGCGGTGGTTAGTGCAGTGCCTCACAGCAAGAAGGTCCTGGGTTTGAGCCCCGAGTCATCCCGGGTCATCCTCTGTGTGGAGTTTGCATGTTCTCCCCGTGTCTGCGTGGGTTTCCTCCAGGTGCTCCGGTTTCCTCCCCCACAGTCCAAAGACATGTAGGTCAGGTGACTCGGCCGTACTAAATTGTCCCTAAGTGTGAATGTGTCTCGGCCCTGTGATGGACTGGCAGCCTATCCAGGGTGTCTTCCCGCCTCCCGCTCAATGACTGCTGGGATGGGCTCCAGCATCCCGCGGCCCCCAATGGGGGAAGCGGCTTGGATAATGGATATTTGCTGCTGCACCAGTGATTACCTACCCGGTCAAAAATTTCAACAGCGGTATACGTAGAGTGTCTCCAGCCATAGTATAGATGCCACTAAGTATTACATAACCTGAATCCACAGTCCATATGGATTTTAACATGGAGGACAGTGCTTCACACAATTGTTCAGTGAACTTGTGAAGTTAATTGTTTTACTCAGTCATCAAACATAACCTTTTTTTCCCCCCTTTTCTCTGCAATTGTACTTGGCTAATTACCCCACTCTTCCAAGCCATCCCAGTCACTTCTCCACCCCCTCTACCGATCTGGGGAGGGCTGCAGACTACCACATGCTTCTTCCGATACATCTGGAGTCGCCAGTCGCTTCTTTTCACCTGACAGTGAGGAGTTTCGCCAGGGGGATGTAGCATGTGGGATAATCACGCTATTCCCCCCAGTTCCCCCTCCCCCCTGAACAGGCGCCCTGACCGACCAGAGTGCTAGTGCAGCAACCAGGACACATACCCACATCTGGCTTCCCACTCGCAGACATGGCCAATTGTATCTGTAGGGATGCCTGACCAAGACAGAGGTAACAAGGGGATTTGAACCAGCGAGCCCTGTGTTGGTAGGCAACGGAATAGACTGCTACGCTACCCAGACGCCATCAAACATAACCTTAACTCACAAACTTATAATGGAAAACACTCAGGTTTTTTTCTGCGTTGCAGTGTCTCAAATAGCACTTTTTGAGTTGCACTCTAGTGCCAGGAAAAGGTGCCGGTGAGTTGTGGGCCATGACACAAGTTAAGCACCATACATTTAACACCAAGAGTAAGAGTTTCAACACGTTGATCATGATCTTAACTTTGGTTATTTTCAAGGGTCCTCTTACGCTAATGGTCCACCTGCTTATTTGCTGGCTCACTGTAGAGTCTTTGCTACAGGTGTAAGATTTGGACTCTTCATGCTGTCTCACATTTACCTGCCGTGTCTCGTTCTACTTTTTACCTGTGAACTAACTCTTAAATTCAAGTCAGTGTGAATATGTAAATAATGTAGCCCTTGAATATTGTTGTAGCAGTGGGAGGAGCCTTACTGTAGTATGTGTCATCCAAAAGGTACATTTCTCCACAGTATAGCAGTCCTGTGTGCAATCACAAGACACCGAACATCTTCGTTTGCTTCCAACCACCTCTCCGGACTCTTCAAATAAAGTCGTGACTCTCCTGACAGTCTACTAGCTTAGTCCCTGTGTTGTGCTCTACGTAACTGGTTGTAGGCGTCATAGAACAATCTCTCTGCAATGTGTGTGGGTGTCTGAAAAGTGTTCTGCTCGATCAGTTACACTTGTGCATGCACACATGCGTGCACATGTGCACACACACACACACACACACACACACACACACACACACACACACACAGTATATACATTGACACATTCACTTAACAGAAATTGCACAACCTAAAAAACATACATGTCTCCACACTGACTTTTTTTTTGCGAAAATTTTCCTATTGAATATACGCAATCCCTTGGCTCTAAATTACCATGTAGCACTATGTAGTCTAAATTTGCATAAATGCATTCAAACAAACAATGATTCCAGGTGTAAAAGTGAGCTATAAATCTTCATATTCTGCTAGTGTGGATTCCAGGATACACATGAATAACTTGGCTGAACGGTTTTTCCCTGTAACTTCCCCACAGGGTTCAACATGAAGTAGAGAGAAACAAGCCTAACTTAGCCATGGTTTCCCCAGACATCATCTCAGAGAAGTCCTTGAGCTAACTGGGGTTCAATTCAAGTTTATATTTGAGTTGAATCAAGTCTCATGTAGAACATCCAGGAGTTGGGTTACCATGGTTACCTCCATCTAGAGGTGGCCTGGTTACCCGGGTGACTCACATATGGAGCAGGCTGTCATTGGCGCGTCCTTGAAATGCTCCACTTTTTCCTGCCCTCCCTCTCTCCCTCCCTCTCTCCTCCATCTCGCCCTTCTGCTCTCCTCCCTCTCTCCTCCTTCTCTCCCTCTATGTGAAGTAGCACCTTCCTTAAGAAGACGGACCAGCTCATCATTCACGTCTCCACCTGGACTCTTAATCTAATGATGCAACAGGGCTCAAAAGATCAGCTGAAAAATACACACATGCAAGGATACACATGTGCAACCTCCATGTACACTCCACACTCCACATACACTCATGATGCATGCACACGCTGACAAACACTGGCATCCTTCATCTCAGCCCACCAATAGTACGCGAGTGATGTACCACCACACATACTATAGCAACTGTAGTATGTCATTTCAGATCCTGTCTTGGCCAGTAGCGGCGCTAGTCTACTAAATGTAAGACTGAGAAAAATGTTACAGTAGGCATTTTTTTAAGGAATGTCGGTCAAGGACAGTACAGAGAATAGTTTTGATCTCTGGTCAGCCATATTTTGGACAAAACGTTTTGTAACTCGTTCTCCCCCCCCCTCTACTTAATTTACTAGTTTTCATAATTGAAAAAGAAACATGTATACAGAATTATAGGAGAAAAATTTCTTTCAAGGAACAAGAAGAAAACAAACAACAATAGACAAGGTGTGTGTGCATGTGTGTGTGTGTGTGTGCGAGCGTGCAGTTGAGAATAAACAAATTCTAGAACAAGTGTTGAAAACAAAATACTACAACCTCACAGCTGCTCAAGCAGATATGTAATGAAAGGTTGCCATACACTGCTAAAATTATCCTTAGGTCCTCATGGAGCAAATCCTATCTTTTCTAGCTTCAAAAATTTTAATGTATCTCTGATCCAGTGTTTAAAGGAAGGGGGGGGCAGTCTGCTTCCAGTTAAGTAAAATGAGTCTTCTGGCTAAAAGAGTGACAAGCGATGCAATTTAATTGTGCCCCAGGAAGAAGATCATCCCGAGATTGGATATCAAAAATGGCTGTAAGAGGATTTTGATCTATTGGTCATTTAAGTGTCTTGGATAGGGCATCAAAAATGTAGAACCAGTAACCCGAGAGCCTTGGGCAAAACCAGAATGTATGAGTGATCAGGTTTTGTAAAATAGTTGACCAGGGGTCTATGTGACTTTGTCCACCCATCCACCAATATCCAAACCGCTTATCTTGCTCTCAGGGTTGCAGGGATGTTGGAACCTATCCCAGCAGTCATTGGGCGTCAGGCGGGGAGACACCCTGGACAGGGTCTCTGATAAATTCTGAGTCTCATCACCAGCCAGTCAGACTAGCTTGGTCTAGTCAGAAAGGCACGAACTGAGGAAGCCTCTTGGATGAGAGGCGAAACATCTTCACGGATACATACCAAATCCAGTTGCACTTGATTCAACTCCTTTGGATAACCATGACCTGGATGAATGAGAACATTCACAGACACCCTGGACAGGCGCCAGTCCATCACAGGGCCAACACATTCACACTTAGGGACAATTTAGTATGGCTGACTCACCTGACCTACATGTCTTTGGACTGTGGGAGGAAACTGAAGCACCCAGTGGAAACCCACACAGACACGGGGAGAACATGCAAACTCCACACAGAAGATGACCCGAGATGACCCGGGACGACCCCCAAGGTTGGACTACCCCGGGGCTCGAACCCAGGACCTTTTTGTTGTGAGGCGACCACACTAACCACTGCACCACCATGCCACCCTATGTGACATTGTGTGAAATAAAATTTTAAATGAGTTCTAATGTAATATGAAGCTACAGCAGTGACGCAGCCTCATGACAGTCACTAGCAATTAATTAGTCAAGGTTTGACTAATGTAAGTTCAGACTGCATGATTTTGTACAGATGTTTTTTTTAATCATATTATTCAGCCATTACAAAAGAGATCCATCTTTCACATCAGTGCAAATAAAGCCTCATCCTAAAATGACTTACATGTGCAAAGGAGCAACAACAAATAACATATTGTGACTGTGCTCAGCCTTTTCAATTGCAATTTTGTCAAGCATTGGTCGATAGGGATATAAGCCCCAGGGTATAGCCTGAATAAGGGCATCTCTGCAACTATTAAATCAGCGACTGCGCTGTCTTCCATCATTGCTGCCGTTGATGTTTTTCTGGTCTGGTCTGGTCTGGTCTGGTCAAGCTACTGAGCTATACATAAAGATGCCCAGCGTAGAGTAATGATGATGTAAGTCATCTGCACCACACAGAGTGACATAAAATCTGGTCGAATGGGCTCATATCACAGACAGATCTGATCTAGGACTGATGTAGGGTATGAGTGTCACAAATCAGGGTTGAAAAGGTGAATTTCCATGTGTTTCTTTGTGTTTGCACTGCTCTAAACAAATTTGAACTTGAAAGGGGGGGGACATTGGTCTGCATTATGGTGCAGTCTTAACATAGCCTACGATGTGTCTGGTTCAGGCCAGAGATTGATCTGCCAGTGGCCATGTCCAAAAGATGAAAACAAATCTCCTCTGGTAGGACCATGGAGCATAATCAGATTAAGGAATGGGTTGATGAGTGCAGCTCTGCTTTTGTTGTCCTGATGGAGATCTCCTGGCTCTCTGACCAACACTCGACTGGTGCCCTTTCTACCACAGTTGGAAATATTTTCAATGCAAAACCACATAAAGAGCTGAGGGACTTCCATAGCACACTTACAAAAATGACGCATTTTGGTAATGCTCATATCCAATTGTTGCTATTTAGCAAGGACTCGATCATTTTAAGATATTTTGTCTTGCCTCAAGTGAGTTTCCCTAGGGTTCATTAAAATGAGCGTCAGAATTTCGCTTCTCAGTGACGTCCGGTAGTGTAGCGGTCTATTCTGTTGCCTACCAACATGGGGATCGCCGGCTCAAATCCCCATGTTACCTCCGGCTTGGTCAGGTGTCAGACACAATTAAGGTTGCCAACTCCCTGAAATGGAAATAAGGGACAGGGGACGGGGTGGGGTAGGGGTCCCAGGTCCGACTACTTATAACAAATACAGCTGCATGACTGCATTATTATTGCACTTACTGTATCTGAATGTATAATATACTTGGTTGTAAGAATTCCTATTCATACCATAATCCCATCAAGGAAATGCAATAGCTTCAACCAGACATATATCTATAGGCCCATGCACTAAGACAAACACACAAACCTGAATTTGATCAGTTTCGTATTTTTGAGCAATAGAAATACATGTATAGCAGATTATCATTCAAGAATTGTATTTGGTCAGTGCAAAATAGCAGTTCAACTGTTCAGTCTTCACATTGGCATGTATTTATTCAAGAACTTTCTTTTTGCAGTAGTGCAAAACACCAATTTCACATGTTCTTTGGAATAAAACAATCATTAGTGCAAAAACCATCTTAAATTTCAGATCTTGAAATTATTCCACAAAGGTTCCTGGCTGACTTTACTGTAAACAAAGCACTTTTTTGTGCCTCAAAGGTCAAAGGTCATGACTACACTTCATACCAATAACAATTATATCAAGAAATAGTTATACAGAATTCACTTGTGTAGCCAACCAACAGTACTTTGCACCGTACACATCTTATCAAGACATCTTCTGAACAAAGGAACAATTAATCATTGAAAATGTATGTATTTCACAAACAGTGAACCAATTTGTCAAGCAGGTCCAGAACCAGTCAGCTCTGAATTTGCTAAATTCAGCTCCATTGTTCTAGCTCCATTAACAGTGTTACAGCTCCAGTCACAGTGTTACCTCCAGTTACAGGCTTAGCTCCATTTCACAGTGTTAGCTCAAGTCAGTGTTTCTTCCAGTCAGTGTTAGCTCTGAGTTTGGTGAAGGCCTATTTTTTCCACTTGTACCTTTTGATCTTTTGCAGCAGTAAGCAATCATTTATCCTCCAGAGCTGCAGTGTAAAACTCTGAGCAAGACATTTCATAATTCAGAGTGACGATCAGCTCACTCTTCATTAGTGCAACAGAACATTTGTTCCGCACATCTGTCCATTTATTTTTAATTGAAGAGAAAATCCTCTCCTCATACCCAGTAAAGGATGGGATGCTGAGGACAAAGGACACCACAGCCAGGATGTTTGGAAGGTCAGCTGCCAGGAGAATTGCCACCCACCTCTCAGCTGTTCCCTTGGACACCCACTCCTGATGCTCTGTGAGGCGCTCTAGAATGCTATTGGCAGTAACACACTCATCATAGAGCTCAACCACAGATATGTTAAACCTGCCAACCAGGTGAAGCCGCTCAGTGATCTTCTCCATGTTATCATAGGAGAGCTTCCGAGATGCCAGAGAGAGGGGCTGCAAGTGAAAGAGCCAGTTGTCCTCTGAAAAGTTGAACCACTTCTCGACATGACTGATGGCAGTGTTTAAGAAGGCTGTAAACTCCTGCCTGGCAACATAGCATCAGATGGCGAGAGAGGCTGAAGCTGATGTCTTGTTAGGAAGCCATAGAACCCGTCATCTTTTCTTTGAATTAATCTTCTCAGAAAAGAGTCCATAATGGCATACAGGTCAGCTGATGTGGTGGCATCCCTCTCCAGCTTTTTGACCACCTCTTCAAAGAGGCACAGGATTTCATGGAACTTGACATCACAGAAGGCACAGAACTCCTTCAGGAACTCTTCTTTTGGCAGAGGTGGAAAAGAAACTGTACACCTTAAGGACAATATTTTCCACGTCAACTGAGAGCTGATCCAGGGCATATTTCACAGTGTTATGGACAATATGCGCATGGCAGTTGCCTCAGAGGAGATTACTGTTGGACTGCTTCAATTTTGTGAAGACTGAACTGTGAATGCCACAGTTGACATTGGTATTATCTGCACTGAATGCAGACACATGATCCAAAGTCAGTCCCAGGTTTTCAAGAGAGCTCAGGATGGTATTGACTATTCCTTAAGCAGACTAATCTGGATTTTCAACAAAATCAGTCAACTTGTTGGTGATCTGATTCTCTGGAGTGAAAAACTGTATGGCCAAGGGAAACATCTTGCAATTGCCCTTATTAGAGGCATCCATTTGTACAGAGAATGGGGGTGGATTCTCAGCACTTTTTAATTTGTTGATCATCTCCTTACTGCCTTTGGAGAAAGGAAATCTGTGACCACTGCCTCGGCTTTTGTCCTCCCAAAGGACATCTTCTTGACGATGCTGAAGTCACTCAGTGTTCGGAGAGTCAGCTTAATCGCACAGTCAGAACTGTAGCTCAAGTTGTGCTTCAAAATATGATAGACATGTGCTAGCTCTGCAGCAGTCACCTGTAAAAACAACAAAAAAAAGATGTAATTTCACTGCATATATGTACAGTGTGTGTATAGTATACTAACTACCTGTATAGTATGTATATGAGCTGTTTGAACTTGTAAGATGTGTGTAAAAGGTTGTATATATGTATATGGTATTTATTATTATAAATAAAATAGTAAATATTATTTACCACAGTCATTACTGTTAGATTATATGAACATTAAATATGATGCACTTTAACTTTTATAGTACAAATAATCACAGTTTATCAGTGTTGGGGAGTAGTGAACTACATGTAATGAAACATTTTGCAGTAGGCCTAGCTTGTTGGTTGTTCAACTACTTTCATATTTCCATGGTGATTCAAGTATAAATTACTTTTCTGTTCGCCATTTTTTTATGTAGTTAACTTGTGTTATATGCATTAGATTACACCAATATAAAAGACATTTGTAGTCATTGCACTTTCCCATGAATAGTATCATGATAGCTTTGCTGTGGTTCAACTTCTCTGCTTTCAGAGTAGCTTCCCTAACACTGCTAGCCTATCTATCAACCAGATTTGGGTTTAATAAAATCGATATGATTATTAATACATACCATATCAGCCTCTGGAGATGGCTGGCGAACAAGAAACTGTGAAAGAGCTTCCTGACTCCTCAGAAGCCTGTCGCTCCTTTTGTGATTTTCTCCTGATCCATGCTGTTTGACATCAGTAATTCCACCGGCAGACAGTGCCGTTGGCCTCGCATGTATTCCCGCCATTCATGTTCATTTTCCCATTCTGTTCTGTATTTCTGTAATCGTTTCTTTCTTTCTTTCTTTCTTTCTTTCTTTCTTTCTTTTTTTTTGCCACCAGCGGACTTGACTGGGTAATGTTAGCCATGTTTTTGAAACTCGCGTCTGGGAAAGGGGGCGGGGCACAGGCGTATCATAGCAACACTGACAGCGCTTCTCATTAGTCAAGTATACTAACTACCTGTATAGTATGTATATGAGCTGTTTGAACTTGTAAGATGTGCGTAAAAGGTTGTATGTATATGGTATTTATTATTATAAATAAAATAGTAAATATTATTTACCATAGTCATTACTGTTAGATTATATGAACCTTAAATATGATGCACTTTAACTAGTCATTACTGTTAGATTATATGAACCTTAAATATGATGCACTTTAGCTAGTCAATGAGAGGCGCAGTCTCATAGCAACACTGACAGCGCTTTTCATTGGTTAATGAGAACCGCGTTCTCGTAGCAGCGACACTGACACAGCATTTCTCTTCGCTCTGACATTGATTCTCAAAGATACGGAACAAAGTGCGCCCCTTATCAGTTCAATAAGGGATACGTCTTTTAGTTTCCAAATACGGGACGATTCCGTATTTTAAGGGACGGTTGGCAACCCTAGACACAATTGGCTGTGTCTGCAGATGGGAAGCCGGATGTGGGTGTGTATCCTGGTCACCGCAATAGCGCCCCCTCTGGTCTGTCGGGGCGCTTGTTCGGGGGGGGGGCTCGGGGGAAGGGGCTCGGGGGAATAGCGTGATCCACCCATGCGCTACGTCCCCCTGGCGAAACTCCTCACTGTCAGGTGAAAAGCAGCAGTTGGCGATTGACTCCACATGTATCAGAGGAGACGTGGTAGTCTGCAGCCCTCCCCGGATCGGCAGAGGGAGTGGCGCAGAGATCGGACCGGCTCAGAAGAGTGGGGTAATTGGTCTGATATAATTGAGGAGGGGGAAAAAAGGGGAGGGGGTCCAAAAAGGGGAAAAAAAAGTAAACGTCAGAATTTCGCTTCCCAGCTGCAAGGCATTCTGAGGGGTTCGATCACAAAGAAATCCTCAGGCCCATTTCAGTGATTTCTCTAATGCTGCTCTGCACCTAATAAGATTTGCATTCGCCTTTTCTAAACGTGTCATCTGTTGAACACCGGCAAGTACTATTGGTGCAACAGAAAACAACCCACAACGAGCACTTGAGCAGTCCGTGCACACAGCAGAGCTCCAGCTCTTAGCACTTAGCAGAGTGCTACACAAATAGAATTATGATGAAGTGCTACCAACAGTGCCTTGGCATAATGCTACCCTATATCCCTCAGGGAACTCGTCCGCCATTTTTAATTCCGAAAGAGCAGCTAGTCCACCTTTCCTCCCACGATGAAATCGCTTATGAAACAAGGCTCTTGTGTCATCCAACTGGCTTTGCTGCTCCACTGCTTAGCGTAATGGCTGATTGGACAGTCTGGCAAAGCGAAGTGCAGAGTCATTTGATGAACAGTTGATTGCAAGACTGTTGAGTTCAGTGTGCATCATTGGCTTGAATTGGATGTGTTTTAGTTTTTCTTTTTTCTTTTTTAATTTCCCTCTTTTTTCTCCCCAATTGTATGCGGCCAATTACCCCACTCTTCCAAGCCTTCCCGGTCACTGCTCCACCCCCTCTGCTGATCCGGGCGGGCTGCAGACTACCACGTCTACTCCGAGACATGTAGAGTGGCCAGCCGCTTCTTTTCACCTGACAGTGAGGGGTTTTGCCAGGGGGACGTAGCTTGTGGGAAGATCACCTAGTTCCCCTTCCCCCTGAACAGGCGCCCCGACCGACCAGAGGAGGCGCTAGTGCAGCGACCAGGACATATACCCACATCGGGCTTCCCACCCGCGCTGCGGAACTTCCGGGTGTCTGTTTGCATAAGAACTTCTGGTACAACCGGACGCTTACGTCCTACTGAATCATTAGTTAGCTGCTAACTTATCCATCCGAAATCGTAATTTCGTCCGAAAAATCAACGAATCAAACAGGGCAAAAAGGGGCGCTCGAGTATCAACGCTGTGAATCAGGCTCCACTGAGTACTGTTGTGTGCCACAGTGTGCGAATTTCGGTCAAACAAATCATGCCTTCAAATACTGACTGTCTTTTTTGTCATTGTTTGGGGATGTAGAAAAATTAGTGAAGGAAAAATAAGATATGTGAGTGCTTCACAATTGTTAGGCATGCCCCCCCCCCCAGATTCTTATTTAGACTAGGATGAGCACACAGCACAATTATTACACGAGAAAATACAATTACAGTTTTTCTCAGTTGCTTAAATCCAACTCCTGAAACACAACATTCTCAAAACTGTTAAGTGCAATCGGTAGAACAGTTAAATTGTTTAGCACAACATAAACTTCACCAGCAAAAGTACCCAATGCAGCCAAAATTATAAATTCGTGTTTCAAAATTGAATAAACGTGTGAATAGAGTATAACAATATCCATCCATCCATCCATTATCCAAACCGCTTATCCTGCTCTCAGGGTCGCGGGGATGCTGGAGACCACATGGAAATGTGTCTTCGTCATTATATAAACAAAGACAGGCAATATGCAAATTATCAGCACCATTATGACATGGTCAACCCTGAATACATTTTCTTTTACCTTATATTACAAAGACCTGATGATCACCAAGTTACTGTTATTAGTCTCTGGACTACTGTGTTGTCTAGGGTTGCCATCAACAAAGATTGTTCCCAACACAAAAATTCTTCAAAATTATATTACAGTATTCAAAACGGCGTTTATGAACTCCTGTAATGTTAAAGAAACTACTGTAACGATACCTTAAATTCGACTTTAGCAGCTCACTAGTAATCCAGTCTCTCCTCTGTTTGGCCACAACATTTTACCCACATCACAGTGACATTGTACTGAAAACGTGTGATTTTGAATGTAGACGTTAGATAGCAACATTTGCTGACTAATAAATACAAGGTAGCAAGGTAACGTTAGTTGCAAGGCAGCGAGCTAGTTAGCTAGCTAGCTAGCGCTACAATAGTTCTGATGATGCCATTACTCACCGTCGTAGTTGTTGATGTAGCTCGAAATATACATCTTTTTTGATCGTCTGAGCTACCGAGGAAGTACTCACGATGCGATGTACATCGTTGACCGTGATTTTAGGGAGGTCCTGCAAACAGCGAGTGTAAAAAAAAGAACAGAAAAGCCATCTCTCCTCTCGACAAACCAGACCGGAAGTTCTAGTACAAGTACTCGTACGTCGGAAGTCGAACGACGCCATTTTACGTACCCAGAACTGGAGAACCCCGTGTTGGTAGGCAACGGAATAGACCGCTATGCTACCCGGACGCCCGATGTGTTTTAGTTTTATCTAATTGAATGAAGGAAAGGCTCAATTCAAACGAATTAATGCGTGCCAGTGAGCTCAGTTGTGTGAGCAGTGTGTTGTTTGATATTACCTTCAGGTACTTTGATTTAATTTACATGGGTCTGAGGTGTCAACCTCAGAAACTGGCTTCAGTGTACCATGTGTACCATTATTGATTTAACACACGTGCATCCACTTCTGTTGATGTTAATTTCTACCGTGAATCTATTTTCTTCATTCAGCTTATTTTCCGGATCCAGTTCGCACAAATAATTCTGAAATCGTTGCATCACAAGTATTGAATTTCACAAAGTCAGCGAGAAATATTTGTACTCGACGATGGCTCGATCCAAACTGACCAAAGAAAAATGGGAGTAGAGAGCCCGATTCGGCTCACTTCACATGAAAGAACCAAAATAAATCAATACACACAAACGCAAACACACAAAATGAATAACAAAATAATGCGATTTAATGTTTTTAAGTAATAATACGTGGATGGCACGCAATATGACTGAGAAAAAAAGCAAGTTCTGAATATGTCTGGTATTACCAATGTAGCGGCTGTTATTTTGTGAGTCATTTGGCATGGTTGAGATTGAATCTGTGAACCCCGAAAACTCACCATGCTTCTGATCAGAATTTCCCTTTTTATAAATCAAGGGAAAATTCAGCACCATTATCCTCGACTCTGCCCGGAGCATCACTTGCAAGTCTTATTTTTTCCCCTTGTGGATATTTTTTTTTCGAGATTACTGTTACTTACACGTTCAAAATCAGTCGATCAGTAATGATACTATCATAAACATAACCCACACAGAGAGAATCTGTGACCCCACGGATAACTTTAACCCCACATGGGCTGCCCCAACAAACTACAACTCACGCCTGCGGTCCTTTACCTCTCTTTAAGTGTTACGATTACGCTAAGGTTTCCTCTCTGATTCTCTCCCGCAGTAACTGTCCCTGCTCCCTGGCTGCAGCTCTGGCTCGGGCCACGGCAGACAGCGTCCTGCAGAGTGACCTGTCCATACACCACGTCAACAAGACAGTGGAGGACGGAGCAGACCCTCTACCCCGTGAGTCATGGGAGGCCAGAAGGGTTTCTCTTTGTTGTTGTTGTTGTGTGTGTGTGCGTGTGCGTGCATTTTTGTTACCTTTTGGAAACCTTTTCCAGTATAAACACTAACCTTGTTGGGACCAGTAGTCCTCATGGGGACCAAAGCCTGGTCCTAGTGAGGCAAAAGGTCATTTCTGACGTCCTGGTTAAAGGGAGAGGTAAGTTAAGGTTGGGGTTAGGCATGAATTGGTTAGGGTTAAGGTTAGGGTTAAGGTTTGGGTTAGGCTGTCCACAATGAATGAAAGTCAATGCAATGTCCTAATAAGAACAGCTGCACAAACTTGTGTGTGTGTGTGTGTGTGTGTGTGTGTGTGTGTGTGTGTGTGTGTGTGTGTGTGTGCGTGCGTGCGTGCGTGCGTGCGTGCGTGCGTGCGTGCGTGCGTGCGTGTGTGTGCGTGCGTGTCCAGCATTGAGATAAAACTCTGGATGAAAATTTGGTTCAGGAGATCATGCAGATTAAACAGCTCTGTTCTTGGGAATAAGAAGGCATTGGCTTTGATTCACATTGTTTGCTGTATTTACCAGGTGATTATCAAACAGACAAAGCACTATGTGAAATGACAGTAGATCAAAATGAAGAAATACAGACAAAAATGTGAATATTACTGAATAGATATCTTTTGTAATGGTATTGCTCCTTGCAAGCATCGCAAGTGCAATGAATCCAGAAAGCCTTTGTGAAAGTGTTTTTAAATGCCGTCTTTAGATAAATGATCTGTAACTGTGATAAATTTGATCACTTAATTGGATTTAAATTGTTTACTTTTGGTTATCGTTCCAAAATTGCAAAACCAGGCAATGAGCCACATAGCATCTAGGCAAACTGCACAACTTTTTCCTGTCCAGCTGCAAATGACAAAATCTGTGTCCACTGAGTGGAATAAATATTTCAGAATAGATCTGAAAATTTGTTGGAGCACAAATGCGTCAAACACTCCAACTCAGTCACGTGTCTTACGTACTTCCCCGATTTGTTGCCCTTAGAACAAGGCAAAGACACGGGGAGACGAGAGACAGCTGTTTTTAGCTGCTGGAGGGAAGGTGGATTTGCTTGTGATGGATTAATTCATAGCATCTAGGTCTTGGCTGAAGGTGGGTTGTCCCAAGCGGTCAAGGAGGAAGGCAGGGTGTTGTGTGAGGCTGAGCTTTGTCTGTAACAGCCATGTAGTAAGGACTCATTAAGGGCAAACCTGGCATCAAGGAGACGGGAGAGTGGATGGTAGCAGACAGGATTAGTCATCTTGGATCAGGGTAGAGGAGATAACACACACACACACACACACACACACACACACACACACACACACACACACACACACACACACACACACACACACACAGAATTTTAACAGGGATACGGTTGGAAGGTAAATTTAACTTCAGAGCTCTGGGGAGTTGAGGAGAGGAGAAAGGAGTGGGAGAGAGGGGGAGGCTTGAACAGGGTGAGGGAGAAGGAGGAGCAAGAGAGAGAGATGAGGAAGAAGAGGAGAGTGCACACAGTTCTGCTAGACGAGGCAGAAAATTCATTCATGCCCGTAACCCTGCCGCCATTATGGAAGGCCACTCTAAGACTTTGCAGGTGTTTTAGAAGTCCAGCTCCACACATAGTCACCCTTTCTGACACCTCATCTCTCCGCCCCTCCTTTCTTCCTCATATGTTCATAGCCGATCTACAAAAGAGATGTATATCTAAAAACATAGATATATACATAGTGCTAAAAAGCTATGAAAAAATAACTCACCTCCTATTTGTGGATTTATTTTTTGTTCGTTTTACATTCATTTGTGCAGACTCTTTCATGGATTTTAAACGTTTGTAGTATGGGGGCGTCCAGGTGGCGTGCCGGTCTAGTCCGTTTGTATACCAACACGGGGATCGGCGGTTCGAATCCCCATGTTACATTCGGCTTTGTCGGGCGTCCCTACAGACACAATTGGCCGTGTCTGCGGATGGGAAGCCAAATGTGGGTATGTGTCCTGGTTAGCACCTCCTCTGGTCGGTTGGGGCGCCTGTTCAGGAAGGAGGGGGAACTGGGGGGAATAGCGTAATCTTCCCATGCGCTACATCCCCCTGGCGAAACTCCTTACTGCCAGGTGAAAAGAAGCAGCTGGCAACTCCACATGTATCGGAGGAGGCATGTGGTAGTCTGCAGCCCTCCCCGGATTGGCAGAGGGGCTGGAGCAGTGACTGGGACGGCTTGGTATAGTGGGGTAATTGGCCAGAGACAATTGGGGAGGGAAAAAAGGGGGGGTTGTAGTATGAGATCGACAGAGAGATTGACAAAGTCTGAATACTTTATTTAGGAATTAGGCCTTGTATTGTCTAGCCCTGCCCAATGTAACACAGGCAAAATATGGCTTTTACTTGCAAATTGAGGTTGTCCGTATACCAGACCAGAGATCTCCAAAAATGTGCTACTGACAACCATGTGTATGCTGGTTTTCACTCCAGGGGAAAAGTATGTCAGGGGATTTTTTTTCTTATAGTTGCACCACTCTAGTTTAAGGTGAGCAAAATAAACTGGTGCAGTGTTTTGTTTTTCCAAGGAAAACTTCCATAATGTGCTCTTATGTTCCTTCAGTGGCACATCATTAGAGACCACTGATCTTGAGAAATATCAAGCTGCGAGAAAGAATTCCTGCAGCCCTTTGAGTAAAAGTAGTTTTTGTTGTTGTTGGCGGTGTTAAAGGGTTCCAAAGCCTCTGCACTGTCAGATCACCATCAGATGCTCGAAAAAAGGCATTCATGGCAAAGTAAAAAAAATTGCTGGGCGTCTGCGTAGCGTAGCGGTCTATGCCTACCGACACCTGCCTTTGAGATAAGCATGATGGATGGACGGTTTGAATCCCCGTGTTACCTCCGGCTTGGTTGGGCATCCCTACAGATACAATTGGCCGTGTCTGTGGACGGGAAGCCGGATGCAGGTATGTGTCCTGGTCGTTGCACTAGCGCCTCCTCTGGTTGGTCAGGGCGCCTGTTCGGGGAGTAGGGGGAACTGGGGGGAATAGCGTGATCCTCTCACGTGCTATGTCCCCCTGGCAAAACTCCTCACTGTCAGGTGAAAAGAAGCGGCTGGTGACTTCACATGTATTGGAGGAGGCGTGTGGTAGTCTGCAGCCCTCCCTGGATCGGCAGAGGGGGATGGCGCAGCGACCAGGACAGCTTGGAAAAGTGGGGTAATTGGCCAAGTACATTTGGGGAGAAAAGGGGGGGGGGTGAAAATTTGTTCACCAAGATGGATTTGAGTACTCATCCTGAGTATGCCAAACAATGTCTGAACCATCTTTGGGATTCCTGATATAATTTTGTTTTAACAGATAGTACTTCTAATGTAGAACTTTCTGGAGGCATTTGGCCTCACAGTGCCAGTTGAAAACCGAGCACTCCACACGAAAAAAGCTTGAATGTGGCCAAACATCGCGGCGACAGCATCATAGTTTCTGGAGGCTTTGCGGCAGTACAACCTGGCCTACTTGTCATCATTAAAGAAACTACAAATCCCGCTCTTTCTATGGCAGATTACCACAGCAATTAAAACTGAACCTTGATGGAATGATGACGAACACTACTACACGTTGTTGTTGTTGTTGTTTTTTTGGGGGGGGTTCTCCCTTTTTTGGGGGTTCTCCCTTTTTCTCCCCAATTGTATCCGGCCAATTATCACACTCTTTCGAGCTGTCCCGGTCGCTGCTCCATCCCCTCTGCCGATCCCATGTGCTCACTACCGCATGCCTCCTCCGATACATGTGGAGTCACCAGCCGTTTCTTTTCACCTGACAGTGAGGAGTTTCACCAGGGGGACATAGCACGTGGGAGGATCATGTAATGATATGTGCCCACCGGGCCAGTAGGTGGCAGTATTGGTATATCTTGTTTATTGTAGAGGGTTAAGGTTCATGTGCAGAATGTTCTAGGGTCAGAACGTGACAGCCATTGAGCAGACAAGATGTGATTAAATACACAAAGGCAAGAAATACTTTTCAGCTTGATTTATTACATAACAGAACATTACAGATCACGCTATTCCCCCCAGTTCCCCCTCCCCCTGAACAGGTCCCCTGGCCAACCAGAGGAGGCGCTAGTGCAGCGACTAGGACGAATACCCACATCCGGCTCCCTACCTGCAGACACGGCCAATTGTGTCTGAAGGGATGCCCAACCAAGCCGGAGGTAACACAGGAATTCGAAGCGGCGATCCCCGTGTCGGTAGGCAACAGAATAGACCGCCATGCCACTCGGATGCCCCACTAAAACAAATTTTTAAATGGCTTGCTCAAAGACCAGACCTAAACCGCTCTGAAGTAATGTGGTGAAACCTCAAAGAACCACTTTGTTCTCACAACCCCAAATACATCACTAAACTGAAGGAGCTGTGCTAAGAAGAGTGGTCAGAAGTTCATCTGTTGTGCAGGGACAAATTTACCATTTCCCAGAGGAAGTGTTTGGATGCGGTTAAAACGTGCTGCTAACTGGGGGAACTGGGGGGAATAGCGTGATCCTCCCTGGTGAAACTCTTCACTGTCAGGTGAAAAGAAGCAGCTGGCGACTCCACATGTATCGGAGGGGGTATGTGGTAGTCTGCAGCTCTCCATGTATCGGCAGAGGGGGTGGAGCAGTGACCGGGACAGCTCAGAAGAGTGGGGTGATTGGCCGGATACAATTGGGTAGGAAAAAGGGAGGAAAACCCCCCCCCCCAAAATGTGCTGCTAAAATGGGTTGATTCTAAGGAGCAATTCCTTTTTTTTTTCTTTTTTTTTTACACAAAGGCTTTCAGTGTTACCAAACTTTTTCAAATAAATGCAATGTTTGTTCGCTTATGGTTTCATTTATATAATAAAGGTTCCAGATAGATGTTAAAAACTTCCAGTGTTAGAAGATCAGTTGGGTATGAATACCATTTTAGGTCAATGGAGAAACTATTTATGTTTCATACTCTTCCAAATAACTGTGAAACTTTGCTGCATGGGATTAATGAGTGTGTCTGTGCATGTGTATACATGCATACAGACACATGCACAACACATTAAGCCCATATAAGGGCTTTTTGTCTATATATTGAGTGTGCATTTGCATGATAACAGACACCACCGCATTTGCATTATTGTTTTGCGCAACCAACTTCATACTAATCAGATTTTCATCCAATTTGAGTGTGTATGCACTGTGTGTGCATATCCCTTTGTAGTCAAGGAGCCATTTTGTCTTATCGTAATCTCTGTGTTAGACTGTGTGTGTGCATATACACAGTATGCATTGCTACTTTGCAGAGATTAGGCAGCAATATCAGCCGTATAAAAATTACAGCATAGCAAAGATAAATAATGAATATGCATTTCAATTAATCCAGTTATCCTCTGTGTGTGTGTGTGTGTGTGTGTGTGTGTGTGTGTGTGTGTGTGTGTGTGTGTGTGTGTGTATGTGTGTTCCAGAGCTGGAGTCAGTGAAGTTAGCGCGGCTGGTCTTTAACAGGCTGTTTGAAATGTGCTGCCTCTGGCTGAAGGACTTTCCCTACCGCCGTCGGCCTCAGCCCTACTACGAAACCTCAATTCATGCCATCAAGAACATGAGGCGCAAGATGGAAGACAAGCACGTCATCATACCCGACTTCAACACTCTCTTTAACATCCACGTAAGGACACACCTCCAACCCTTGTGCATTAATGGGCCCAAACTCACAATAACCGTCCCACTTTCGTAAGGAGCAGCAGTACCGATCCTTCACCATTATGTCATTCCAGTTTGAGTCATAGGACAGGTCTGATTTACTACATTTACAGTCTCTAAAAACATGAAAAAACCCTACTGATAATGCATGAAGTCTCCACAGCCTCATAACATTTAAAAAACTCAGATAATGAGCTGTCACGTATCATCACTCCTTGTTTCCAAAGCTCAGCTGAATCAATTTAAAGACTCAATGAAATCACTCCATTCTAACAAACCAATGAATGAATCCTATAGAGTAGGTAGTATTTCATTGGAGGGTGTCATGTTGTAATCAAAGCACAGGTACGTTATCCTCAGTCAAGTGCTTTGGACTTGGGATCGGATGCCACTTTGTCTTTTGAGCTCAATATCTTTCCCCCCCTCCCTTTTCCTCCCCAATTGTATCCGGCCAATTACCCCACTCTTCCAAGCCGTCTCGGTCGCTGCTCCACCCCCTCTGCCAATCCGGGCGGGACTGCAGACTACCACATGCTTCCTCCAATACATGTGGAGTCACCAGCTGCTTCTTTTCGCCTGACAGTGAGGAGTTTCACCAGGGGGGACGTAGCGCATGGGAGGATCATGCTATTCCCGCCAGTCCCCCCCCCCCAAACAGGCGCCCCGACCGACCAGAGGACCAGGACACACACCCACATACGGCTTCCCACCAGCAGACACGGCCAATTGTGTCTGTAGGGACACCCAACCAAGCCGGAGGTAATAGGGGGATTCGAACCGGTGATCCCCGTGTTGCTAGGCAATGGATTAGACCGCTACGCTACCCAGACTGAGCTCAATATGTTGTTAGGAACAACATTCAAGCCCCAAAGCCCTAGGATCTATTCCAATGTTCAAGGATCCTCCATTTAATTACTCCATAATTCTTATTGATTAAATGTTCATCCCATTTAGTTAAGTGTTTACTAATAGCAGTTAAGACAGCTAATTGGCATTAACACCCAGACAATTAAGGATGAGGGTGGCATCCGTGAGCTGTATTTGGATTTTCATACTTGCAGAAAGTATAATGCAGGTAATACATTTGAAAATCTTTGCATCACAAATGATAGCTGTCATTTATAGGATTTTCCATCTACATTTTTTGAAATGTAACTTAACGGGTAAATTCAAAGGGTATATGAGCATAGTAAACAGCATTGCTGAAGGTAACCTTTTGCAGAAGACAATCACAACAATTTTATCCACAGTTTTGAAACATATAGGTATAATAAAAAAAATCCTACGTCCTCATAGTGTATTCCGTTGCCTGCCAACACGGGGATCACCGGTTCGAATCCCTGTGTTGCCTCCGGCTTGGTCGGGTGTCCCTACAGACACAATTGACCGTGTCTGTGGGTGGGAGGTGGCATGTGGGTGTGTGTCCAGGTCGCTGCACTAGTGCCTCCTCTGGTCGGTCAGGGCGCCTGTTCAGGGGGGAGGGGGAACTGGGGGAAATAGCATGATCCTCCCAAGCGCTACGTCCCCCTGGTGAAACTCCTCACTGTCAGGTGAAAAGAAGCGGCTGGCAACTCCACATGTATCAGAGGAGGCATATGGTAGTCTGCAGCCCTCCCTAGATCGGCAGAGGGGGTGGAGCAGCGACCTGACCGGCTCGGAAGAGTGGGGTAATTTGCCCAATACAATTGGGGAGAAAAAGCCAAAAAAAAAATCCTTGGGAATATCATGAAGCTGCTCTTTTGATAATTACCAGTCGCGATTATTGTTGTAGCTGCAGAAGGAAATTGAAAAGGTGCAAACATTGTTGTAAGGACTCCATGGCTAATATATACACCATTTTTAATGCAATTTTTTTCCTCGATTGGGACTCCTGTGTCTTGCATGTACATGCGGTATTCTGCACATGACACACCACACTGTGAAATATAATCCAAGTATTCATAAAAAATAATTTTCAGATAAATCCATCCATCAATCCATTATGTGAACCACTTGTCCTGCTCTCAGGGTCATGGGGATGCTGGAACCCAACATCAGCTTTATTTATAAACCCTCAAATTTCAAGTTCATCAAAATAATAATAATAATAATTTTAAAAAAAATCACATTTGATAATTGGCAGGAGTGAGTCAAAGTTTCTATGTTGGTTTTACAAGTTGCTATACTCAAGTGGAAAGAAGTCTGATTTGGATTCAAAGGTATTTGAGAAGTTATATCGACTTGGTATCAACTGCATGAGTAAAATTACATACCTTCACCGTCAATAGAAAAAAAAGGCAAGAAAATGATAATTCTTACAATACAAACAAACATAATGAATAAATAACCTCATTATCCAGATTGATCTACACATTTACAGTCACCATACTACTACCTGCTGCATACATGGAAAAGGGGAAAGCCCTTGGTCTTATGGGAAGCTAAAACTGAATATATTCAGTGCAAGTCCAATACAGACCCGTCGTGTTATTGGACTTATACATTTATTGTTGTGCTATATTAGTTCAAAGGTTTTTGAATATAGACATGTTCACATAATGTAACTAAAGCTGGTTTTAACAGTGTTTTCTCTGTTTGTCAAGCAAGAGACCCCTAATTTCTTTGTAAGGCACTTCATAATATTGATTTAGAAAAGTGCTATAAATAAAGTTATTATTATTGTCATTAATTGTTCCCCTTGTCTTCTCAGGATCAGGAGGAGCAGGCTTTCTTTGCAGTGTTTGACGGGCACGGAGGTGTGGATGCTGCCATATATGCTGCCAACCATCTTCATGTTAACCTGGTCCGCCAGGAAACCTTCAGTCAGGATGCAGGAAATGCCCTTTGCCGAGCTTTCAAACTCACCGATGAGCGTTTTGTCCAGAAAGCCTCACGAGAGGTAATGAGAAATTGATAATCATCTTTCCATTTTGAAAAAAACCTTTTTTTATGGACAATTTAGCCAATGTAACATGAGGTTGCTAAAAACAGCTCTGATCAGGAGCAAAACTACCATATATGCAGATAATGCAGCTGCACTGGGGCCCGCAACAGTTTAGGGCCCACACGCATGGACCCCTATTTATCTCACCACTATCATATCAAAGATCTCAAGCACTGAGTCTATGGTGTATGGTATGTTCAAAAATGTGCAAAGTGTGCCCGTGCGTAATTATGGACATGCATACTACTGCGTAGCAAAATCCACACAGAAGAGTTAGCTAGCTAGCTAAGCGTCAAGACTTCACCAAGTGAAAAGCCCAGATAGTGCACCTGTGATGTAAGTAGAACTTATTATTTTACGAATAATCAACCTACACACTTTTGTTTTGTGTTGATAAGGCCTATGCGCAGACATGAATAATGTTGTCAATGTACCGGTGTGCCATCACTGATTATGTTTTTGTCTGTTATGGTGCTCCGACACCAGGTTTTGTTAAGTAGACTAGTCTATCACTATCTTGGCCTTGCTATTAAGACTACTCTAAAGCACGGCGGTCTCCTAGTGATAATTTCTTTTAGGCATCAACTGTGCAGTGCATTTCGCTGTTGCTGGTCATTTTAAAGCTGCATGCTTTCACTTCATTCATTCGCTACTGACATTATGTTATGTTACGTTACAGTGGTTAGTACTGTCGCCTCACAACAAGGAGATCCTGGGTTCGAACCCCCGGGTTGTCCAACCTTGGGGGTCATCCCAGGTCATCCTCTGTGTGGAGTTTCTCCCTGTGTTTGTGGTGGGTTTTCTGCGAGTGCTCCAGTTTCCCCCACCATCAAAAGAAACATACATGTTAGGGTTTATACTGCTGTCTGTGCCCCTGACCAAGGCAGTGGGAAAAGAACTGGAGTTGGTCCCCGGGCACAGCATGAAGGTGGCAACCCACTGCTCCTAGCTACACAGATCACAGCTAGGATGGGTTAATTTGCAGTAACAGAATTTCCCCAAGGGGATTAATAAAGGAAACTTGATTAATTAATTGTGATGGGCAGGCTGGGGCCCACTTTAACCATTAGGCGTTGGGGCCTGGTGCTTACTCGTTACACCTGTGGCTCAGATCCTTCAAACCTTTGCTTTGCCAGGAGAAATAAAAGAAGAAAACGGGAATAATTTTAACATCCAGAATGTTTGTGCATTCATTGAGTTAGTCACAGAAGCTAACTCACCAATGCCAAAATTAAAAAGGATACATTGGTTGAAAATTTCACAGATGTCGGCGAATGGAAATCCTGAATTCATTGAGCAAATCAGGTAGCACAAATAAATGTGGCTATATTCAGCGGGTAGTACTGGCAGGTGAGAAAATAATTCATTTACAAAATATGGTTCAATCCAGTTGGTTCTTAAAACCTTGGAGCCGCTTTTTTAACTGAACTCCACTTACTAAGCTTAATCGATATGTGTACATGATTGTACTTTCGTATGTGTGTGTGTGTGTGTGTGTGTGTGTGTGTGTGTGTGTATCAGAATCTGCGCTGTGGCACTACAGGAGTGGTGACTTTCCTCCGGGGCAAGACCCTGTATGTGGCCTGGCTTGGCGACTCCCAGGTCATGCTGGTCCGAAGGGGACAGGCTGTTGAGCTGATGAAACCTCACAAGCCTGACAGAGAGGTGACACATGCGCACATGTACACTTGCACATACATGCGTGCAGACTAAAGTGCCAAAAAGATGACAACTAATTTAGTAATTTTTGATGACGACATTTAGATTTACTTACAGGAAGTGATATACAATGTGCTCCTCCTCTGCCACATCATCACTATGATCCACACTAAAAGGCCTGTGTGTGTAATGTTGTCTCTGTGTGCAGGATGAAAAGCAGAGGATTGAAGCTCTGGGAGGCTGTGTCATCTGGTTTGGAACATGGCGGGTCAATGGCAGTCTGTCTGTTTCCAGAGCCATAGGTAAACTACTCATTCTAGTGTTACACTTGCAAATCAGCAACACGAATGACAGAACACCACACATTAATACTCAGAGAAATTGCAGTGGGAAAAAATAGGATGCCGTGTATGATTTAGCAAAGTTATTCATCGCCCAACTGATCCATTACTTTCTGTGTTGATAGGCGACTCAGAGCACAAGCCTTATATCTGCGGCGATGCGGACCACAGCATCTTCCCGCTGGATGGCTCTGAGGACTACCTGATTCTGGCCTGTGATGGCTTTTGGGACACGGTGAGCCCAGACGAGGCTGTGAGGGTGGTCACAGACCACCTCCAGGAGAATGCTGGAGACACTGCCATGGTGGCCCATAAGTTGGTGGCCTCGGCGCGAGACGCGGGCTCCAGCGACAACATCACTGTCATCGTGGTCTTCCTTCGGGACCCACGCTTCCCACCACCCACCACTGCTGAGGAGGAGGACGAGGAAGGTGCGGCTGAGCAGGAGGTTGAGGAGGAGGAGGTGGCGGAGGCGGAGGAAGAGGAAGAGGAGGAGGAAGAGGAAGAAGAAGCTGTGAGGATGGAGCGTGGTGGTGGCGAGGGAGGGAGCACGGCGGACATTGGGGGGAAGGGCCGTGGTGGTTGGCCCTTGCAGCAGTGCTCCGCACCGGCTGACCTGGGCTATGAAGACCGCATGGACTCCTTCACAGATAGAACCAGCCTTAGCCTGCTGGGGCCCTCACTGGGAGTAGAAGAGGAGGGCAGGATCATACTGCCCCCAGCATCCTCTGTGGGGCCTTCCCTAGGCCTCACCGCAGATCTCTTCTCAGCCTGGGGACCAGGAGCAGTCTGCCACCACTACCAAGAAGAAGGCTTATTGAGGCCCAGGCCCAAGTCCTGTGTCCCTGCCTTCCAGGAGCCCAACACTCCTGCCTCTACGGACCCGCTGTGGCCCCAAGTGGCTACCCTGTTGAACCAGGCAGGGAGGCAAACCCGGAGAATGGTGTGTGCAAGTCCCCGGTGGGGCCCAAAGTGTATTGGCAGAACCCCAAAGGAGCTGCCAGGGCTGCTGCGCTCTTGTCGCACGGTGCCCTACTCTCACCGCTGGCCTGACCGGAGGCCTGGGGTCGCACTGCCTCACTTGCCCGACGACACCACCATCTGAAGAGGTGACCCCATCTCTACCATCTCATCTCATTGAACCCTAATCCCTCACCCCACTACACCATGGACACCAACCCCCAAGCCACCTCTGCTCTTAAGTCCTGTACCCTCCAAAAACACCTCCTTTCTTTGTTAGTAGCTTAGTTGTGGCTCCCACTGTCGTTACGTGACAATTGAACCCCCCCCCATCTGAAGTGTGGTGCTCTAATTTCGTAAATTGAAATATTTCCAGTTGTAAAGCGCCGTTGCGCTTATCACTTACACCATCAACAGGCACGAGGTGTACATCTTCTCAATCACCAACGACCATGAGAGAGCTGCAAAGACAGATTGTGAGCAGACATGCAGCCATGATCGCCTACCCCCCACCCACCACCACCCCCATCCCACAACGCTGCATGAGTTCTTTCAGGAGGCTGTAAAAGTTCCTGGCCCTGGTTTTTGTGGTTGAAGGTGGACATGCTGTTCTCTTGCCTCCAATACAGAAGATGAGCACAGCCATTATCCACCCACTCTATGTCCATAGATAAAAGCGCTTAACACAGGATTATAAGATTAGCAGTCACTTACCTGAATAAATGCTACATGTCGAGTGATGTGTTTTCCAGATGGGGATACAATAGTGGGATAATGGCACTGAGGAGAGGTATATTATTTAGAAATTATATTCTATTTATAATCTTTGTTGGACCACATAGTTACCCATGAGTCTACTAGCTTATCAATCATGCCTACTGCATTGAGTTTGTGTTTACAGAAAGTCCACTGAGCAGAAGCATTTTCCAACATACTTCATGCTTCATGTAAGTGCCCTGTCAAAGTAGGTGTTACCATTTTCTTTTGGGTCGGGCTTGTTCAGACAAAGCTGCAGAACATGTGCCTTCCATTTCTGTCACCCAACTCTGTTTCCTGTACAGAAAAAAGGGAGGGAATTTCCAACTAGATTTGCTAAGTACATAACCCAATGTATTCCAAGTTAGACTTGAGCTTTGAGGGGTAACATTACAAACCTATGCCACTGTTACATCAACATTATTAATAATTTATACATATAAAGCAAAGCAATAAGCCTAATTTGTGGTAGGAACAGTCATGCACATTAATAAATGCTTAAAATTCTAATGTTACTACCGCTTAACTTTGTTTATGCAATGGATCTATGGAACGTTAACACCTTAGCCACCACCAGGTTCTGTAATCTATACCGGCTCTGTCCTGGCCCAGTCAATGGCTGGTAATTAAAAACACCCCAAAGTTTTCGAAATAGGCACGTGGAAAAATGGACAAATCATCTGACAACAATCGTTGTGCCATCCCTGACAAAATACCAGACTGTGCCATTCCCTCTGTTCCTTATTTTAAGTGTATTATTCTAGGCCATTCTCTAGCTGCAGATAGATCACCCTCTCTCTCTCTCTCTCTCACACACACACACACACACACAGGCCGTTATGTTTCATTGTCGTGCCCACTGCTCCCAGAGACACTTGTCAACCTCACACCTCAACACTGAAGGTCGCATGGAACCACTGTGGGAAAAGCAGTTTGAACTGTGGGTGGACCCCTATACAGGAGGTGGAATGTATCTCGGGTATTCGAATGTACATGAGACTATGTGTGGACTTCACTGATCAGCCAGGTGAAGGTGGGATACATCGGTATATACATCGGTTTTCTTGTGAGTTTATTTTTCATTTGAGGGAAATGAATCCCCCATTTCCAAGAGAACAGTTGGGGCTGTGTGGAAAATACTGGTCTTTAATCAAACCGTTCATGCAAAAGGCTGCAGGAATCGTTCATGAAAGTGAAATCCACTACAGTTGTCAGTTTTTGGAGGTAAATATTTGATATTCTGGGAGAGTTAATATAGTTCAGCTAGCTTATTTTATGTTCCCATCATTCTACCAAGGTGTTCTATATTTGAGTGCAGTATATTTCACATTTCTAAACCTTAATGTTTGTGTAAGCTGAAAAAACAAACAAAACATTCTACTCATTAAATCCAAACCACACTAACTGCCATTTCTCACCCTTCTATAAAAGTTAGTCATGCATAAAATGGCTGTTACGAGTCCCAATTCACACCTCCTTCTCCCTCTTACAATCAACGATCGACCGAAGTCAAATATCTCACCCATTCCTTCCAACACCCCTCACATTAGGCATTAATTAATGAAAATTGCAGTAAATTTACCTGTACTGTATGAATGTATGTGCGTGCCGTCATATCATGAGAGACTGACAGTGTACTGCAGGGGCGTGTGTGCAATGTAGTTTAATTACCTATGTAAATTCACGGCAGGACACGGGGGGAGGGCTACCATTCTGTGTGGATGTTCAAGCTCAACACTGTACTATATTTGTGCCATTCATATGTCAGTCACAGCTATGGGGGCAGAGAGTTGTAGCAAGGCAGTGCTTGAACGACGAGGATACACAGGCACTAAATCACCTGGGTTGCAGCACCTAGCACCCCTTGCAGCAATGGACTCAGCTAACACATGGATGTGTATTATGTACATATATTGAAATGTCTGGAAGTAAAAATTTCTTCATGTAAGCAATAAAAAAACCAAACACAAGGTCAAAATCATTCCAAGGTGAATAGTGGACCCAGGCTTAAAAAGGACCCACAATTCCTCCCTCGCTCATGCACTCCTTGGCACACAGGCCCTATCATGGCAGTATTGACCTTTCCCCTCCCCTGTTGATTGATTTAAAGCAAGCAGAAGTTCAGGTCTGCTCTCCCCTTTTCCTCTCGTCTCTTCTCTCATATCAAGGCCCTCCATGACTCTGCACTGTGTCGATGTACACAAAAAAATGCTTTTTTTCCCTCTGTAAGCAATAATGAATCTTTTTGAAACCATGCATGGAAAGGCTCTTATAGGGTTTGTCTTCACTAACTTTTATGCTGAGCCAGGCTTAATGATGAGCTACCATCTTGCTTATGATTGCACAGAGATGCTGCTTCACGACAAAAGCAGTGATGCCATTCCTGGAAGAGTCTTGGCAGCCATACTTGACGGCCCTTTTCAGAAAAACCCTACAGTCCTTGATCTTGACATCTGCATGTGTTTGAAAAGACTGTCCAGAGTTTCACACTCGAGATGTTTTACTTGAACAAATTGCAGTCTATTCAAATGTATGCCGGTGCCCGAGGTGCTTAAGGTGGGGGTGTTTTGGGCTTGGCGTGAGCCAGGCCACAGGACTAAAGCCATTAAGTCTGCTCAGCGAGAGTCCTGCTATAAAGTAGTATGCATTCACTCACTCGGTGTCCTACAGGATTTGAAGACAAACCCTATGAACGGCTTTTCCTTAACATACAGGTTAGGTTAAATGAAACAAAAAAAATTTCAGTACCTGAATCATCTGTGTTCCTAAAGTATTTAAATATGTGTATCTTAAATGGTGACAATTATCATGTATATAAAGATTAGACCAAGTCTTTTGGCTGACGCCTTTTTCTTTTTCAACTGGGAAGGATTCCACAGAGTGACTTGTGCAGCTAACTGTTGTTTTCCTGTGTACAGTTTGCGTCCATGTGTCCTTCCCTCAGGTGAATGCTGTTCTCTGACTGAGCCCCCCCAGGTGATGCCAGCCAAAATGCCAGGATTCTTAATTAGGATGACTGCAACCTCCACCTGTCTCGTCTTGGCATGACTACGACTCCATTTAATTACCCAAGATGCTTTTTAATTAAGCTTTTAAGACATGTCCTGTGGTGGTATCTGTGCTCGGACAAGCTGTCTCGAATTAGAAAGCAATGAGTGAGAGAAAAGTGAAACTGCTAGATGTTCTAGGCCAATGGAGTGACTTAAAAACATAGTATGAGGAAAGCTGGAAGGTTATCATTGCATATAAACATGGTTGTTTAATTGTGTTGCAATTGTCATTTTCCAATCCAGTGGCGAGTTAAGACTGATGACTTGTCTTAAACTCTACAGCATAATCAATGGTAAAGTGGTTGCATCAGAAATCCTATATGCACTTACTGTTCATTATGAAATCTATAAAGAGAGACTGCGCATTTAAAATTTGGAACTGAGAAATGCAAGGTGGTCTTACTTCTCTGACATCATTAGCAAAAACAATAATTATGTACGTGCCTTGTTTTCTACTGTCAACAGGCTAACAAACCCCCAGTGACAGAAGCCTCTGTATTTCTATCTACTAGGGCCTGCAATACATTTGTCTCCTTTAAACACAAAATTCAGAAAATTAGACAGGCAGCCAATGCCTGCATACTAGGTACAGGGCATGTGTTGTTCCTAAGTCCACCTAAAATCAATTCAAATAGCATGTCACAATTTGATCCCATCAACCATAAAAACTTGGGGGATCGGAAATCATCCTCCTGCTGTCTTGATATTCTGCCAACAGGCTTTTTCAAAAATGTTTCCAATTGCATGTCCTCAGATCTTCTAAAAATTGTCAACACATCTCTTCTCTCAGATCTTCCCACAGGCCCTGAAAGCTGCAGTCATCAAGCCACTAAAAAAAAAGAGAATAATCTAGACACTTCACTATCAAACCTCACATTTCTGAGTAAAATAACTGAAAAAGCTAATTTCCAGCAGCTCAACAAATTTTTGGCACTAAAAAGTTTCGATGTCTTCTAGTCAGGATTTTGACCACACCACAGCACTGAGACTTCTCTTGTTAATGTCTTTAATGGCATCCACTTAAACACAAACAATGGCAGAAACTCAGTCCTGGTATTGTTGGAGCTCAGTGCTGCATTTGACACAGTTGACTACAACATATTACTCGACTGATTGGATAACTGAGTGGGACTTTCTGGCAGAGCACTAAACTGGTTTGAATCCTACTTAAAGGACAGGGACCACTTTGTGTCTATGGGTAATTACAAATCTGAGCATACAAAATGACCCGTGGAGTTCTCCAAGGCTCCATTTTGGGGCCACTTCTGTTTAACATCTATATGCTTCCACTACTCCAGATTATGGAAAACAACAAAATATGTTACCATAATTATGCAGATTTACATAACCATATCACCAGGGGACTATAATCCCATACAAACACTGAGTAAGTGCATTGAACAAATCAATGATTGTAAACAAAGAAAACTGAAGTAACTGCCTCTGGAGCCAAGGAAGAACAACTAAAAGTCAGCACTCAGCTACAATCGGTAATGTTAAAAACCACGAACCAAGCCAGAAATCTTGGTATAGTCATGGACTAAGACCTGAATTTAGATAGCCACATTAAGACAATTACAAAGTCTGCCTACTATCACCTGAAGAATTATCAAGAATTAACGGATTTATGTCTCAGCAGGATTTGAAAGAACTTTCCATGCATTTATCTTCAGTTGACTCAACTAATGTAACAGTGTCTTTGCAGGTCTTTCTAAAAATAAAAAATTGGACAGCTGCAGCTGATTCACAATGTTGCTGCTCAAGTCCTTACAAAGACCAAAAGTGTAGCTCACATCCCTCCAGTCCTGAGGTTGCTACACTGGCTCCCTTTCCGTCAAAGAATTTATTTTAAAACACTGCTCTTGGTTTATAAAGCACTGAATGGTTTAGGGCCAAAATATATTTCTGACCTACTGCTACACTATGAACCATCCAGACCACTCAGATTGTCTGCTACATGTCTGCTCTCTGTCCCCAGAGTCAAAACTAAACATGGAGAGGCAGCTTTCAGTATTTATGCACCACATATCAGGAGCAAACTCCCCAAAAACTGCAGGTCTACAACTCAGTTCTTTTAAATCTAGGCTGAAGGCTTTCCTCTTTGCTGCTGCCTTTTACTAAATAAAACTTGAAGCTTTTGATTTTCATCTTACACTGCACTAACTTTTACTCTTTTTATTAGTTTTTAAAATTTTTATTGCCTTATGTTGCTTCTCTTAATGCCTTTTATGTTTTATCAAAAAATACATGCATGTTAGGGTTAATACTCTTGTCTGTGCCCCTGACCAAGGCAATAAGAAATAACTGGAGTTGGTCCCTGGGGGCTGCACAGCGGCTGCCCAATGCTCCTAGCTACACAGCTAGGATGGGTTAAATGCAGAGAGTAAATTTCATTTGTATGTACGTACAAGATGACTAATAAAGAGTATGCTATTCTATTCTATTGTGTAAATCACTTTGAATTCCCTTGTTGTTGAAATGTGCTACATAAACAAATTTGCCTTGCCTTGATGAGCCAAAACATTATGACCACTCACAGGTGAACCGAATAATGTCAATCATCTACAAACAAGGGCACATGTCAAGATCTGGGTAGATCAGATGGTAAGCAAGCAATCAGTTCTTGTTGACAACGTGTTGGATGCAGGAGAAATAGGCAGAAGTAAAGACCTGAGCAATTTTGACAAGACCCAAATTGTTATGGCCAGACAATGGGTTAGAGCATCTCTGAAACGGAAAGGCTTGTGGGGTGCTCCCGGTCAACAGTGTTGAGTACCTATTGACAGTGGTCTGAGGGGAAACAAACCACAAACCGGTGACAGGGTGTTGGGTGTCCAAGGCTCATCGATGTGTAAGGGTATCAAAGGCTATCCCGGTCTGGTCGGAACCGACCCAAGGTCTACTGTTGCACAAGTCACAGAAAATTTTAATGATGATTATGGGAGGAATGTGTCACAACACAGTGCATCGCACCCTGCTGTGTATGGGGCTGCATAGCTGCAGACCAGTCAGTGTGCCCATGATGACCCCTGTCCACCACCAAAAGCGCCTACAATTGGCACGCGAGCATTGGAACTTGACCTTGGAGCAGTAGAAGGTAGCCTGATCTGATGAGTCCAGTTTTCTTTTAGATCACGTGGATGGCCATGTATGTGTGCACAATTTACCCGGGGAAGTGATGGCACCAGGATGCACTGTGGGAAGACGACAAACCGGAGGAGGGAGTGTGATGTTCTGGGCAATGTTCTGCTGGGAAACCCTGGGTCCAGCCATTCATGTGGACATCAATTTGACATATGCGGACTACCTAAACATCATTGCAGACCAGGTGCACCCCTTCATGGCAATGGTATTCCCTGACTGCAGTGGTCTCTTTCAACAGGATAATGCACCCTGCCACACTGCACACATTGTTTGGGAATGGTTTGAGGAACATGAAGTGTTCAAGGTGTCACCCTGGCCTCCAAATTCTCCAAATCTCAGTTCAATTCAGCATTTGTGTAATGTGGTGGACTGACAAGTCTGATCCATGGCGGCTTCACCTCACAACTCACAGGACTCGAAGGATCTGCTACTAATGTTTTGGTGTCGGATACCACAGGACACCTTCAGGGGTCTTGTAGAGTCCATGCCTCAGCAGGTTGGCACTGTTTTGGCGGCACACAGAGGACCAAAAGCACATTTGGCAGGTGGTCATAATGTTTTGGCTCATCAGTTTAAACCATTTCTAGCATTCAGAAGAGAGTCAATCAGTAGGAGCTTCCACATGGAGGAATCATATATCGTCTGAAACCTCTGTGGAACAGCCTGACCACAACACTCCAGTTACATAAACCATGCTAGAAAAGCAAGCTGTACTCAACCCATTCTAAAATTTAAAATAAAGAGACTTCAGTTTTTGACACATAATCTGGCTTTACTCCATCCATTCTGCCATTTTAGACTTTGAGACTTAAGTAATGAAAATCAGAGTAACAGAGGGGAGGGAAATGCAGGATTACAATATGAAAAGTGCTAGGGCAGGGTGGAGGAGCAGAACCTTGATTTTAACCTTGGCGGGGGATTAGACCATGGCGGAACAGAACATCCATCTCTGTTTTAAATGCCATGTGAAAGCTTAAGTGGTGCGGATTTTAAGACAAAGGATTTGCTGAACTCAACCTATTATTGCACTTTCACCAGGACTTGAATGATATTTTTAAACCCCTGACCAAGAGAAGGAGTACAGAAGCCACTTGTCTATTGACTTAACTCACTGGAAGAAAATTATTTCTCTAAATATAGCAAAATTACTCAATCTCAACATATTCCCCTGTATATCACTTGCTAAAAGTAGGGTCTGTCTGACCTGCTAGA
Source organism: Lampris incognitus (assembly GCF_029633865.1). Lineage (NCBI taxonomy): Eukaryota > Metazoa > Chordata > Actinopteri > Lampriformes > Lampridae > Lampris > Lampris incognitus. Next base: position 23,679,445 of record NC_079218.1, read on the forward strand.
CTAGGCCATGAATCTCCACGTCAGCGTTGAAATGGCGAACTGAACTCTGCCAGTCCCTGTGGTGCCTAAAAGGGTTGGGGAGTAATATGCAACATGGTCCTCTCCTTCAAAGCTCCTAAATTAAGCCCTGCTTCTTCCTTGCAACTCTTCTCATACAGGGAAAAGAGTCTGGGCGTGGATGAGGGCTCCGTCAGTGCCAAAGTACTCTCCCAAATAATGTCAATAGGTCCGCTGTCTCATCATGCAAAGCTGGCAGGGCAAGCCCTCTGACCAGTCCTCTTCCTTCCCATCTGCTGTCAAACACCAGGCCTGCAATGCATAATCATGTTCACCCACTTATATTTAATACTTTGAATCACTGATGAGGGCCCTTGTCTACAGTTAAGCTGGTAAAATGTTTAATATTTACATTGTCATTATGAATATAAACGCAAGACGTTAGAAAGTGAGGCTTTAGGAGACCATAAAATATTTTATTTGACAACTGTTAGTTACACAAAATGAACTCAAGTTTTAATTATTATTATTATTACAAACCAAATAAAGTCCAGTGTACTTTCTGGGAAGATACAAAAGAAAGCAAACTTGCAGGATGGCACTGGCACAAATAACAGACGGGATGAACAACTAACAACAGCCTTCCCTGTATTACCAAAACCATGCTCGTGTACAGTGTCAAAAGTAACAGAAATGTTTGTGAGACAGAAGGAATGAATATATGGATAATGCCGATTCACTGAGACCATATTAGGATATGCCTTGCAACTATACAAAAACACCCTTACAAGGGTCAGAGATGTTCCACACAATGCCGCCTCTGCCTGCCTCAAGCCATTGGAGCCATGCAGTTTTAAGCAAAAGGCATATCAGTGAAAAATGCCTCGTTGATCCCTTTGCAGCAAGCTCCTACAACTGATGTATCAAATGATTTACAATGTAAACTTATGGACATTCTAAAAGCTGCAACTATCATTTCTTCATGTCCTTGCCATTAGCTGTCACTAGATTGCAGTCATTAACGGATCCACCACAAAGGAAGACAATGCCCTAAGAAGAGATATAAAGAAAACAATAAATGGTTCCCTTTAAAAAGGGTTGAGATCTCCTAATGTGGAAAATTAACGGGCAGAGGAGTGTCATATTCAAAGACAGAAAAGGTAGCGTCCACTGCTGTAGAGGCCAAGAAGATGACCTTCATAAAGAAAACAAACTAGATGTGTCAGGGATACAGATCTATTTAGAGCTTATAAAGAGGGACAGAATGGATTGCCTCAATATGATTGTACAAAGGAGGGATGGCCCTGTCCACAACAATCCACTCTCGAGTTGATCTGAATCAGCAAATCTCAAACCAGGTTCAGCTGGAATGTTTATCTTGGTCACAAACAAATGTAGTCACCATTGGTGTTTGGGGGGGGGGGGGGCTTACATTTCAGACAAAAACATCTCCTTTACAGAACATGTAATTTCTCATGTGACTCGTCGCATTCACAATCATTTAGCGTTCATGATTTTTTTTCCTCACTAAATGAATGATAGAAAAAAAAATCACGCAATCAAGTTTAATCTACCTCTTAGAATGGTTCACATTAGATAAAAAAAACATCCCATAGGGGCAAAAACTGTTAACGCCTTTCTTCTCTTTCAGTCTGAAGGGTGGACATAATGAAGTGTCACCAAGGCTGAAATGTTCAAAAATAAATGCAGTCTGTATTACAGATGTGTTATTCTTTCCTCACAAAATAAAGAGCACCTTTTGTCGAGGGTTAATGTTAGGCAGTCTGGCTCATTGTCCTGCCACCTGTTGATGAGTAATTCCATACTCATTAAGGTCTACTCAGTTTTCATTTGAATGCCAAAAGCATATAACAAACAAAGTATTGGAATATCAACAATCATAAGACTACAGAAAAGTGAATAAACATCTATGTACATAGCTGGGCAAAACACTTGAATCCATGTCTTGCAAAAACAGCACAACCTCCTGCCTTTCAAATTCACTTACTAATGAATAAAAGATCAGTGCTTAAACTCGATTCAAGTCAATGCGAACCTTAGAATGATGATAATATGTTGAATTTCTTCATTTCTATTTCCAAGAATTGCCACATGCAAAACCTATGCTAAGTTATGCTACTGGTTATCCAAATGACTTTCCTGTTGCTCTCTGGCGGCCATGTTGTTGTCACCAATAAGAAGACAGCAGCAGGTTGTCGTGTCTGACTGGCGTGCCAGTTGCCATGTTAGGGAGGGCAGAGAAATCACCTCTCAGTGTTTTCTCCATTGGTGAAATCAAGGTCATCAGAAAGAAGATGCTCTCCTGGAGAGAATAAAAGACAAATGGTATTTAAGTACATCAGAGGCCTGTTTATTTGGCTTTAATGATTTCCCCATTCCTTTTCCAGTCACTGTTCAACAGTGCAGTTGAAGGATAACTTGGGGTGAGGAACCGGTGAGGAACACCTGCGACAGCAAGTCAGCATGAGCACAAAAATGTAGATGTACGCCTTGCTTAGAGAAATTTTAAAAGAATATAAAACGTGGGGCATCCGGGTAGCCTAGCGGTCTATTCCATTGCCTCCCAACATGGGGATCGCTGGTTCAAATCTCTATGTTACTTACGGCTTGGTCAGGCGTCCCTACAGACACAATTGGCCGTGTTTGTGGGTGGGAAGCTGGATGTGGATATGTGTCCTGGTTACTGCACTAGCACCACCTCTGGTTGGTTAGGGAGCCTGTTCGGGGGGAGGGGGAACTGGGGGGGAACAGCGTAATCCTCCCATGGGCTACGTACCACTGGCAAAACTCCTCACTGGCAAGTGTAAAGAAGTGGCTGGCGACTCCTAATGTATCGGAGGAAGCATGTGGTAGTCTGCAGCTCTCCCCGGATCAGCAGAGGGGGTGGAGCAGCGACTGGGACGGCTCGGAAGAGTGGGGTAATTGGCCGGGTACAATTGGGGAGAAAAGGTGGGGGGGAAATCCCCCCCCCCCAAAAAAAATAAAAATATATACATACACACAACATACACTCAAAACCTACAGGAAACAATTAATCTGCAAGGCTCTATCATTCATGGGAGTCAAACACAAATCAGTTCTGGAAAACATGGAGTAATCTAAATTAATCAAATTGCAGATTCAAAATGCAAAATTATTCGGCGCAAAAATTCAAACAAAAAGATTGTATACTGGTTTACTGCATATTTGTGGTATACTTTTTCCATGCATCATTACTGTCTTCATTGTTCCGATAACTTAAAAACGCAGCTCTGAATGGTTTTGCAATACAAACGTATAGTTTGTGATGCCAATAAATCATACTGAAGCGAAAAACTGAAAACGGAGAGAGACAGACGAACATCTTAAATCGGGTTGATTTTGAAATTTTGGTACGCATGTAAATGTGGTCAGAGTGATGATTTCCATGTTGTTTTCTTGTGCGTTTATGTGAGAATTGGGCCTGATACCTGCAGGCTGAGTATCATAGCAACAGTTATTTGCTTCAGTCAGCTCATCCTCATTCTCTGTGTCACAGTCAATTTCGCTGTCACTGCTCATTCCTGGCAGGAGGTGGACAGACTGCTTCTGGCCTACAGAACCAAACAGGTAGAGAAAGGAAAAAAAGTTTAATAATTCTATAGTGCCTGATAGGCCTTCATTCAGAACTGTTCAGTCCAATTACTGAAATGACTGAAAATCAGTTACGCAACCAAGTAAAATGTCTGAGATATACCTCCAGTTGAGGTGAGACTTGAAACCTTACTTTTGTCACCCACTGTACAACAAAATGATAAGGGAGATGGTTTAGTATGTTGTATTAAGGACTAAATTTCAGCTAAAAATGAACTTTAGTGAAATTTCGTGAAAAATCAGCCATGCAATGAGATGTTGACCTCGGCAAGTCCTGCAATTACAATTTGGTAAGGACTACCTCACACAATTTTGAAAGTAATTTGACCTAAGGGAGAGGAACTTCAAATGCATGTCTTGGATATCTGGAAACTGAGCACACTGGATGAATACCTGACATATATACAAACACATGTGGAAAAGGCACTGACTTCATATTACAATAATGATGATTAACGATAATGATGTTGTATGTTTCAAAGGGTTGAAAACAGTGTCCTTTGAATAGGCTACAAAAAAGCAGGGATTGGAAAATAAACCCTGGCTAGCATAAGGAATGGAAGGTTAGGGTTGCAACACCAGTTTATGTTTAGAATAGTTACATGAGACTGTGAAAACCAACAATAAAAATGTATATCACTGAGTAAAAGGACATATAGACATACAGGGTCCAGCCCCCAGCCCATATCTTGAATATGCACACACATACCCAACACCCCTTTACAAGTAAAAAAAAAAAAAGGCTTTATTTTAAACACCGCTTTAAAAATAGGTTAGAATTTGGGTGCATCTCAGGGCTTTTGGTTGGCTATTCCAACCACTGGGAGCATAACTGCTAAAAGCAGCTTGGCCAGCTGATGATTAAATCCTTAGAACCAAAAGACCAGCACCATAAGACCTGAGAGACCAAGCTGGCTTACGTCCTGTCAGCAAGCCAAAAATATATTGTGGAGCCATGCCATTCAGTGTTCTGTAGACGAGCCAAAGAATATCAAGTTAACGCAAATCTGTACTGAAGACCAGTGTTGACTTATATAAAACAGGCGTATAATGTCCCTTATCAAAAATCCTAGTCTTTCAGACCAAAACCTGCTCTTCTCCTACTCCTTGCCTCATGGGCATTGTAAAATGACCCCTTTAATGCACGTTTTGTGGTATCCCCACATAAAGGTTGTGTGTTGAGGAAATGTTGAAGTCACAAAAAATAATATGATGTGGTAAAGTGGGAGCATGCAAGTGACATAAAAGGATGAGACCTAAATTTAAACCTTGAGGTCTGCTGAGGAGGATAATGAGTTCCCAATTTGAACAGAGAAGAAAAGCTATGAGCTGAATCAATTCAGGGCAGTGTTTCAATCTAGCCAGAGTTTAGACAACCAATTCAGATGGATTGTGTAGTGTCAAAGGTTCTACTATGATTTAGAAGGGTTAATAGATGCTTCATCCAAATTTGCCATCTCTGGAATAACACACACTACCTTAGCAGGATTAACATTTAACAGGTATGTGATGGACCTCAAACATGACACAATGTTAATCACGACCAAGGCAGAAATGGTCTCTTAATGAGTACAATTGCGTCAAAAATAAATAAATAAAAAATGAACACTTATCACACTACTCTGTAGATTGGTGCTTTGATGGACATTGTAATTACAATGTATAAGGGTGAGTGAATAGAAAGACTGGGACCTTCATCCAAGTGTGAGGAGGGTCCCTCTTGCAGGCACAGCAGGGACTGTTGGGAGTTCCCTGAGACTTCTGAGTCACCCTCCAGACTACTGTCAGTCAGCACACCTGCCCTGGGGTGGGAAAATGTCGACAGAAGAGAAGAAAGAGGGTGAGAGAAGGGCAGGAGAAAATACAATGAGCGTTGCAAGCTAACACCATCAAAGGTAATCTCCTCCCCTTGTTATTTTGAACATTTCTAATCTAACCCTCTAGACAGCTGTTTAGAGATATTTTACTGAAAAAAATTACTTTAATGATGTATAACAGGTTGAAATTGTAAAGTGATTATCCAATTATCAAATGATTAAATATAAATATAATCAAATATAATTAGCATTAAATATAAAATGATTAAAATAAGTAAAGTAAGATAAGTAAGGTGATTATCCAAATATCATTGATGGTTTTATGGCTGGTCAGCACCCCAGTTCTTTATGCCATCAGTAAAAATATCCTATTTCCGCTGTTTAGCGATAAAAAAAAGAAAAGAAAAAGAAAAAGCAATATACATCCATCTATGTCATGAATACAAGATATTTGCATATTTTCAGTCACAGCCACTGTTGGAATAGAAAAATTGCCATAAATTAAACAATCTTGTGAACATGAAGCTCTGTTTTGTTTTGAAAGGGAGCATTCTTCTAGTGGAATAAAGGATAAACTACTAAAATAACTCACATCGGCTGCATGGGGTGCTGCTGCATAGTGTAGCTGAAGTTACAATTCAAAATGAGAATTTTAAGGGTCTCCAGTCCAGATTATGAGAAGGGTCTGGGTGCAGTCTTGCAGCTTTAACTGTTTAGTTAGGGACTTGAGCGAAACAGACGTCCAACACACTACAGGCTTTAAGTGCTTAGAGTGAATCATTTTTCTGCCTAAATACAATTTGTGCTTAATAATTGCAAAAATATCTGGAATTGTATCAATTTGCAAATGACTGTGATCTTGTGTTTATCATTTTGGTGAAGATAAGGAGAATTTCAAATTGACTAAACTGTTTGAAACTGACAGAACAACAAGGAAAATCAAACAATCAGACTCAGAATGTTGGCTGTGATTTAATAATGTGTCCTGACTATCAGCCTCTTCAAAACCACTGATTTAATGATGAAGATTTAATGTTTGTGTAATCCTTAACAGTCCACTGCCGCCTTGAAGACGGTGCACAATCGGCATGCACTTGTGCATGCAGCACATTTTAACAGTATGTCAGCAAACGATTTGTGGTAATACATCTAAAAGACACATTAAAAGCCTGAAAGCTTTCATTGGGAAATGGTATGAACTTTATTAATATGCCATGATGAGTACTTAAAAAGTTGAATGGAGTTTCTAACTTTTTTGTGGCTGACATCAAAACAATTGTCTTTTGAAATTGGGTTCATATCTCCACTATTCAACAATACTTTGATCGACTGCTACAAAACTTGGTGTGATCATTCTAAATAGGCTGTCTGATGACTTGAGGAAGTTTCTTAGCAATCATCTAATCACAAGCTGTTATAAGATGAAACAACACAGCACATTTTTAATTTGAAAGAATACTTGGCCCAATAGCAAGTGTAACAAAGTTTATGAGGAGATAATTTTCTGGCATTTGTGGCACCCCCTATGGTAAGATATTGTAAAACTTTGGCACTCATGCTTATCTAACACCAATCAACATTTGTGCAAATTTTCACAATACAACAAACTGTCAGTTATATCCTTTTTCTTTCAGGCAACACATTGTTTCCATATTTATTCACAAATATCACAACCATCTTTCGAAATATCAAAATTTCCTTCACAATTTAAAAAGACAACCATCCCTGTCTGACACATGGCAAAGAACGCTAAAATCAACCCAACTGTCAAGGAGTATGAAAAAGATTTTTCAAAAAATCCAAAATGATGGAAAATCAAATATGGTGGACTTCATGGGTTCTATAAGCGAAATCGTCCAGCATGACCTATTGCATATGCGTAAAACAGATTGCTCTAAGGTCACAGGGAGTGGCTGAGAATTTTGTTTAAACTGAAATATTTAATTCTGCAATTACAGTACCACTTAGGCTGCCATCGACCTGGGCCTTTGTCCATCTGACAAGGCTGCCAAAGAACAAGAAGAAGAAAGAAGAGGAGGAGGAGAAGATGGAGGAGAGGAAGACAAGGAGAATTACTACCACTACTACAATAGGGAATCTCTCTACCTTTGGTGCTTTGCACCCTAGTAAATCGGGCTCAAAACGGTAAGACTAAAAGGCAGGGTTTGCTGGTCTACAGTTCATTTTTTACTCACTCCTCTCTGTCGTCATGCAAATTACGTAACAAGATCTATAAGTATGCTGTCATCTCCTTAGGCATTTAAACTTACTGTAGAGCTAGTAAATTGGTTTGTTTTTATTGAGCTTTACCCCAAACATTTAAATTGCAACATGTGACTATACATGTTGTTAGGGTTCAATAAGGTCTTCTTACTGCGGTTGTTACAATGAGTTGAATGCTCTTTTGTGGTAAATCGATGCATTTTTCTGATCCAATGTGTATAGCAAAATTGTAAACTATGTCACGTAGTGGTGAATCGTAGAAAAGGAACACTTAATAGCAAGTCAAGTAAATTTTCACACATACCCGGAACCTGTCATCTGCGTTTAACCCACCCAAACTATTAGGAATAGTGGGCAGCCATTTCTCTGCTGCCTGGGAACCAGCTCCAGATCAAGAGCCAGTGCCTTTTTCAACAGCAATGGCAGGAGTATGTCCCTAACATGCATGTCAGGGAGGAAACCAGATTATCTGGAGGAAAACCATGTGAACCCAAGAAGAACATGCAAACCCCATACACAAAGGCACAGGTGGCCCGTGTTGGGTTTGAACCTTGCTGTGAAATGATGGTGTTAACCATCGAATTACTGTGCCTTCTAAATTAATATAAAGGATGAAATATGATGAGTCAAATGAAACATTCATATTGCTCAAGGTGCAAGCATGTGATGGTTGTTATGGAAATCACTTTGTCTTGCAAGATTTATGATTTTGTCCTTGCTGAAATTGTTATTTACAATTCTGCTCTATTAGTTTTAACTACAAAGCCCCATTTTTATCAAACCCTAAAAGCTGTGATGGACAAGTGGGCAACCCACATTTTGGACAGGCCTGCCTTTCTGAAATTACACTCAGTGAGAGGGAGACCAGACCAATGTCATGAGAGATCAACAGGATTCACTCCCAGGGTGGGTCAGCCTTGCAAGACTATATGAAAATACCATCTTGATTTTATATACATATGATGATTCAACTGTATCTATGAGGATACTTGCTTGAAAAGTAACAGACACTTCCCCAATGATAACTTTAGACGGTAAAAATGTGTGATTTTGTGCAAGTCCTCCATTGATCCCATTTCACCTAGTGGCCTACCTGACATTTTTAGGTGGAACCTGTTGCTGGGTCCCATTTACTACAGCCCACATTGATGCAGCAAAATTGCTTTGTTAAAGAAGTGTTTTCATCCCCTCTATTTTCCATTGTGAAGTATGTCTCAGTAAGTGTTCAGTCATCCTCACCCCTGCATCCTGGTGCTACAGCTCTTGGTGGCAGTGCTGCCATTGGAGCCCCCCGGGCAATAAAGGTCAGAAACTGGTGCCAACACACCATAGAGCTGTGGTGGCTCTTCAAGCTGCTGCTTTGAGTTGCAGGATTTGTCAGAGGAGGAGCTGCTCAGGGGTTGAAGGGAGCTATGGGTGTTATCAGCCTTCATGGCTCCTGGAATGGAAAGTTTGTAGATGGAGAAGTTAAATAACCATTGCAAGACATGAATCTTGCACATCTAAGGAGGGGAAATCAGAGTTGAATAACTGTATTTAACTGAATTTACAAAAACAACATAACAAAAACATGTCTAGCTGGGATCAGGCCTTTGGTACCCAATTATTTTCATAATTAGGATAACAAATTACAGAGAAAAAAAAAACACAGGACACTAGACAGAGAAGACTTAAGTTGCAACATGGGTAAAGTAATTCATCAAACATGGTAATGTAGCCACATATATTTCAGTTTCTTAGAGAAATGCGATAAAAAAATTTATCTAACCTAAATATTTTTCTTCAAACATACAAGTTTAACTAGCTATCTCTTCCAGTTTCACTAAACAAAAATTAGTGTTCTGAAATTTGATGGAAGTCTGGTGTGGAATTAGACCAAACTAATTTGACTCCTCAATTTGAATACTAATATACACGTATCCCTTTAAAAGCAGCCTCTTGAAGTCGCTACTACTCATTCGCCAGGTCTTTGGTATTCCTACTAACCCTCTGCTCCAACAAGGCCATCTCTCAGACAGAGATCCATGGTAGCCTCTCCCTCACTCTGGCCTCTCCCCCTCAGATCCTTGTCCAGCCCCTCTATGCTCCTTCTTCTCAAGACCAAAGGGCTATTGCCTTCCAGTATGGGGCTAAGAGTCTTCTTGGCTGCAGACAAACAGGAATGCAGACAAAGCAAAATCTTTCAGGCCTACCTCATCTTCCTGCCTCTAGGCAACCTTGTCAAAACTTGATAATTTCTGTTTTTTGATACCATTTAAACTGAAAAATTTTGCTGCCTAAAGTAATATCCCAATAGCTATCTTAGCATGGCAGTGTTTACCAGGTCGGGAGTGCCTGGAGTGGGTTGCAGCTCCTTTCCCTAGCATTTCTAGCTCACCAAGCTTGCGGCATGCTTCCAGCTCTGAGTGAGGATGGGAGAAGAGCCCCTCCTGTGCACCAAAAGCCCTTGACGGCCCAGCCCTGGGCTCTCCAGCTCCAGCTACTCGTGCCTCCAGTACATGACACTTGACATCCGACATCTTGCTGCGCACCTCAGCCATCTGGGCCTTGAGACGAAATAAGACCCTGGAATCTGGTGCCGACCGTCGCACCACCTGAGGCCGCCGCTCTCGCTCCTTCCTTGAGTGGTTGTGTGCTGGGACCAGGGAGATACACACCAGTGAGTAAAGAAAATAAGCTCAAGGGGTAAACAAACTTATAAGATCTAGGCTGGTTTTGAGAAAATCTTTGTATTTGACTCCTCAATTTGTTTACTTGCATTTGCATTTCATGCATTAGTTGAAATGGTTTTCCAACATGACCAAGTAGGGCTTCACAGAACTTTTTGAGGATAATTTGCATAACCATTGACAAAAACGTTGGCTGTACTGGGAATTCAACCTATGACAATTTGGTAACAAGACTGTATTCTCCAACCTCAAGGCAACTCTGCAATCAGAACTATCACTGCTTTTGACTGCTAAGAAAACATGCAGATGATATATTATACACAACATCAGGTACATTATTTTATAATTAAACAGTTAGCTCAGTACCCATTTGTGAATCAATTGACACACAACAGACACCATGAGGGAGCTAAATTTTTTACAAAACATTTAACTTATTGGCTAATTTGCAGCCATCCTTTTGGCTAAATACATCAATGTGTCGCTATTTTAGGGATCAGATACACAACTGTTTTCTTTTCCTTCTAAAACATCTCCTAAAACTGAGTGAACAAGTCTTGTAAAGTAAACAAAAAAGCAACAAAAAAAAAGTGTCAGGAAGCAACAAAATATACTTAAGTCTATGAACTTGCAAATTTCTGTGTCCCTTTTGGTGCAAAAATTGGCCTCCTGCTGGAGCAAAACATCTAAACCAAAAAACAAAAAAAAACAGCCCCTGCCCATCACCAATCAAAGCTGTCACATCCCTGTGCCTTCCAAATAGCGCCACCACAAACACAGCATCTCAACATACTGTACATGTTACTGTGTGACATTCCTACTGTACCTTGGCTGTGTAGGAGGGAGACAGGGGGCCGTGGCTGCAGTCCCCACAGTGACTCCACACTGTTGCGTTCCTTCAGGTCCAGGAGCTGGATCAAGATGACCGGGTCAATCTCCAAGAGGCTGTTAGTGCCACCAGCACCACGGGTAGCAGCAGCAGCAGCACTTCGAGATGTGGAGCAAGTGCTAGGGTTTGAACCACCTGGGAGGATGGCAGGGAGAATGGGCAGTTTACGTCCAGACTTCTGCATGGGAAGATTAATAGATGTGCTTCACTGGGCAAACCTCTGACTATAGTTACACTTGTCCCCTTGACTATCCTTAAAATCCTCCATTGCAAAAAGGTGTCATATCAAAGGGAAATAAACATCAAAAAGAATCTTAACACACACACCTTTAAAAACATCATGCTGTGGTATAGCTTGCCTCTCCATCACGTAAAACAACTTCTAGCCCAATCTAACCAAAGTCTATCTCCTGTTAATTTTGGATTTAGCTCCTTTTTTTTTTATAAATACAAATGTGTAGCACTGTAATACTGATCTTGGCTCACCACTCTGGCTGTGCTGATTTTTTTTTTTTTTAAACAGAAGCTGCTCTCATACCTTACTGGACAAATACACACACATGCACAAAACAGACCCAAAGCTGTCTCTTTCCATATCAGCACCCATCAAGTGCCCGGTGCATCAGTGATGACTCATGCACTTCATGCCTTTTAACACCAACATCACCACACATGGAAGGGAAATAGGGAGAGGGAAGGTGAGGAATATATACAGAAATATTATCCTGGTATATATCCTGAATATAGCCTGGTATATGTCCCAGATTTTAACACTAAAAGACAGAAGCAGAAGGATTTTGTTGTTAACTGCCTACATCCTAAATTCCATGGCCACTTTCAATATTTTATCGGCCAGTGAGATTTTCAAGAGCAGGACGGCCATGGGTAACTTGCTAAGGAGCCTGGTAGACAGGACAAGGCAGCAACTAAAATTTGCAGGCATCAGGCTGCAGGCTAGTATTAGTCAATTGGGACAAGTGTTGAAAAGCATGGCGCTGATGTGGCTTGGCAACTAGAAAAGACACCTAGGATTGTTACCTGTGGCCCCAGCCATGTCATCAGGAAGCTCTCCCTCTTCTGTCTCCAGGGTCCGGCTGAATTCAACATCATTCTCACCAGACCTTCACAAATACACACAAACACCACCAGAGCTTGGTATTACTGGACTCTTTTGGAAATCAATGCCTGTTTTTGTCTCCCCCCCGCCCCCCCCAATTTCCTCATTGTTGAAAGTAATTTTCATTTTGAAAGTGCATTTTCATTTCATTTCATTATTATTTATTCCACTCAAGGTAATGCACAGCTCCAGACAGAAACAAGCAATTCATAATCATTTCATCTAGCAATAGAATATATATATATTCTGTACAAATTTATTCAGTTTGTACATCTTTTTCACTCAAAGACAATAAAGGCTAATCTAGGCTAAAACTGGTGTGTACCAGGTACAGCTGTCCAGTGTGAACGTTAGTCTCCACATTCAAAAAGGATGTCAAAATCATTGAGCCTCATTCATCAATCGTTCATACATATAAATTTGTTCTTACACACCCATGAAATTTTTTAGCCCTGCAGTTTGTCTGAGAGACCAGTGTAGAACCTGGCTAACCCCTGAATTTAGACACCAATTGGCTAACACTGATGTCTTTGCAAGCCTGGGTGATTGCTCGTTGCAAGAGGTAGACAATAGATGTTAGGGGGAAGGAATTACAAATAACCATTAGGCTATGCTTCTGAATGTCAGACAATCTTGAGAACTAAAAAAAATTCCATGGGTGTGTAAGAACAAATTTGTATGTATGAACGATTGAAGAATGAGACCTATAGACTATCTCCTCCAGTTGCTTTTATTGGGCGCAAACTTACATAAGCACATCACCCAAATGCATAGAGATAGAATGGTTTTATCAGCGAGTTACAGTGAGGCATGGTATCAATGTATACTTTTTGCACACACATAACATTTACCTGTGCACCTGTGAGAGCAAGTTGCATGTCCTTGTGTGGACAAGGTACTAAAGATCTCCCAATTGGGAGTGACAGAGAGGTGAGGAAGGGCTCACTTGCCGGGAGGGGGGCGGGGTGTTACATATTCTGCAGATCATACAGCTACTGTATCAGCCACTAGAGCTGAAGAGAATGACTCAAACCTCTTCAGCGGACACTCCTGTCACTCCAGAGATAGAGTCCGAGCAACAGCTTTGGCTGACCCAATGGGAAGTTGAGGGGTTGGCAGGGTGAGGTAGGGTTGCTGATCCCATCAGCTGACAGAGTAGAGCAGTGGGATGCATTTACAAAGGATCAGGAGGTTGTCTATAGATGGAGTCACTGTAAGCCCTTGGCGTACTGTACTTACAACACAAACATGGGCCACTATAGAATATTGATTTGTGTTAAATTATAATCTACATTGATTTTAAATTCCCAGTTATTAACAGCAACCAAGAGGACTAGCTTTGATATCAAATAAGAATGAGCAGCAGTTACTTGCCCTGTGTCAGCCATTATTGGTTATCACTGTATTAAACGAGAGGAAACTTGAACAATTCCAGTTAAAAAACTGAACTGTTGCAGCAGTAGATTAATGGAAATAGCCAGAACAGTCAGCTCATTTTCATTGGCTGGTTTTGAGCAATCAAGCAATTTCTTCGTCGAAAAAAATTCAAGAAAAGTTGAGGTACATAGTTTTGGGACAGCAGTGTCAGGATACTTGATTGTCCAGCACAAAGCCCAAGTCTGCCCCCAATTTAGCACCTTTTGGATGATTTGGAATGCAGAATAACGGCACATTCAAAACTGTTTTCTTCAACAAGTTCATCATTGCATTAAAGGAGTGGCAGGCTCTCACACTTTGTTAGTATAAACTGGTGGAGAGCCTCTCACAACACATTAACGCAGTTATTCAAACCAAAAATGGACCTCCAATCTATTTCAATTAAAGTGATTACTGCAGTGAACTACAATATTTCTTTTATTTTGATATATGTAAAAGCTGTAAGGAGTGATTCTACATGTGATCATATCATGGGTTAGAATATGTTTTACTCACAAAGAGCTTGCAAGGAATATGACCCATTTAATTGGTGACAATACTTTATAAAGACAGTTACACTACACAGAATTAACACACTAGCTGCATGAAAATGTTTACAAATCCTAACAAACAGTTCCAACTACAAACCTGTGCAAATAGCAGACAAAAACAAAGTCAAATTATTGTTCTGATGGAGTGGCATGGGCATAGTTGCTAAAAGCAGTGAGTTAGGGAGATTATCTGGCTATGTAATATTCCAGTATACCATAGGGTCACAATGATGAGTCATTTGAACAGAGAAGCATCAACTTGCTGATGCTGCTGCTCCTAGAATTTTTATCCATTTTAATTGCAACTGTATTGCTTAAGTCTTGCTGTTCTTTCTCTTGCGTTGACTGGGGCATAAATAAATGATGTGATGACAGAGGTGTGTACAAAGGTGTGCAGTGAGTCGGATGAGGTGACTGAGGTAATGTGACGAACTAGAGGAGTGTCCTCTCCTGTGTTTAGCGTTTTGTAACCAGGCGAAGTAGAACAGAGCTGGCAGAGGAACGATGACTCATGGCTGCCTCATTGGCTGTGAGCACAAAGTGGGTAGGAGGGGATGACAGCTTCATAAAGTATCTGAGATCACACCGCTACATCACTCTACTGGCTCCCTGGAAAATGCTTACATACTGATGAGACTTCTATGTCAAGCCATCTTAAGGACTCTAGGTTCATTTTCCAAGTGTTTAAATTACAAGAAAATAGAAAGGCGGTGCTTGAAACGCTGGATCACCATATCCGTATTCCTAAACCCAAAAGCAGTCTTAATTGATTTCATGGTGTCTCAGAGCTTGTCAGTGCAAATAGGTATATCCTGAAATTCAGCTGTGTTCCACCTTGAGACAACATATTTATACACTGTCCCTACAATGAGGGCCGTAGAGAACATTTTTAAAGACGGGTATAAAGAGATCTTCTGAAAACACAATGCAGCCAAAGCTTCCAGCATTTGACAAGGATTCCCTAGAATTGTTAGGAACAACATAATTCTACAAGATAGTATTGTAATCTGCAACTTCAAAAGGCCAAGAAGATGTAATTCGAGATACAATCTGTTTTTATTAGCTGTGTAAGTTTGCAGATGCAATGAATTTGACCTAATATAAACACAATGACTTTTTCCAAGTCATGTTGATTACTCAAGCGTGCCTGACTTGCACAGGGTTATATGATTTGAGTGTACCTAAAAAGGTCCCCTGATGCAGGTAAAAAAAACCAAGCGTCTCCAAGCGATATGTTCTACTTACATGGTCTCCTCATCAATATCGTTCTCCTCAGTGTTGCTGGTGGCTGTAGAACTGCCTGAGGTGCTGCTGCCATCCAGGGGGTTGACCTCCTCTTCAGTTAGACAGTCTACCTCCAGGTCCCCATCTGAGAGCTCCTGGCCACATAAACACAACATTTGGACCTCAGTGGATCATAGCTCCATGTTCAAGTAACAACTTCAGTATGTGGATGTACAACATGACTTTAATAACTGTGTTTTGCCCCTTCCTTTTTCTTTAGGGATAGAGGGGTCCGTCTTTGCAGGTTTATTTGCCAGTTCAGCATTTTCACATTTTTTTCCTGCAAACTAACAGGACGGTCTTACAGATATGATATGACCCAACATAGTGCAATCTGGGGAATTCCAACAACATCTCTTCTAGAATGAGTCAGCTACAATGTTTCAATTAACTGTGACAAAAACAGCTCTAAGGTCAGGCACAGCTAAAGTTGAACTAAAAGAAGATCATTTGTTAATCTTAATAAAAGGTCTTTGTGCTGAGCAGAGTAGAATTTTTCCAAACAAATCACTTCTGCCAACACAGTTAATCTATAATAAACAATCTTCAGAAAGGGGTCATGTATCATAGGGTCCAGATAAGTCATTGAGAAGAAGGCAAACAACTGCATGATTTAACACAAAAAGGTATGCATAAATGAAAATTCCCACAGTGCTGTCAAAAGGCAGCAAAGCTTAATGGATTACAGTGGGCAGCCATCCATAAATTATTGGATCCATTGCCAGTTATCTTTAGCTGAAGGTATCAAGGAGAAGGCTTCTACCCACATTTGAGTCATCATGCTGGGTTTTGTCTTCCTCCTCGCCTTCTTTGGCATCTGTCAATGTGCTCTGTATGCCCTCCTCACTCTTTCCCGCCCGGTTGTCTCTTTCAGAGGCCAAGGGGCCTGTTCCCAGTCTCAGGTCACGAGGAGAGGAGCTGCAGGATGTCTGCCCGCAAAACAGCTCAATGGCCAGCCTCTGGAATCACAAACAATGTGGACTCATCAGGACATCATCCATTAGGGAACTGCATGGCTTTTGAGGAGCAATGAACAAGAGAGCTGTACAATACAGGACTCAAGGAGCCAACTCAGTTGGAAGAAAACTTTTGAGACAGAATCACAGAAAGTTGAATCAGTTCATCTGGACACAACGTTTATTGGGAGAAACAGACTGAAGAGGTCACTTAGATGAGTGATGAAACATTTCTCTCAATAAACATTGCATCTCAACTTTTCTGACATACCCGCCACATATGGAATCATCATTGGTTTACACTTAAGACAGCTGTTGTCCTTCTCCTCCCTTCGATTGGCGGGTGCACTGTTTGGGCGTCTTCCTGGTTTTAACAAATGCCCAGTTAGGATAACCACACTTGACCAGGGCCTGTTTAATGTAGGATTTCTCCCCTTCCCCAGCTGCTGTGTCATTGGGGATGTTGTCAGCTTGGTGATACAGTGTTCTGATGACTCCTTGTTTGTGCTCCAGTGGATGATGAGAGTCAAACCTTAAGTACTGATCAACATACGTTGTTTAAGGTAAACATCAAAATGTCCCCCATCACCAAAAAAACAAAGAAGAATAACCTGTCATTTTTCACAAAATGACAAGTGAACTTGAAAAAACTTGTTGCGGTTGTCCAACGAGTTAATGTGGTCGATGAAACGTGGCATGTCCTGAGATTTAATTTTAACCCAAGTCTCACCTACAAATCTGAACCAATGGCTAGGCGGTGTCCCTGGACAGGACATCAGAACCCTCTTTTCCACTTCCTCCATATACAAGTTGGTCACTATAGATGAAACTGGGGAACCCATAGCACACCACATTTCACTGACCACATTAACTCAGTGGACCGAGGGGGGGGGGGGGGGCTAAGAGTACACCTGTCGCCATTTTACAAAGCTGTGACTGCAACTATTCCTCAATCCTCTGTGAATAGTACACATGGCTGATGTAACTCTAGTTATTAGTCACAGCAATTTGTATATGAATCCGATCGTTGGTTCGGTTGTTATGCAACTGCATTGTTTTTAAGGGTGGGGATACCTGCAGTCAGTTGAGACTGAAGAAGTCACTTAGATGAGTGATGAAACATTTCTCCCAATAAACGCTGTGTCCAGAGCAACTGATTCAACTTTCTGTGATTTCCTTACCTGGATTATTGAGTATACATCACGACATTGTAAGACAGAAGACCGAACCCCCCCCCCCCCTACCTCTTTGAGGTTGTTGATCTGCTGAATGTAACTGGACTGTGCCGATTCCAGCTGGCTGATATACCAGTACTGGTCTCTGCACTTCTGGAAGAAGGTGGGTGAGCGTACTTGGTATCTGCAAAGCACCGTGATACAAATGAAACAGTTTATTCAAAATATGCTTACATGAAGAAAGCCTAGCTTTACTCTTTGTTCTCGTACCTATCACAGGCAGAGCCACAGAGGGGGAATCTCTTCCAACAGTATTGAGCACTGAAAGGATTTACAATTTGTTTTCACTGATCTGTTAGTTCAGTGGTAGGTAACATGGGGCTAATGAAATATTAGATCTCATGGCAAAAAGTGACCCATTCACTTTTTGTGTATTTTGCAATGTAGTAGCACCAGATTGTTGTGGTTTACTGTTCTGTTTTAATTAACTTTATAATAAGCCCCATTAAATGTCCTTGGGTAATTTAGTTACTTAAATAACTTTTGTTTCTAATTTCAATTGTCATATTCTCTAACTTAAAACTAGGGATGTCACGTAATATTGATGAATTTAATATTGATCAGTACATTGTTATACCGAGAAACTCTTAAGGCATCAATATATTACAAATGCAGTAAAATCTAATTTTTTATGTTCTGTTTTTCTATTCATTTGCTTTTTGTAATGCAATACGTTTATTAACCACATGGAGGCAATGTTACAGTCTGCCGCCAACGGTACACTGTTCCTGAATTGAGGATTTGCCTAAATCAAGAAACAACTTGTTTCTTTGATAGAAAAAAATAAAAACTGAGCATTTAACTTGTGGGGCCAAATGTAGCCCCATTTCTTATAGTACATTTGCATTACATGAGATTTTGTCATCACTTATTATGATTGTGAGTATTATTAGTTATTACAGGCTATTTAACAAGTTTATAAGCTGGTCTATAGCCACTGCCAGTATTTCCATTTGAAATTTGCAGATAAATAACAACATTTTTCCAATTATTGATACTTCAAAGAGGGCTCAATCGAAGTCTACTTCAAACAAAATTTTCACAAATAATTTTCTTATCAATTAGTTTACCTCCACCCACACACACAAAAAAAAAAGTAAAAAGGAGGAAGTATCAACACTTCTACATAGCATTGTAATACTATCAATCAGAACGTGATGATCAGTGTTTCCACACGTCCTTATTGCAACAGCACTTCAAACCATTCCAAGATGAGACGTTTTCAAATAATTAAATAGAGGTAGTGGAATAGTGGTGGTGGTGTGGTCAGTTGTTCTAATGACTACAGTACAAAGAAAAAAGCAAAACAAACTAACAACAAAAAGGATAATCTCATACGCCAGGCACTAAAGATTCATATTTTCAGCCAACAGCAAATGTAACTGCATGATGACTTCACACACATCTCGATCAAAATAGTATCACAGTGGTGGGGTGAGTAAGAGAGTAGATCGCTTGAGACATAGTGTGTTACACAATGCATTGCTGCCTCCTGGTAACAAAAAGAGAGAATTTGTATTGTGTGTTCGAGTCTACACCACAGCAGGACTCAGTATTCCAGCAATGATTATTGACCTGTATATTGGCATGACCTTTTAATGATGTAAACATCTTATTACAATCATTTTAAACTCACAAATTTCCCTATGGTGCAACTTTGTTTCTGGTATATAGCCTACAGCTGTGTTTTTACATATTGCACCGAAACTATATTAGAAATGTTTACAGTGATCAATGACAGCAACATAATTTGGGGAAAAGGTTTATGTGCATACCGTTCAACAAGCATTAATGTTACAAGCAGATCTTGTAGAATTAATGCTTGCATCTATATGACATACACCTTGCTAAAGCCAGGTAGATGTCTGTGTGTGTGTGTGTGTGTGTGTGTGTGTGTGTGTGTGTGTGCATACCCACCGGAGGACAAGCGTGTCAGTTTGCATGTTGAGGTATCCTTCGCTGGCCAGGAGGTCGAGCCTGAAAAAGCGGTTGTAGCCCCAGCATTCTCCAACCTCAAAGTCTGATGCAAACTCCCGTATGATGTTCTTGGTGGGGTCACTTGAGGCCTGGTGGACCATCTCCACACGATATTCATACCTTCAGACAAGGGAAAACACAGCATTAACACTTTAATCTAAATATCGAAACATATGACTTACAGAAAAGGTAGAAATTTGAAGAGAGAAATAAGATTTGTTGGGATCATACTTTGATGTTTCAGGGAGTCCAGCAGACAGTTCCAAAAACACAGACAGGTAGTTGCCACGGACCACGCCATTTCCATCCTGAAGAAACATTTTGAAAATAAATATAAATAACTGTTTTGTGTGGATGTACACTGAGTGTACAAAACATTAGGAACCCCTACTCTTTCCATGGAAAAGACTGACCAAGTTAGATCAGATGAAAGCTGATGCCTGTTAAATCCATTACAACTAGTGTAGAGCAGTCACTCTCTATCCGGTCCCTCAGGTACCAACAGTACTGCTGGTTTTGTATTCTGCATGGTAATTTATTAAATTCACCTGTTCTTCCAGTTATTACAGCCTCCAGTCGGGAGGTTTTACACCTGGAACGACAGGAGAATCAAAAACCAGCAGTACCCTTTGTACCTGCGGAATGGAGAACCACTGGTGTAGAGGAAGTGTATGACAAAGGTGAAGGTGGTTTAAGAAATACTTTTTAAGGCTTAAGGCGATTGAAAAAAAATGATTGTGTATTGTAGAGAAAATGTCTGAACTGAGTATGATAGCAAACATTTGGCATGGTGTTTTGAGTGTCAAACTGCAACATTGCTAGTTTTTTAATGCCAAAATATCCTGGGTGTGTCAGTACTATTATTGAGTCTATAAGGACATCCAGCTGCCAACGGCAGCACAATGGTTGAAAACAGTTCATTGACTTAAGAGGTCAGAGGAGCCTGACACAATTTGTACAAAGCAATAGACCAAAGACCTATGAAAAAACACACATTCAGTTGGACCAAGACACAAATGTGGTATGACAGCCAGATTACCCTGCAGATTTCCATTCTATTCTGCAGAAAAAAACAAACAAACATGGACCTGTGGTTGCAATTAGCTAAGAAACACAAGATTGGTACATCAAGTTCACTGTCAAGACAATGAAAATGCAGGCAGAGAAGCTATAAAAGATCCCACATCCAGTGATTGCCTTCTCATGTTTGTCTTAGGATGCTTTCAAAGCAGGCTCATTTGGAGCAGTTGTTTTGAAACCGTGAGCATTTCCCCCAAAGATCAATTCGTTTGGGCATATGTGAACACAGCAATTGCACTCGGTGGTGGGACAAAACAAGCAGGCCAAGATCACCAAGAAAGGGTGGTCTCTGCTCGCTTCCAATCAAACCCTGGAGCGGTTTATTTGCATTGAGAATACAAGCTGATCCAACGGACCAAAACACGCTTACCTGATGCATATTCGGAATAGAAATTGTTGGGTAAATACCACATATGACGTAGCGTATCTTTGTACAAAATGCATCAACACATCATTTTTGAAATGAAGTCTAGAGGCATGTTCAAAGACAATCTGATAATCGTTCTGATAACACTGGTATAACAACCAGAGCTTGTGAGCTCTGGTTGGGCAGCACAGTGGCCCAGTGGTTAGCACTGTTGCCTCACAGCAAGAAGGTCCTGGGGTTGAACCCTGGGACATGCCAGGTCCTTTCTGTGTTGAGTTTGCATGTTCTCCCTGTGTCTGTGTGGGTTTCCTTCGGGTGCTCCGTTTTCTTCCCCCCATCAAAAGGCATGCATAGGTTAATACTCCTGTTTGTGCCTCTGACAGAGGCAAGGCAAGAAGAACTGGAGTTGGTCCCTGGCTGCTGCACGGCGACTGCCCACTGCTCCTGACTGAAGTGTGTGTTGGGATGGGTTAAATGCAGAGGATTAATTTCCACATGGGGATTAATAAACTACATCTTAATCTTAATCCATTTTCAATGCATTGCTCCACTTTCAATGCGTTATTCCCATTATTTTCTTTTCCAAAGATCATGATGAAATTCTCAAAAGAAAATTCTGAACAATGAGGGAACAGTTTGCTCACACATGGCGTTCGTTTAAAAATTTTGGTCCGTTTCTAAATATTGCCAAAACAAAACAAACCAGGGTGCGAGTACAACTTTGTAACAAATTAGTCCCTGATTCGGAACACAGCAAACGGATTATAGGTGTGAAAGCAGCCTTAGTAGCACAGCTTAGTGTATGGAGTCAAATCTTAGGAACGGCAGCATGTAGGTAAATAACACAGGCAGACCCTGTAAACCTTCAAGGGCATTAATTGATTTTTACTAAAAGGATGAAAACCATTTTAATTGTGCACTCAGTGGCCTGTGAGATCTCAATGCAGTCATTAAATCAACCTACTAAATAATAACAGTAGTCTCCCCATATGACACAGACCAGTTTGTCTGTCCCGTATTAGACAACAACAAAATTCAATGGGAAAAACTTGAGGGAGCTATTGGTTATCCTTCCCATGCAAACAGGTAAATTTATCAATAAAAACTGGATTTAAACAGCTGGAATTGGAAGAGAACCTGAAATATGATTAATTACTCACTGGATAGACTTTGAGTCTCCAGCAGAGTCCAGAAATCTGGAGAGGTGGGCTATACACTGGGTCTGCTCTCTGCCTCAGGGTGCTGCACACACAAACACGCATACATGAACAGAAAGAAAAAAATTACACAAATCCCTTGTCAACACAAAAACCGAATATGTTATAGCATGACAGATTTTTTTCTTCTTGGCTTTTTTACCCCTTTTTTTCTCACCAATTGTACTTGGCCAATTACTCTATTTCCCGAGCCATTCTGGTCTCTGCTCCACCCCTCTGCTGATCCGGGGAGAGCTGCAGACTACCACATGCCTCCTCCGATACATATGGAGTCGCCAGCTGCTTCTTATCACCTAACAGTCAGGAGTTTCACCAGGGGGACGTAGCGCGTGGAAGGATCATGCTATTCCCCCCAGAGGAGGCACTAGTGCAGCGACCAGGACACATACCCACATCCGGCTTCCCACCTGCAGACACAGCCAATTGTTTCTGTAGGGACACCCGACCAAGCTGGAGGTAACACGGAGACTCGAACCAGCGAGCCCCGTGTCGGTAGGCAACAGAATAGAACGCTATGTTACCCGGACGCCCCTATAGCATGACAGATTGTTCACCAATGCAGAGCTTTATAATTCCTGTGACTGATGGAAATTTACAATGACAGACTAATTAAGAGCTGGTGCAAAAGATCTTGACCCGTGTCTTTCAACTGTGAACCAAACCTAGCCTTTTCCAAATGAAAAGGTCAACTGATGCAGTGCAGGGATATTTGCAAGAATGAAAACAACTTCCACGTGTCACATGAGTGCTCGGTGCTAGAGCACCAACCATTATGTGATCCATTCTACAACATTTAACCTTCACATCACTGTTCTATACAGCACTTCAGAACCTCTGTAGAATCCCTGAAAAAAAACCTGATGCCATATTAGTCATTTAATGGAATATGGAAATCTTAACCTTGTTGAAATACTTGAAGATGTGTTTGGTACTCAGCATGTCTGAAGCTTAAAATGAATGCAGTTTTACTATGCTTGGTTAAAGAAAGTGTTTAAACATGATTTACCTGAAGTTAGCAAGAACAAAAGTGCTGGAGTCATAAGCAGGAACCAGCTCACTGTAAAGAGAGAGTGCCAGTTAGATAGGTGACACAGAAAGGGTAGGTGTACAAAACGGAGATTCTCTACAGCTTGTGGATATTGTCAGTGTACATGAACCTCTGCACAGCCAGGCGACACAATGATTAGTGAGGTCACTGCCCCATCCAGAGAGTCCCAGCATCCCCAACCAAGGGCTAAATAAGAATTTCCCCCAATTAAGTTATCAATAGAGCATATAAAACAAAAACATGAGTAAAATATAAACATATATTTACCTGAGCATTAACATAGAACGAAAAACTGACAACATTTTATCAGATTCAGTCAGCTTGTTGCCCTGACAAGGTCTGAAGGGGAGGGTTCTGCAATAAAACATTAAGTCTGGGCTCAGCTAAAATAGCCAGTAAAGTCTAAGAATTTGTAATGGACTAGGCAATGCATGAGATTTCGCTTGAAACTCAGGTTGTCTGAGGTTTACTTCGATATCAGAGTGTGAGAAGTGTTGGGTGTTACCTGGTGAAATCAGGAGGAACGGGTGTAGTGACAAAGGACTGCATAGGTTTGCGATGGACCTGTTGGAACATGAGCAGGATCTCTGGGCTCTTGGAGATCAGCTCACTCTTGCTGCAGGAGTGCAGCTGATAAACACAATCAGAAATATAGGCCTCATCATTTGTTGCCACAAAGCACAACATCCTGAAGGGAAACTTTGGACTAGAGCCTAGGAAAATCATCACAAGTGACAATATGTTTAAATTTTCCCACATTGCCAGAGTTAATGAATCGATAATAAGAGGCTGTTATTTTTTTTTGTAAAAAAATAAAAATTTAGCCAACTGTTCTTTATCTTAAGAAATATTTTGTTTTTTTTACCATCTTCCTCCACCTCCATCTGTATTCAAAAGCCCTGAAGGAAATCAAATGAAGAGTTTCCCACTTATTGTCAAATGCAAAATGGTCTCAGATCTAATCTGGCACTGGCTGTGGAGACCATGCAGAGATTATTGGTGCACTTACGAATACAGCCATTTAGACAGAACAAATATAGAACACCCTCTTTACATGTACTCAACACTAAGGACTGCATCGCACAGAACATTAATTAAGTGATTAAAAGTTGCATATAAGTTGCAATAAATCTTCAAATAAAAAACACAATAAACCCAGTGATTCTCAAACCACCAAGGTACATAGAAAATTCAAGAAAATAAAGAATTCTAGATGCTGGTGGTAGCTATGACCCAGCCATCAGTCCAAATTCTTCCCATAACGACTTAGGAATGCTATATAGTGATAATGTTGTAGCAAAATGAAACATGAAAAACTGCAAACCTGATGTTCCACTTCTTGAAGAAGAGACTCGAGTAGCTCTGTCTCTTGAGTGAGGGAGGTCTTCTGGCCTAGTAGGGAGAGAGATGTCAATTCTGATTACCCTTTTAATTCTGCTTTGTACACAATATATTTGTATTAAATAAGAGCCATAATATGGGCTATGCGAATGAGCTGGTACGTGTGCAACATATGTGCTGGTAGGTAGTGCTGGGGACATCCACCAGAGAGAGGAATTATCCGTAGAGATCAATGTTATATCTGTGTGTGTATGTATGTCAATCACCTTTCCTTAAAAAAAAAAAAAGATAAAGTCTACAGTGTACAAGAAGCTAACACCTTAACAGGACTTCCGCAGGACAGGAAGGCATTTCCATTGATATCTCAGGACTAGGAGAGAGCATCCCAAAGGATTAAAGATGGCTGGGACAGGAAAATAATGTCGGAAGAATTAATTTTAATCAATGAGAACAGTTTTCACAAACAATAACAATAACCATGAGATCAGAAAGACCTGTCTGACCCAACCCCCACTGCCAATTTTAGTTTGGTCCAACCATAAATGTCTTAGTGCATCAATTCTAAGGAGACAAGATGGTAGCGTTTTTCGGTGCAGACCACTGGCAAAAATGGCAAAATGCAAAAACATAAAACCCGGGGAGTTAAATGGGACCCAAGCTATGACAGCAGGGATGGT
Source organism: Lampris incognitus (assembly GCF_029633865.1). Classification (NCBI taxonomy): domain Eukaryota; kingdom Metazoa; phylum Chordata; class Actinopteri; order Lampriformes; family Lampridae; genus Lampris; species Lampris incognitus. The sequence continues at coordinate 23,704,939 of NC_079218.1, forward strand.
ATTCACAAGACTGAGAGGTGACAGGGAAAATACTGATGGGACTGAGTGGGACAGGAAGGCACCTTCTGTCTCTTCAGCTCATACCAGTTGGCAGATGTTTCCTTGAGATGGTGATGCCATGTATGCCAACCATACATACTACTGCAATTACCTACCCATGAGAGTAATGAGCTTGTTCTTGAGCTGGTTATCCAGACGTGCAATCATCATTTCCACTGCATTACGGATCTCTCGTACACGTTCATCTTTTGCCCCTCTCACAGCCTCAACATTCCTCTCCTGAACAGTGTAACAGGTGCACAGGACGGAGAAAGAGTGTGCATGTGAAGAAAGAAGCACCAGCATACACACAAGCAAATGCACATCACTGCGAGTCTCATATAAATGAGTCAGTTGTGCTGGTTAATTTACCAGTAATGGAATTGCTACATGCGCTTTATAGCTAGACATACATTTTCAATAGAAATTGTACCTTATTGCTATCTAGTGGGTTCAGTCTGCATTGCAAGGTGTTAGTGCAGGTATTCTTTATGAACTCCACTTAAAAAGTCTGCACATCAATGCTACAACATGATCCAACACATTTCTTACAAGTAATGTTTCAGTAAGATGCCTTTTCTATCATCACTGCAGCATGACAGTACAACCTTAGAAAGTCTTAAATATATGATGAAACAGTTTGCATTATATAAACAGTGTATATATATGTATATGAAAAGTTTGCATTAAAGTGAAAATCCTATTTTCTTTAACGATGTGCAAGTTATCCAGAAAACATTATCTTTGACAAACTGTCCCTCAGCCCATTGTTTGAAGTACACAATGTAATTACATGTTGACAATTAAAGCGCTGATGATTTTAACCATTTAGTATGAAAAGATTGTGCAGACTGCTTTAAAAAAAAAAATCTCCCTACATGTGACCCAAAACAGTTATGACTCCCCCATGACAACACTGAAAAGGGAGGTCCCCCTGTTTTTAATTCTATATCCAAATTAGTTACTTCTTTGCGTGGGCAACAAATACATTAGGAGCAAAAGGAAATTGGTCCTCACAACTTCTTGCACCAGACTGATGAGTTCCATGAGGCGACGCCGGAGCTTGGCCACCTCCTCATTCACCTTAGTCACATGCTGCTCATAGATCTCAACCAGGGGCTTAAAGGTGTGGCCACCATGCTATAGACAAGGGAGAGAGAGGGGAAAGATACCAGATAAGATGGCAGGAGATATGAAATAAGATGCAACTTTCCTGTTCATTAAATATCAGTCCACTTCATCTCTACAAACCTAGATGTAGATTTTAACAAATTCATATGCAATGTGTTATTGAATCAACCAACATAGATGGATTGCAGGTCATTTTGAAAGACTGGTACTTAGTTAAATTTTGCCCTCATTTGAATTAGCCTGGGTAGGACAACAACAGTGATCAAACACAACAGCACCACATTTCTCTCTCTTTAACACACACAGAAGTTTGTGGCACCCCTGTTTCAAAGTTTTGGATGGCTTTGCATTGCAATTCTAATAGTTGAATAAATATGGGAAGCTTCTGATTACATTAACATGTAAGATGTGGTCTAAAATTCAAGTATGTAAAGAAATTACCATGCCACCCCACAGAGCACACTGATGACAGATGCACTTCTTACAAGTCCAACAGAAAACACTCAACTTCTCAAGATGGTTCTCACATCTGGAGGAGAAAAAAAATATTCAGATATACAATCCAGGGACGATTTCCCACCAAAACTTTTAGTTTATACTGTATGTCATAACAAAAATTTATTTTCTTACAAATACTGCAAACCATGAACAGAACTTCAGTGATCCCTAAATATACGGAAAACAAATGCTTAAATTGCAATAAATTGTCAGTTCCTGTATCAAAAGCAGAGTCAATTAATTAAAGGGTGGAAAAACTTCAATTTAGTTAATCTGAAAGAAAAAATGGTGAGGAATTTGTTGAACAGGAAGTGCCATGCTGCAAATAGTAGATTGCACAGTAGGCTCCAAAACAGGCAATAAAAATGACTTGAAACTAGGGCTTTTCCAAAGACCAAAACCATGTCTTTTACTCCCTTTCTACAGATGAAACATAAGTTTGATGATTAAAGATTAGCTTCAGTATGGGCTCCCTTCCACACCCCTGCTGTCAAGGACTCTGACAAACTTGCGAAACATGAGTTTCTATGTAAAATACTGCAAGCACAAAAAGATAAAAATATTAGGGCCGTTCTAAACAAATCTGATACAGACAATTTCTATGTTCACCCTTCTGCCCAGTGTGGTTGCAATCAGACTGCACATTCTTCAGTCCACCACTTTCCCTAGTGTGACCTTTACATTAAAACCCCATGCCATATTGGGAATAAAACTAGATGGGTTGCACAAATTTGTAAGACAATGATATTTTCCTAAGAAATGTTAATTTCTATCACTAGTGTCTAATTTGCAAATAGCTTAGCAGAAATGGTTACCGGTGCCTTGGTTGAAAGGTAATTAAGGCATCATTAGCTATTTTTGAAAAATTATAATTTTTCAAAATGATTTTAACTAACTAACAAACTTCTCTCGAAAATGAATGGGGCGGGGCAAGCACTTACTAATCTCAGGCAAACAGTCAGATATTAACAGGCAAAATAATGCAGTTGTACTTGAAAAGGGCAAATTATCTTCTTTAGCTCTTCTGCCCCATACAGAATAGACAGCCTGAGCTATATAAAGCTTATAGGCTGTGGTGCGTTTCCATCCCAGGGGGAGGAGAAATGGGATCTTGAGACTGTGGGAGAGAGTATGAAATGAGGACATGGCTCCGATAAGGAACAAGAAAAGCAAGAGGAACATAGTATTGTCTAGTTAAAAAGGTAATAATGGGATAAAAACAGTGAAAGTATTCCTGGTCAAGGATTGAAGAGGGAGAAAAGGAAAAAGGCAGAAGTGGGGACATGAATGATGTACAGCTACCCAAAAGACAGAAGGATAATTAGTAGAGGAGAGGATGAAAAGGAGGAGGAGAGGGAGGCAGAAGCTCACTTGTCCTTGTCGTTCTCCTCGTGCTTGGAGAGGCTGCAGAGCTGCAGAGTGTCCAGCTGCTGGGTCACCTCCTCCGCCCAGCGACAGTTCACCAGCTCCCTCAGCTGCAATGGAGCCCTACAGAAACATGAACGCCAAACAAACAGTAACAATGCATTAGGATGCTCAACAATACAAGCTATCAAAACAATTAAAAAGCAGTACATTTCTCAGTTAGTACACTTCAGAAGATTTAAACATTTTCCTTTGTAACATCACTTATGACAGGAAAGAACACTGACATTGAATCATTCTCAGACTGAACATCAAAACTTAACTCCTTAAACATCCGAGTTGTATGTTAAACCACAGAGCCTCGAGCAGGTAGTGCTGCCATAAATGCATTTACAATGATCGTTCTTACCGACAGTGGGGACATTGGGCTCTCTGCTCCGTCAGCCACCGCTATCAAAGGAGAGCATTCAGTTTAATCTCAGGGAGTAGTTGTACAAATCTGATCTATGCAATTTGACCGTTTTTAAGTCATTAGATAGAAAGCAGGAATGTTGTACATGCATAGCCACTTAGTCGCCCCTGAAGTGTATGTGCAGCACTACATCTTATAATCAGTTGAAACATGCTTCGCAGTGCAAAAATAAAACATATTTAAGCAGGTCATCATATTAATTAAAAAATTCTGCAAACAAAGTCCACATTTCCGAAAGGTAAAGAATATATTTCTTAAATATGTCATTAGAAGGTAGTACCGCACAAGGCACAATAAAAAAATTGGTGTCCTCCTCACCCGGATACAACTGAAACAGCAGAGTTTGGAGCAGTGGGGACAGAGACGTGCGTCCCTCAATTTCTCCATGCAGATGAAGCAGCGAAACACTTCCGCAATACTCTGCAGACAGAGGGACACATTAGGCAAAAGATGGTTTCAACTTTAAAGAGAGACAAATCATTACGAAATGAGACCATGACTGAAGCAATGGAAATCTAAGAACTGTATGTAGGGAGACATGTGCTGGAATCAACCGTGCAATGTGGGCCACTTATCTTTGCAACATCTAGGTCACCAAGCGCTGGTCTCAAAGCTCTCGTGCTAACTGATTGGTTCTCATTGACCAGATGGAATCAACTGTATTGTGCTTTTTTCTTACTTCCAATTTCTTTTACGATGAACACTGGCAGATAGTTTAACAGCCTGAAGCAATGACTTTAATTAACTAACGCAAGCAGTGACTTTGTTAACTTGTATACACAATTTTCTAAAAAGAAAACCTTTAAAAGTACTTATCAATCAAGAGAAACAAAAGACTTTAAAAAAAAGTAGATACTGGTTGGGCTGAGGAGGGAACTGTAGGATGTGAAGAAGGAAGTGTGATGAGAAAAATATATTTTCAAGCAGTGTCTGCGCATTGAGTGTCCACATATGCAACATTTATATTGGATTTCTTGTCCTTGGCACCACTGTCTTAAATTCCACTGGTGACAACCGAAGGGAACATGGGCAATGGCACAAAGATTAAATGAACAAGGGATCAATCAATCAAGTTGCATTTTATATAGCGCTTTTCTAGCTGCAACAGTCACTCAAAGCGCTTTACAATTAATATATGACAAGGTATGACTCACATGTGTATAGTCTTCTAAAAATTGAAGACTGGGGAGCGTAATATCGTTGCTCAAAATGTTATCAGTGAGCTCAAACTAGACTTCGCATTTTGACAGATATATATTTTGATGTTATAAAAAAACTCAAAAGGAATTAAGTCTTTATGCATGCTCAATAATCCAGGTTAAAAAAAATCAAAGAGGGTTGAATCAGTTCATCTGACACGACGTTTATTGACAGATACGTTTCATCACCCATCTAAGTGACCTCTTCAGTCTAAACTGACTGCAGGTATCCCCACCTTAATGAACAACACAGCTGCATAAAGACCGAAACCAACGACCACTTTCATATGCAAGTATGGACATGACCATTAACTCCTAAATCCTCTGTGAATAGTGCACATGGCAATCTTATCCAGAAAGGGCCAGTGTGGGTGAAGGTTTTTGTTCCAGGCAAACAATTACACACCTGTGTCTCCTAATCAAGTTCCTCAGCAAAGAAGCTACTGCTTGATTAGTGGGATCAGGTGTGTAACTGCTTGGTTGGAACAAAAACCTGCACCCACACTGGCCCTTTCTGGATAAGACTGCCCACCCTTGCATCTAGTTAATGGTCACGCCTACATTTGCATATTAAACTGGTCATATTTGGTCTAAGAACTGTCCTCCCAGTTTTAAATCTTTGAATTTTGCTGAAATGAGTGCTGCTGGACGAATTCAATAAATTCCAAGACATAGGCCTTGAATAATCAGAAATAAAAACAAGAGTTGTCATTTACACACAAATGGCTGTTGTTGGGACATTCTCTGCTAAATACAGAGAACGCCTGATAAACACTTTGGCTGCTTTTCGTGTGTTGACTCCATCAATAACCTATTCTACAACAAAATGCACCACTGAGTGTATTTAAAATAGCCTAAATCAAGACATCTTTTGTCCCCAAAAGGACTAATGCTAAATTGCCGTGACAAGTTAGCGCGACATATTGACATGATGGGAAAACCTACATCACTCACAAAGGTGAAAATAATTTCAGAAAAAGATAAATGAGAATTTTCACCCTTCGCTTCATAGGGCTGTGTACTGGCAAGATTTTGGCAATACAATTTGTATCACAATACAAGTGTATTATGATACTACAAACACTGCAAAATATATCGCAAAATTTTGTCAAAATTTTTGAAAAATGTCAAAGAAAACTCCCCAATATGCATAAAGTCAGTAATTAGAGCCACAGCTGATGTGGCACTAGTAATGCCTACTACCTAATGGTTGGGTGTAAACACAATGAAGTTGTGCTGCTGCCAATTGTCTTTGAGTGTAATCTCAAGAATCAATGATGTTATCAAAAATTGATACAATATTGTGAAAGGTAGTACCGCAATACTCAACAGTATCAATATTTTCTTACACCCCTGCTGCCAAAGGTACAATTCGAACTACTTATTACAGTAAAAGGGTGTTGGAAAGAAATACACTCCATTTATATTCATTTATTTTGACCAACTCACGTGAAAAGCTCCCTAAAAGGGCCAGTAATGTATAAAACTAATCTATATCTATTAAACTCTGTCAATACACATACGGCATGTACAAAGCAAAGACGAGGTTCCCTCATCCATCTAGTGACCTTGTGATGAAACTGGGAGGACTTTCTCAATACTGGAGGCATTTTGCAGCCCTCAGAGTCAATGACTTGCCCCTGACATTGTTCTGATACTGTAGCACTGAGATAGATGACAAGGTAAATTGAGAGCTGGACAATGACCGTTATTTTACTTACCTCAACACTTTGTTCATCCATTTCAGCCAGTTTGGCTCCCTTTAAACAGGTTGAAATTAAAGCGGGTTCAACACGGGTGCTGAAAAGAAAAGAAAAGTAAATTACAAGTAGTAGTATTTGTCACACTTTCAAAGGCCTGTTATAACCTATCTGTGAGGCATCGAAAGACGAGGGGGGAAAAACACTGGCACTTTCGATGAGCCTGGCTTTATCGCCTTTATGATACCGCTGAGCCAAACACCTTTTTCTCGGCGCCTTGATACCTGACGGCCCAGCATCATCAGAGGTGTAGTGACAGCTATAAACAGGCATGATGTGCAATAAGTTTCATCAAATTAAAACGTAAAAGCTCGTTTCCGTCAGCGTCACTCAGCAACTATACTTGTTACCGAGGGTAACCACACCAAAACAAAGGTTTGTTTGGCGTTGGGTATGTTATTCAAAGTTAGCTAAATAAAGCTCGCTAATCATTTTAGCTGGGATAATGCTAGCGAATTTACCTTCCCGAGTCAGCTGCTCCAGTCTTTGGTGCCAACGTACCAACCGACTGATGAATAATCAGAACCTCAGCGAAAACCTCGCATTGTTATAACTATAAATACAAAGAACTGACTGTTCTGCCATACCTGGGCTGTATAAGCGGTGCCACAAGAAGCATACACAAGTAGCACCAGCAATGCTAAGCTAAAAGTAGACGGTTAATAATATCACTTCCGGGCTGCCGATGCCTCTTTCAAAATAAGGGAAAGCAAAGCTCGTTTACTTGAATAAGATTCGCCACTGACTACCTCCGCTACTGTTCCTTCTTTGTCGAGCAGGGCGCCCCCCGCCACTAGTAAGTGTAAACAGCACCTAAAAGGAGTGGGCGCGACACGGCCACTTGGCTAAAAAGGTACTTTATGTGACTCTTCAACCGTGAAATTTCTTTTGTTTTTCAGGTTCTGGAAGGTGCTATAGCAAACTACTCCCAGTCTTCATTAAAGAGGTAATAAACATTGTAACGTGTTTTTTGAGCTGTAAATTGAATGATATGACTGTACGGCGATGAGACACATCAATGTTGGTGTTAATATTGACATTTATTACCACATTTATAAAAAAAAATCGGCATTTCATGGATTGAAAATGGCTCAACACAACCCACCCACTGGGGATGCACAAGCCGGTGGATTGTGCCGGTCCCAAGTCCGGATAAATGGGGAGGGTTGTGTCAGGAAGGGCATCCGGCGTAAAACCTTTGCCAAATCAAATATCTCTACTATTACTTTCGGCTGCTCCCGTTAGGGGTCGCCACAGCGGATAATTTGTTTCCTTCTCTTCCTGTCCTCTGCATCTTCCTCTTGTAACGCCAGCCACCTGCATGTCCTCCCTCACCACATCAATAAACCTCCTCTTTGGCCTTCTTCTTTTCCTCTCCCCTGGCAGCTCCATATTCAGCATCCCAATATACCCAGCATCTCTTGACGCAAAACCTTCAGGTGTCTGTTAGAAAGATGAAGAGGAATTTCACCTTTCAGCACGACAAGGACCCAAAGCATTACATCCCAAATCAACAAAGGAATGGCTTCACCAAAAGAAGATCAATGTTTTGGAGTGGCCCAGCCAGAGCCCACACCTGAATCCAGTAGAAAATCTGTGGGGTGACCTGAAGAGGGCTGTGCACATGAGATGCTCTCAATCTGACTGATCTCTAACGTTTTTGGAAGGAAGAGTGGGAAAATTTTACCCAGTCAAGATGTGCCAAGCTGATAGACTCTTACCCAAAAAGACTTGAGTGCTGTCGCAAAATCAAAAAGTGCTTCAACAACGTTTAGGGGTGTGCACTCTTATGCAACCAGGTTATTGTAAGTTTTTTTTATTTTAATTTCCCCCCCTAAAAGGTTTGTTTGTTTTTCACTTGAATTTTATGGGTTGCAATTTCACATTAAAAGTGGAAAAAAATTCTGACATAATTTACCTTGGTTTAGTGTTTTTACATCACAAAAACCTGCCATTTTAACAGGGATGTGTAGACTTTTTATGTCCACTGTATATTCATCGTGATTTTGATACTGCTCCCACAATTAAATTGATCATAGCCAGGTGCAATAAGTGTGCTGCTAACTCTCAAACAAGCCCCGCAGCTGAGGCGAGGATGAACAGGACGTCACTCAATGGTCGAAAATTTTCTTTATTTTTAACCAACAGGTTACGAACCTTGAAAAAGAAAACACACAAAATACAAACATACATCATTCAAGTACCCTCAACTCAAAGCTAACACACAATACAACTCACTCACTCCCGCAATCACTCACCAGTCCGTCCTCGTCCCGTCATACTAAAGAGTCCCCGCTCCGAAGCTGCACCAACCTTCCCGACGTGACCCCCAGAACGCAAACCAGCCAATCACAACAGCTCCCCAACTGAGACCCCGGATGCACGCATCTCTCGCCAATAGAACCTCGCAATAAAAGTCCTCATCAAGCACACAGAAATCACATACAATCGGAACTGGAATAAATCTCATTATTATTATCAATGCTCAGATTCACCTATGTAACTAACAATTCAAACAATGCCACAATTCAACTACATGTAAACGAAATAACTTTCACAAGTTTGTACCCAAACCAAACAAAAATCTCTGACTAAACACAACTCAAATCCAACCACCCCACAGAAAGCAACACACCTCCCACTTGGTCTACTGGACTCTAGACCTAAGGAGACCACACTAATAATCACCGCTTTCTCTTTGGTGGTGTTTCTTCGGTTAACTCTTTAATTTCTTCTTTAAGTCTTTAACGACCCCGGAGCCAGGTCCCCCCGAAGAGGCACGGCCAGCATCACAGGGTCGCTCGCTGCCAGCAGGGTGCTTATCCATGCTCCATACGGAACCAGTGGCACTCCTGTCTCTCCTGTGGTCTGGACCCTTCCATAGCACAACAGTAGTCCTGACATCTCTTCTCTGACGACTACAAGCCTGTTCAATGTAGACTCAGGGAAAGCTACCCCCTCTTGGGCTGCCAAGCATAGGTCCCAAAAGGCAGCTCTGACCTCCCCCACATCGATAACTGGCTTGCCCACCTTCCCTCTCGAGTGCTTAGCCTCCCACTCTGCTCTCTCCATGGCTCTCCCGCGAATCATCCGTCTCTTAACAGCTCGGCGAACCCAACCGATCACCCCACAGAGCTTGGCCAAGCTACTGAACTTTTCAGGCTCAACCAGATCAACGATAGCCACGCCCCAGAGCCTCTCCTTGTTTTCAATCTCAGCGGAGGTCGACTCTTCCTCCTTCACCGTGTGCACAGGAGCCTCGTCAGTCCCATCCAGACGCCCCTGGACAGGATTTGCCGTCTTCTTCCACTGGGCTCTAGTGAAAGCCACTGTGAATGCCCTCCGCTGGATCTTACGCACAGCCTCTCTGGTGCTGGCCGCCACCTCCGCCGCAGACTTCATGGGACACTCTTCTACCGGCCTCACTTGGAACTCAGGACCCTTTTGCCAAATGGAGCCCTCACCCAGGTCTTCTAGAGGACCTCCTCGGGTGATGAGGTCGGCGACGTTCAGATCTCCTGAGATCCACCACCAGTCAGCTACTGGCCCAGCCTTCTGAAACTCCCCGACCCTGTTCGCGAATAACGTCTGATACCCGTAACTCTCCCTCTGGATAGCTCCCAGGATAGTCTGGCTGTCTACGAAATGGAACCATCTCTCCACCTCAAGTCGACCCTGCCTCTCCCAGAACCCTCTCAGCCTGGCAGCGAAGACAGCGCCACAAAACTCTGCTTTGACCCCGTCGCCCTTCTGGTCAAGGGGCGCCAGCTTGGCCTTTGACTCAACAAGGCGGATGTCCGCCTCTGTAGACGTCTCCCACCTCAGGTACAGAACAGCTCCGAAGGCGTCATCACTCCCATCTGAAAACGTGATGCCCCACGGCCTCCCCCTCCATCCAGGAAGAGTAAGGCTCCTTTCGAAACTGATTTGACGAAGCCGCACATACTCTTCAAAAAGCTTGATGGCATCTGCCCAGAGGTCTGTCAGAAGGGGACTGTCCCACGTGTCTTTCTTGGAGTCTCCTCCCCCAGTCTCCTGGAAGGCTCTCCTTACCAAGATGGCCCCTCTCGCTTTGGCCGGGGTAGCTACACCAACAGGGTCGTAGAGCCCTGCTACCTGGCTTAGGAGCTCCCGTCTGGTCTGAGGGTTTAGCGTTTTCTCCTTGATCTCCTTCTCTGAGAGGTCGACCCCCGTCCTCATCTTCTGCTTTCTTTTGGAGAAGTTGATTGAAACCATCAGGAAGAGTCTGTCGCTGTCCACATAGTATCCAACACCAAGAGCCTTGTTGTCTTCCTGCCCTAGCTGGTTGGGCAACACCAGGGTTCCGGACTCTGGACTTGGGCTTTTAACAGCTTGCCCAACCTGACTACCCTCGCACCTCCCACTTTGACCGGACCGAACCCACGGTTTGAGCGAGAAGCCTCCGGCCCAGAGTATCTCCTCCACTCCTCTGGTGATCTTGTCCAGCTTCCCTGGGTCATTGTGGGACGTGAAGATGTCGTCCACATAGCTTTCCTCTTCAAGCACTCTTCTCTCATCACTCATGTGAGAGAACCTGGGCAGTCTCGCGGTTTCCCTCATGGCCAACTGCGCTATGCATCCCGCTGGCCTGTCTCCAATATTGACCCGAGTAATAGCGAAGTCTCTGATCTCTTCCTCGAGTGAGTCCCTCCCGAGGAACTGATGAAGGTGAACCTCTCTTTCGTTCAGCCACACAGAATTGTACATCTTCTTGATGTCTCCTATGGCCGCATGCTCTCCTGCTCTGAACCTGAGCAGAACCGCCCGGATTGGGTTTAGCACATCCGGACCCTTCAGCAGGATGTTGTTCATGCTCGTCCCTTTGAACTCTTGGCTACTGTTCCAGACGAGCCGCACTGGCGTGGTGACAGAGTGAGGGTTCGGTGCGATTAGGTGACTTACGTACCAAACTGGCCCTCTCCAACTGTTGATTGTGTCCTTCTTTAACTCGATGGCTGCTCCTCTTTCCACCATCTCGTGTACTTGGGCTGCGTAAGCAGCTCTCCACAATGGGTCCTTCATGAGGCGCTTTTCGGTTCTCAAGAATGTCACTTCCACCACTTTCCTGTCATTTGGAAGTGAAGCCGGGTCTTCAGTCCAGGGGTATCCCGCGTTCCAGTGCGGCGTGTCACTGTGGTCGTCAGTAGCCACATAGGTCAGGCCTTCCTTGATCTTTTCTAGTTCCTTCCCTTCAGCTAGAGTCATTTCCTTCCCCCCTGGCTGGCATTTCCCGCACCGGCATCCTCCACACTTCGGCTCACAGGCAGCTCCGATGCTGTCCCATTTCCACCACTCAAGAACTTCCTTGCTGGTTGTGGCCATGTTCCTGATCTCCTCACCACTCTCTTGCTCCAGGCCCAGCGTTTCCTCTCTGGAGCTATTTGGCTCTCTGGAAATCTCTTCGACCTTGATCACTTTTGCTCTCATTGAGCGTGCAAAATGTGTCTTTGAGTTGTGAATGGATACCTTCACCTCTTCGAACAGATCAGGGTGCGCTCCCCCCACAGTCTTGCCCAGTGGGCCGTCCCACAACACCAGGTCTCCCACTGTCTTCATCCGCTGCGGAGCAAGCCTACCCTCTCGGTGGCTGATTAAGAGTTCGATTTTCTTTGGCCTGACCAGCTCCTCTGTCTTGACCTCCGGGAAGAACTTCTTGAGCTGCCGCGGGCTAACGACATGGTCTGCTTGTGCGATCTCGTCCAGTCCATAACAGACGATCTGGTGGGGACTCCACTCATTCTCTGAAGTCAACATTCTGACTTTGAGCAAGTACCTTTTTGTCTGGACTCTTACTTTCATTCCACCAACTCCATGCATGACCAGCATTACCTTCTCTCCTTTCAGTTGGAGTCTGTTGGCGGCTTGGTGGGTAATGTAATTAGTGTCAGACGCAAGGTCCATCAGGGTCCCAATAGTTTGTCCTCCATTGGTTGTGACCTCCATGATCATCATAAGCACTGGATGCTCTGTCAAACCTCTTTCTTCAAGGAGACCATCACTGTTTGTGCTCGCTCTCATTGACGCTGTTGTCTTGTTGGTAAATGCCCTTATTACCCTTTCCGCTACTTCAGGGGAGACATCAGCTAGGGCCTTCTCTTGTTCTTTTGAGAGCCTTCCTGCCTTTGTGTCTCTCTTTCCCCCTTCTTGCTCTTCCCTCTTTTTCTCATCACTTTTGTGCCCTCCTTCCACGGAGCACAAGAGGTAGTGGTGGTCTGAGCCATCTCTTTTCTGGCAGCACTTCTTCTTGCAGAGGAACCTGTTACTACATTCTCCATCCACACCATGGGATGCCAAGCATCTCCTGCAGGCTCCATTCCTTTCGATGACGTCTTTCTTTTCGGCTAGGCTGAGCCCTTTGAACTTCTCGCAGAAGAAGATCCTGCCTCCGTGTTTCTCATCTCCACACACGCTGCACTCCTCTTTTGCCAAATTCCTTCCTGTGGCCCTTGTGAACGCCCTCCTTTCCGGTTTGCTCGATTTCTCAGGCTCTTCTGACACTCTTAACTGCTCCAACCTTTCGAAAACCGCTTCTTGCTCCTTTAGGAACTTTAAGAGAGCATTAAAGCGACCATCAGCGGTGACACCGTTCTCGGGTTTGGTTTCGAATTTGAGCCAGTCCATCTTCACACTGTCAGGTAGTTTGCTCTCTATAGTTTCCATTGCCAGCGGATTCTTTATGGCATCAGTATTTCCGAGATCCGTCAGATCGGTCAGGGCCTTCTCCACAGCTTGAATCAGATCAATTGTCTTTCTTGGTTGGTTTCCTTTCACCGCTGGAAACTTCTCCAACTCCCTGATTATCTGAATCGCGATGGTAGTCTTGTTCCCAAACCGGTTCACTAGGACCCTGAACATTTCTCCTGCAGTATCATAGCTCGAAAGTCTGAGGTCTTTGGCGATTTTTTCTTCCACGCTGTCTAGGAGCTGGAATTTTTTCACTTCCGGTGACTCTGACGGATCTCCCTGCCTCTGCAGACTTTCCCAGTCTCTTCGCCATCGGTGGAAGTCTCTCATGCAACCGCTGAATGTCGGTAGTCTTGTTGGTTGGAGGCGCACTCTCGGTTTGGCTGCTGCTTGCGCGCCTCCCGCTCCCAGGCTTGCCATACTGGCGCTATGTGCTTCCTTTCCATGCTTTCCGCTGAGCCTTAGCTAGCTCAGCACGCTCTTCTTCGGCAGCTTCTGCCATCCTTTGCTGAGCTTCAGCAGCCTTTTTCCTGGCCTCCGCAGCCCTCTCCTCAGACTCGGCGTTAACTTCGGCAGCCTTTAGCCTGGCCTCAGCGGCTCTCTTCTCAGTCTCGGCGATCTCATCGGCCTCCTTTTTCCTGGCCCTGCCGAATTCTGCCAACCACCTGATCCAGAGCTCGTTTCTCTTGTCCTCCAGCACCCGAAGCCGCTTACTCATGTCGCACGTAACACCTTCAGGGATCCACTCTTCCCAGACAGCCAGCAGATTTTCTGCCTTGGCAATGAGACCTTCCAAGAGTGCGTTTTGCTCCTTACCGTTGCTGTAGGTTACTCCTTTCAGGCTGACTCCTTCAGCGCTTTCATAGCTTCTTTCTGCCCGTCCAATGGCAGATATTAGCTCGGTCTCCGCTTTTGCTCTCATTGAGCGTGCAAAATGTGTCTTTGAGTTGTGAATGGATACCTTCACCTCTTCGAACAGATCAGGGTGCGCTCCCCCCACAGTCTTGCCCAGTGGGCCGTCCCACAACACCAGGTCTCCCACTGTCTTCATCCGCTGCGGAGCAAGCCTACCCTCTCGGTGGCTGATTAAGAGTTCGATTTTCTTTGGCCTGACCAGCTCCTCTGTCTTGACCTCCGGGAAGAACTTCTTGAGCTGCCGCGGGCTAACGACATGGTCTGCTTGTGCGATCTCGTCCAGTCCATAACAGACGATCTGGTGGGGACTCCACTCATTCTCTGAAGTCAACATTCTGACTTTGAGCAAGTACCTTTTTGTCTAGACTCTTACTTTCATTCCACCAACTCCATGCATGACCAGCATTACCTTCTCTCCTTTCAGTTGGAGTCTGTTGGCGGCTTGGTGGGTAATGTAATTAGTGTCAGACGCAAGGTCCATCAGGGTCCCAATAGTTTGTCCTCCATTGGTTGTGACCTCCATGATCATCATAAGCACTGGATGCTCTGTCAAACCTCTTTCTTCAAGGAGACCATCACTGTTTGTGCTCGCTCTCATTGACGCTGTTGTCTTGTTGGTAAATGCCCTTATTACCCTTTCCGCTACTTCAGGGGAGACATCAGCTAGGGCCTTCTCTTGTTCTTTTGAGAGCCTTCCTGCCTTTGTGTCTCTCTTTCCCCCTTCTTGCTCTTCCCTCTTTTTCTCATCACTTTTGTGCCCTCCTTCCACGGAGCACAAGAGGTAGTGGTGGTCTGAGCCATCTCTTTTCTGGCAGCACTTCTTCTTGCAGAGGAACCTGTTACTACATTCTCCATCCACACCATGGGATGCCAAGCATCTCCTGCAGGCTCCATTCCTTTCGATGACGTCTTTCTTTTCGGCTAGGCTGAGCCCTTTGAACTTCTCGCAGAAGAAGATCCTGCCTCCGTGTTTCTCATCTCCACACACGCTGCACTCCTCTTTTGCCAAATTCCTTCCTGTGGCCCTTGTGAACGCCCTCCTTTCCGGTTTGCTCGATTTCTCAGGCTCTTCTGACACTCTTAACTGCTCCAACCTTTCGAAAACCGCTTCTTGCTCCTTTAGGAACTTTAAGAGAGCATTAAAGCGACCATCAGCGGTGACACCGTTCTCGGGTTTGGTTTCGAATTTGAGCCAGTCCATCTTCACACTGTCAGGTAGTTTGCTCTCTATAGTTTCCATTGCCAGCGGATTCTTTATGGCATCAGTATTTCCGAGATCCGTCAGATCGGTCAAGGCCTTCTCCACAGCTTGAATCAGATCAATTGTCTTTCTTGGTTGGTTTCCTTTCACCGCTGGAAACTTCTCCAACTCCCTGATTATCTGAATCGCGATGGTAGTCTTGTTCCCAAACCGGTTCACTAGGACCCTGAACATTTCTCCTGCAGTATCATAGCTCGAAAGTCTGAGGTCTTTGGCGATTTTTTCTTCCACGCTGTCTAGGAGCTGGAATTTTTTCACTTCCGGTGACTCTGACGGATCTCCCTGCCTCTGCAGACTTTCCCAGTCTCTTCGCCATCGGTGGAAGTCTCTCATGCAACCGCTGAATGTCGGTAGTCTTGTTGGTTGGAGGCGCACTCTCGGTTTGGCTGCTGCTTGCGCGCCTCCCGCTCCCAGGCTTGCCATACTGGCGCTATGTGCTTCCTTTCCATGCTTTCCGCTGAGCCTTAGCTAGCTCAGCACGCTCTTCTTCGGCAGCTTCTGCCATCCTTTGCTGAGCTTCAGCAGCCTTTTTCCTGGCCTCCGCAGCCCTCTCCTCAGACTCGGCGTTAACTTCGGCAGCCTTTAGCCTGGCCTCAGCGGCTCTCTTCTCAGTCTCGGCGATCTCATCGGCCTCCTTTTTCCTGGCCCTGCCGAATTCTGCCAACCACCTGATCCAGAGCTCGTTTCTCTTGTCCTCCAGCACCCGAAGCCGCTTACTCATGTCGCACGTAACACCTTCAGGGATCCACTCTTCCCAGACAGCCAGCAGATTTTCTGCCTTGGCAATGAGACCTTCCAAGAGTGCGTTTTGCTCCTTACCGTTGCTGTAGGTTACTCCTTTCAGGCTGACTCCTTCAGCGCTTTCATAGCTTCTTTCTGCCCGTCCAATGGCAGATATTAGCTCGGTCTCCGCATATCTCGACCAAAGGCTGGACTTGACTGCCCGTCTCACCTCTTCAACTTTGAGCTCACACTCTCTGGTTACTCTCTCTATGTCTGCTTTGAGCTGCCCATCCAGTGCCTCCGCGTCATCGTTCGCTTCAGCTAGCAAGCCAGCCTCATAGTCATCATTTGCAGAAAAAACCCTTTTTGCATCATCAGAAAATGATTTCCACTCAACTTTCAGCTTATCTCGAACCATGGTTGTTGCCATTCTAAGGATGTAGTTGGCTCTTTTCGTGAACGCCGTCTTCACTTTGGTCCTTTCTTTCTTTAGTGATTCCATTTTTATTGATTTACCTTGGATGCTAAGCCCTGAGCGTACCTGTATCTCCTTTTCTAACTCAAAGTCTTTCGCCCTCTCTAGCTGCCTACACTAGCTCAGAATCTTCTGCCCTGACTAGCTCAGCCCGACTAGTCTTCAGCGGCGTTACCGGGCTCACCAGGGGTCCCCCCGGGGATACCGCCCAAAATAGAAAGCAACACAAATAAATAAAGTGGGGAAGGTCTCACCTTCCCCCGCCGGCTTGCTACCCAGGTACGCTCAAAACTAAGCTAAAGCTTAGGCCATTAATTTAGACGGCTGCTAAACGTGATAACTGGCATCAGCAGGTAGCTGTTTAGTTAACCAGCTCCTATTCTACTGGCTGGGCTAGCTTTCCTTGCTAGCTCACGTCAGCTTTTGTTACGGTAATTACGTTAGCTTCCGATGCTAACTCACGTTAGCTTTCCCTTGCTAACTCTCATAATTGCTAGCTAGCATACTAGCTTCATAGCCTACTAGCTGTGCTTACTTTAGCTAGCAGCGGTAGCTTCCTAAACTGCTAGCTGAGCCCTTACGTTAGTCAGCTACACGGACCTGAGCTAGCATGCTAGCTACAAACAGGTACGTCGTTGAAAGGGAAATTTCATCACCTGCCCGCTGACCCTAGTGGCCTTATGTGCGGGTTTATTACGTTTAAACCGACAACATGGATACCACAACCTTTCTCGTCCAGGCGACGGTTCAGCAACTCTTCTGCCGTCGTGGTGGTTCGTAACTGTGCTGCTAACTCTCAAACAAGCCCCGCAGCTGAGGCGAGGATGAACAGGACGTCACTCAATGGTCGAAAATTTCTTTATTTTTAACCAACAGGTTACGAACCTTGAAAAAGAAAACACACAAAATACAAACATACATCATTCAAGTACCCTCAACTCAAACCTAACACACAATACAACTCACTCACTCCCGCAATCACTCACCAGTCCGTCCTCGTCCCGTCATACTAAAGAGTCCCCGCTCCGAAGCTGCACCAACCTTCCCGACGTCACCCCCAGAACGCAAACCAGCCAATCACAGCAGCTCCCCAACTGAGACCCCGGATGCACGCATCTCTCGCCAATAGAACCTCGCAATAAAAGTCCTCATCAAGCACACAGAAATCACATACAATCGGAACTGGAATAAATCTCATTATTATTATCAATACTCAGATTCACCTATGTAACTAACAATTCAAACAATGCCACAATTCAACTACATGTAAACGAAATAACTTTCACAAGTTTGTACCCAAACCAAACAAAAATCTCTGACTAAACACAACTCAAATCCAACCACCCCACAGAAAGCAACACAATAAGTCCTGCTGGATTTAACTTTCTCTGGTGCAAAGAAGGCATTATTTTGATTTTAAGATTTGTACATTTTGAATGTTCATGTATTGATATGTTTATATAAGGCTTTATGTAAGGTTTATAAGGTTTTTATATAAGATTTGTAAGGTTTTTATATAAGGTTTATAGAAACGCTTTGAGTGGCTGTTCCAGCAGAAAAGCTCTATATAAAGTGCAACTTGATTGATTGATTGATTGATTAATTGATTGATTGATTGATCTCTCCTCTGCACATGGCCCACGTAGCGGCCCTATTTGTGGGGGAGAATAAAAAGAACGAGGACCTCTACTGCAAGTCCTACAACTGTGTTTGTGTGGTGTTCGCCTCGGTACCTGATTTTAAAGAGTTTTACACCGAATGCGACATCAACAAGGAGGGCCTGGAATGCCTCGGGCTGCTCAACAAGATCATGACTTTGATGAGCTTCTATCCAAGCTGAAGTTCAGTGGCGTGGAGAAGATCAAGACGATCGGCAGCACTTACATGGTTGCTGCTGGCCTCAGTGGGACCCCTGGTCAGGCGAATAACCAGGACAGGGACAGACAACAGGCCCAGATTGGCAACATGGTGGAATTTGCCATCGCTCTAATTGGCAAGCTGAATGGCATCAACCGACACTCATTTAATAGCTTTCGACTCTGTGTGGGTATTAATCACGGCCCTGTGATAGCGGGGGTGATTGGGGCGAGAAAGCCTCAGTATGACATCTGGGGCAACACTGTCAACATAGCCAGCTGGATGGAGAGCACTAGGGAGCTCAGGAAGAATCGGGTCACAGAGGAAACATCTGACGTGCTGCAGAAGCTGGGCTACTCCTGCGAGTACCGAGGCTTCATCAACGTGAAAGGGAAAGGGGAGCTCAAGACCTTCTTTGTGAGCACAGACATGAGCAAGCAGCAGGGCATGGGCCTGAGCTAAGGCCAGTCCAGTCTGGTCCGGTTCCAGTGACTCATGGTAGAACGCACCTTTATATAGACTCACACACACAGTCAAGAGTTTACAGATTCCCACCAGGCCAGGGCTGAACTAATGACAATGCATTAGTAATATCCATAATTCATTCATTATCCAAGCTGTTTATCGCAATCGGGGTCGCGGGGATGCTGGAGCCTATCCCAGCAGTCATTGGGTGGGTGGTAGGCGGGGAGACACCCTGGACAGACCGCCAGTCCATCACAGCCAATCTCCATAATATCTCTGACCAAATGTCTCAAGGATTCAGTGGAACTGTTGCAATGATGCACTGTGGCTGGGAACTGTCTGGGTCATCAGGATTTGGTAGTCTTGGACTGTATGCTGGAAAGGATTCCATCTTTTTCTATTCTATCCATATATTTACATCCAACAATTAGTCACTTATATTCTTCTTTTGAAATTTGTGATGGACAAAACAGTGTATTATACTAATGCCAAATACTGTTGTGAACTTCCTGAAAGAAAGCCATCCCCTCCCATTTTCCCATTTATGGAAGAACATTTTCACAAATCTTCGCTGTCAGCAGGGGTCTTGGTTGTTGAGGCATTGGTTCTAAGATAGGGTAGATCCTGACTGGATCATATTCTTGTACCCATTCTGTTTGGTTTCCCTGGTGGACACTGTTCTGTTACTGTGTAATGGAATGTACGAGGCTATGCTATTTTAATTTTCAGAGGCTGCAGGTCATTTATGTTTCAAACATGAAAGTACAGTGCAATTATTTTGTTTTGAATAACTGCTGGAGAAAAAAAAAGCTATATTCTTTATGCAAATGTTTTGCTTTCTTATAACAATCAGATGTGGCAGAACCAGGCCCAGAAAGTAAAGGTCTGAACCGTGTATTTCCTCCACCCATGAACTCAATCAGCAAATTTCTTTAACTAGTTTTCCCTGCCTTGCTGAAGAGTGGTGTTGATCAGAATCAGCTGATTTAGTGAATGGGTGGAGCACATACATGATTAGGACTTTTATTTTCTAGACCTGGTTAAAAGTGAACTCAAGCATCAACTATAGATAATTTATGTATAAACAAATAAAGTAATATGTAGGTTGAATGAATATATTTCCTCCATAGGCCTACTTAAATTATTTGCTCTATTTAGTATTTTGCTTACAAATCGCCGATTTATTCTTCTATGTTTCATATTCATTCATGTTCCCCATCATTTAAATTTTACCTTTAACATCCTTTGTGTTGAAAAATTAATCAACTTTTAGGATGGATTAGGATATTCTATTCACTGTATTCCTTAATATTTCCCTTCTTCTGTTCCCTATTTTCTTGTTCCAACAATATATTTGGGACGGTGGTACAATTGGGCCACAATATTATAATGAGATGATGAGGTCTGTCAATCGAGTAGCATGGCAGACAGTATGAGCAGTTGAGTAATAACAATAATAATAATAATAATAAATAATAATAACAATAATAATGCATTTTATTTATGGGTGCCTTTCAGAGCACTCAAGGACACCTTACAAAACACAGAAAAACAAGTAGCACTATATCTTGAGTGACTACCTGGAGATTTGTTCTAAATGAAAAAGACTTGTCAGTGCTGTTACCCCAGCACATAATTAGCTACCACCTCAAAATATGCCAGAAATAGAAATGATCAAAAAGGACATTTGATTGCATGTAAATCTTTGAGAATCTTTGATATTGTAGCTTTAATGCTGACATAGAGGTCCTAACTGTTGATCAAAGCAGAATTATTCCCACGACTGTAGCTGTCTTTGCTAAATAGTGGTTTTGAAGAGAGAGATGGGTTGATTGCTTTGTGTCAGGCCTTGGAATTTGGATTTCACTTAAAAGTATGACCATAAACACAGTCTTCAGGACTGTAACTTAAAGCCATACATTGAGTGTAAGATAGATAAGATCAGTAGTAGATACACTTTGTGATCCCATGGCTCAATCAGAGCTGAGATTTTCAGTTAAAACGAAACACCCTGATTGTTTGGTTCAGTCAAGACTCACCATAATCCCTAAGGGAGTTATTCCTATGTTCCCATGTATCTTATGTTCCCCAGATTTATATGGCACGTAATGGGAAAAGGACAAAGGGTCCTATGTTCCCCAGTTCTACATATGTGCTGTCCCTGGATCCTATGTTCCAAGGGTCCTACGTGCCCAGGTTAGGTTGAAGTTAAGATTAGGTTGACAGTTAGCTATTGGTGAGGTTAAGGTTAGCTATTGGATAGGGTTAGGTCAAGGTAAGTGTTAGGTTAAGGTTAGGTTGAGGTTAGGTTAGGTTAAGATTAGGTTAGGTTTAGGCAAATTCAATGAATTTGGGGGATGTAAGTTAATTTGAACGAGTCCATGTGTGTTAACAGAATATTGAACTGGGGAACATGGGACCTTGGGAACTTAGAACCCTGGGAACATAGGACCCTTGGAACTGAAGACCCTGGGAACATAGGACCTTGGGAACTTAGGACCCTGGGAAAATAGGACCTTGGGAACTTAGAACCCTGGGAACATAGGACCCTAAAAACATAGGACCATAGGATTCTAGGAACCTAGGACCCTGGGAAGATAGGACCCTGGGAACTTAGAACTCTCAGACCATAGGACGGAACTTATGACTCTCGGAACATAGGAATTGGGAACTTAAGACCCTGGGAACATAGGACCTTGGGAACTGAGGACCCTGGGAACATGGATACACTCCCACTCTGAGTGAACAGACCAGAGTACTCACTGTGTCATCGTGCTGTTCAACCATCAGGCTCTCGCTCCATCAGTGACTCTGACTAACCCCACCTACATGCTGTTAATGAAAAACACTAGACTCATCCATATTTTGAGAACTTTTTGATTTATTAAAGTAACTTAACTGCCACCTTGCCACTCTTAAGAATGAAACATCTCTTGGGCATGTTTACAAACATAAAAAAAGGCTTTGTTTAAAAAGTCATACAAATAACACCAAATTGACAAGGACTGTACATTTGTACACAGAAGGTAGCAAATTAGCTATACTGATTGAAAAAACGTTAATTTTAGCTTACTGGAAAATGTGTAATTCAATTTATCCAAGTAAAAACACTGAAGGTTTGTATAATTTGTTCATTGATAGACATCCTTACATTAACATTGCAGTTGGTTCCTAATACAATAAGGTTGATAGGAATTATCCTGTACGTACCCACAAACCCAACAGTCCTTCTATTTATAGTATTACTGTTTGTCTCCTTATGACCGCCCCCATGAAACAAACGAGCGTTTGTGATTACATGACCACAGGCAAGGATCAGTGTGTATGGCAACTTTGCTAATAATATAATATAGACAACATGAGGTGGTGTTGATGAGAAGTCTAAAGAACTTAAATGATCATAACTGAAATGATTGTATTATCAAGTACAGAATGGCACAACTTATGTAGTTTAAATGAGCTAATTGCATATTTTACAGTCACAAGCATCCTGAGTGCTAGTCTATAACACCAAAATTTGAGTTGGAAGATATGAGAGAATACAAGAGTAAAAAAAAAAAATCAATCAATCCTTGCTCTTTCATCACACATAAATAGTAATTTCATTCACAAAATCCACTTTGACATCCCGGATAAATGCAGGGCAAACTATGCCATGTGCACTCATTTACAATGTGTTCTTTCGCTGCAACTGACATTTTGTGCTGCTTGCATTATGAAATGTATCATTCTGCCTCTCAAATCCTGCCAATCACAGAGAGTAGATGTGTAAGAACTTCTCATTCATGAGTGGATCATGGGAATTTTATGATTTGTAATTAGTTGCTCTGGAGTTCAAGGCAGCATGGCTAGGGAGTATAAAAATCAGCTTTCCTCTGATTCAGGCTAGCCGGCAGACCCAGTGTTCACAATGAAGCACCTAATTTACATTCACAGATATTTAATTCTAGATACTATGAGAAGTGAACATTTATTTTGATGAATGGAACTGTGAATATGGTAATAAAGCCCCAGAGTCTCTGAGTAATTTAAAAAGTGTAACACAATGCAATTACAGAGGCTTGACAAAAAAAAGGGGGGGGGGTTGTGGGGAAAAAAGTGTCCTAGATGAGTTTCATGATTGTGTATGGTGGACACATGTTGGATGGTAAGATTACAAGCCAGCAGAGTTAAAACTAATCGTCTGTACATTTGGTCATCACAATAGTATCAGAACTCAAAGGTTTGTGAATGTAAATGATTGTCTTATTGACTGAGAACTGGTCCCCTGGCTAATTAAAGCTGATAATTTCTGCTTCTTCAAGTCTTTTCTAACTCATCTTTCTCATTTATTCCATTCCTATCCTTAGATGAGGTTAGGAGAGGAGATCAGTATTTGTGAGAGCCAGGAGCAGGGAGGTCACAGCACCCACAGTCAGAGACAGAAGTACCGGTTCAAGGCTACAGCTTGAGCTCACAGCTGTGGAAAAAAAGTATAGTACAAGTAAATATATACGCTGTAATATAGTTAGATTTCAATGATTTTGTTCATGAACCACGAGATTTTCCGGTTGAAGACTGTGTGTGTGTGTGTGTATGTATGTGTGTGTGTGTTGTGTGTTTACGTGCGCACCTGTGTGTATGTATATATATATATGTATGTATGTAAAGCAAGAGTGTATGTTTGTATGTTCGCTTAAACTCCAGAAATACTCATCGTAGAACAAAAAGAAAGGTATCTTTAGAATCAGCAGTTTCCAAGGACTGCACAGTTCCAAAAAATATTTCAAAAACCAAGTAAAAAATTTGATTTATTTGCGAAAGACCGTGTACCCTGCGGCACTCTGTGGGGGGTACTGCGGGGGTATGGGGTACCGGGGCAGTTGCTACAAGCCATCCGGTTCTTGTATAACCAAAGTGAGAGCTGTGTCCGCATTCTTGGCACAAAGTCAAACACATTTTCGGTGGGTGTCGGACTCCGCCAAGGTTGTCCCTTGTCTCCGATTCTGTTTGTGATATTCATGGACAGGATCTCAAGGTGCAGCCAAGGTGAGGAGTGTGTCCGTTTTGGGAACCTCAGAATCGCATCGCTGCTCTTCGCAGATGATGTGGTTTTGTTGGCTTCATCAGAACGTGACCTCCAGCGCACACTGGGGCGGTTTGCAGCTGAGTGTGAAATGGCTGGGATGAGAGTCAGTACCTCCACGTCTGAGGCCATGGTTCTCTACCTGAAAATGGTGGATTGCTCCCTCCAGGTTGGGGATGAGTTGCTGCCCCAAGTGAAGGAGTTCAAGTATCTCAGGGTCTTGTTCATGAGTGAGGGTAGGATGGAGTGGGAGATTGACAGACGGATCGGTGCAGCATCAGCAGTAATGCGGACATTGTACCAGGCCGTTGTGGCGAAGAAGGAGCTGAGCCGGAAGGCAAAGCTCTCAATTTACCAGTCAATCTTCATTCCAATCCTCACCTATGGTCATGAGCTTTGGGTAGTGACCGAAAGGGTGAGATCACGGATACAAGCGGCTGTAATGAGTTTCCTCCATAGGGTGTCTGGGCTCAGCCTTAGAGATAGGGTGAGGAGCTTGGACATCCAGAGGAAGCTTCGAGTAGAGCCGCTGCTCCTTCGCATCGAAAGGAGCCAGTTGAGATGGTTCGGGCATCTGATTAGGATGCCTCCTGGGTGCCTTACTTTGGAGGTTTTCTGGGCATGGCCAACTGGGAGGAGACCCCGGGGTAGACCCAGAACTCGCTGGAGGGACTACATGTTCAATCTGGCCTGAGAACACCTTGGGATCCCCCAGGAGGAGCTGGAGGGCGTTGCTGAGGAGAGGGACGTCTGGAGTGCCCTACTTAGCTTGCTGTCACCATGAACCAACCCCGCTGAAGCGGCTGAAGATGAGATGAGATGAGATCAGATCAGATCAGATCAGATGATGCAAAAGATGCGTTCAAACGATGCTTTGTGGAGACTTCCAGCAAATCCTTCCAGTGGTCAAATGAGGCACTACACCTAACATTGTCAACGCTAGCCTGAAGGCACACAACGTGATTTACCCCGAGGCGCTTGAACACTGAGCCATTAATACAAACATTGGCAAAGAAGCTTGATGAATAGATTGAAAATTATGACGTTTGATAATTTTCGTTAATAACATTCATTTATCACATGTATCATATCATAAATTATCCTACATTTCATCATCGATTATATCGTAAAGATCAGATCATGTTGGTTGTTTTGGTGAGAACATTTCCCCCGAGCAACGCCAGGTACCTCTGCTAGTATATCTGTGCTTATGCTTATGTGTTCACACATTTCTGCTCACCCCGACAACTTTTGCCATCTCTTTGCAGCATCCCAGTCACACAGCTGCAGACAGGCCCAGTGGTCTTACTGGTACAGATCTGCTCACAGCCACCATTGTTTACTTCACACCAGTCAGATTCTGAAGAAAACATCAGGTTTTACAGTCAAAAGAGTAAATTCCCTGGGAACATGACAGAAATTTGAAAATTGTTCAGCAAAAGCAAAATATTTTTCCCAAATGTTGTCTAAGAAATCTAGTTAAAGTCTATTCAAGTTTAGTTCCTTTAGTGTGTGTGTGTGTGTGTGTGTGTGTGTGTGTGTGTGTGTGTGTGTGTCCAAACGCTGTCACACAACTGCAGCATACCCCACAATGAGATTTTGCCTTCTCAATATTTTTTAGGGGGAGGGGGCAACATGCCATATCGTTGTGCACACATGCTGAAGAGTCTCACAAGCATTTGCATGTAGACAAACGAACAGACCTGCCCACACAGACACAGATCCCATCTTACCTCTTTTTCTGATGGGTCCCACAGAAAGTATGTGCTGTTTATGTTCACTGTTCTTTGAGTACATCCTCCTGTTGTGTGGACAGTTCTGTGAGTGCAATATAGATAGATTAATAACCTGTGGACTTAGGTCAACAGTCATTTTTAAACAACTTTCCACCCCCCCATTTTCTCTCCAGTTGTACTTGGCCAATTACCCCACTCTTCCAAGCTGTCCCGGTCGCTGCTCCACCCCCTCTGCTAATCTGGGGAGGGCTGCAGACTACTGCATGCCTCCTTCGATACATGTGGAGTCACCAGCCACTTCTTTTCACCTGACAGTAAGGAGTTTCACTAGGGGGACGCAGCGTGTGGGAGGATCCCGCTATTCCCCCCAGTTCCCCCTCCCCCCCGAACAGGTGCCCTGACCGACCAGAGGCACTAGCGCAGCGACCAGGAATAATATCCACATCTGGCTTCCCATCCACAGACATGGCGAATCGTGTCTGTCAGGACACCCAGCCAAGTCGAAGGCAACACGAGAATTCGAACCAGCAATCCCCATGTTGGTAGGCAACGGAATAGACCACCATGCCACCCGGACGCCCACAATGTTTTTTTTTATCTATAGATTACTGCTAAACCATGGTGGTTCTCTTCTACTTGTACACGACATTTTATGCTCTTATGGAGACAATTTGCCTGTTTTACTGATATTTGGCATTCTCCTACATGAAGGCACACTTACAATATATGTCACACATTCGTGGCTATCAGATGATGACCGCGTAGCACTCTGTAATGACCTACTTTTCACTCTCACAGATGATAACACCGTTTCTGAATTAGCCGTGGAACTTCGGCATGTTTATTTTGCTCCATGCATAACGTGCACATAATCTGACTGACCCTCGTCTCCCTTCCCGCTCCCGTGGCTGCTCTGTTTTACTATTCCATAATTCCCTGTGTCCTTAAAGGTGTATTCCCCTAATACTGAACATCACACACTCCATGACACCAATTGGCAGCACTCAAATTTATCTGCTAATTGCTGACTCTTTAGTAAATTGCTCTGGATAAATGCATCCCCCAGATGAGTTAATGTAAAACAGAAATGTAAAAGGTCCTCACCACTTTGCAGGCATTTGTCTCTGAGTCACACAGGGACACATCACAATGGAGGTGGACCTCATCATAGTCTCCGATGAACTTGAAGACAGTTATGTGAAAGCGACAGGTGAGAGATACACCATTTTCCGCCATACCAATGGTGTTGTCCTTGATGTTTGGACACCTGCAGAATAGGGGATCAACATTAATGCAATGCATCAATGTTATTTTCCCTGATGAAGACATCGAACAAGATTTAACCATTGCCTATGTGATTTGGACAGGAATAGAAAAGATTCAGGATTATTTCTTGATATATTGATTATTCATAGCAAATATTGACTCATTGATAGAAATGTGTTCTGCAAATTGTAGAAAAAAAGTCTTATTATGATTATTTGATACACACACGATGATATGTAGTAATCTTATTCTGTTCTAATTCAAGTAATCCATCTTGCTTGTCTTTCATTCTGCTATCCTTTCTGTTGGTTTTGACTCTCAGAACTGCACTTCTGTTAGCTTGGTTCAGCCCAGTCAACCCTACATATGTTTAAATTAAACCTGGTTCACCCCTGTGCAGTGAAGCAGTGCTGGACTAAATAATCTACTCCAGTTAGAATGTGAACTGGATGCGTTATTATGTAGCCAGACCACATGCCACATGAGTTTATCTTTATTTTCAGGACTCTGACTGACACCAACCATCCCCAAACTTATTAAATCACCATGTTTAGGTTATACAAAAGTTCTTATTTGTCATTGCTATTTTTTGTGTTCCTTTTGTTTTTATGTACATCCATGTGATATTAGAAAGTTCACTATATGTCGAACAGTACCACTTCAACTTGGCAGAGTTCCCCTAAAATATATTGACTTGTAGTTGACTGAGGAAGTGGCTTTGGCATTTTAGTGATTTACTATGTATTGTTCATGTTACAGCTGTATTAAAATGTTCACTGCCCCCCCCTTTTCTCCCCAGTTGTACTTGGCCAATTACCCCACTCTTCTGAGCCGTCCCAGTTGCTGTTCCACCCCCCTGCTGATCCAGGGAGGGCTGCAGACTACCACATGCCTCCTCTGATACACGTGGAGTCACCAGCCACTTCTTTTCACCTGACAGTGACGAGTTTCACCAGGGGGATGTAGGGTGTGGGAGGATCACGCTATTCCCCTGGTTCACCCTCCCCCCTGAACAGGCGCCTCAACCGACCAGAGGAGGCGCTAGTGCAGCAACCAGGACACATACCCACACCCGGCTTCCTACCCACAGATATGGCCAATTGTATCTGTAGGGAACGCCCAACCAAGCTGGAGGTAACATGGGGATTCAAACCAGCGATCCCTGTGTTGTTAGGCAACGGAATAGACCCAATGGTTCACTGTTTTGTGGTTTCCAATGTTACTGTTGTTTGCCTGTGTCTGTTACAATTTGTACAGTAAACAAGATAAGATGATAGTTTTGTGAGTAGGGCGGGGGGCTGAATTAAGGAGAATGGAGAGAAAGAAAATAGGTTTTTAGAAACTCTAAAAAACAATCTGAAAATTGAACAAAACAATAGCACCACTACTGTAATAATAAATACACAAATCTACCGTGGGCATAGTTACAGTAACTTACTGGCCACTAGCTGCCAGTGATTTACTGTAAGTATCACAATAATTGTCTAACAGTGTAGACAAGGATGGTCAAATTTATGCTAATAAAAACCTAACCGAACTAAGAAACAAGGTTTTATACGAAACATATGACGTCAAAGACTCCATAGTTAAACAAGTCAGTAAACTTCAACCAGCAGCTTGGCTATCCAAGCCTCGTGTTAGTCTGGAAATACATTATTCATAAATACCCAATTATTTGTCTTACCCTCTCTCTATGATAATATAGCGAAGCCGGTCACTGCTGTAGCGGGTCGGTGTGGCCCAGCACATGTTTACGATGAGGATGAGTTGGTTTTCATCTGCACCCTCCACAAAGACCCCGACGAAGAGTATGTCTCGTGTGCTGAGCACCACCTCACCCTCCCTGTATGGCTGGCGGTAGGAGGAATTCTTATACAGAGCCATCTTGGTGATGAAGTTGCCCTCCTGAGTAGGAAGGGTGAGGTTGATCACACTGGACCATGATGGATAAGAAGGAGAAAAGGAAGAGGGTGACACTGATTGATTGATTGATTGATTGATTAATTGCTTGCTTGATTGATTGATTGATTGAGTGAGTGAGTGAGTGAGTGAGTGAGTGAGTGAGTGAGTGAGTGAGTGAGTGAGTGAGTGAGTGAGTGAGTGATTGAAAATTCTATAATTTAGGAAGAAGGACATGCTTGACTGCTGCAGTTTCTTAAAAGCTGAAAGAGCTTATTCCAGATGCTGCACATGGCTGTATTAACTATCTGTCTAAGCATGCATATAGCATGACACTGCACATATTCAATATTAGGCTACCTGAGCATGGGCTTGAGGACTGTCTCCAGAGAGATCTTGAGGTCCAGTTCATAAGCACAGGAGAACTCGACATTAATGGTTTTGTCTCTTGTAATGACATTCCCGGTGTTGTTCACACTCTCTATCCATACAGTATTCTTGTACATGATGTGCGTGCCATTGGACTGTCAAAGAGATGACCAGACATTTACAAAATTCAACTTCAAATACAATCAATTGGCAATCGGTGACTGACTTAAACCCAGATATGGAACTAGCATATAGGTCAAAGGAATTATGAAAACGTATCATACATGTGTTTGATCATTAAAATGTAAAACAACACTGGAGTCAAAAGACATGTAAATGTTAAAATTATCAAGGATAGCACAATAGGGTTCACAAGCTTATTTCCAATGTGGTCCTTGGGTGGGTGAGATTTTAGACAAGATGAGAGGGAATGCAAAAAGGCAGTTAAAAGAACTTTTAAAAACAATATAAAGTCACAAGGACTGAAATAAACTTAGAAAAAACACTGAACACTCATGCAGCAGGATGTGCATTGATATTAGCTCCCTGACCTGTACGATGGAGCCACAGTGTCCCTTGGTGTTGTTGATGTGGAAGGAGATGAAATCCTCTCCCTCGATGCCGGGGCAGTGCTGGTCATTGATCCTGACATCCTCTCTCTCAAAGCCCAGCTGGAAGAGTTTACATTTCGAGATGGACACCTCCATCTGTGCATGCTTACAGACCACTTCTGCCTGGATGATGTCGTCATCCACTAGGACAAATAAAAAGACCCACAGTAGTGACGCAACAAAAGTGCACAAATTGCATTGTGACATTCATTTGAAGTGTAAGAAATAACATTAACAATTTCACAGGCTAGCATTTGAATATCAGCCTTTTTCTTCTCAAAACTTCCTTACTATCATCCTTTACCTCTACCCCCTTTTTTTCTGTACCTCCCCAATGCGAACCACTCACCTTGGAGCTGGGCAATTCAATATTATTGTTATCATCTTTCAGTGGTATTGTATCGAGAGGAAATTTGGATATTGTCATATTGTAATACACAATTTTGTCTAAATTAAAGATAATGAGAATCTATTACCTATATTTAAAGAGAAATTTCACCAATGGTTTCATGTATGTGCAATCAGCACTGATGAGTAAGTAATGTAGTTGATTGAAGCAATAAAGTCATCACTGTGTGCTATACTGACGGTGAAATCAGAGTTGTCCTGCTCACAGGGTCCTTCCACCAGCGCCTACATGTACCGCAATACATTGTGTGTAAGCCTCTGTATTGTCATCCATAAAATCCTAGTGTTGTGGGATGTCATTTAGGTTAGTAGAGAGTATAAGGATGCGTTTTTTTTAACAGCAGCTAAGCCACTTTATTTGTCATTGGATTCTTGCGATGAATTTGTTCTCGCCATTTAACCAATCCTATTATATAGGAGCAGTGGGCAGCTGCAGTGCCCGGGGACCAACTCCAGTTCTTCTTTCCATTGCCTTGCTCAGGGGCACAGACAGGAGTATTAACCCTAACATGCATATCTTTTTGATGGTGGAAGGAAACTGGAGCACCCGGAGGAAACCCACACTGAGCATGCAAACTCCACACAGAAAGGATCTGTGATGGCCTGGGATTCGAACCCTGGACCTCCTTGCTGTGAGGCAACAGTGCTTAACCACTGGGCCACCATTAGAATAGATTAGAGTATGAGAAACCCAGACTAGCAGTTAGTTTTTCCAGCTGCCAACTGTCATTGCGATACATCCCTTGGCGGCCAGAAAAAAACATGGATTCACTGCCGCCCCAGAGATGCAGGGACAACTGCAGGTGTTTTTTATGTGCTATCCCTGTTGCAGATAGACAGAGATAAGGTTGGAGGTGAAGGGGAATTTTCTCTTGGATTTAAGCACAAAATGAGGTCTGAAATATTTGAGGGAGTGTTATTTGAAAACCAGTTTTGAGTTCATATTTTATTTTACATTACTAAACAGTTTGATGTGATGAACCTCAGCTGAATTCTTAAGTATGGTATTTTTGCAAACGTAAGCGGATATTGGGATGTAAATCGATATTGTGTAAAATTCCCTATGATTATCACCATAATAATATTTTTCATACTGCCCAGTACTAACTCACCCCCGGGGCTGCTGGGTAGCTCTGGACAGCCACACAGGTCCCCTCCATTCTCCTGCTCACAGGTATTGTTTGTACAGATCTCTCCTGCACAGGGGTCATAAATCCATTCTGCTAAAGACAGGCCCAAACACAATGTTAGCTGTCACACACAAGACATCCAGCTAACCACTTATATAAGTGTTTGGCTAACATTGTGATATCTAACACTGTAATTTGCTGTATGCCATGTGTTTGTGCCGTGCAGCTATCAGGAGGCTGGTGCCTGGCGATAGCCTTACAGCAGTTCTCTTGGGTGATCCACTTGGTGGTCAGGATGCCTAGGGAGCGGCAAGCCTCGGCATAGGCTGCCAGTGAGCCACAGACTTGAGCCTTGCGGTGATTGTAGCAGCCATCCAGGTAGCAAGATTGGTAGAAAGGTCGGGGATCCAGCAGACCGTGGCAGGGCTGAAAAAAGCCCTTCATCTGGGTCAGCTTCTGGCAGCTGTCTTCACCCTGAAGCCCCAGCACTGCTGTGTTCTCACAGGACTGGGCAAGTGCCACGTACTGGGTCTCATCACAACTAGAGAGAAGAGGTTATCATTTTACAATTACGCACTTATTTATTGAATTGATTGAAAGGGAAAAAATCATAATTGTCAACATGATCTCTATATATACAGTATGTTGAAAGGGATGAAACCCCATCAACAGATATACAATACGGAGCAGACTTTTGCATGCCTCTGAACCAAAATTATGCAGAAGACTGTCAGCCAGTGATGTCACTGGCAGACAATCTGTGAAGCTACGCTGGATCCACCATATGGGCAACCTGGGCATGTGCCCAAAGGCGTATAAGCCTCTGTGATGGGAGGAAAAAAAAGTACACGTTTTTTTTTTATGTTGGGCTCCACAGATATATGACACAAAGCTTGACCCATTCTCTTGATAATTATCTAATCAGAAAGAAATGAAAGTTGTTTCCAAGACAATGAAGTCTCGTGATTGATTATTATATTGGTGAGATGGCTGGGTAAGTGGTGACTGGTGAGCAAGCGGCAATACATTGTATCCATAGACAGGTGTCCTGTTTACAAACAGTACTGGGTACGTGCGCAGCCAGGGGGCAAAACTGCTCTGGTAGTAGCTCTCAAAAGATTATGAGATGCATAATCTGTTGAGAGCTACCAAAGCAGTTCAACAATGAGAATGTTGAGCATTTTCCACCCATCCTTATTCAGTTCAATTCAATTCAATTTACTGTCATTAAAAACAATGTGCAGGCACATGTTAAAAATGAAATGAGGGCTGTGGCTTCACCAAACAGTGCAAGAAAAACACACAAACACAGCAAACACAGTATAAGATATACACACGAAGACCAAAAGCTAAAAATAAGTTAAAAAAAGCAAGAGTACAAAATTTTTAAAAATATCTACAGACATTCAGTGGGTAGCCAGGTTCAGGTGGGCAACAGCTTGTGGAAAGAAGCAGTTTTTTGAGCCTGGTAGTGCAGGCTCTGAGGCTCCTGTAGCGCCTCCCAGAGCGCAGGGGGGAGAACAGTCCATGGTTGGGGTGGGTGGGATCTCTGCTGATGCTGAGACCCATTCAAAGGCAGCGTTTGTGATAAATGTCTTTTATGGCCGGGAGCTGGGTACTGGTGATATGCTGGGCCGCCTTGACGACCCGCTGCAGAGCTTCCTGGTCTACTGAGGTGCAGTTGCCGTACCACACTGAGATGCAGCTGGTCAGGATGCTCTCTATGGTTCAGTGGTAAAAGTTGGTGAGAATTTTGGGGGATAGACGGGCGCTCCTCAGCCTCCTCAGGAAATGCAGGCATTGTTGGGCCTTTTTCACAAGGGCCTGGGTGTTTGATGTCCATGAAAGTTCCTCGTTGATGTGGACTACAAGAAATTTAAAGCTGGAAACACGCTCCACTTCCACCCCATTGATGTGTATGGGGGAGTGGCTGCAGCTTCTAGACCTCCTGAAGTCCACAATCAGCTCTTTCATCTTCTGCACATTGAGGACAAGATTGTTGGTAGTACACCATGATGTGAGGTGCTGAATCTCATCCCTGTACGCCGTCTCGTCATTGTTGGTGATACGGCCAATGACTGTGGTGTCATCTGCAAACTTAACTATAACATTTGAAGGGTGAGTTGGCAGGCAGTCGTGCGTAAAGAGGGAGAAAAGGAGGGGGCTCAGAACACAGCTCAGTGTTCTGAGTCCCCTAAACCAAGTCAAGGTTAAAAACAGTGGAATTAATTTTCACCTGATCCACTATCAGTTAGGTTGTATCAGTGAGAAGTGCACGGGAAAATTTGCCAAACAGCAGAAAATGGACGGCGTTAACCAAAAGCCCAATGGGGCTGCAGAAAGAAAAAAAAAAGAAATGGAAAGGAAATGAAAGAAGTGGCCACAATAAAAAAATGTCTCGCTAACAAGTAGTTCTGTTTTTTTTTCCAAAAAAGCAAAACAAAGTGAAGAAGAGGGCGTTCCGATGGAGGATGTCGAGCTAGCAGTAACGATAGCCTGGAAGTGTCTACCATCGGTTGCGGCCGAAAACGTTGGCCTGGAAGTCTTTAGCTCCAGCAGTGACACACTGTCTCTCTGCTAGGGGTACAGAAAGATAGAGAAGTCTGAGCTTGTGAGGGATCTGGATTTTGAGGACTTGATCACAGAGTTTGCAAAGAAAATCACTGTGATGTGATGTTGCTATATTGTATTGGAATCAATTTGTCAAATTCATTATATGTTGGTTTTTGCAGTTCTGTGTGACGTTGCCTAGCTCACTTAGTGAGCCTTATTTTGAAACCTGCATTCAGCTGTGCTGTGTGATGACCTCAGGAGGGCATTGTTGTAAGCCTATTCCTAGTCAGTCACATTATTATGTATCAGTAATAACTGGTGTGCTGTCTGCTTGGGTGGTTTCCATGAACACAAATATTACCATAGACTAGAGTCATACACTGCCTTGGGATGATTTAATCCATTGTTTCCTTGTCTTGTGATTTGTGAGTGAAATGGCAGTACTTGCTCAGCTGGCCTGGTTATTCAGCTTTTGACCAATAGGTGTGTGATTATGGTCTGGTGGATTTGACATGCCAGCTTGACTGGAAGCTCAAAATAATTAAGGTGGGGTTTGATGGTTGGGGCATGGGGTGGGCGTGGCGTGTGCATGGTGTGTGTGTGTGGGGTGGAGGTATGAGCTTCAGTGCCCAGGGGCTCCTATGGGTACTAATCCAACCTTGCTGTGAAGGTGTGAATCTGTGAACCTTGCTCTCTTGTTTGCCAATAGGCTGCAATGAATAAGAAAAGGCAAATGACAATGTTGCATACTGCTCTATAATGTAGCATTGTTATTTGCATTTTCTTATACAGCTGTATGTAGCATCCATCCATCCATCCATTATCCAAGCCACTTATCCGAATTCAGGTCACGGGGATGCTGGAGCCTATCCCAGCAGTCATTGTATGGCAGCTGGGGAGACACCCTGGACAGGCCGCCAGGCCATCACGGGGTGGACACATTCACATCGAGGGACAATTTAGTATGGCTGATTCACCTGACCTATATGACTTTGGACTGTGGAAGGAAACCGGAGCACCTGGAGGAAACCCACACAGACACGGGGAGAACATGCAAACTCCACATAGAGGATGACCCGGGATGACCCCCAAGGCTGGACAACTCCGGGGTTTGAACCCAGAACCTTCTTGCTGTGAGGCAACACACTAATCACTGTGCCATCATGCCACCAATGTATGTAGCATTGATATTCACATTTTCTTAAACAATGCAGTGTGTCAGCAAACTGGGAATCAAGTTTTCACATCGTGTGAAAACTTGCTGAAAACTCACAATTTGGAAACTACAACCCTTCCTTTCCGGTTTGCTATTACCTTCAGAGAGCAACATCAAAATTTGCTACATTGCATAAGAAAATTTGGCTAACAATGCTGCATACAGCTGTTGTAGCGAATGCAACCGAATGCCATTTAAAGACAGCAATTCAGATTGTCCACCCTTGATGTCACTGACGGACACTATTCTGCAGTATTTTGTTGGCATTTCAGAGACACACAGAGGACTGCTCAGTGTTATCACTGATGACGAAGCGTTATCCCCACAACATATAAAGAGAGATAATATTTAACATTGTGATTGTTCCCCTTTAAGGATATTCAGATATTCAATTCTTATCATAACTGATCTCTCGACAGTTGATGTATATCCATCCATTATCCGAACCTCTTATCCTGCTCTCAGGGTTGCGGGAATGCTGAAGCCTATCCCACCAGTCATTGGGCGGCAGGAGGGGAGACACCCTGGACAGGCCACCAGGCCATCACAGCAGTTGATGTATAGTGTGAGAAAATTTAAAAAGTTCACCCCAAATCTTTTCTGAGGGGATATGTGACAAAAACATAGCTGCTACACTGAACTGTTTGTGCACATGACTACCTAAAGGTTATATTACAAATGAATGATATTATAAAAAATAAGATAAATATATTTTATATATAATATAAATATTATAAATGGGGCGGGCTAAGCTAACTGCTAGCCCATGCAGACTGGCAATTCCGATAACGCCGAGGGCGGTCTGGCGGCGGCCTCACCTAGCGTTGACTGTTTTTAGTGTTGTCATGTGGAGTGTGGGGAGCTGTGTTGAAGGTATCTGGCTAGGAGAGCTAGCGTTGGATCGGCTGGGTGAGCCTGGTCTGTTGCGTCTGGTGGGCCCAGGGACCATGACTCTGCCTGGAGCTGCGCCCGTGGAGGAAACACCGAGGGCGGTCTGACAGGATGCGGAAGCGGGGCAGGCTAAGCTAACTGCTAGCTCATGCAGACCGGCAGTTCCAACAGTCATCCCGGCAATGATTTTTTTTTTGTAGTTTGATCATATGTGTTGTAGTTTTTAGATATGTGTTTTTGTCTTTGTGTTGTACTGCTGTGGGCTGGAGGAAACGATATTTCATTTCATTTCACGTACTTGCGTACATGAAATGAAATGACAAAGTGTCCCTGATTCCTGAAGAAGTCGTAGATTAAATCTAAACCTATTTTTGAGAAAGGCCTCCAAATTGTTCCTAAAGAAGCATAGTGTAAATACTGTACCACCATGCCTCTGTCAAGCCTCACCTGTTCTGCATACCATTGGTCTTCCAGCTCTGGGCCAGCTCCAGGGCACTGACAGCTGGTTTGCCCCTGGAGGTGATGTAGTCGTCACTGGGGTCTCCATTGAAGTTCCCACACAGGCCACACACCTTGTTCTGGAGCCGCTGACCCATGGTGATGCTGAGCGTGTTGAAGCGGTTGTAGCGTACCTGGATGTCCTGGGGTGTATCGATGACGAGAAAGCCTTCTGAAGTAGACAAACGTGTCATCAGCCCTGTGACAAAGGGTACCGATACCGGTGTGCCATTAACCTGGGGGGAAAATAGGTAAGAGAAGAAAGAACTATTGACAGATATTGATAGCATACGACACATGGGTACTTTGGTTTGAAATCAAATACGTGAAAGCATGCATTGCATCCTGTATGCATAGCCTTGCATATAGACACACATTGGTGCATACACACACACAAAATCCAAGTTTGTCAAAACAAATCAATAATCAGTGACTAAAGCATCCCTGCATGACCTTTGAAATGCTGACCTTGACAGTGCTGCCAGAGATGAGTATATTCTCTTCATTGATGTAGAGATAGACATGGGAGATTGTGGTGAGGTTAGGTGTGCTCCACTTGTCAAAGTTGGCTATAAGCTGGAAGGAGAGGTCAGGTAATTTGTGACAATTGGTAGACAGGACGAAGGAACAGGAGGCGGGGAGACGCAGGGAGGCCCCGTCGAAGGTCTTAAAGACCCCACCACCGGAGGCCACGCAGTGCTGGGAGCGTCGTGTGAAGCAGCCCCTCACACCATAGCGGAGGGTGCACTCTTCCTCTGCCTTGCAGCGGCGCGGGTCACACTGGATCAGGTTTCGCCCGATGCATTGGCAACGCTTGGTGCAGTCACCGTTCCAAAACAGCTGCTTCGGCTAACATGAATAGACAGAAAGAGTCAGGGGGTTTGCCAACTTAGTATGTAAACTGTATGTAAACTGTATGATAATGGATTATATTCCATTCATATTCATATTTCATTATTATATTATATTTATATTATCCATCCATCCATCCATTATCCAAACCACTTATTCTGCT
The DNA here is from genome assembly GCF_029633865.1 of Lampris incognitus. NCBI lineage: Eukaryota > Metazoa > Chordata > Actinopteri > Lampriformes > Lampridae > Lampris > Lampris incognitus. The sequence goes on from NC_079218.1 coordinate 23,742,461, forward strand.
GTCAGGGTCGTGGGGATGCTGGAGCCTATCCCAGCAGTCATTGGGTGGCAGGCGGGGAGACACCCTGGACAGGCCGCCAGGCCATCACAGGGCCTTCGGCACCAAATGTAGTTAACCAGCTATTTTATAATATTTCATTGTATTATATTTCAAACACGGCATGGATCCTTGTTTTAGCTTGTAAATGAGCAGTTTCCTATCTACTATAACGAATAGTAGTTTATCCAGGATAAAGGCAGGAGTTCTCTCATGGATTGCAGAAGCAACACTAACCTCGTAGTACTTGCTGTCAGTGTAGCAGCCGCAATTTTGAGGCAAGATGCAACTCTTGCCATTGAGCACATAGCCCTGGTCACACTGGCATCCCTCTACACAATCCTGGGTGCAATCTCTCTGGCCACGGGCAGGGGCACACTGGGGTGGGCACACTGACATGCAGCTGGAGTAGTGGCTGTTTGGTGGGCAGCTCTGGACTGGGAGCAGGCATAATGACAAAGGCATTGCTAATTATTGGACCTTCTTCATTATTTCTTTACTAATGCCATTTTAATTACTGACTATCTACTATAGCCATTAACTTATTTTGATAATTTAACAAAAGGTCTTTGCAAGTTTTCACTATCCCAAAAGTCAGAAAACATTATTTTCATATATGCCCTCCTTGACGTTGGTCTCATACAGGTAGAGAAGTGCAGTGCCGTGAATTTGTTGCAGCTTCCACAATTTGCGAATATTTCTTTTTCTCAAGCTAGATACAGAATTTATGAAAATGAGAATGTACATGATCATGAGTCTTAAAAGGCAAGACCCTGACAGCTGCACATGTGCAACAGTCAAAACACATGAAGATATGAAAGCTAAACCAAGGTTGTGTACCCACCACAGGGTGTGTCACTCCTCCAGCCAAAAACAGGCACTCCTTGGATTTGACAGGTGCTGGCATAGATTTGCAGCCAGTTACAGATGGTGTCCCGAGCTCCTTGGTCCAAACATGTGTCTTGCAAACAACTCTGATAGAAGAATGCTGGCGCAACCTTGCTGTGACAGCGTGCAAACACACCTCCTCGGTCTGCAATCAGCCCACACAGCCTCACAGCCTCTGGCTCAACAAACACATACAGCCCATCACCAATGTGGAAACGCATGCCTGTGTTGCCCTCATCGGCCACCTCCTCAGCACCAGCATTCATGTTTGCGTCTGCCACCATAAGTGGGGCATCATTGGACAGGCTTTTTTCTGCCATGCCACAACGTGGGCACGAGTCTCCACAACCCACTTGGCAGAAGGTGTCCCTCTCTGCCCAGGACATGCCATAGTCAGTGGTTGTCAAAGTGGGTGAGAATAAAGGTATGCCTTGGCAGAGGCCACAAGAGGTGTTGTAGAGGTTGCGGGGTATGGTGAGCAGGAGAAGAGTGTTCCAGTCAAAGGCCACCTTCAGTCCAAAGTCTGTCTCCAGAATTAGTTGCATGCCGGAAGTGAAGATGCTGACTTTCCCTGGCCCCAGTTTTAGAGGAAGATACAGACGCTCCTTATTCACCTGGACAGAGAGAGATTAACTCACACTTGTAAACCTTTTTCCAACATTCTTTTGCCTCTTTAGCTCCACAATCAAACAAATGTTATTGCATTTCTGGGTATTTGTCATATAACTTGACAATATGGTGAGGGAGAGAGAGAGAGAATGAGTTAGTGTGAATGAACGAACATGTTCATCTATGTGTGTGTGTGTGTGCGTGTGTGTGTGTGTGTGTGTGTGTGTGTGTGCGTGCTGGTATGACTGTGTGATTTCTGTTTCAGCTCAGATCTTTGAGTCAGTTTGTGAACCTATTCCAAATGTCACTCAGGGTTAGGGTTTGGTCTGAGCCAAATCCAGTGTGTGAAAGGATGCCCATTGAAATCAGATCCACCTTAAGCCAATCAAAGAGGAATTCACCCTCTGCCTGGTCATTCTATCAGCTTGATTAGAAATAACTTGCCCCTACAAATACAACTATGACCTTCATAGGTCATTAAAGAATTGAGAATCCAGTAGAATTTTCTGTCAGCTTGCTGTTCCTTGTCCAGGTGCTTTCTAGGGTAACAACAATTTTAAGACATAACTCTTTTTTGTTGTTGTAAAACTTTGTCATTCTTTATATACTCACTGTGATGGTGTTCTTATAGGTTTGAGACACCTCGATCTCATAATCGTAGACCTCCAGAACAAAGCCTCTCACCCAGATTGCTTGGCCTGTGTCTCTTTCCTCATTACGAGCTCCCAGTTTAAATCTGGGGAAGGTACCAGAAGTTTCAGTGACCGCTGAATAGTCCGCAGCCTCTTCTCCCTGCCCATTACCCTCTACCCCACAGCTGGTGGTGGCCATTCTTAGAGTGCAGGAGCTCTGCAACTCAAACGGCACGCCACCGAATGGCAGAAAGTGCCCGTAACCTGCTGCCACGCATAGGGCCTCGGTGCGTGGCTGGCAGAAGTAGAGGCCATCGCTCTCCTGGCAGTACTCCTCAGGGTGGCAGGGTGTGAAATGACAGTACACACTGTTGTCAGAGCCGTTGCAGTAGCAACGCTCCTGACACTCCCAGTCACTCCAAAACGTCTGATTGGTGGCCAGCTGGCGCCCCTGGCTCATACAGCCACAGTCACTGCGTGCCACACACAGGCCGTCCCGTAGTGCGAATCCCTCCTCACACTGGCAGTCCTCCTGGCATGGCAGAGGGCAGGGCTCCATGGGCTCATCCAGGTTGGCACAGGTCAGAGGGCATGCACTTGTACACTCTTCAAAGTGACTGTTTTCTGGACAAGGCAGTGCTGTAGTAGAAACAAGAGGTGAAAGGAAGAGAGAAAGGAAGTCCTCACTGGTGATAGATAGAAGTAAGCATGGAGGGAGGGTAGAAAACTAAGAGGAAATATTAGTTAAAGTAATAGTTTGGAATTTTTGGAAGTCTATTACTATTTTATGCAATTAATGGGGGGACTAATCCACCATCCTCTTTCAGTGTAAAAAAAAAAGCGCTCCATGGTTCAGCCAAAGCTAACATGATGCTACAGCAGTCTATCATAGCAAATTTGAGTGATGAATTCAAAATTCACCACTTAAATTGAAAAAAAAAGAATGATTTAGGTTTTTACAGTTGGTAGCAATCATTTCCTATAGACCCTTTTACAGTTGGTACACAGTGATCATGTGATTTTATATGCGCGCACATTTTGGCAGCAAAAAATGGATTTTATTATTTGCGACCATACAATTGTATGCTACAACCTCTTATTTATGCTACAATATAACTTCTATTTGTTTTGACAGCCACTTATATATTTATCTAGACTCATTTTATTGCTTGTAGCCACAATCTTGGCCTGTTTGCATTGAACGGTATTTTACCCGATGGAATGCAGTAAAAATTAATACCTTCAGTTTTGCTAGACCTGTTCTGGCATCTACAACACAACAAGATGACTTTTTAAAAAGGTAAATATCAATCGATCAAAAATCCACTTGCACTCCGCATTGATTGGAGATGGAGAAGTTGCCTCTTTTGCTGCCAAAATGCGCGCACATACTACGCATGATGTAGGTCATAAAAGGGTCTATTGTGATACTGAAACACAGTCTACAAGCGATTACCAAAGTCTTTACCAGCAAAGCGAACATGAAGAGGGAGTTGACAATATAAATGAATGTACATTTACGGGATGACCATTCAAATTCGTACATCATATTAACATGTTCAATTGCATAGAACTATTGATGGCATGCTGGATCTGCATGTGCAGTATGAAGAAAAGGATGGCTGATTGAAAGTGGAAGTGACCCATTAATGTAAAATAAGACAAGCCTTAAAAAAATCTGAACTACTCCTTATGCATTATTATAGCATAGACACATTGTAATAGAGGCAGTATCCACTCACGGCAGTTAGTGGCGCTCCTCCAGGAAGCCAGGCCCACCTGAGCATCCTGACATGCAGAGGCGTAAGCCTGCAGTGATGAACATAGAGCTGAACGGTTCCCCTCCTTCACACACATGTTGTAAAGGCAGTTCCTGAAGAACGGTGATGGGTTAACTGCTGCGTGACATGCCAGGAAAGAACTATTCCCCGGGTCATTGATGTTCCCACACATCCAGGGGCTCTGGTAGAGACGCAAGTCTGTGCACATACGATAGAGATCGTCGCAGTCGCCATTGCAGGTGAGGTCATCTGCAATGGCCCGCCAGCCCTCTGTGAATTGCTCGGTGGACTCTGCTAGACGTCCACTGGGGAGGCGGAGGTCATCTGTGGTGTTGCTGTTGAACACACCGCACAGACCACAGGTGGCATTATAGAAGATTGTTGAGAGTGAGATGTTGAGAAATCCCTGGCGTGTGTAATGGACACGTAGCAGACCACTGGACTCCACCACTGTGGCATTGCCTGGGGCTCTGTAGATTGTCATCAACTCCAGTGGGTGGACATATGGCAGCGCCACCACTTCTCCATTCACCTGGAAGGCAAAAAATGCCAGTAAAAATTTTGGGTTACCAACTCAACCCAAATATTGACTTGGCTCAGTGGAGAAAATACTAACCTTCACTGTTTCTAAATCCGACCCTCCCATTTGGGCTTCCAGGTAGGCCACCCTTACAACCACAGGCCTTATCCAAGTGGGGCCTTTGTTTACCAGTCGCCTGCCTATCTTCACCTCCACAGTTGATACATTAGCTGGTGCTGCGACACATAGCTTAAGGAGGTAGTAGGAGCTGTCATCCGGGAAGGGCAGAAAAGTGCCATCAAAAGATGACAGCACTGAGTTCTGGGCGATGGAGCACATTCCCTCCCTACGAGGGTAACAGCCCAGTAAGCCCACCTCAGCCATACACACCTCGCCCTCCTTGCAGGAGTCGTTGAAGCAAGAGATTTCCCCGGCAGGCCCACAGATGCATCGGAGCGTACATTCCCCACCTTCACTGCTGGGGCCTGCCCAGAAAGTGTCATTTAAGGGATAGTAGAGGCCATCCCGCTCGCAGCCACAATCTTCATGCTGCACACAGCGGCTGCCACTCAGGACGTAGCCTGTGTCACACTGGCAACCCTCGGTGCAAGGATGGGCACAGTACAGGGGAGCAGTAAGGTCCGAGCAGGAAGCAGGGCAGGCACTTGTGCACACCTCATAGTGGCTAAACTCTGGACATGACAAGGCTTAGAGCCAATAAAAAGAAGAAATGATATCAGATCCTACAACATAACTGGGTAAATCACTTCAAGTTGGAGGAGCTGTGTAGAGCCAATCAGAAATAATTCAGCACACAGAATTTAATACAGATTAATACTTCAGAGTCATGTTTTGAACTCACCACAGAAATTACGAGATCTCCAGGGTCGTATGGTGACACCCAAGGCCTGGCAGGCCAGTGTGTAGGCCTGAATAGCCTGACAGAGTGTGGTGATGTTGTCTCTGTTGCTGCACATATCATATACACAACTATAGACGAAAGCTGTAGGGTCAACCACGGCTCTACAGTCCCTAAAGGGACCATCAGTTTTGTTGATCAGGCCACAGTAGTCAGAGCGAAAGTAAAAGGCTTCTGTAACTGCGTCGCATACACTGCAGTTTTGGTCACAGCCGTCAGTACATCTCCAGTCTGTATCCTCTGCTCGCCAGCTGCCGCCTAGCTCTACCACGCTCTCTGCTAGCGAGCCATCAGGCAGCACAGGGTCATCAGCAGGGTCATCGTTATAATTACCACAAAGACCACAAGTGTTGTTGAAGTAGGAGCTTGGTAGGGAGATAGATGCATAGTGTTGGCCATCATAGGCTACCAACAGTCCAAAGTCTGTTTCTAATGCAACAGCAACCCCGGACTGATAGACTCTGATGGCACCATGCTGGAGTTGGACTGGCAGGGTTTTCATCAGACCATCCACCTAAAGAGAGGAGCAGTGGAATATCCACAACAGGGACAATTAAATGTAATTTTGTCAACATAACCCCCCCCCCCTTTTCTCCCCAATTGTATCCGGCCAATTACCCCACTCTACCAAGCTGTCCTGGTCACTGCTCCACCCCCTCTGCTGATCCGGGGTGGGCTGCAGATTACCACATGTCTCCGATACATGTGGAGTCACCAGCCGCTTCTTTTCACCTGACAGTGAGGACTTTCGCCAGGGGGACGTAGCGCATGGGAGGATCACACTATTTCCCCCAGTTCCCCCTCTCCCCCGAACCGACCAGAGGAGGCGCTAGTGCAGCGACCAGGCCACCTACCCACATCCGGCTTCCCGCCCGCAGACATGGCCAATTGTGTCTGTAGGGACGCCCGACCAAGCCAGAGGTAACACGGGGATTCGAACCGGCGATCCCCATATTGGTAGGCAACGGAATAGACCACTACGCTACCCAGATGCCCCAAACAAAATTCCATTTAATTGAAAGTGAAGGCAGTTTTCAAATTTAGGCTTCACCTTTTATCGGGACAAATACAAGATAGACTCTGACCTGGACAGTTCCCAGACTGCCCTTGGGCAGTGTGACTCGGTGACTGTACACCTCCACGGTGACATCTCTGAGCCAAGACACAGAGGCTGCGCCGCGGTTCTCATTTTTGGCTTCCACACTAAAGAAGGGCAGCCCTGCCACCTCCCAGCAGGGCCGTGCCAACAGGTAAGAGCAGGTGCCTTGAAAATGGTAGAGGAAGCCATCAAAGGTGTGGTAATGGGGGTCACCAAATACAACGCAAGTGCTAGTGCGGGTAGGCTGGCAGTAGAAGGCTCCCTCCTGTTGTTCGCAGTTCTCCAGTTGTCCGCATGGAGCCTCTTGGCAAAGGACTTCATTGTTTGTATCTAGACACCGGCATCGCTGTGAACACTGGTCAGACAGCCAAAAGATTTCACCTCTTCTATAAAAACGACCTAGAGAGGGTGTAGTATAGATGAACACACATAACAGGCATTATAAAAACAGTTAAAGCATTTTGTTTAATTAGTTACTATGTTGTAAAAAAAGTGCCACCTCCTCTGATAAAATTATTGCTTGAACATTTATCAAAATTATTATTTATTTATTTATTTAGCATTTTCTGCTTTATTCGAAAGGACTCAGCCTTGATATGTGGTACGCGCTCTACCAGATGTGATCCAGGGGCACCCAAACTATTCTCTCTTTTTTTTTATTTTTCCCCCTTTTTCTCCCCAATTGTACCCGTCCAATTACCCCACTCCTCCGAGCCATCCCGGTCGCTGCTCCACCCCCGCTGCTGATCCGGGGAGGGCTGCAGACTATCACATGCCTCCTCTAATACATGTGGAATTGCCAGCCACTTGTTTTCACCTGACAGTGATGAGTTTCGCCAGGGGGACATAGTGCGTGGTAGGATCACGCTATTCCCCCCAGTTCCTCCTCCCCCATGAACAGGTGCTCCGACCGACCAGAGGAGGCGCTAGTGCAGCGACCAAGAGACATCCGGCTTCTCACCCACAGACACAGCCAATTGTGTCTGAAGGGATGCACGACCAAGCCAGAGGTAACACAGGGATTCGAACTGGGATCCCTGTGTTGGTAGGCAACGGAATAGAGTGCTACGCTACACGGATGCCCCAAAACTATTAATTTTTAATGAAAAATGGGTCAAGTAAGACCTTAGTTGAAATCATCAGGACCTTGAATTATTAAAACCTTGGTTGAAATTATTAAGGCACTGAGACCTCTCCTCATTGCAGTGTTGATATTCAAGAAATTCAAAGCAATATGGAAGGATGACCGTAAGGGGATTCCTTTTTCAAAAAAAAGAAAGAAAGCATATTCCATAATAAAATAGCATGGCCATTGTTACCCTTGTAACTAGAGTTAGAAGAGTGAAGTTACTTTACTTGTGATATAACTCATGTCCCTATGCCAGCAAAGGAAGAAAAAAAAATAGACAAAATTAGAGGTGTTTCTCAAACTTTGAACTTGCCATTGTAGCTGCATCCATTGGCAGGATCTATCAGATCAGCATCTATACGAAAGAGCCAGCGCCCCGGAAGGTTTACATTGGTTGTTTGTTCAATGTTCACTATGTCATTTGAGCGTGACCCTGGCAGATTGAAGAAGTGGCCGATGTCCCCTCCGTTGAAACCTGACTGAATAGGGGAGAGGTGTGAGGTTGTGAGGTGAAACATCTATTATTAAACACGTCTATTAGCATTTTCTCATAACAGAACATGGTAAGAAGTCTGTTGGTCATGACCTTGACCTTGGGGTATCATGACTAGGATACCTGTGCTGTTGTCCCACCCAGTCCTGTTAAAGGATCTCCTCCGCTGGCTGTCCCTGTGCTCCATGTGATTTCTCCATAGTTGAACATAGAGAAGAATGTCACACCATCTGAGATCAGTACGGTCTGGAATGTATTAACCTTTTAATGTAAGATGAAATAAAATAATTTCACTAAGGGTAAAAGCAAGTGAATGGACCTTGTAAGACTCAAGAGAAACTACCAACTTTTAGAACCAAACCTTTAATACATGAACACAATTCTTTTTTTTTTCTTTTGTGGATTTTCCCCCCTTTTCTCCCCAATTACACCCAGCCAATTATCCCACTCTTCCGAGCCGTCCCGGTCATTGCTCCCCCCCTCTGCCGATCCAGGGTGGGCTGCAGAGCAGACTACCACATGCCTTATCCAATACACGTGGAGTCGCCAGCCGCTTCTTTTCACCTTACAGTGAGGCGTTTTGCCAGGGGGACGTAGCATGTGGGAGGATCATGCTAGTCCCCCCAGTTCCCCTTCTCCCGTGAACAGGCGCCCCGACCGACCAGAGGAGGTGCTAGTGCAGCGACCAGGACACATACCTACATCTGGCTTCCCAGCCTCAGACACGGCCAGTTGTGTCTGTAGGGATGCCTGACCAAGCCAGAGGTAACACGAGGATTTGAACCAGCAATCCCCGTGTTGGTAGACAATGGAATAGACCACTACCCGGATGCCCCATGAACACAATTCCTATTCTCATAATTGCATTTGAGCACAACATTATTCAGTGCTACCATAAGTTATAAGTTACAAAAAGGTGAGCAAAGAGCCAGTAATCTTTGAATATTAACAACACCAACAATCCCTGCTTGGTCACCAGGTCCGCTCTACGCAGCCGTGAGAAAGTTTGACAGCAATTACAAGTCAGGTAGGTTGTGTACGTTACCGGGGTTGTTTGGCTGCCTCCATAGAAGGTGACCTGGTGCCATGTTGCGATGAAAACCCAGGTGGCTGTGAAGGTAGGCATGTTTTTGAAGTACTTGCGGACATCCTGAGTAGCCCGCTCTAGTATCTCTGCTTCAGTGGTCTCACGGTAGTACACATCTCCACGTATGCCATTGTGCACATCTGCCCAAAGGGGGGCAATGAATGACCTACTGTCACTCAGAGGAAAGGCCTCTGGTGTGAATTGGCTCACCTGCACGTTGAAGGAGATCACACCATTGTTGTTGACCTGTCAGCATAAAAGTATAAAAGTTAAGATTTGTTTCACCATTATGCAGTGTACTATACACTCATCATAACCCAGACATGAATAAAGTGTAAAATGGATCCTTGTTGGATTCCCTCTAATGATAATGCCGCGATGATGGCTTTGATCAAGGCTTACAAAAATGGACCGGTAGGGTATGTTGAAGAAAATGAATGGGATGAGCAGAACAACTTCTGGAGAACTCCCATCATCCATTTTGGGGGTCTCTAGATCCCGATGGCTGGATCCAAAGGGGTAGAGAATATCCTGAGTAGTAGCTAAAGGAGGATGATGAAGTGATACTGGTCAAGCTCAAACAGTAGAATGTTTTGGACAAAATATGACATCAGCTCACAAAGAAATAATCACGGATTAGTGGTGGGAGAGGTGGTATTATTCATGATGAGTGACTGTAAAGAAAAGTATCATACCTCCCCCTTGTGCCAATATGCTGAGGAGGTGGAGCACAATAACTGGATTGCCTGGCCTGACCATCCTGGAGGTAAAACAGAAAGGAGTGGAGTTGAATGAGACAAGAGATTTTGTTGATGTTAAGGAAGTGATATCACAATTAGCCAAGCATTTCCCATCCTTGATCCTTACGGCGATCAATCAGTGGGACCTAATGTTATTTCAAGTCTTTACATCATTAATTGTGCTTAGAGCCACCGGTAGCAATGAGTCATAGGGCAACTTTTCTTAAATAAGAGAGTAAGATAAAAGTGGAGAGGCAGAGGCATCAAACCCATGTCAAGTAACTACTTTAAGATCAGGCTCCCAGGTCTCTCCTGGGAAGTTGTGAAAAGGCTCTATTATGCGTGCTAGAACAATGTGTCAGGATCACATTCGCCTTAAGATCCCCATGTGAGCTGACAACAGTGGGGTGGGGGCCTCCAAGTGCCATAGTTCCCTGCACCCTACCCAGCTGACCCTCTCCGGTCCAGCGTCTCAGTGTCTGAAGCTGGGAGCTGCTTAGGACCTCATTACCACTTCTGTTTGGGAGCCATCCATGCCTTGTTAGCTAAAGGAAGAGGAGCGTAAACACTGGGGCACTAATGGCTTTAAGTGGGTAGGTTTCAATTGCCAAGGTCTTTGCAGTGGCCCTTTGGGGCTGTTCGGTGCCTGGCTTGGCATGCTTCCCATTGCCAAACCAGAGTGTGCTGCCAAGTTGGCAGGTCTAGCAGACACCATACATAATTGAAGACTTTACCATTTAACCTAACAGACCAAACCTTTAAGAGTAAAGCCTAAGATGTGGATTTACTGTGTTCAAAATAATGGGTTTCAATTAGTATACATTTGCATCAGTTTCATCATGGTAAACACATCTCTTAAAATTAAAAAAAGGTTGCAAAATACAGGCATGAGAAACCATATACAATGCTCAAGCAATATTACAAAGTTTCCTTCTACAATCTACCAATTCTTCAACATTCTACCAATCACATAAAAATGGTTTCTTTACTCCTGAAAGGGATCGGTTACATAAAAGTAAAACTCAGGTGTGCCAAAAAAAAAAAAATTGTTATGCTATCATCACCAACCTGTCTTTATGGTAAAAGCATTATTGAAGAAAATTAGTTGTGCAATCAGAAAATTTTCAGAATTACAGTCACCTGCATGTTTAAAATGATGTCATTTTAAAAAATTTGGAATAACATAAAAAATCCTGTTTTTTTATTGTTTGAAATTGATATGTGATGTTCTTCCCTTTCTTTAAAAAGCAGATGATATAAACAGTTTTACAGTGCTGAGGACACTAGACAGCAGTTTGATGTGTTATAGTATAGTCTTGCTGATACATGAGGAATGTGAGGTAAATTGGCTGTCTCTCTCTCATATCTCCATGTCATCTCTGTAATGTGTGACTAGTATTCACAGCGATGGTGATTTGTCCTCAGGTGTGCCAAGGTTAGTGGGCCCTGGTGATAGAGGACTGTTGCATTGTCATCTCTCAGTCATCACACATAGCAAGTGCAGACATTATCACAACTGCTATTTTGACTTCTACAGTTCACCATCGTATGAGTAGGACAATTAAGATAAAGCCCCAGGGCTTAAAAGCCAAATTGGGGGGCGGGAGGGGGGGTCATACTCGGAGACATACAACTCTTAACAGTTCGAGTAGGCACTATCCTCAGTCAAAGATCATTCCTACTCTGCAAGGTCAAGGTCAAGACTTGCAAACAAACTCAACTTAGAATAACCTACATTAAACCATATATAAAAATCACATCCAAAATGCAGTTTGCCAAATTATGATGGATTGGAATTATCATTACCATCACCATGTTACAAAACAAAAAGTGGTGGAATCCGTCCGAGAGCTTGAAAATACAGGAAAAATCCCCTATCAGCAATGCTTAATAGAGTACAGTCAGGCACACTGGCATCACCACTGAGTTTTTTTCCTGACACCTACACCATGCAGGTTAACCTGTTCCATTTATATTTGCCACTGTAATAGTAAATCTGACATTAATGGATATGAACATTACATAAAAGCATGTCTTCTCTTTGTGCAGGAGTCATGCACCTAATTAAGAAAGTTGCAGTTCATTTTAACTGCCACATTGCCACAACCTGAAAAATGAGAAGTTGTGATGAATTGCTTGTGACAAAAGGGGTTTAGAAAGAGGAAATGGCACACTTACCTGCCTTCAGGAGACTGACATCTAGCACCTCGCCACTCTCACCAGGCTGCCTCCACAGAGCAGTGTACCATCCAGCAGGGAACCATCCACCGAGAGGAGGTGGTGGGAGGGGGGGAGGGTGGGGGGGGTGTTGTGGTCGCTGAACTGATGGGAGGAGAAGGAGGTGGTGGGGGTGGAGGTTGGATATCCAAATAGAAGCGCACTACTCATCCATTCCACAAGTTCACCAACAATTACTTGCAGTCCAGAAGTCGACCAAATCCTTGAGTGTGGTGCAATTTGGGCACTTAATTATAATGGGGCAGAGATCCACGAGTTGAGAAAAGTGGAGAGGGTGAGAAAAAAAAGAAAAAGGCCCGCTGAAGCTCGAGGGAGAGGGAACTTGCCCGAGGAAGCAGGTGCAAAATTCAGCAGGGGTAGTGTTCAACTTAATCTGAGATCAGTGTTTCAGGAAAGGGTAGGTGGGGTGAGAAGAGGGGATGGGAGGTAAGGGGAGGAGTGGGGCAAAGTGTGTGAGGTGGAGGGAGTGGAAACTGTAGAGCACATCAGAAGTAGATAGTGCAAATGACAGATCCTGAAAACGATGAAAGGTAAGATTTTAAAAAAATCAAAGTGTAATGCTGAACCCAGACATATTTTTTTAAACCATTGGAATTAAAAATGTATCCCTGATATAATTTTCAACCCTGTTGATCAGACCTCAAGTCTACTGTAGACAAAGTTCACTAGGTACACCTAAAGCGCTCCAAGTGCCAAACCAAAGTAGTTCGGTCTCACTCTGGGGTATTTATGGACAAAAAAAAAAAGAAAAAGAAGAAGAAGACAAACACACACAGACTGAAATCCCTGCTTTTCAAGCCTTGAGGTAGGTAGAGTTACATAATTAACATCAGCCACATAGGACACACTGTACTTTTTTTTAATTAGGAAAAGCCTCATTTGTAACGATACACAAGACGCTTCATTTCCATAGATCCCGGAGAGATATTATGAGGAGAAATCTCAGGTGGATCCACACTGATAGGATCTGGGAAGGAGAGGGCAGTCAGTTGGGTCTTTGTTACGAAGGGACAGTGGAAGTAACTGGAGAGGTGGGGAGCAAGACGTGTGAAAGGCTGCAGGACTGAGGGCAGGCCCCTGGTTCCCATTAACCAGTGGTGAGCCTCTCTGTGGAGGGCTCCTTTATACCGCCCATGTCTTGTTGTGTAAATGCGCACATACTTGTAACCAGCTTGTGAAAGAGAGTGGAACGTGAAAAAGGGACAGAAAAATAGTGATAGGGGACCTCCTCACCTTTGGATCCTAATACATTGTGGTAGGTGTTTTGGAAAATGTCGAGGTTGTACAGACAGGAAAGACTAAAATGACATGAATCAACTCAAGTCCAGTCTGACCCATGACAGTGTGCTGATGTGCTTCATGTGTATAAGTCATTCTAACCTGGTTTAGACCATCAACTTTAGGCTGGATGACTATTATAAATTGAGTGGTGACAGATTAAAAGACACTTGACAGTTCAGAAAGCCAGCAAGTAGATTGGTTAATAATAAGCAACCTCTGCTGTGTTCTCTGACATGAGGAACCCACACCTCTTGGTAGATGCTTGGCAAGAGGCAAGGTCTTAAAAAAAAAAAACAGTTCACAGATCCACCAAGGTAGGTTGAAATGTGTGATTAGTGAAGAGATGGTACCGTACACAGGAACCACCCAGAGTCAGGTGGCATATAAGCTGGCAAGGAGTAAGTAGCTCGGGTTCAGGACATGGGTGGGGTGAACTAGACAGAAGAGTGTAGATCATGACCAAAAAAAATCACTGTCTGTGATAATGCTGGAGATACTTAGTACAGGGCGGATGTGAGTGACCAGAATTTCCAATGTGATGAAGTGCAGAGTGGCCAGGATCAGTTGGCAACAGCAGAAACTAAGATCCTTACAGTGGAAATTCAACAAAGTAAGAAGGAAAGAGAGGAGCACACCAGCAAAGATCTGTGGGATCTGGTGGGAAAAAAAGGCTTATTAACCTTTGCAGAGACTGAATGGCACACGGCATGGGGGAGACAGGGCCTGGAGGCATGATGCCATCATTGCTTCCATGGATTCCCTGTCCATTTGGGTAGAAAAGCAGTAGGATCTTTCTTATTTCAACAGCAAGGAGTACTTTTACTCCACCGATGAAGGCCATGGTGCCGAAATATGTTTGGGATTTTTAAAGGTTTGAGTTATCGCAAGCCAATTAGAATAAAAGCTTTTTAACAGGTTGATCTGAAGTAATTTTCTTTTTGTTTTTGTTTTTTTTACATGTAAAGCATGCTATAAAGAGTCCTTCTTTATCCAACCAGCACCCAGTTATTGGATACCAGAGGCTATACAGCATTCCTGCTTTTTCTGTATTTTTGCCACCCATTGTCTTTTACTGTATCTACCGGTTTCTTACCGTGTGAATGGAAAGCCCTCTGAGACTGTAACTGTTAGTTAGGGGGAAAAAAAATAAACGTGACTTGACACAAATTGGTGCAGTTACACTTTACTGGAGAACAGCATTACATTACATTCAGAGGAACAGGAGGGCAGTGTGTGGGAACAGGGTCAGACTATCCAGCATCACAAGTTCTGGTGAATCCATCAGGCCTGACCTTCACAAAGAAAACCCTGGACTTGATTCCACCTGAGCTCAGTTCGACAGTCACATAATCCCCAGGGTAGACCACCCTAATTCCACCTACCAAACTTCCCCTCTATGCCCAGCATTTGGCCTTAACCCACCCCCCTCTCCTCCTTTTCCAGGCACAATGACAAATCTCCCTCTAGTAACCCTAACCACCAACCAAACTACTCCTTCGCCTACGCTCACAATAAGCCTTGTTCAGTCTTCCCTGTTCTTGGTCCCACTTCATAATGCAATGGGGCAAATAAAGATATCAACCCACTCGGTCTTGTGTATGATAACAAGGTGTCAGGAGCAGTGGAGAGAACTCTCATCCATCTCCCATCTTCATTCTGATGTTTCATGAGTAAACATCTCCAAGTTCAGTGATACCCATTATCTACAGCAAGATCATTGCAATGATGTTTGTGAAGCAAGGCTATGTCCACATGGAAGAAGGGAATGAGTAATTTCTATGCTCCAAGGGTCAAGAAATCGAATCATCTCACAACTTTTGTGTTTTCCTGTCCTGTAACTCGGCAGGTTGAGTACAACACTACGAACATTAGTAGCTCAATTCCATCTGAGGCTGACCTTACTAAGAACCGTATTTGCTTGTGGTTCTGTGGGGCATTTTTGTACACATTTTTTTATCCCCTCTTGACATGTCCAGCTCCCCTGTTTTGGTCAAGTCCCACCATTGTATAATCCCTAACAGTGTTTGGGTATGGTGTAGAAACCAGAGAGTTCCTCTGTGGCCTTCCTAACAGGTCTTCAACTTCTTATAATGTCTTGGGGGGGGGGGGGGCGCGACATGGCTCAGGAGGTAGAGCCTTGTAATCGGAAGGTCGCTGGTTCGCTCTCCAGAGAGCATGTCAAAGTGTTCTTGAGCAAGACACTAAACCCCGAACTGCTCCTGATGAGCAGGTTGGCACCTTGCATGGCAGCCTCCGCCATCAGTGTATGAATGTATGTATGAATGGGTGAATGTGAGGCATACACTGTAAACACTTTGAGTGGTTGGTAGACTAGAACAGCACTATATAAATGCAGTCCATTTAACACTCAGAAGGGGTCAGCTGTAGGTGGTGGTGAATATTTGGATGGAGGTGGGTGTGTAGTAAGTATCAGGATTAGAGCCACACTGCTGGGAGGAGGAAGAAGGGAAACCAAGGGAATGCCCCAGAAACACAACACTACCTGACACGTATGAAATTGAGTCTTTACAGCTTGGCTGAAACATGCATGCCAGAGAGAGAACCGGTCTGCACATCTCCAACTACAGCAAAGCAGTCAGCCAATGAAAAAGAGCTTGGACGACTCACCACGCATAGACTGCCGGCAACTTGAAGTACCTTCATTGCCAAGTCTGTCCTTGATACTTTGTCCTTGTGGAGCAACTGTTATTTTGAAATATATTTGGTGTAATTATCTGATTTTACCAAGATTAATTTACACAATGCATATGGTATATGATATGCTTTTGTAACTTGTGGCTTTTGTAAATACAGAGTAGATGACCTTAGCCAAGTTTTTGCAATGTTACAATCAATTTTAGCTTTATCTCTGGAGGCGTCCGGGTGTTGTAGCAGTCTATTCCGTTGCCTACCAACACGAGGATCACCGGTTTGAATCCCTGCCTCCTCTGGTCGGTCACAGTGCCTGTTCAGGGGGGAGGCGGAACTGGGAATAGTGTGATCCTCCGACATGCTACATCCCCCTGGCGAAACTCTTCACTGTCAGGTGAAAAGAAGCAGCTGGCAACTCCGCTTGTAACAGAGGAGGCATGTGGTAGTCTGCAGCCCTCCCTGGATCTGCAGAGGCGGTGGAGCAGCGACCGGGCGGCTCAGAATGGTGGGGTAATTGGCCGGGTACAATTGGGATGAAAAAAGCCCCCCCCCCCCCCCAAAAAGCTTTATCTCTGTTGGATGACATTTCATTTCATACATTATATTTTGGACAAGTAATGTGGTGGTTCACTTTACAGAACTGTATGCAATGAAAATAGGAAGTCCATGAAACAGGAGATATGTAGATATTGTTTAGTAATACCAGTAGCTCGAAGCTGCTACATTTTTCATTTTACTTCAATTAAAAATGTAAAAATATTGAAAATTAAATTTTGACCATTATCATCCATCCATCCATTATCCAAACCACTTATCCTGCTGTCAGGGTCGCGGGGATGCTGTAGCCTATCTCAGCAGTCATTGGGCGGCAGGCGGGGAGACACCCTGGACAGGCCGCCAGGCCATCACAGGGCTCACCATTATCATTTCACATTTAATTACCGTATGAAGAAGTGAAAGTGAAAGCAAAATGATGTATTTGTACAAGACGTACTGTACCAATCCCGTCGATTTCAAGAAAGCTCAAATATCAAATTTCAACAGGAGAAATCGTAGTACAGTTATTTACAGATAGACAGGTGATGTTAACTGAACACCAGCTGTGGTTTACAGGCATACCATCATCAGTATATAGAAAGTGTCTGTAAACTTAAAAAGCCCATACTTTTATGAGATGATTACTGATGGCATGAAACAGGCTTGTACTGTCTCATTAAGAATTTACTTGACTCACTGGATTATATATGTATGTATATATATTTATATATATATACACACACGCACATATATATACAAATCTTTGTTCACGTGCCATACTCACAACTCCAGATGACAACAGCAGGGGTGACAAAGAAAAGATTGGAACAACCAACATATTCTTAATATTTTGTCAGAATTCCAAAGGCTTCATTTGTGACATTCCCAACAATAATGTTTGTTATAAAGATTATGTAATTACCCCAAATTGTAGATCAAAGACTAGATGGTTAAAGTTCAAGACATCAGTTCAGAACTGTCAGCACCCAAAACACCACATGCTAACCCACAAAATGCAATATGACCAGCCTCCGATCAACCAAAATGCATTACTATAATCGCATTATCTTTCATGCATGCACCGTAATTAAGTCTGGAGTACGTCATATTAGTTAACCAAAAACAAACCCACACAGATATCCGGCTAAATGCAAAAAGAAAGCCTGTGTGTGTCCTTTGTCCAAGAGGAGTCATTTAGACAGCGCTATAATGGTGGCAGAAACCTATCTCACGAAAACACACTTAAGTACACTTTTAAGCAACACTATACTTGAGACTATTTTAAAGAGAGGTCTAGTGAGACAATGAAAATGTTCACAGACTGGCCAGTTATCCAGAACAAACAACCCCCTTGAAACATTTCAATTAGACTTGACTCCATCCATCCATCCATTATCTGAACTGCTTATCCTGCTCTCAGGATTGCAGGGAGGCTGGAGCCTATTTCCAGCAGTCATTCGGCAGCAGGCAGGGAGACACCCTGGATAGGCTGCCAGGCTATCACAGGGCCCACACACACCCACACACCCACACACACACTCACACCTAGGGACAATTTAGTATGGCCAATTCACCTGACCTACATGTCTTTGGACTGTGGGGGGAAACCAGAGCCCCCGGAGAAAACCCATGCAGACATGGGGAGAACATGCAAACTCCACACAGAGGACGACCCAAGATGACCCACCAAGGTTAGACTACCCTGGGGCTCGAACCCAGGACCTTCTTGCTGTGAGGCGACTGCGCTAACACACACACAGTGGCGCCCGAGACTTGACTCCATTAGCCTCAAATATGGATCTATTTCAGCAATGTGGACCACTCGAACTACACAGCAAATTGTGTTAGACAAACTCTGATGCATTGACTTCACAAAAATATACACAGCTACATACATGGACTCTTTTCCATGTCCACAACTGTTTATTCAGACAACTTTGGTAGAATTTTAATAGATAAGAATTTTTAAATCTGCATATCCATGTTAAACATGGTCACCAAAAGAAACAATCACATTAAAATTACAATAAACATTCATACATTGCAGTGAGTCCTCTGAAAGCAAAATACCACCCTAATTTTTATTCAATACATCTCATTTACTGAGGAGGAATGAAATGTATTGCAAATATTGCAAATAAATGTTCTCTACTGGGAAAAGCTAGCCGCAAAAGCAGGGGTACTCAAGATTCAAACTGAAAACCCGACATTTGTATTTGTCCAGCTTCACATCTCTCCATGAGTTGAAGCAAATTTTGGATTTTGGAAACAAAACAAAAAAACAAGAAAAGAAAAAAAGATAGTTATCGCAGGTCCTGTGACAGTGTAAGTGTTGGAGGCGCTGGGGAAGTGAGACGGCTGTAAGGGAGAAACTGAGGTGAATGGGTGAGGAGCAACAACCTGGTGGGTGAACCCATTGTAGCCTAAAAGCAGGGGAAGTGGCCATGACACAGCGGCTGGTGTGTGATTACCATACAGACTGGGCCTTACCATCTTTTCTTAACCCCCTTCATGGTAAAAGAGAGAGCTGTTCCATTCACAGCTTGGACAGCAAGAAAAACTGCAGTAACTTGAGCATCCAACACCCCCTATTTTTTCCTCCCATCTCATCTTTCTGCAGGCATCCTGACTGAGTTGAGGTGAACATTATCCGCATGATGTATGTACACAAGTACTATTATCCTCAACACGCCGCACTCCTCATTTCTGTTTTAGGGTTATCCCAGGACATGCCATTTGGTATCATACCAATACAAAGTTCAACAGGACTGCTATCTAACAATCACGAAACTAAAGCTGCATAAGGGAATTATTTTATGGTAAAATATTACCTTTTAATTGCTATTAGTGTTGAAAATACCCCCCCAAGCCCCAATGAAAATTAAAAAAAAAAAAAAAAACAACTTTTTAATATGAAGGGGTGTCTGGGTAGCATAGCAGTCTATTCCGTTGCCTACCAACACGCGGATCGCCAGTCCAAATCCCCGTGTTACCTCCGGCTTGGTTGGGCGTCTCCACAGAAACAATTGGCCGTGTCTGCGGGTGAGAAGCTGGATGTGGATATGTGTCCTGGTCACTGCACTAGCGCCTGCTCTGGTCAGTCAGGGTGCCTGTTCAGGGGGGAGGGGGAACTGGGGGGAATAGCGTGATCCTCCCATGCGCCACGTCCCCCTGGCGAAAAGTCCTCACTGTCAGGTGAAAAGAAGCGGCTGGTGACTCCACATGTATTGGAGGAGACATGTGGTAGTCTGCAGTCCTCTCCAGATCGGCAGAGGGGGCGGAGCAGCAACCGGGATGGCTCGTAAGAGTGGGGTAATTGGCCAAGTACAATTGGGAAAAAAGGGGGTAAAATCCAAAAAACAAAAAAAGATTTGCCGATTGCTGAGCACGTCCTGTGCTTTTCTGTGAAATCGCAACTGGCGCACAGGAAGTGATGCATTTTATGTATTTATAGACTAGCATTTATCTAATGTGCATGTTATATTCACGCGACTTAAATTGAAATGGATTACTCTAATTTTGTTGATTATACACAAATAAAAAAATATAAAAAGTCAGAGTTAGAAGCCATGATCTACAATTGTTTTCTTGTGTCATTCAAGCGACGTGAAAGTTTTTTGGAATCGCGGTCGACTAAAATGGCATGCCACTTCACCTTCCACCACTGGGCGGAGATCCCTTTATGCGGCTTTAAAAACAATCATATTCATAATATAGAGACTATGAGTCTCTTTGAAGTCTATGTGCATATTTGTTGCAAATTTGTACAGCATGATTGAGGTTTATGTCAAACATCTTTACATTTGATGTTGAAAGACGAAATTATTTTGAATGAAAATAACAAACTCAACACAGAAGCTTGTGGCATCCAGTAGGTGTTCATTCTGTGGACTTCCTGAGGCAGATTAATCTCATTATTCTAATGAGACTGCTGCTCAAGAGTCCAGGGAAATGCAGCGCCTTCTGTCTCTGGGCACCACTAGAATCTCATCACCGTCCCGAATGCTATAAGAATGGAGGGCCCGGCACCCGGACTTCAACTCCTCTGGCCCCACGATGGAACCCAGATCTCTTGCAATGTAGAAGAGCCTCATGCCGTTAGCGGGGAGTTGTACCAGTGCTTTAAGTTGTTTTTTCAGATCCCCCACAGTATGCTCCAGCCGCAGGCTAACTGTCTCCACCCTCTCACCCCAGCGCACATCCACCAAGGCACTGCGGGGACTCAGGTCCACCTCTGCTAAAGGTGCTAGGTAACCATACTTGGATACAAGGATGTGGTACCTGAAAGAAGGGATCAAGGTTAGTGTCAGTTCAAATCCAGTTTGCTCCAGATTACTGAATAATAAGTGAAAAGGGAGGGACAATAGTATAAAGACATAATTACAATAGAGAGGACTATTTATGATTGTTTGAGTACAGAGGAGTGAATGTGACTTTGTGTGTGTGTGTGTGTGTGTGTGTGTGTGTGTGTGTGTGTGTGTGTGTGTGTGCACGCACACGTGCACCTGCGCACGTGTGTGTTTGAAAGGCAGAGAAACACTGAGTTCTCTGCCTCTTGCTTGCCGTGAGAAAGCTCTCAGCCACCTCAGGGGAATATGGGCTTGAGATAAGGGCCCAGGAACGATTAAATAAAATCCAGGAGAAAAGACCCGCGCTTTCAAAGCTACTGTAACAGCTGGGCCAATCAAAGCAATTTCCCTTCACTCCCCCCAAAAAAACTCTGCCACAATGCAAATCCCTTGACTGGTGGTTTCAGGCCAAAACTTCTAGTGCACCATGGGAATTCTCCTCTAAGTCCACAGTGCACAAAGTGCCATTCTATGAGAAGCCACTGAGCTAAAAGGCCTCATTTAATGTGGTAAGCATGGTATAATGAGATAAATAATAAAGGAAGTGATAACAAGCAGGAATCCCAAATCTAATTTTCAACTGTTTTTGGTAATGGAGTCAAAACGTAGGCGCACTAAGAGCTGTGTGCTTTGCACCGCTCAAGGGACTGGGGCTTATACTGACACTATCTAGCCTAGATCTTTACTGACTTCTCCTCTTGTGTTTGATACTAGCTAATTCTCTCACTCACCATTCTTGAATCCGCTGGCTGAGAGACAACCGACTAAAAAGCTGAAATGCATATTTCTTTCCCCTCCTCTTCCTTCCCACTCCTCTTTCTCTACTTATTCCAAGACAACTTCGATTCTCAAATTTCTGTTCCAATTTGGTCTTCTTCTCTTTCACCCTTTATTTGTTGCTATTCCCTCCTGTCCAGTAAATTCATTTTTTACTTTTTTTTTTGGTGTCTCCTTATCGTAATAGTGGCAAGCCCCCCCCCCTCCATTGCCTACCTCTCTCTTTCTTACCATCTGTATCATCTCTATCAGAAAATAAGTTTCAACATGTTTTTTTTGGGTAGTTGGCAAGTTGGTTTAATTTAGAGTTTATGGTTACTCAAAGATGGGTTCATCGGGGACTGTGTGTTCACCTGAGAGGCTGCAACCCGCCCCACTGGCTCTGATCTTTGAGGGCAATCGGGGCACTGCCCCATCCACATGGAAAGAGGATAGCAGTCTATCCACTGCTCACTAACTGCGTCCAACAACAGCTTCATGACACCCCCTCAACCCCCCTCTGCTCGCTTTGCAGTAACGCAGGGTCCCTAATGCAGAGTCAACACTGAGAAATGGGTTCAGAACCAAGACCACGAATATCCCATTTACAGGCAGGAAGTAGTGAAACAAAAAATAAGGCGCACAGAAAGCTAAATGGAATTGGGGGGAAAAAGGACAACATACGCTGGCTTTTGGATGGGAAAACTCACTCTATAGAGCGCTTCCCATTGAAAAATGGCACTTTGCCTGTGTCACAATAAGATCGGTCATTCATCCACAGTTTTTTTTAACTCTACTGACATCCAGAAACAAATTAATCTCTCAATTTAATGTTTGAGGTTGACACAGGAGGTGTATACATGAAAAAAAAATCAACCTGCTACTTCGTGTATCACTTTTCTAATCAGAGAATTCCAGGCACAAAGGAGTCATTGAGTGGGGAGAGACTGGTGGCATTGTCTCCCAAAGGTTAGTTTCCCCCAGTCAGGGACCGCACCTTCCTTCACAAATCCCTCCCCACATTCTGTGAGGTTAAGTGGAATGCTGCTGGTGCAAAGCGTGGGCAAATGTTTTTACTGATGTCAGGTCCTGGCAGTTCTTCCCAAAAATTATATCACAAAAAATATATCGAAGACACAAAAGGAAAAGTCATTGTGAAAGCATGGCTTTGTAGGTATTCACATAGCTTAGATTTCTTCACCATGGGAATAGGTGGCTAAATGTATATCTAGGTAATTTTACTCTCTACTAATAAATCCACTTATAGCTGAAATACCTCAATTCTTTGTAAGTTTTTTTTTAACTTCCATATCTCTGGCAGAATATTTATTGCCGGTGACCTGGTTGGATCTATCTACATCATCTGAGAAGCAATCCATCGGTCACAGAGATACCACAATCAGAACCTTTTAATGCCCTTTCCAATAAAAAACACAATTTTCCAGGTTTGTCTGGGTGGTTTGGGAACCTCAGAATTGCATCTCTGCTCTTCGCAGATGATGTGGTTTTGTTGGCTTCATCAAAACGCGACCTCCAGTGCGCACTGGGGCAGTTTGCAGCTGAGTGTGAAATGGCTGGGATGAGAGTCAGCAACTCCAAATCTGAGGCCATGGTTCTCCACCAGAAAATGGTGGATTGCTCCCTCCAGGTTGGGGATGAGTTGTTGCCTCAAGTGAAGGAGTTCAAGTATCTCAGGGTCTTGTTCACGAGTGAGGGTAGGATGGAGCGGGAGATTGACAGGCGGATTGGTACAGCATCAGCAGTAATGCGGACATTGCACCAGACCATTGTGGTGAAGAGGGAGCTGAGCCGGAAGGCAAAGCTCTTCGTTACAACCCTCACCTATGGTCATGAGCTTTGGATAGTGATCGAAAGGGTGAGATCGCAACTGAAAGGGTGAGATACAAGTGGCGGAAATGAGTTTCCTCCATAGGGTGTCTGGGCTCAGCCTTAGAGATAGGGTGAGGAGCTCAGACATTCGGAGGGAGCTCGGGGTACAGTTGCTGCTCCTTCGCGTCAAAAGGAGCCAGTTGAGGTGGTTCCGGCATCTGATTAGGATGCCTCCTGGGTGCCTTCCTTTGGAGGTTTTCCGGGCACGGCCAACTGGGAGGAGAACCCGGGGTAGACCCAGAACTCGCTGGAGGGACTACATGTCCAATCTGGCCTGGGAATGCCTTGAGATCCCCCCAGGGTGTGATGGGTCTGCAGTGATGCCTGCCCGTTTCCTGACTCTGTAGGTATACAAGTCCTGAATAGAGGGCAGGTTGGCATCAATGATTTTCTCTGCAGACCTAACTGTCCATTGTAGCCTGTCCCTGTCGTGTTTGGTGGTCGAACCAAACCAGACAGTGTTGGGGGTGCGGAGGACAGGCTGGATTATTGCAGTGTAGAACTGAATCAGCAGTTCCTGAGACAGGTTGAAATTCTTGAGCTGGTGGAGAAAGTACATCTTCTGCTGGGCTTTTTTGATGATTGTGTCTATGTTAGATGCCCACCTTAGGTCCCGTGAGATTGTGGAACCCAGAAATCTGTAGGTTTTCACCACAGACACAGTGCTGTTGAGCATGGTGTGGGGAGGCAGTGTTGGGGGACTCCTCCTGAAGTCCACTGTCATCTCCACTGTTTTGAGTGTGTTCAGCTCCAGGTTGTTATGGCCATACCAAATGGCCAACTGATCAACCTCCCGTCTATATGCAGACTTGTCACCAACCTGGATAAGGCCAGTGATGGTTGTGTCATCTGCAAACTTCAGGAGTTTAACAGACGGGTCACCTGAGGTGCAGTCATTTATGTAGAGGGAGAAGAGTAGAGGGGAAAGCATACATCCCTGGGGGGCACCAGTGCTGATTGGGATTTTCCCCAGCCTCACCAGCTGCCTCCTGTCTGTCAGGAAGTTGGGGGCTGGTACAGTGAGCTGGATGAGTTTGGAGTGGAGGATATCTAGGACAATGGTGTTGAACGTTGAGCTGAAGTCCACAAACAGGACCTGAGGTGTTGAAAGATGTAGTGAAATCCCGTGTTGACGGCATCCTCCACTGACCTGTTTGCTCGGTAGGCAATCTGCAGGGGGTCGAGCAGGGGGCATGGGATTTCCTTCAGGTGGGCCAACATGAGTCCCTCGAAGGATGTCATGACCACAGACGTTAGGGTAATTGGCCTATAGTCATTTAATCCTGTGATACAGGATTTCTTGGGGACGGGGATGATAGTGGAGCTCTTGAAGCAGGAGGGAACTTCACACAGCTCCGGTGATCTGTTGAAGATCAATGTGAAAATGGGGGCCAGCTGGTCAGCACAGACTTTCAGACAGAAGGGTGACACACCATCCAGGCCCAGTGCCTTCCTGGTCTTCTGTCTCTGGAAGAGCTGGAGGGGAGAGTGGCTGGCAGGGAGTGCCGTTGGTTGTATGTCGTGGCTGGAGAGGGTGAGGGGTGTGAAAGTTTGCTTTTCAAACCTATAGTAAAACCCATTTAGATCGTCAACCAGTTGATGGTTCCTTGAAGTGTGGGGGGATGGTCTCCTGTAGTTGGTAATGTCTTTCAAACCTCTCCAGACTGATGCTGGGTCATTGACAGAAAACCTGTTTTTCAACTTTTCAGAGTACCTTTTTGCCACTCTGATCGCCTTTGCGAGTGTATTTCTGGCTTTGTTGTACCGGATCCTATCTCCACAGCTGTAGGCTTCTTCTTTGGCCTGACAAAGCAGCCTGAGTATGTGAACCTGGGCTTACTATTGTTGAAGGTACAGAAAGTTTTTGTGGACACATACATGTCCTCACAAAAGCTGATGTAAGATGTTGCAGTGTCATTAAGTTCGTCCAGGTCTGTAGATACAGCCTCAAAAACACTCCTGTCAGTGCAGTCGAGGCAGGCCTGGAGCTCCAGTTTTGACTCATTGGTCAATTTCCTCACAGTTTTGACTAAAGTCTTTGCAGATTTTAGTTTCTGCCTGTAGGTTAGGATAAGATGAATCAGACAGTGATTAGAGTACAAAGGCTGCACGGACAGAGTGATAGACATCCATTAATATTGTGTAGCAATGATCCAGAGTGTTTTTGTCCCTGGTGGGACATTTCACATGCTGTATTTCAGCAGTTCGTGAGTGATGTTTATGCTGTTAAAATCCCCAAGGATAATGTGTAGGGAGTCTGGATATTTGCACTCCATGTTTGTAATTTGATCAGCCAGGTGTTTTAACGTCTCTTTAACACAGGCCTGGGGATATAGACACCAACCAGAATAAATTACGAAAATTTCTGCGGTGAATAGAATGGTTTACAGTCATTGAAAAAAGTCTCTAAGTGAGGACTGCATGATTTCTTCAACACTGTGACATCCATACACCAACCTTTGTTTATGTAGAAGCATATGCCGCCACCCCATTTTTTTCACTGATAGCTCTATTTTGCGGTCTGCTCTGAGGAGTTGAGACTGCTGCAGATGAAGTGTATTGTCTGTTATATGCTCACTAAGCCAGGTTCCAGTGAAACACAGGGCGGCAGATCTGGAAAAGTCCGAGTTTTTTCCATTTAGGAGTAGCAGTTCATCCATCTTGTTGGCCAGAGAGCGGACATTCACCCAATTGACAGGAGCATGGTTCTAAATCCCCGCTGTCACAGTTTAATGAGCGCCCCCGCTCGCTTACCCCTTCGGCGTCTTCATCATAGTGCACACAGGGCCGTACTAATCTATACCTTGGCAAGACTGTCGTTAAAACATTCAGTCAAAGTCAGTAAAAAAAATCTGTTCAGTTTGTCCAGTGGATAGTTGGAAGCTTAAAAGTTTTCCCTGCTGTATGTGATCAGTGACTGGACATTGGAATCTAAAATAAACAAAAACAGAGAAAGTACAAGAGAGCGCTGAATCGAGGCTACCGTCCACAGCGCCATCTTGAATTCTTTAAGTATGTGAAGTTGGCTATGTAATTTTTTGGTAATTACTGACTCATATTAAAGGAGCAATAGGCAGCCGTTGATTTTGGGCAGAACTTAGAAATATTTTCAAACTGAATTCAACACTGCCCTTCCCAATCAGAAAGCATCAGGATGCCTCCAAAGCCACGACCCGAAAACACATGCACATGCCGGACACACAAGCTGATTGAAACGAAAGCATTTCACCTGAGACAAGCATCATTCTGTGCAGAGCCGAATTAGCTGTACCGAATGGATGTCACACACGTAAGAGAAAAAGGTGTGTTATGTGTTAGCAACCGGCCTTTGTGTACGTGCAACTGTTATGCGCATAAAAAATGCGCGTGTCACTGAGGGTTTGATAGACAGCTCGCTTGTCCTAATAATTTGACTTGGTCGTTCGTTTGATTGGATGTTGTTGTTTTAGCTCCTGCCCCTTACAGGAACGATGGATTTTTTTTCATTTTGGTGACAAACGTCTTAATTTTTTGAGTACTATTGATAACTGTCGAGATATAATAAGAAATTTAAAATTTTGCCAAAAATCGGTGGCTGCCTAATGCTCCTTTAAACTCTATGATAAGAATAATTGATAATGATAATGATAATTGGTATTCTCGATAAATTCACTTGAATCTTGCTCAGTCTGTAGTGGGTTAATTTATCAATCAAGCATTATTACACAGTCATTGTTATTTACGTTTTTCAGTAGCTAACACTCTATGACTTGGCCCACTGGCCTATCTAAACTCCTTATTTGGTACTTGCTCTCCTCACTTAGGTTGTCATGATAGATCCTTACCACAAGTGTGTACATTGACAAATTGATATTTATTCCTGATTATAAGGCTGTGGTTCATGTTTCATTTTTTGACAATATAGTATTTTTCAAATATGCAATGTTTACAATTTACAGTATGTTCCCCTCCAGTGTTTGACTTGCTGATATATAAGAACTGACAAACTCACATCTGGTGAAAACATAGACTTCTTGATACTACTATACTAATTTCGGCTGCTCCCGTTAGGAGTTGCTACAACCATTTCCATCTCTTCCCGTCCTCTGTCACACCAGCCACCTTCTTCACCACCAGACTTCTTGATAAATAGCATACAATTAAGTTGCCTGAAATATGTATACCTCTGAGGAATCTCCTCCGCTGGACAGTTCTGGTAGTGTCTGATAAAGAACCTCTCAGCATCCTCTCTCTCCCCATCTGCTATCGCACTCCCATTCAGAACCGACACAGATGGCAGCCTGCATAGCCAAATATTTTGTATGTCACTTTGTTTGTGGGAAGGTCATGAATAAATGCACATATGAGACAGCAAATGTGGGATTATACTACTGCTTATTATTCGGCCATTCATCACGTGTATTTAATTAATTTCTGTGGACAGAGCTGTATGTATGTATATTGACTCACTGTGCCACAATGAGGCTACGTCTCTCCTGGTGTGTGTAGGGCTGAAGTAAGGGAATTCCCATTGCTTTGACTTCCTCCAGTTTGGGGAAAAAATTCAGCCTTTCGATATCCTCCCACTTGCAAAGTCCTGAACAACAGATGTAAATTCATGACTGAAGAATCTTAGCTGGACTCCTAAATTACTTGACAAAACCCAAAATCAAGGAAGAATCACCTGATTTGGAGATCCCCAAATAAAAGTATTCTATGGGCTGTAGTTTCTGCTTTTCTAGAATCAGTATCACAATTCAAATTTCTCTATTTCACAAGTCATTAGCGGCGTCACACCTGAGTTGTTGAGGTTGATGCTGCGCAAGTTTGGGAAGAGGTACTGTAATGTAGCCTGAGTGTCCTCCACAGAGTTCAAGTTGTTGTTGGCCAACACCAGTGTGTCCAGACATGGGTACATGGATCCAAACTTCCTGACCTCTGCCCACTCCTGCAGCTGGTTGTCTGTAATCTGGAGCCGGCGTAACGATGGACAAGGTGCTTGGGACTCTAGAACAGTGTTGTAATTGTTCAGACACAAGAAGAGTTCTCCAGCCTGTAAGGGGCCGCAACACAGTCAGACAGCGAGGTCAGGTAAACAGTACAAATTGATATGAACGTGGATGAGAATAGGATCAACAGTTGGAACATAGGAATATGATTTGCTTTTTGTGGAGGATTTCTTCTCTGGGGTGTTTTGTGTGAGTGTGTGCACATTGTCCCAGGTGACTTGTGTGTTGATAAGGACCAGTCGTCGGACTCTGGAGAAGACCTGGGCCAAGCTGGGCTCCAGTCCCACTCCACTCAGAGGATTCATACTGAGATTTAGGAACTCGAGGTGGGGGGTGTTGGATACAATGGTGCCGATCTGGCAACCCAAAAAAAAAAAAGTTACGATGGAACAGTTCTCAAAGTATTTTTTTCGAGATTATATAATGTTTTCAAGCGTGAATCTTTTTAAGGGGATATTGTAAAATAAATCTAACTACAGGGAGGAAACTAAAGCCTATGTAATACAGTACCTGCAAGCAATTAGTCATGTAATGTGCAGAGACAATATGAAAACAAATGTGTCATGTATAACATTTAAATGACCATGTTTTCTTATACAGTGAAAACATATAATCCAATGCTCACATTTCTATGAAGTATTTCCATAGGAATTAGAATAAAAATTAAAATCTGTTTTTATTAGAGAGGTAAGTTCAGACATACAAGGAGTTTGACAATGTGGGTCACTCGTGTAAAAACGTTAAGAAATTTATAAAACGTTATGAAAGTTGAATCTATGAGTGTGCCAGTGAGGTTAAAGAAACTTTAAGAATATAAGGTCTTTTCTATGTAGAGTGTAAATGCAGAAAATTGAGCTTTATTCTATTGAAGTAAATTGAAGTACTACTATTTAAGTCAGTCAGCAGTAGACTATTTATATGCCATTGCACTATATGCAACTTGGAACAGCACAGAGTAATATGAGCCCTCCCTCATGTTACAATATACAGGAATAGGGCTTCATTTGACCTTTAGACATGTTATGTATATGCCCAGTGGACAACAGTTGTTCAGTTTTGCTCATGTTGGAAGCAAGCACCATCAATAAACTGTAACTAAAATGGGTATGACACCCCCCCCCAACTTTTTTTTAAAATTAGTTTTCTCTCTTTGAATATCAGCAGTGTCTGCTCCAGGATGGACTTTGAAAGTTTGTGGTACCCAGGTCATTGTCAGTAACTTTGAACACAATAAATGCTGTCCATCCAATAAGATACATAAGATTACAATAACACAACAAACCACATTCCATGTGAAAGGGTTGAGCAGCATTCTCTTCTCTCTCTCTCTCTCTCTCTCTCTCTCTCTCTCTCATCTCTCTCTCTCTCTCTCTCCTCTCTCTCTCTCTCTCTCTCTCTTCTCTCTCTCTCTCTCTCTCTCTCTCTCTCCTCTCTCTCTCCTCTCTCTCTCTCTCTCTCTCTCTCTCTCTCTCTCTCTCTCTCTCTCTCTCTCTCTCTCTCTCTCTCTCTCTCTCTCTCTCTCTCTCTCTCTCTCTCTCTCTCTCTCTCTCTCTCTCTCTCTCTCTCTCTCTCTCTCTCTCTCTCTATATGTATATACAGTGCTGCTTGAAAGTATGTGAACCCTTGAGCAGTTTAGGTGTTTCTGTTGTTTTACCATGATTTTCTTATTCTATCATCACCAGTTTTTATGTATGAAATGTCAGATATATGTTTATCAATTTCATGTACTTGTTTAGTGGCCTTGTTTAAGTAGCCCAAAAACTACATGAAACATGGAATTAGTGTATGTGCAAAAGTAAGTGAACCCCCAGCTGCATTGGTTCAGTCAAGCAGGTAACAGACTTAGGTGAAACACATTTGGGTGCTTAATTAATCATTTAAGCAGACCAATGAAATGAGACATCCTTGGGAAAGGGTTTGGCCTGCACGAATTAAAAGAGAGAGGAAATCAACCAAACCACTGTGGTCCCATACAAATCAACAATGCCGAGAGCAAAGGAGATATCCGAGGACATGAAGAAGAGGGTAGTGACAGCCCAACAGTCTGGGGAGGAATATAAGACCATCTCCAAAAGATTCCAGCTCCATCCATCCACTGTAAGACATATAATTTACAAATGGAGGGCCTTCAACATGACAGCAACTCTGCCTAGAAGTGGACGCCCATCAAAACTATCACCCAGAAGCACCAGAAAAATAATAAATCAGGTAAAGGCCAACCCACACATCACCTCTAGAGAGTTGCAGACCTCTCTGATAGCATCTGGGACAAATGTGCATGCGTCTACAATCAGACGAAAATTGAATAGCCATGACATTCATGGGAGGGTTGCTAGAAGGAAGCCTCTGCTCTCAAAAAAGAACAAAGCTGCCCATTTCAACTTTGCCAGGGAGCACTTGGACAAACCAGAGACCTTCTGGAAGTCCATTCTCTGAACAGACGAGTCCAAAATAGAATTATTTGGTCACAATCAAAACCAACATGTTTGGAGAAAAGCCAACACTGCATATGAAGAAAAGAACCTCCTCCCAACAGTGAAGCATGGTGGTGGAAATGTGAAGGTCTGGGGCTGCTTTTCTGCTTCTGGACCTGGACAACTCCATATTATCCAAGGAACCATGAATTCTCCGGCATATCAACAAATTCTTGACCAGAATCTCTTGCCATCAGTCAGGGAGTTGACGCTGGGACAAAAATGGATTATGCAACAAGACAATTACCCAAAGCATTCCAGTAAAACTACAAAGGAATGGCTTCAGAGAAAGAGGATTCGTACTCTGGATTGGCCCAGTCAAAGTCTGGACCTTAATCCAATTGAAATGTTGTGGCGAGACCTGAAGAAGTTGGCACATACCAGATGTCCCTCCAACCTCTCTCAACTGGCGGAGTTCTGCAAGGAGGAGTGGGCAAAAATCCCCATAAGCAGATGTGAGAGACTGGTTAGTGGTTACAGAAGACGTTTGGTTGAAGTAATGGCTGCAAAAGGAGGAGCCACAAGCTACTAATACAAGGGTTCACATACTTTTGCACATGTTAAATTTTCAGTTTTTGTGAAATAAACCACCTTTGTTGAATTAAATAATGAAAATATATCTTTTTTGTGTGTGTGTCCATTATTTGGAAGGTGTGCTTTACAAATTGGGATTTGGATGTATGTGTAATAAGCTTATCTTAATGTTTTTTACAAAAACACTGACCATGTCTGGAGGGTTCACAAACTTTCAAGCAGCACTGTATATATATACTATATGGACTAAAGTATTGGGACACACCTCTTAATCATTGAATTCAGGTGTTTCATTCCAGACCCATTGCCACAGGTGTATAAAATCAAGCAGCTAGCCATGCAGTCTGCATTTACAAACATTTGTGAAAAAATGGGTCATTCTGAAAAGCTCAGTGAATTCAAGCATGGTACTGTCATAGGATGCCACCTTTGCAATAAGTCAGTTCATGAAATTTCTTCCCTGCTATATATTCCATGGTCAATTTAATTGGTATTATTGAAAAGTGGAAGTGTTTAGGAACAACAGCAACTCAGCCACGAAGTGGCAGACCACGTAAAGTCACACAGCGGGGTCAACGAGTGCTGAGGCGCATAGTGCGTAAAAGTCGCCAACACTCTGTTGACTCAATAACTGCAGAGTTCCAAACTTCCTCTGGCATTAACATCAGCACAAAAACTTTGCACCGGGAGCTTCATGGAATGGGTTTCCATGGCTGAGCAGCTGCATGCAAGCCTTATATCACCAAGCACAATGCCAAGCGTTGGATGGAGTGGTGTAAAGCACGCTGCCACTGGACTCTGGAGCAGTGGAAATGTGTTCTTTGGAGTGACGAATCACACTTCTCTGTCTGGCAGTCTGATGGATGAGTCTGGGTTTGGCGGATGCCAGGAAAACGTTACCTGCCTGACTGCAATGTGCCAACTGTAAAGTTTGGTGGAGGAGGGATAATGGTATGGGGTTGTTTTTCACAGGCTGGGCTAGGCCCCTTAGTTCCAGTGAAGGGAAATCTTAATGCTTCAGCATACCAAGACATTTTGGATAATTCTACACTTCCAACTTTGTGGGAACAGTTTGGGGAAGGCCCTTTTCTGTTCCAGCACAACTGCCCCAACGTACAAAGCAAGGTCCATTAAGACATGGTTGGGTGAGTTTGGTGGGGAAGAACTTGACTGGCCTGCACAGAGCCCTGACCTCAACCCCTTTGTATACCTTTGGGATGAACTAGAATGGAGACTGTGAGCCAGGTCTTCTTGTCCGACATCCGTGCCTGACCTCACAAATGCTCTTCTGGATGAATGGGCAAAAATTCCCACAGACACACTCCAAAATCTTGTGGAAAGCCTTCCCAGAAGAGTGGAAGCTGTTATAGCTGCAAAGGGGGGGACCAATTCCAGATTAATGCCTATGAATTTAGAATGGGATGTCATAAAAGCTCCTGTAGGTGTAATGGCCAGGTGTCCCAATACTTTTGTATATGTAGTGTGTGTGTGTGCATATATATATATATAATCTTAGCACAAACAAGTAAGGAAATTTGTGTTTGGTACATGATTTTTTGTTGCAACAACACGTCTTGGCAATACATCTTATATCAGGCACCTGATTGTCAGCACCTGGGGTACCAGAAGCTCAAAACAAGAGTCAATAGCAACAGCAAAATAAGCTGTTTGGCATTGGCAGAGAAGATTTGGCAAATTTTTCATGGGTGCAACCCACATACTCAGCTCTGCTGCTCATCCCACAAATGCATGTTCCTTACAAATCTGGCACCATTTAAAAGTGAAATAAACAGGCTTTCCAACGGTATAAGATTTTTTGCCAAGAAGCATTGTTACAACAAAGAAATAATCTACCAAACAAAAATTTCCTCACTTTTTGTGCTAAGTATACATTTAACCACATTGGCAGCTGATGAGTGCGTGACGCATGAAACAAGCTTGTTCTGCTATGTATTAAAATTTTTTCCTACATCTATATATATTTTTTTCAAATATAAGGGCTGTTGATTGATTTAATTACACAATTTGTGTGATTAAGACTGAAGCTTGT
The DNA here is from genome assembly GCF_029633865.1 of Lampris incognitus. Lineage (NCBI taxonomy): Eukaryota > Metazoa > Chordata > Actinopteri > Lampriformes > Lampridae > Lampris > Lampris incognitus. The sequence continues at coordinate 23,776,143 of NC_079218.1, forward strand.
AATAAACAATATTTAATTGTAAAATCACGGAATTAATGTAGAATCAACACTAAGGACATATATCTTTATTCAAATACTATTGTTTAATAGCATCTTTTTCACTCTGAACACATTCTCTCCTGTTAACTACAGGAGAGAATCTACCATCAAGGCCATTAGATATCCGCTTAGAAGGCAATAATTTGTGGGGCTGCAACGATTAGTCGACATAATCGACGACGTCGATCATAAAAACTCGTCGACGCAGAATTTTAGCTTCGACGCGTCGTATAAAAACAATCAGAGCCAGTAACGTTAACTCAAAACCGCACAAATGTTCATTTGTAACTGCAATGCCCTATAGGAAGTGCTGGGGGCAGTATCGCTTCCATCGTCTGATATAACTGCATTTTGCATGAACGACGAAGAGAAGAAGAAAGCGTACGAACGATGGCGGAAAGGAGAGCGAATGAGGCTAATGAAGAGCAAAAACCAGCGAGACCGAGACTATCAAAAGTCTGGGAGTATTTCACAGATGACAAGCCAAAGAAGTCAGTTAAATGCAGAATATGCAAAGCCGAATTGGCATTCCACAGCAGCACTACGGCGATGCACGAGCATTTGAAACACAAGCACCCTGGAGCCACGATGATTGCTACTTCGGATCATGGGTAAGTTTAGCTAGTTAGCCACAGTATCGTAATGTTTACGTTAGCTTAAGTTACATGTTGGAAAACAGAACGTCTCAAGGGTGATGCTTGCTAAGCGAACGCTATTTCAGTTATGTGGATTCTGCGTATCCACCAACGAGCTGTATGTAACATTAGCTAAACAGCACCAAGCTTGCAGCATAGCACACTACAGCTTAGAGTTGTTTAGCTCCGTCATTTATCACCGAGTGTCGTGTTTTTGCAGACTGGAGTATTAACTAGCTAAGTTAAGATTGCTAACGTTAGCTAAATGTTAACGGGTTCTAACATTCACTGACTCTGCAGTAACTTACGCTATGAGCTCTAGGTTTCTTTTTTTTCAGTTGAAAAAAATTGAACTTTTTGGGCTAAAGCGCAGGCAAGACTGCAGAGACGGGGAACGTTAGCACCATCTAACATTAGCTAGCTATCTTACTTAGCTAGTCAATCTGCAGTCTAGAAAAACACGACACGGTGCTAACGTGAGCTGTCTGTAGCCTAGACAGTCAACTAGCTTTCACAGTGCGCTCTAATCAGCTATAGCTTGTCGTAGCGTTAGCTAGTTAGACTGGGTTGGAGCATATCAATAATTCAGTTGTAAGATATTTATTCATTTAAATGGTTTAATTGGTATTAGGCAGTACACTAAGATAAACTGATACCATAGCCTACAACTTGTGATGATAATTAATACAGCTTTCTGTTTTGTTCTCTTTCTATTTTAGTACTAAGCAAAGGCGTGTGGATGAGTTCATCCTGAAGAGAGGCTCATGCACCCCTCAAATGGCTGGAGTCTTAACAGAGAGCATCCTCAACATGCTCGTCAATGACATGAGACCAATATCCATGGTTGAAGATGGGGGATTTAAGCAGATGGTCACCACATTCCATCCAGGTTACACCTTACCTTCCAGAACTCATTTTACTAAGCTTATGGAGGGAAAGTATGAAGCTACTTTTGGTAAGGTTAAAGATGCTCTTAAAGCAACCAAGAACAAGATTGCCCTGACAACTGATGTCTGGACCAGTGTCGCGACAGAGGCATATCTTGGCATCACCTGTCACTTTATAAGTGATGACTGGGAGCTCACTAGCTTCTGCCTTACAACCATGCCACTCGAAGAACGGCACACTGGACCCAACATTGCTGCATGGATTGAGCAGGCTGTGGAAAGGTTTGAGATCCCTCCAAGCAAGATTGTGGCAGTTGTTCATGACAATGGCTCCAATGTCGTACTGGCTGCAAACATCTTGCAGGAAAAACATGGGTGGGTGTCTATCCGCTGTGCAGGCCACACTTTACAGTTGGTGATCAATCGTGCACTGAAACACCCTCAGATCAGTAAAGCACTGGGAGCAGCGAGGTGTCTCGTCGAGCACTTTAAAAGGAGCGAACTGGCTTCAAGCAAGCTTAAGACAAAGCAGAAACAGATGGGGACCCCGGAACACAAACTTGTCCAAGATGTCTCTACCAGGTGGAACAGCACCTATTATATGGTGACTCGCATGCTGGAACAGAGATGGCCACTGACTGCGACTCTGTCTGACCCGGCAGTAACACAGAGAGGGAAACAATACCTAGACCTCAAAGCTGATCAGTGGACCCTGCTAGATGAACTGGCCAAAGCTCTCCAGGCCTTTGAATGTGCCACTGTCTACTTGAGTGGTGAAAGCTATGTGACAGTCTCCGCCCTGCCTCCACTAGTCAGAGGGCTTTTGAAGTCCACCCACACTGCCTATAATACAGCTCCTGTGCAGGCCTTCCAGGCGGCTGCTTCAGAGGAGACCACTGCACGCTGGTCAAGAGAGGTCACCATCACAGATGATGACCCAAGCAAACAGATCATTGCAGCTGCACTAGACCCACGATTTCGAAAACTGAAATTCCTGACACCAGAGGAGAGGTTTACTGTTCAGAATAAAGTACAAGCTCTGGCCCTACAGTCCAAGGATGGGAGTACTGTGAATAACCAGCACACCAGTGGGAATGAAGAAGCCACAGCAGCATCAGCTGACAAGGATGCCACAGACTCAGCTGAGGGAACTCCAAATAGGTCTGTTTCAGCTCTCGATTCACTGCTTGGATGTGACTCAACAGACAGTGGCAGTGAGACCAATGATGAACAGGATGCACGCAACCAAGCGATCAGTAATGAAGTGCTGATGTACTTCGGAGAGCAGCCCCTCTCAAAGACAGAAAGTCCCCTGTCTTGGTGGAAATTGAATGAGGCAAAGTATCCAACCCTTGCATCACAAGCCAAATCGTTTTTGTGTATTCCAGCTACTTCTACTCCCTCTGAGTGTCTCTTCTCAGCAGCTGGGAACATCGCCTCAAAGAAGAGAGCCAGCCTCACTCCAGAGCACGTCGACATGCTCACGTTCCTGCACTGCAATTTAAAGCATTTATGAACTGCATGAGATCAGAGTAAGACACACATATACACACACACAGCTCCTCTCACTCACACACAGCAAACAAAAGACCTACAAGTCTGTCTGATCTGACTCATCCTCCCCTCCTGTTGGAGATGGTGGAGCCTAGTGAGTGGATCCACGTCCCCCTCCTGGACCAGGTTAACAGCCCCATCAGAACCGCGGTGCTGGGGCAGAGGCTGCTATTTTGAGTTACTTTTAAAACATTATTTGCACATTATCTTTACGTTTTGACTTGCACTTTAATTTGCATTGTTTAATTTATTTACTTTGTTTTTATTATGATTGATAATGCATTGACTTTCATTTGTATTATTTAATGTATTTATTTAGTTTTCATTATGATTGATGATGCATTTGATTAAACAAGTAGCTCCAAAACAAGTTCCAAATTCAAATGTTTCATGAGTCATTATTTTAATTCGCTATGGGATCGTGTTATGCATTATTTTAATTCGCTATGGGATCGTGTTATGTTAAGACAGAGACACAGGGCGACATTCACAGGTGTGCAGACTTAAGCATGTGAGGTAAAACATGCACTGGAGCCCGGAAGAGGATCCGCGCCCTCAGGAAGCAGAGATGGAGGGTGTGAAAGAAATAATCGTTAGATTAGTCGACTAATCGAAAAAATAATCGACAGATTAGTCGACTACCAAAATAATCGTTAGTTGCAGGCCTAGCTGTGCACTAATATAAATGATAATTAACAATAAAAAATGTGTTCCATGTTCAAGTGTAAGTTGAATTTAAAGTGTCATGAATTCACAACATTCATCATGTGTTCATAATGGTGCATCACAGAACCCCATACACGCCCCAATGGCACTGCATAGCACTATCTAATATTCTCCATGAGTTGATGAGGGCTGAGAACAAATAAAGTCTACTGCTGTGAGAAAGTGGAGACGAAGGTTACCCACTGTAAAAGTCCAGTGAGGAGCAGAGTAGGGGAAAAAGACAGATCTCACTCAGCATTACGAGTTATGAATTAGAGGCACAGATACAGATCAGTTTTATGAGTTACGAATTGATGAGACTGTATTAGCACCATACACAACTGAATCCCCTATATGCCTGTGAAACAACCTTGCACAGCCGCCACAGGAAGTAAACAAAATGCACCTGCATTAACTGCATTAATTTTTTTCTAACACGGTAAATATCTCAAATTAATCGTAAAAATTAATGCATTAAGTTTGACAGCACTTAATACACACACACACACACACATGTGCAGTGATGAGCCAAATCATGACCACTCACAGGTGAACTAAATAACGCTGATCATCTCCTAACAAGCGCACATGTCAAGGTCTGGGTAGATCAGATGGTAAGCGAACAATCAGTTCTCATAGTCAAGGTGTTGGATGCAGGAGAAGTGGGCAGGAGTAAAGACCTGAGCGACTTTGACAAGGGTCAAATTGTTATGGCCGTACGACTGGGTCAGAGCATCTCTGAAACAGCAAGGCTTGTGGACTGCTCCTGGTTAGAAGTGGTGAGTACTTACCAAGAGTAGTCCAAGGAAGGACAAACCACAAACCAATGACAGGGTGTTGGGCACACAAGGCTCACGGATCCACAAGGCCAACAAAAGCTATCCGTCTGGTCTGAACCAACAGAAGGTCTACTGTGGCACAAGTCATAGAATATTTTAATGACGGTTATGGGAGGAATGTGTCACAACACACAGTGCATCGGCACCCTGCTGCGTATTGGGCTGCTTAACTGCAGGCCAGTCAGAGTGCCATGATGACCCCTGTCCACCATTGAAAGTGCCTACAATGGGCACACGAGCATCAGAACTGGACCTTGGAGTAAGAGGAAGAAGGTTGCCTGGTCCAATGAGTCCCGTTTTCTTTTATTTCTTTTTTCCCCCTTTTTCTCCCCAATTGTGTCTGGCCAATTACCCCACTCTTCCGAGCCATCCGAGTCACTGCTCCACCTCCTCAGCCGATCCAGGGAAGGCTGCAGACCACCACATGCCTCCTCCGATATATGTGGAGTTGCCAGCCACTTCTTTTCACCTGACAGTGAAGAGTTTCACCAGGGGGACGTAACTTGTGGGAGGATCACGCTATTCCCCCCAGTTCCCCCTCCCCCCTGAACAGGCACCCTGACCAACCACAGGAGGTGCTAGTGCAGCGACCAGGACACATACCTACATCCGGCTTACCACTCGCAGACACGGCCAATTGTGTCTGCAGGGATACCTGACCAAGCCGGTGGTAACACAGGGATTCCAACCGGCGATCCCTGTGTTGGTAGGCAACGGAATAGACTGCTACACTACCCGGACACCCCCATTTTCTTTTAAATTACGTGGATGGACATGTACGTGTGCGCCATTGGCCTGGGCAATGTACTGCTGGGAAACCCTGGATCCGGCTATTCATACGGACATCAATTTGACACGTGCCACCTACCTAAATATCATTGCAGACCAGGTACACCCCTTCATGGCAATGGTATTCCCTGATGGCAGTGGCCTCTTTCAGCAGAATAATGCGTCCTGCTACATTGCACACATTGTTCAGGAATAGTTTGATGAATATGATGAAGTGTTCAAAGTTTTGACCTGGCCTACAAATTCTCCAGATCTCAATCCGATTGAGCACTGGTTGGATGTGCTGGACTGATGAGCGCGATCCACGCCAGCTCTGACTCACAACTTACAGGACTTGAAGGATCTGCCGCTAATGTTTTGGTACTACAAGACACCTTCAGCGGTTTTGTAGAGTCCATGCCTCAGCGGGTTGGCACTCTTTTGGCGGCACACGGAGGACCAACAGTATATTAAGCAGGTGGTCATCATGTTTTGGTTCATCAGTGTATATAATTTTCACAAACACCACAGATTTTTAACCTCAAGTGGTAAAAAACGCTACATCATGAACAATTCTCGCACTTCCTGGGGAAATGTAGTATTTCCCCACTTATAATGACATTTCAGAACCTCTTATACTACAAGTGACAGATGCTCTTAGATCAACATTCACTATATTAACCTTGTACTAATGCTAACCTTAATTGTATTTCTAACATGAATCCAATTGGATAGGTGATATGACAGCCGAGGGACATGTTGATCTAAGAATATCTTTCACATGTAGAAATCAGGAGAATCACTTATATCAACAGATCAACAGCAACATAGAGTTGTACTTAGTATGACTAGGGCAATAATTGGGCCCATCATTGCAAGCACCAAGGACCAACATGAGTTGGGGATGATAAGTTATCTTCCAAGTATCTGGTATTTTAAGGACACCCACCTCTCCCCAGTCGTTTAGCTGGTTGTAAGAGAGGTCCAGCTCCACTACGTGCGCACAGAAAGTTGCAACCTCCAACCTATCTCCAGCTTTGCTGATTCCACAGTCATTCAGTACCAGCACACTAGGCAGATTAAGGCGGTCTGCAAACAAGGATACTCCTGTTAGCTGCACACTTCACTGTGCCATTAAAACTCAATGGATATTAACGTGTAAATTTTGGCTGTGACTATTCCCACCTTCAAGATAATGCACCACCAAGTAAACAAGTAAGTCAAAGACATAGCAGCCAACAAGTGACATTGTGAACTGATTAGGTAAATCTAGACAATGTTTAGTTGCAAACATTATACAAGGACCAGCGTGAGCTCTCACCTTTTACGGGTGAACCTGGGGGACTGGGCAGGACCACTACTCCCATGCCTTGGCCTCGGCAGTAGGGGAAATTTTCTGGGTTGTATTTCTCACTGATTACTTGAACAAAGGTGCGCACCTCCTCCTCGTCAGAGGAAGAATCCATGGCTCCAGCCCTAAGAAAGGTAAGCAAGGGAGACAGAATGAGAAACAACAGGTGCAAACCAATTCAATTGGCTCAATCTAAATTTACAGTTTTGTGAAAAACCTATGTAAGGGATACTCAAATGGTTTAGCCCTGGGGAACACTTTTGGATAATGACAGCTGCCCTTGAGCCAGGTCCAAATTGTCTAATTTTACTGCTAAACCTAACTGTTTGGGTTTTACATTCATCTTTGGCATCAAAATAGCAAATTTAGGAAAAAATGAAAAATACCATCAAAGCGTTGTCACTGGTTTAGAAAAGTGGAAGAAGAAAATAACAAAGTCTGTAGACTGATTGCACATTTGTAATCATATGGTGGTGGTTTTCAAATTATGGGTCAAGACCCACAAGTGGGTCGCAAAAGGGGTACAGGTGGATTGCGGGATGTCCACAATAAACACATTTTGTTTGGAGACAGAAATACTGTAACAGGCACATTTATTTTTTGCAATTAGATGGGTGGTTTTTAAAAAAAAATCAAAATGGAGACATTTTCACAGTTTTTGAGTCAATTCAAACAATGGAGTGATTTAATTGTATTCCGTAATACCACTAAAATGTTCAATATTGACATGCTTTATCTGTTTCATTCAATCGGGGAATCCTGCATTGATGAACAATACGGAGAAGGTTGTCTATTATGTTGCTTTTTCACAAGTAATGAGGATGTATTGCTCGTTTTACTGCAAAACATTTTTTGTTGGGTTCACTGCCAATAAGTATCACCACAGATGGGTGACGGATCAGAAAAAATGAGAAGCCCTGTTATAAGGTGCCGTTCTTTCAGAGAAGGATTGTGGGAGAACACATGGCTAGGTTTTAAACCTCTCCCTGAGGATTCTTCCTATTTTTTTCTCCCTGTTAAAAGTTTTTTTTTTTAGAGAGCTGTTCCTTATCTGATGAGAGGGTCTAAAGGGCAGGATGTTGTGTTGCTGTAAAGTCCACTGAGGCAAACTTGTAATTTGTGATATTGGGCTATACAAATAAAATTGACTTGACTTGACTTAAAATGTCAAAGTTTAAGTTACATTTCCAAAACAATAGAACCCTTACTTTTTTAATCAATAGCAAATTTGCATTCATTAGCATGGCTCAAGAGCAAACGTGATTTATAGAAAATGACTTTGGCAAACTCTGACAAAGTTTGACATTATTCAGGCGTAGAGCATTTCAGAGTCTCATCTATGGGTCTGGGTGACCTAAATTTGTGTCTTGATGACTATGCTTCTCTGGCAATAGCATCAAGTTTCTTAGAACAGCCTGGCATTGATTCATCTATGGTGTGCTCATGGTACAGGACAGTCAAACAGATATTTACGATTACAAACTACCCTTGTTTAAAACCAGAGAAGAGTAGTAACCCTTCCGTTTACAGTCCCCTAATTCTAAGTATTTAGCCAGTAAATATATGGTAAATACAGGATATGTATATATTCACATTTTGAACATATTTTGAAGGGCTCTGTGTTTTGATTTTCTATGGTAGGAAGTTGTTCTTACATTGTATTACCATGTGAATAAAACATTGCTTTACTTTACAGTACAGATTCAGTTTAGTTACTCTGTAAATTGTAATGTTACTTAGTAACTTTGCAGAACACACATGGTAAAAGTTTGTGCTTATTGCATGGGAAAAGGAATAATCTATTACAAATTATATGGTAAGAACCAGGTAATACCACGGAAACAAACAAGGCTTCCTTTTACAGCACAGTTACAGCTTACTTACTGAGTAAATTGTAAAAACGTCTGCAGGAACATACCCAGTATTGAAGAAGATGTACAATGACACTAGAGGAACCTGTTCCTGCGGAGGTTGTTACCAGGTCAACTGATATAATTGTTCAACTTAAATAAAAACGGTTCCTTAGTTTCTAAGGTAAGTCTAATAAACCCTATAAATGGGTGTAGCCATGAATAATAACTATATAAGAAAAAGTGATTTATTGGAAAGTACTATAGTACATAATTAAAATTGCGCTGTTACCAACATAAACTTTGGATAGCTAAAATGTTAACTTGACTTGATGGGTAATAGAGGAGGTGTTTCTAAGAATTTGTTGCCTACTTTCCTGGGAAGTACGCAATTATATACAAGTTATTAACAACCTAAACTGGTCACAACTACTTGGTACTTAGTTGAGTTGATGGGTAAGAGTGGAGGTTTTACTTAGTATTTCAGTTGTAGTTTCTCTGTATTTACCGAAACTTACCATATATTTACTGGGTAAACACTTAGTAATTAGGGGACTGTAAAAGGAAGGGTTACCAAAAGGGGTAAAATCTGATTTCCTCATATTGTAAAATGTGCCACTGTTCTTTAGAATACACTTTCTCTTAAGGTACAATACGTAAATTGTCGACTTATCACATGAATATGCTAATCAAAGTATTGCTTAACACTCAAAAGATTATATGACCTATTTACTTTTAATTTTTTTTAAAATGGACAGCCCTACAAAATCTGTTACATTGTGGTCTGAATTCAAACACAACAGTGGGTCCCGCATGGAAATGAATGTCTTAATAACCAATTTGATTAAATTAGAAAAAACTTATTTGGCTGCTAAGGCATACATTTCCACATGGGACCCACTGTTGTCTTTTAATTCAGACCACAACATCACTGATTTGTAGTGCCGTCAAATTTTTAAAAATAAAAACAGATGGGAGGCGTCTGGGTGGCGTGGCAGTCTATTCCGTTGCCTACCAACACGAGGATCACCAGTTTGAATCCCTGTGTTACCTCTCCGGCTTGGTCGGGCGTCCCTACAGACACAACTGGCTGTGTCTGCGGGTGGGAAGCCGGATGTGGATATGTGTCCTGGTCGCTTCACTAGCACCTCCTCTGGTGCTAGTGTCGGGTCGCCTGTTTGGGGGGGAGGGGAACTGGGGGGAATAATGTGATCCTCCCATGTGCTACATCCCCCTGGCAAAACTCCTCACTGTCAGATGAAAAGAAGTGGCTGGTGACTCCAAATGTATCGGAGGAGGCATGTGGTAGTCTGCAGCCCTTCCCGGATCTGCGGAGGGGGTGGAGCGGTGACCAGGACGGCTCGGATGAGTGGGGTAATTGGCCAGATACAATTGGGGAGAAAAAAAAGGAGAAAATCCAAAAAAACAAAAAAACAAATGGGAAATTTGTTGTGGGGAAAGCAATACTTTGTTTAGCATGTTCACAGAATTTCTTCTATTTGTCTGTTTAAGCAGGTAAGCGTATATATTGTACCTTTAAATCACACTAACCATAATATCTCACCCACCTAACACAATTTTTGTTTTTAAAACAGTTTGTTCGAGTCTGGGATGCATCTTCATCTTCATAAAAATACTTGATTTTTAAACTGACATTGCAACACAGCAAAACAAGAAATAATCAATGTGTGTGTGTGTGTGTGTGTGTGCGTGCGTGTGTGCACTTTATGACACCAGTGTATGGTTTTACTATAACAGAGAAATTAGAGTACAATTTCCAAACTTCTGCCTCACTGGTTTTGAAAATTACCTGCAGGCTACAGCTAATTAACTAACTAACACTCATGATATCAGCCAAACTTTTTCTACTCCCCATTTTCATTGTGAAATTAACAATTCATTCCATTTTATGGTCTGCTGGGGGAAAAAAGCTGCCAATGTGCCTGATTAAAATTGTGACTGGCAAGCTGAAATACAAGAAAAATGTCACGATCTGTTTCCCCATCCATCTAGACTAACGTCATTTAGATAGGACTCTACACGGTTGTGAACCATATAACGTCATTTGTACCACAAGCCTCTCTAGAGGTGTTGCAAGAAGATGTCCTGCCCACCTTTTGTGAAGATAGTCAGGCAGACAGTAGCTGGAGCGGCTGTACCATGGCCTTACAATCTATCGCTCTGATTGACTTATGAAGCAGGGAGAGAGCGGCACCTGCCAAAAGTGATAGTGTAATCAGACAATATATATGACATCATCTCTCTGAGACAACAGTGGTTCAAAGAGCAAAACACTGTATTGATTTTCTCTGTTCTGAGCCTTGAGCTAACACATTTTGTTGTCCCAAGTCAATGAACCCACCATTTAGGTATTGGCCACAATGAAATCAAACCCTAATGGAAAGAAACACAAAATTGGATGCAATTACAGTCCCTTTAAAATTATTCAAGCCTTGATTTACTGTTTTTTCCTGGAGCTGGTTATGTCACCAAACTGAGAAAATGGGCAAGAAAGACATCGGCGAGTGCCGAGAACCCAAGGAGCACTTTGACAGAAATGTATAATTTTTTGGCTGTGATGAGATATTTTGCTAAAAGGACAATATTCAGTGCAGCAATCCACTATACGGCAATGTGGGCAGAAAAAAAGCAGCTCCTAAAAAAGGCACATGAAGGCTTGGCTGGAATTTTCCAAATAGATACAAAAAAGACAGGGCAAATGTAATAAAGTTTGAGTCACAATGCAAAGTTATGTCTGGTTGTAACTAGGCAAAGGTCTTCACCTTTCAGACACATTCTCTACAGGAAACTTAAGATGGCAGCATCATACTGTGGGCATGCTTTTCAGCTGCAGGGGCTCCAGCCATACATCAATTTTAACACTGGAATGACTTCAGAACAAATATATATATACTTTTTTTCATTTTAAATAAATTTGCAAAATTAAAATGAAAATATTGTATTACTGTTATTCAGGGATATCATGCGATGACTGTGTACTAAAAAAAAAAATCTAATCCAGGGTACAGTACAACAAAAATCCCCAAAAGTCAAGGAGGTTAAACAAGTGAGGCATGGCATCATTTAAACCAGCCATTGTTAAATTGCTGAGTGCACCCCCTAGAGATAACATACCAAACTGCATGAATGTGTGTGAAAATATGGTTGGAGTACACAGCATTTTAGCTGGTTTCTGATATTGTATGTATCTATGGCCTTAAAAACTAATGCCATAGTGATATGCTGTACACAGCCAGTATATTAAGATGTATGCTATAAAAACTACAAACATGTAATGAGCTTAACAATGCAATCTTATGTTTGGGAAAAACTACAAAAAAAATCATTAATCAGTAAAGGGTCAGATACACATAAGAATATATGGCTAATAGTTTTTAGAATTAGATTTAATGTCAATTCAACAACTGTCAAGGAATTATTGTAGCAATAGCGTCTTGTGACATCTCGGCTAGATAAGGGCTCATTTAAACAGTAACATGGCCACCAGGGAGCCCTCCCTGTTCAAAACCACAGTTTTCTGCTGTTGGCCACTAAGCTGAGTAGCTTCGCTAGTACAATCTGAAGTTTAAGTACCTCAGTTACACCTTGGTAGTAGTCATTAGGAGTGGGTAGGGGGCTTATTTATTCATACACCACCCCTGCTTCGCTTCTAGGTTTCGTCAATTTATGGATTCTGATGTGCAGCCTTCTGGTTATAACAGATTTTTTCGTTTATTTTACAGTCATTTGAAACTTTTTAAACAATTATGCAATACAGTTTTATGAGTCGTGTTGGTAGCACCATTAAGCGATGTTGACTGCTGCCTCATGACAAATACCAAGTGTCATGTTCAGTAAAACTCATCTTTACGAGAAATGCACAAATAGATAACCATTGCAAGAGATTTATTAACTTTATAAGAGCACACTATAGTGATAAAGTAATCAGACAGATCAAACAGATGTGACCAAGAACTTGTCTCGTTACACTAAGGAGTGCAGAACCAGAACAAAGAAAGTTCAACTCTGATCAGCCATATCATTTTCAGACAGGTCCCATCAGATCATTTTAACACATTCAGCCCTTCTCAAGTGGTTCACTTGTCAAACCACTGAGAGCCCTGTCAGGACTCTGTGTGATGTTCTGTCAAAGATGGCTTCATATTTCAAGGAAGCCCGGACTTAGCTATGGCATATCAAAGGCCAGTGAAAACGGTTTTGACACATCAGATCAAACGCTTCATAACCTGCTGAGAGGAAATTTTGGCAAGCGCTTTAGTGAAGCAAAGAAAAACCAAAAAGGAGAGAATATTCTTTGGTTCAGACACGTCGGACAATTTTTACGTTACAGTTGTAGAAGAAAAAAAACGTGTACCACGCAGCTCATGGATGTACATTGGGACACTGCGTGTGAGCGAGGGCAGCCCCAAGTACACATGGGGGAAAAGGAACAGTGACTCCCATTACAAAAGGTGGGACCAGCTGGTTACCTGCTAGAATGAAGAAAACAAAAGACTAGATGGGGGTGGGGAGGCTCCAGTCTACCAGCTGCTGTGGCAACATGTTTGGTTAAAAAGCAATTGATAACAGGTGGAAAATGAACGATCGTCTTCAGAATGGAGTGCTTTGAACAAGGTGACAATGAATCCAACGCAGAAGAGCTGTGCAGACTGTCTTGCCGCAACATCATAAAACTGTGCATCAACGTAAAAAAAAACCCCAACAATGTTCATCTTTTTTTTGTTTGCTTGTGTCTGAGATAAGCCTGCAGAAACGCGCTCGTGATAAAGAACAAACCAAATATTGGATTTTAAATGATCCGTTCTGTGGCTGCAACGACTCGTCAAACATTTCCGAGAGAAAATCGTCTTTAACAAAATCGTGTCTGGAGTAACAGGTTGTGTGAGTGTGTTTGACTTTCAACTCGCTCTAGGACAGTTCACTGGACATGATAAATTTTGTCGTCGCAATATTTCAGAATCAAAATCACCTAAGGAGAAAAAGTGAGGAACATTTAGCTTTGAAACCAAATGAAATTCATGCAGTTGAAAACTGTCGCACTCACCCTGCCGGAACCCTCTCCTGTTTGTTTTTGTTATTCTTCGGTTGGGTTGACAAATTAAAACCCACCCACTTTAAGGGAAGTGACGTAGTTTAAACCAAGTGGTTGGGAAATCCGGCAACCCAGCAAGGTTTTGGTCAAACGTTTATGGTTCACATCAAAAACAGTATAAATTGCACTTGTAGTGTGCCAGAGTATTACATTTTCAGCCTATTGCATTGTCTTTGATGAGCCATCATCTGACAGCAGTCTTTACTGTTACATGGATGACATCCATATACACCAGATGACTTCAGGCGTTCATTTTTTTCTTTCTTTCTTTCCTCCTCCTCCTCCTCCTCCTCCTCCTCCTCCTTCGTCTTCTTCGTCTTCTTCCTCCTCTGTTTTTATTTTAGCTTGTAATATTTTTTTCTTCTTATAGCCACGTTGACACGCATCCATCCCACCATTACCCATCAATATTCACACGACAGTCATTCCTTGCCCTAACCAGGGTTAATTCATTTTACCCAAACACGGCACATCAGCACATGCATACACTAGATGGCCCATACCTTATACAGGGTCTGTAACCCTCTAGGCCTAGGTCTTGTGTAAATGTTCGTCAGTATCCCCCCTCAATTTCAATTGGTCCCTTGATAAACTTTGCATTTTAAAGTAGAAATATGAATATATAAATGACGTTTGATTGCTAATTATCAATTTTTACTGATAATCTCGTAACCAAACTTCCCTACTATCTACAATATTGCTACAACAGCGTGTGCACTTCTTCACCCGCAATCCAGAAAGCAAATCAAGGGCAAGACCGGAACTATTAATGGAAATTATTAAACAATGTAATGGTCACTACAGTGTAACCCCTAATACTTGGGTTTTGATGAAAGGAGAGCAAATGGTAAGAAGCAAATTAAAAAGCCCAGTGCCTATTAAATAAGAACACGTCTGTTTTTTGCAAATGCTAAAATTACAATAACAACTACTAATTACCAGGGGAATGCTAGCCAAAAATACTGGCAAACACGTTTTGGAGAATAATTGATAAAACGACCTGCCATAAAACTTGGGATTGAAGGACGAGGTAGCAGACAAGCTGCCAAAATAATTTTGGGAGATGCGAGATGCTGAGAGCTGAGTATCAAAGAAAGACCAATTTATGTCCAGCTTAATTATCTCCGTCCCCCCCCCCCAAAAAGAGAGAGAGAATGACCCTGAGAACAACCTTCCTTACATGCATTATATTGGGCGAGAGTGACGTTTCGATTTGGGCTGCTTTCGTCCATTCATTCAATTTTCGTCCATTCATTAACGTTCCTTTAGCCAAGGAAGGACGCAGATTTATTGGGATCCTGTATCCGAGATGGGTCTGGCGACGGACTGAGGACACCTTCAACTCCTCCCCGCCTCCTCCAACACCTCCCACCGCCAACCCTCAACCTGAAGTCCAAAGTAGGAGGAGGAGGTGGAGATGGGAGGAGTCGGACGTGTCCTTAGTCCGCCGCCTGACCCAGTTGCTGTATCCCGCAACTATCATGCTGTTTTAGAATGACCTGTGGGGGGCAGCAATGCGCCAATTGTTGCAACTGGTCACCAGAAGAAGAACTAAATGTCACGAACAGTTAGAAGCTGTATGACTGGGTGGAGGTCAGAGTTTAAGTACGTTTTCCTTTTTGTGATATAAAAATCAGAAATGACGTTGTAAAGTAAGACATACGAAACAGCCGGTTATATTGGCAGTATACCAAACGGAAATTTAAGCTATACATGTAGCGTGAGTTTGAAATCAGTCAAGGGGTGGCTGGGAACGTGGTTTCTGCTGCCAGTGTATAGATGTAGTGGAATGAGGTTTGGGTTGCGTTTTTTTGGTTGTTTCAATCACTTGCCTGCCCCCTGAAGGAGGAAATTCGTTGGTTTGTTACTGAGTTGTGGGGAGGTGGAGCTGCATTTAACATGCACCAACGCGTTCAGATGGAAAATATACCGTGTTTTTAGCGTTTTGCTACACTAATCTTAGCTAGCCGGGAAGCTACGAGCATACGAGCAATGTTAGCGTGGCGGAGACTTCATGTTACGGCGGGGACTGCTAGCCGTCTACTGACTTCCCCCCGCGTAATCCAGCAGCCGTGGATGTGTGGACAAGGATGTCAAAGTTTGAGTACTAGCAAATCTAACCAAAACGACTTCTTCAAAGGTAATTTGTACAAGTTCAATGTCCTTTCTTGATTTGTAAATATGCTTATCAAGCGTTGATTCAGTTCTGTACTAGAGGAAAGGTGATGTGTGTATTTTAGTGCTGAAAAAACGACACGTTACTCGTTACAGCAAGCCACAGCAAGTAGTCTCGTAGTTGCAGTCTTGTAGCTCATTGTTGTTCCCAAAACATTTACACTTGGTGGTTGACTACAAAATGTAATGAAATTCATTTTCATCTGTTATAGACCTTGAGTTCCAATTTGAATCTTTGAGGAAGAAGGCGGCAGATGCCCTGCCATCAAGCAACTGGAACCCCCATGTGATGAACCCAGACATGCCTCCTGGGCAGGCTGACATTGTTATTGTAGGAGGGGGTGTAGTTGGTTGGTCTATTGCTTATTGGCTGAAAGCGAAGGAGGGAAACCGAGGAGGGGTTAAAGTACTCGTGGTAGAGAAGGACCCAAGAGTAAGTGGCCCCAGCTTTCCTTCTGTATTTTCAAAACTCATTGTCTGGTTTAAGTTACGTATTTGTCTTGTCATTTTGTGCTGAAGTAATTTCAAATGGACAGACCTGCCACACGACTCTAGCTTCTTATTCCACCAATTATTTCTATCTTTATTAAGTGACTACACATGTACACACAGCAACTGGGAGACATTGTTTAACATTGCTTAATGCGAACTAGTCATCTTCTTTTTGATTGTTCATTACACAAACCAGACAGGTTATGAAGCCAAAAAAACAGTCTGGTTTATAACCGGGGACCACTCTCCTCAGTACTTGCAGGCATCCACAGTGCTATCTGCCGGGGGGATTCGACAGCAGTTCTCCCTGCGTGAGAACATTTACCTCTCTTTGGTCTCTGCTGATTTCATGAGGAACATCAACGTAGGTCACTTGGTGTTAACTTGCTAGTGTTATTGGTCACGTCACTGTGCCCTGTGAATCAGTGGCAGTAACAGCATTTATATGAATGCCACTGTTGCTCGTAAGGTGAGAGCCATGTCATATTTCTCTGAATGGAAGAGCTTATACAGAGTATCTCATTTATATCCACACCCACGATGAGAGGCAAATTGGTTCAGTTTCAATTTCAGTATGAATTAAGCAAGGTGATTGGTCACTGGAGTGCCAAAGGGTAAAGTTAAGCATTTGCTCTAACTAAAGCTACCCTTTGCTAAATGTTTTGTTGATTTTCTTTTTGGTAGAAACTGATTGCCTGTATAGATTTGTGAGTCAGAGCAAGTAATGCATTCTGTCCTGCCAGGAGCATCTTGGTG
Source organism: Lampris incognitus (assembly GCF_029633865.1). Lineage (NCBI taxonomy): Eukaryota > Metazoa > Chordata > Actinopteri > Lampriformes > Lampridae > Lampris > Lampris incognitus. The sequence goes on from NC_079218.1 coordinate 23,793,307, forward strand.
TGCTGAATGAAGACCCAGTGGATCTGCAGTTCAACCATTCAGGATACCTCTTCCTGGCTAATGAGAATGTGGCACATATCATGGAAGAGAACATCAAGACTCAGAGGTGAGAGACATCTTTGTTCAAGTTTAGACAGACATATAAGTTTGCACACATTGATCTTTCTGGATTGCTTAACACAAAAACACAAGAGGAACACAGCGTTTTTTAGCAAAAAAACAAACAAACCAACAAAAACAAACAAACTGTAAACATCAAATGTGACCAGAAAAATTATCTATGATTTTGGAAATGCTTTACTATGTGATTTACAAGGAAGGAAGTCTGGGGTGATGGGAATCTTGCTGTACGCAGTGCAGGATAAATTAAGAACTACAGTCACAAATGAATAAAATAACAATAAAAAGCAGAACTCTACCATAGAATTCACACATTCAGTGAGATTATATAACTGCATCCCAAAGCTGAGTCAGTTTAAATTAAAACAACTGTTGTTGATTAACCCTAGGCAAGCTGGAGCCAAAGTGTCTCTGCTGTCCCCGATGCAACTGCAGGAGAAATTTCCATGGATCAGCACAAAGGATGTAGCACTTGCTTCATATGGTGTGCACAATTTTTGTATTTGTTGATAGTTGATTACTCCTTTCATTGTCATGGTGACAATGCAAGTAATGAACATTCGTATGAAACAAAAGTTTAATAAAACCTTTTTTTTCCCAGTAACACTTTCACAACATTGTGGATGAACTCTGCTGTGCCGTCACTTTCCCAGATCATCACACCAGTAGTAATCTGGGAAAAGGTCAATTCCTTTTAACTGTCAAGCATATGTTTGTGTGAATTTTGTTTTCTTAACTTCCTTTTGCTTGCCTTTGTCACCAAGGTTTAGAGAATGAGGGCTGGTTCGATGCCTGGACTCTTCTGAATGCCTTTAGAAGGAAGGCCATCTCCATGGGAGCTATCCAGTGCTTTGGAGAAGTCACAGGTTTGTTGTGGTCTACTGACACACAAACACGGTGATGAAACTGATGAATATCCTCAAGCTAAGCAAAGAAGAACATGCTCTACTACATAAAAGTTTTACCATTCACTAGTTTGGTTTCACTTATAACCTATCAGAATTTTCCACATGAATTATGCAGATTTAAGTGTAGGCCTTTTATTTTTATTTCGCTTTTGTGAGCATGTGGTCCCCTGTTTCATGAATTTGTTTGAAACCTTTAACCTGATGTTTTGCCTGTTGGCCAGTATTGAAGTTGATGTCTCTTCTACAGGTTTTAAGTATGCTGTGAGTAGGAAGATGATTGCTGATGAGGAAAGCATGGAATATAAGAGAATTAAAAACGTTAATGTAAGTGTGACTGTATATGATACATAGATAGCTATGAACATTTTATTTATTTATTTCAGATCCCCATTAATCACTGCCTCAGCAGCGACTATTCTTCCTGGGGTCAAACAGTACAACAGTTACTATTTAAAAGTCAACGAGCAAAAACAGAACACATATCAGTATAACAGCAATAACCAGAAACATCACACAAAGCTAAACTTATCAAACAGCTTTGCGCACTACACGAAATTCTATACCCAATATACCCAATTAGACAAAAACAAAAACACAATCGGCCGTGTCTGCGGGTGTGGGTAACTACCTGGTTGCTGCACTAGCGCCTCCTCTGGTTGGTCAGGGCGCCTGTTTGGGGGGGGGGACTGGGGGAATAGTCTGATCCTCCCATGTGCTACGTCCCCCTGGTGAAACCCCTCACTGTCAGGTGAAAAGAAGTGGCTGGTGACTCCACATGTATTGGAAGAGGCATGTGGTAGTCTGCAGCCCTCCCCGGATCGGCAGAGGGGGTGGAGCAGTGACCCGGATGGCTCGGAAGACTGGGATAATTGGCCGCATACAATTGGGGAGAAAAAGGGGGGAAAAGTAAAAAAAAAGTTATGGAAAGATTGAGAAAAGCAATTTATCCATACGGGAACCTGACCTGCGCCCATCTGCAATATTGAATGAGCTTTTTAAATGCTAGTAGCCTAGTTTACACAGACAGCAAAATTACTCTTTACCATGTAGGCTACATTTCAATAATGCTTTAGCAAAGATGATTACTTTTATACCTTTTTTGGATCATAAATATACATTCTGCCATGCAATATTCCTTCCACTTCAGCGTATCTGCGCTATAATTGACAGGAATATAAGTTGAGATTTCTCAAAATGCAAACCTATGTTGATTCCATCAACTCTTTAAAAATTCAGCAAATGATGGGAGAATTCTCGCTTAACACAACTCCTGACTGAGAACATTGCTTGGCCAGATGTTTTCAGTTTGTCCTCAGTTTCACTTAATGTAAAACACATTTTATTGCATTTTATTTTCGAAATGTACTATACAAATGAAAGTTTGGCTGATTTATTACAAGACCAAGTGAATTGTGAACGAGGCTCTTTGTGGACAAGCCTATCCTTTTAAAATTTATTCTAAATGATAAGGAGGATAGGACCTGTTTCTGTGAGACCAGCCTCGTCAACAAAGGAGATGGATCAGGCTTGCAGGGCTTCACATTTCCCAGTACGGCAGGTTGAAGTATAAATTCATGTCTGCTCGAGCTCTCCCTCACACACACCCATCTCCACCTCCTTCATGCTTGAAGCTTAGTTGGTAAATATCTTGCCACTCTACACTAACATTTGACCCCAGAGTAAACAGCTGTTGTCACAGCACATTCAAACATTCCCTTAGTGCCAACAATAAAAAGAGCTGGGCAAGGGGAAAAAAGGAAAACTATTGCAACATGGGCCTTACAGTCTCTTGGTGGTGCTATCTTGGATACTAACTGGTTAATTCCTCGCATTGAGCAGGTTCAGATGCCCAATAGCCGGGAGTACCAGTCAGTGAAATGTGCTGTTGTGGTGAATGCAGCTGGAGCCAGTTCTGGTAAACTGGTAGGGATGATGGATTGTGGGTTAGACTCCACCAGCTCTGAAACCCCCTTTCCCGTGGAACCTCGGAAAAGGTAGATGATTCAGACAAGGTGTATTTCTTTTCTGTTAATATGACATCTTTCTCACGAAACGTTATGAAATTTGAATAGATCTATGTATGTGGTACATTTTTCCCCCCACTGTGATTCAATCGGTCACAGTAGAACCTTAGCAAAGATTGACAACAAGATGTGGTTGATGTAGGGTCTACGTATTGATATCTTCAATTTGACTTTGTTTTGCATTCAAATCTGAGAGAAAAAAAGAGTAGAAGGTGTTCAAAGGCAGATGGCATTTAAATATGGATCACAGAGCATTTTTAACTTAATTCTCATATCACTGATGGATGATTATATTCTCCTTATAAGTATTTTCACCAATAAAACTAGTCAGTAGCCTACGGCAAATTACCTACATTTTTGATGGCCTTTTAGTTTGTGTTTATCAGTTCTAAGCTGCATCTCAGAAAAGTGGAAAAAAAAGCATTCTGTATGACGTTTTACCGCAGAATGATATTTCAGATTAAAAATATGTTGCTTCGCTTGACAGTTTGGTTAGTAATCATGCATTATACATGTGTGCTCATGAAATAATGGGCGCATATTACCATCATTCACAGTCAGGCATATTTTTTCAAGAAACTCAGCATATCTTAGGATTGTACTCATGAGTTGATTGGACATATGAGTTGAATATAACAGCTTTCATAACAGGACAATTATTGAGAGTAACTAACAAAAGACATTGGAGATAATGATGTATTCTGAAGATGAGATAAAGCTGTAAAAATATAATGAATTTTTTGTTTTGTTAGTGAGGTTTATTGCACTTATATAATATTTTCTTTCTCCCCAAATGTATTTGAAGATATATCTACGTTGTTCATTGTCCCAATGGCCCAGGGCTGGACTGTCCCTTTCTTGTTGACTACTCTGGAATTTACTTCAGAAGAGAGGGGTTAGGCGGGAACTACATCACTGGGTCATCACCAGCAGGGGTCAGTAACAGTATACTCAAACAGTAATAGTTGTTTCCCTGTCAATATGCATGTTTAGCACCAACACTGTAATGGATAACTGTTTATTGTGTCTGGCATCAGGATGAGGAGCCAGATACCACTAATCTAGAGGTGGATCACCATTTTTTTGAGGATAGGATTTGGCCCCATTTGGCCCACCGTGTTCCTGCATTTGAGAACCTCAAGGTAGGGCCAGGAACTTTTTTGTTATACAAATACTTTGAGAAGTCCATTATAAGAGATTCTCGATTTCTTTTTAATCATTCTAGAGATCTTTTGTTTCTGTTCCTATTGCTGTCTCAACTATTTTACGTAAATCAAAGAAAATTGAATCAGTTTATCTGGGCACAACGTTTATGGACAGAAACAGTGACTGAAGAGATCTAAAGACTGAAGAGACTGAAGAGGTCACTTAGATGAGTGATGAAACGTTTCTTTCAATAAACGTGTCCAGATGAACTGATTCTACTTTCTTTGATTTCCTAACTGGATTATTGAGCATGCATAAAGATATTTTACATAAACTTAACCATTTCCATTCAAATTCAGCCAAGTCACCTTGCTTGCCTTACAGGTTACCAGTGCTTGGGCAGGTTTCTATGACTACAACACCTTTGACCAGAACGCCATCCTCGGCAATCACCCTGTGGTCAACAACATGTATATTGCAACAGGCTTCAGCGGGCACGGGCTGCAGCACTCCCCTGCAGTGGGGCGAGCCATGGCAGAACTAATCCTGGATGGAAACTTTCAGACCTTGGACTTGAGTGCCCTCAGCTACAAACGTATCTTGACCCAGGAACCCATGCTGGAGAGGAACATTGTTTAGAAGATCTGGAGACATTGGTACATTTTTGTTTTTGTGGGGGTGGGGGGGGTGTTTTAAGATCTTATATATATACATATATATATATATATAGATGTATGTATTAAAAGTTTTTTACCTACATCTATATTGATATTCTGCTCCTCATTTGTTGAGCACTTTTATCCACACCATTGACGGTTTCCGAAAAAAAAGGCTGCACATCCAGTTCGGCTGTTGAATAAAACGGATAGCAAAGAACTGACTCATGGTAAGGACCAGGTTAAGGTTTGATATCGCTCTTCATCAAAATAAGCTTGATTAGAAACCCTCAATAGTGACTTCCTTCCATTGTATAAAGTTGGGCAGGTCTGCTACTGTTAGGGTGTGTTTTTGCTGTACCTGAATTTCAAATGACAAAAACTTAAGCATATCAGGATGAATACATGAGTATGCTATTGTGAACTGGTAAAGATGTATTTATTTAAAGCATGATATGACAAGGTATGCCTCAATGGGCTTTACAAAACTAAAACATTAGTCAATAAGACACTCAAATACCATACAGTAAACAGTCAAAATACATAGAATTCAATAATTCAAGGGACAAATTCCAAATCTTATTTTTGTCAATAGACCATGAATTATAGGTGGGCTAGATCAGGACATTCATAATGCTTTCTGAAGGTTAGAATTTGATCCCACTGATGGATATACAAAAGTATTTTTAAAGAGGTAGTGGAGCCAGCAGCAGCCGCTCGGCATATAAAGTGCACTTGGCAATGTCCCTGGATGGGGAGCTGCTAGGGGTAATCTGTCTCACTATTGCAACTAGTGACCACATACATGTGGTGGGGCGCCTCTACAACTGCTGGGAAATCAGAGGGAAACGGTATGGGCCTCCATGCGCATTATCTTCCCCCAGGGAAACACGCAACTGGCAGGTGAAAAGAAATGCTTGGCTAGCGCCTAGTGGGTCAAAGGATGTAGGTGGAAAGCCCCCCCCCCCCAACTACAGTAGGAGTTGTGCAATAGAGGGACCTCAGGAGAATAGGGCATTGAACATGCTAAATTGTGATGAAAAGTAGAGAAAATAAAATATTGCGTTGTACGGTAGCATTTTCTATGTCCCGAATAACAAGAAGAAAGTCGGCTATACACATTTTTCAATGGTACACCACTAGTAAGTTTAAGCAACACTTAATTCATATCAATATTCATATTAAGGATTTCATTTTTTCCATGGCATTCATGAGATGGGGTAATACTGACATATTTTAAGTGGCTTTATGGGCAGATAGGAAAAACAGAATAGTTCAGTTTGTTTTGCTTAGCAGCCTGCATGAGCAGCAGTGCTGTAACATTGCAATATCACCATTGAAATTGTACTGTAATTGTGCAGAAAAGGTTACACATCTCAAACATTTTACAGTGGATACCAATAGTGCACGTTTTTTATGCTGTAATTTGCTATTTGGTAACCCTCTCACAATTTACTGAGGCAGGCATTTAAACAACTATATTTAACTTTTAATTTTTCCTAAACATGGCACCAGAGCACTCCTAAAATCAATCCCACCCACCCAGTTAAAAAAAACCCTAAATACAAAATATTAAAATCATTCCCTTCCTTAACATTTTTTTGTGAAATGCATGCTCATGGACCTAAATTAAGGATAGTCTTGAGTAATATTTTATGTTATGTATCATATTCCTCAAGGTTAACACATTTGTGAAATTATCCACATTTTTTGTAAAAAAGGAAAAAATTGAAATTTTGTTTCTTAGTCTTGTCAACAGGACTTTGGTAGAAAGGTTGCTGTGTAAATGGTGGCCACCAGACGGAGGCAAGGCGCTTTCTTGGTTATGGAAATCCTCTCACTCACCATAGCTGAAGGGAATATGAAATAAATAAACTGTAATTACAGGGGAGTGGATTTTAAGAAAAATCTTTAAATTTGTAGCTAAAGGTCATCACAAACTATCGTCACAAACTTTCTGCTGTACCGTTAAAGTCAGTATTAACCGTCAAGTTAAAAATAATTTGTCTAATTGAAATGCGGATAAACAATATTTTGAGTCTCAGTTGTAAGATTTATGCCAATTTTACTGTCAACGAACAAATTTATATGCCGAAGCAATTTATAATCTGGTAAATACAATAGGTCATTTTTAGTCTTATAGTCCTTTTCTAATTGCAAAATAAAAATACTGAAAATAAATGAAAAATAATAAAACATCCTCCTGTTGCATTAAGTAACTACTCTTGAACTTTTAAAATACTTTAAGTAAAAAGGAGGTTTTTGATTCTTGAGAGGTTGTTTTTGTCAGGCCTGTTCAGTGGCATGTGGGTCATCGGATCAGTGAACCTTGTTTATTCAGTCTCCCTGATCTAAACCAGAGACCCACAATGAACCGGATACCCCTATCCTTCTAATGGATTTCATGGTGATGGGTGGATTCTTAGTGTGGTTTGTGTGGGTGGTCATATTGCTATGACCTTGAAACAGTTTAATGGTGATTGGTTTAAATAATTTGTCACTCTTAATGTTTAAAAAAAAACCTGTCTTTGAATCTATAGTTTCTCATTAGCAATAAAGCATCTTCTGATATTTTTTAACAGATTCATGGTTCTTCGATTCCTGATTTCAGGGAAATAATATAAATATAATCCTTCAGTATGTCAAATATGTGAATTAAACGCATAACTGCTAACCAGTGTATTGACCACTGCTACTTCTCACGTTTCTAGTAATATTTACACTGCATCTTACTTCTTTTGGATGTCAACTGTGCACTGTAACTATGCAGTGCATGCTGGTCATTTTAAAGCTGTATGCGTTCACCTTTTTTTTTTTTTCCTTAACTTCTTTCATTCACTACTGACATTACGTTATGTTGTGTCTGATTGTGATGGGCAGGTCTGGGGGGGGGGGGCTTTTGACCATCTTGCATTGGGGCCCAGCACTGACTTGTTACGTCTGTGGCTGAGTATATCTGCTTTGAAACTGCAGTGTACCTGGTGTTATGTTTAAACCACAAGAAATAAATCCAGTTGACCGGAACTGAGTTTTTGTGTTCTCTTTACTGACCTCTGCACGCATTCTCACAACGCATGCGCACAACCCCAAAATCCCCAGCGGTTGTCACAGTGTGTACTCAACATCCCCCCCCCCCCAAAAAAGAAGAAAAAAGCACGGAACCTGTGCATAACTGAATCCTTATCAGGCCTGCTGAACAACTATAAGTAGAATGCCCTTGAGGCCTACACATGGAATTCTGTGACATAGTCCTTTAAGTAAGCAGGACGGGCCCTTGCTCATACTGGTTAGCCCTCCTCAACCCCTGGCTGTGGCCTTTCCGAAGCAGCTGCGGAGGCACCTAGAGTTTGGCCCGGAGCATGGCTCAGCACTGAATCTGACTGGAGGCCAGAAGGAGATTGAGGAGGCTGTAGGTCAGGTGCTGGTTGTGGTCGCTGAGGTGCTGGCGGCCGTAGGGCCTGAGGAGTATGAGGGGCCCCCTGTGGCTCTATATTAGTCAGCACCAGTGGAGGAGAGACTGGTGTTAGTGGGACCACTGCCTCCTCCCATGGTTTCTTCACTTTCCTCAGTCCTTTGGCATGCCAGCGAGATCTGACACTAAGCATGAACGTAGCTGGTCCCAGCTGGCGGCCAACCTGGAGGGGCTGAGTCCAGTATGACACCATCTTGTTGGCCCGATGAGGCCTACAGGCTTGGACCCAGTCACCTTCCTGGATAGCAGTGCCCTTGACCCTGTGTTTCCTGATGAAATACTGCTGCATTTGATGCTGGTGTCTATTTATGGAGGCTTCAGCCCATGCCTGGGGGCTGCTCGCTGCAGGTGCTGCTGTGCCTTGAGTCTGTCCAGCAGCAGTTCCATTTCCCGACCCAGCATGAGGTGTGCTGGAGAGGCTGCGGTTGTGACGTGCTGGCTGGCCCTGTAGCGCATCAGGATTTGGTTGAGTGCTGTCTGAAACACACACTCCTGAGCTAGGTGTGCTTGGATGCCATTCTTCAAGCTCTGATTGAACCGCTCGACGCCTCAGTTTGCTTGTGGATTGTAGTATGCCATGCGGATGTGTTTTATTCCTCTATCCCTGAGGATAGAGGAATTGCCTCAGACGTTCACCCCATCTGTGCAGACACAGGGGTTTATGGCCAGAGCCTGATGCTGTCAGCAATGCAGTCAGGGCGTGATGGTCCGTTTGGAGGATGAAACGTCGTCGATAGAGGTAGAGGTGCTCTCAGAGGCCCAAACACAGGCAAGTGCCTCACGCTCACAGAGTAGAGCTATTCTGTTGGTGTTAAGGCCCTGGAGGCAAAGGTTACAGGCCTCTCCACCCCATCCTGTACCTGTGACAGGACTGCTCCAATCGCACAAGCTGAGACATCACAGGTGACGATAGTCGGGCAGTCTAGATTGAAGTGGGCCAAAACAGGGGGGATTATGAGCTGGACTGACAGTGTTTGCATGGCCTCTGAACACGCTGTGGTCCAGTTCCATGACTCCTCTTTCTTAAGCAGCTGGTGGAAGGGTGTAGTGGTCTGTGAGTAGTGGGGCAGGAAACAGAGGTAGTAGGCCATCATGCCTAAAAACAAGGCCACCTGTGTGGCTGAGGTTGGCTCCGAGATCCTATGGATGGCTTTGATGTTTGACTGCAGAGGAGCAATCCCTCTGGCTGAGAGGCAGAACCCCACAAAGTCTATGGCTGGGGCTGTAAATCAGTATTTTTCCTCATTCAATGTCAGGTTATTCTCCAGAAGGGCCTGGGCCACCCTCTGGAAGGGCTTGCTGTGTGTCTTGATGTCTGGAGCGTGAACGACAATGTTGTCGAGGAAGACCGCTAACCCGAATGGCACCCGAGTGTATCAGAACACCACAGCGTGCATCACAAAGGCAGTGAGGTCCTTGCTGGCTGAGTGGAGTGGCACCTGCAGATAGCCCTGGCACAGGTCGAGCTTTGCAAACACTGTCGAGTCATAAACCTGTGCGGTGAGCTCCTCAGAAGTAGGCAAAGGGTATCTGTCTGGAATCACTGCCTTATTCACTAAGCGTAAGTCTATGCAGATCTTTATCCCCCCCCCCCAATTTTTTTTTTTTGCAATGACGTGGTTTGAAGTCCGGGAGGAGGCATTGACTGGCTCGATAATGCCCATGTTCAGGAGTGTCCTGAGCTCATGGGTGACCTCATCCCTCAAGGCAAGGGGAATCCTGCGCGGGGCTGGGTGACAGGTGACACATCAGGATTCACCAGAGGCCTGTGGGTGAAGGCTGTAAGACAGCCCAGGCCATCAAACAGTGCTGGCCACTTCTTCTGCCAGGTGAAGGTGATGTGGTGATAGTCAGAGCCGGCATCATCCCTAAGCGTGAACCCCAAGCCTGTGAACAGGTCAAGCCCCAAGAGGTTGGCCCCCCTCCTAGTAATGTGAAATGGGAATGATGGTAAGTGCTTGGAGCTGTAGTGAATGGGGACGTGGAACACACCCAGGATATCTATTCTGGAGCTATCATAACCACATAGAGCAGTAGCAGGCTGGTCCAATGGCAGGTGAGAAAAACAACTTGTAGTACATGCTGGAATTGAGTAGAGATGCGGCCGCACTAGTGTCCATTAATCAGGGAAGAGTCACCTCAGCCAACTGTACAGTACTAGCGTGAGCCTCCACAGGCATTTCTTCCTCCTAGAGAAACCTGCATCTGGCAGGTGGAAAGGAAGCGGTGGCTGACCATGCTGTCAGCTTACCGCATCTGTAACTCTTAATCATTTAATTGTTATTATGGCACTCTCATTTTACCGTATGATTGTACCACAGATTGAATTCATCCTCTGTGCAAGATGAGATTATTTCTAGGTCAGTCCATTTTCCAGACATTTTTAGATATGCTCTTTCTTTTGCTGGTTTACAAACGAATCTCTTGGCTAAGGCAAATGCCTGCTGTGAATAAGTTGCAGATATGTTACTTGTGACTGGCTCAGTCGCTTGTGTAAAAGAGTGTTATGTGAAATTAATACGGCAATATGATGGCTTTTGTTCACACTACCATTGTTTGGTAATGTTTCTGTACATGTGACTAAGTCTTTAGCTGGCAAATTGCTGAATCAACTTTTACGGAATATTGAAAACAGCTCACATTCACACATGAGCCTGATACATAAAATTGAGGGAAGTTAATGCATTAGGTGGCATGTGTGAATGAGGTTTATGTCACTTGTTCCTTATCCAGTGTGAGGGTCTAAGGACAGGATGTTGTGTTGTTGTAAAGCCCCTTGAGGCAAATTTGTAATTTGTGATATTGGACTACACAGATAAATTTGACTTGACCCAGTCACATTATTTTAAGCAACCTATCCTTGATGCATCAATCAATCTAACCTCCCTCCACTCCCCCTCCCATCTTAAAACCAACAAGCAGGACCACCACATGCTCTTCAGGATATAGAAAACTAGAACAACTCCTTAATAGCGAAAACTCGGTCTCTCCATCTACCCCATGAAGTGCTGTGCTGACCATCTGGCCCTGCTATGGACCTTTACATTACTCTTACCTACTGTAAGAGCCGCACCACAGTACAAGTTCCCAAGAAGCCTTTCACCCAAAGTGGTGACAAAGACCTCTGAGAGCTTAGTGCCTCATCCTTTCTGTGGTCTTCTACTCCTACATTCAGTGTTATTGTGTCAGGGCGTGTGCAGGCTAAGCTTTCCCAGCGAATTGTGCTAGACCCATTCTGTCAATGAATCACCAATTCCCTAACATACAGGAAAAAACATATCATTTGGTAACTGTTTAAACACACATCAGCTACATCAACTCTTAGCATTGGTACTCCACATAGATGTTCTCCACTCCTTCTGCAACAGTGAGTGGAGTTCCAGGGGCCACACTGTTCAGCTCCTGAACTTGAGAAATGACACAATGCTGATTAGGTTCATACAAATACGGTTCCTAGTAGAGTCACAACAACCTGGAGCCCAGTGCTTTGAAAACAGTTGAGATGATTGTAAGCTTAAGGACTTGATTTCATCTGTGTAAATTCCTGGTAACGTTCCTTAGTACTGCAGTACTGAATATGTTTGAATAATATATAGTAAAAAAACCACAACCTGTGTATTTTTCCAATTTGTGAAATTGTTCTTCTCCCAGCAGTCTGCACATAAAATATCTTATTATTTCCAAAATACCTTTATCCCCCTGCCTACTAAACTTGGATATTCAAGTTTGACAGCTGGCAATGACCTATGCAGTTTTCAGTGAGCATGCCAATTACATGCAAGTGCAAATTTGCTTGACAAAACTGCAGTTATATCCTGATTGTAATTTTGAGGTCTAAATGTTATTCAAGATACACATGAACATGTTAAGTTATTTTGTACGTTTTAGTTGGGAAAAATACTCATATTTCAGTTGGAATTGTTCTCAACAGACTCATACCGCAGGCTATTACACAAGCCATAAAGGCGCTGGAAGATTCAAGAGTCATCGTTTATTGTCTGCAAAGGGGGTTCACTTTCCTTTCTTCTTAAACCCCACATTCACATTAACACTGGCCTGACCAAGCAACTAGAACTTTCTGTCCTATCCACAAAAATTTTCCTCTGCTGTACTGAGCAGTAAATTCAAACATCATATGGTTTATAAGTAAATGCATATTTTGGACTGACAGATATTTCACCCTGGTGAGAGAGCATTGCAGCAATTGACCTTTGATGATGATAGTTTTAACCAGCTTATGTGGTATGCCGAGTGAAAATCCACAACATTAGAAGATCGGCACCAAATGTTCATTTAGGTGGAGAGGCAACTTTGGGACAACAGAGATCAGAAGTTCAATGTCTGGTTCAGACAAGTTGAGGGAAGGAAACTCCCCTCTAACTGCTGCAATGGAGCTGAAAGAAGGCTGTTGTTGCACTGGACAGTTCCAAGGTGTGAACATTCATAACAGTGATTGTGAGGGAAAGGTTTGCTAAAAAAAAAAAAAGAGAGAAGCAGTTGCACTGGAAATCTCTCATGGATACATCAGTTAATCATGGGTGCAAGATATATTTTTATATTTTCATATATTTTTTAATGTTTTTTGCCCCCCCCCTCTTTTTATTCTCCCCAGTTGTATCCGGCCAATTACCCCACTCTTCCGAGCCGTCCCGGTCACTGCTCCACCCCCTCTGCCGATCCGGGGAGGGCTGCAGACTACCACATGCCTCCTCCGATACATGTGGAGTCACCAGCCACTTCTTTTCACCTGACAGTGAGGAGTTTCACCAGGGGGATGTAGCGCGTGGAAGGCTCACTCTATTCCCCCCAGTTCCCCTCCCCCTGAACAGGTGCTCCAACCGACCAGAGGAGGCACTAGTGCAGCGACCAGGACACATACCCACATCCACGCATCCAAGCCGGAGGTAACACAGGCATTCCAACCACTGATCCCCATATTGGTAAGCAACGGAATAGACTGCTATCTGGATGCCCATGGATGCAATATTTATCATTAGATTATGACCCCTTCCATGGCTGATGGCGCTATGGCAATGTAGACCCACTACAAGAATGATCAGCGGGAAATATAATTTTTTCCATATCAAGCGTCTTCGTGTCATCTAGTCTGCAAAACATCTGGAATTGTGCCAAAGATATCCACTTGTATCAAATTAAGCAAATCTTTTTTTTTTTACAAAGGTTGTTCAAGATGCACTTATTTGTGCAAGAGTGAGTTAAAGGGCACCCTATCTAGCACCATTAAAATGCAAGTAGAGGTTTCAGTCGCATACATTTACAAAAGATGTTGGTACTTGTTATAAATTATGACTTTGTCATGGTGGTCTGAATTCATAAAACTACATCTTGAAAAAAAAGATCCTGCTGTTATGATTTACACACAATCTATTTCTTGCAAAGAACCATCATAGCACACCCTTCTCCACTGACTCTCATCTACTCAGATATAAAAGATTTGGGGAGGGAAAAAAAGTTCCACTGGTATGAAAAATGCTCTTTTGGAACCAGTTTCGCCACCGGAGTATGCCATAGACGCATTGTTCCTGTAGGGCTTCATTTTGATGCAAATGTTAAGAAGGCTTGCAGGTTGGAGGGGGAGGGGGACTGCGGGGAAGTGCAATTGAAGGATTTCTTTGTGAGGCCCAACACAAATCCTGAATGTTCTCAGGCCTGAAAACAAAAACAGCATGGGCGCTGCAGTGGCCACACTGGCCCCTTCAATAGATGCACCTTCTGCCAGGACAACAGTGATGTGAGCTCTATGGCAAGTTGTGTCCAGAATATTTAACTCTTAGAGTTACCCATACCTTTCAGGCAACTCTCCTATTCTGTGGTTTGTTTCAGCGAAAACCATAACTAATTTCAAATCCGGTAAGACTGAAGACACTGGTTGCGTGGGACTCTGAGAAATTTTGATGGGAGTATTGAGGGGTGTCTAACGCTGCTAGAAAGCTGATGCACACTGGGTGCATTCTGGCTGGCTCCCCTGTCTGTATGAGGCCAGTGTACATGGTGGCATGTGGCTGGGATTAGGAAATTTCACTGTGGATTAAAATCTCTCTAACGCCTTCATGGCCATTTGGAAGAAGAAAAGAGTGTGAAGTTCCTAAAAAGACCCAGTCTGCACTTTGGTCTCACTCATGGTCTCACTTAGAAGGTAAGGTAAAATGTAAGATTTTATAAAGTAGTATTTGCAGAAATAGGAAGCAAAGTCACTTTTTGGTTAGACTGTGTGTGTGTGTGTGGGTGGGGGGGGTTATATAAATGTGTCTAGTTTTCTTTTAGATAGCTTCAACACCCTAATCCTTCTCTTTAGTTCGAAACTAGTACACAAAAATAAATGCATATTTACTTTTACTTGAAGTACTTCTGTATTTAGCAATGTAAACTGCATAGATCTTATACCTGTACAGTGCACATATTGTGGTATATGGAAGTCAGTACAATTCTGGCCATGCCAATTGCATGAGAGAACTGTTGAGCCAGAGAGAACAGAAATGAAAGAGAGCTATGCTAGAGGTATGAGGTGGCCCACCGCAAAGTTATTTCTGTAAACCTTTATCTTGGCACATTATGACGCGCTAAAACATACAACATAATGCAAACAATGAAGAATACATTTAAGATAGACTTTGTTTTTCCAGAAACAGAAAACTATTTTTACAGCAAAAGAGATTAAGTGCTTGGTCCCTTACTATGATTTGCCTCAAAAACCCAAATCGAAAACGCTAACAAAGAAACACACACACACAACAATTAGTTTTTTTTCTTCCGTAAGGATAGAACATCTTTGTGCACCTATCGTGTATGACTGGCCTATACAAAAGAACCTTTTCCATGATCTTTGTGACATCTTCTGGCCACCAGTAAGTCCAACGTCCAACACCACTGAAACATTCGCAAAGATCTTGCATTGAAATGCTGACCTCTTGAGTAGAAAAAACAACAACAACAACAACATAAAAACAGTGTTGAAGGAAAAGCCCAAATCCACCTTCTGTTACCTCCTGATTAAAGGATTTAATGTCATTTCTCCCATTAGAGAAGTTGAAGTATTCTTTAAGAGGCTCAACTGCTAAGTGCTACAAAAAATGGCAGCCTATTATCTCATATGTAAATTCTCTTACCTCTCTGGACCCCAACTGATTATCAATGAATCCATTCCTTGGGGTGGGCATCCCGAACATCCTTTTTATTGCACTGACCTCCCTACTTTATTTTATTTCATTTTATCAACTCCCTGTGTGTGTGTGTGTGTGTGTGTGTGTGTGTGTGTGTGTGTGTGTGTCTTATTTACTTACTCAGTTCTGTATGTGCATTATTTATTTTTTTCTTCCCTGTTTTCTTTAAGAATTTGGGATGGGTGGGGGGTTGGAACAAGGTGTTATTGTAGGTCTCTGTTCTAACACACCAAAAAAGGGGGAAAATGTTGTGAAACACTGATCTGTTCTTTGTGTCTAACATGTATGTAACACTGGTTTCCAATAAAACATTTTTTTTTTAAAACAGTGTTGAATAGCACCTCATAATTTCAGGTCAACCGAATATGTGACCAAAAAGTAGTTGTTTCATTTTCTGAATTAATTATATTGTCCCCAAAAAAAACTAAGCCATGGATTAATTCAAGGTCGATATATAATCTCGATGTCTACATGCTGACATACTAAAATATGTTTGAGTAATAGCTGGTACTACACGTAGTTGTCTAAAATGTGATAAAAATTAAAAGGTGGTGAGACAAACTGGTATCAGTAAAGTTATAATGTCTAGGGTCCCCTGTTGCTTTCATACGATAACTGCCATGTTTTGTGACAGTGCTTGAGATACCGTACCAACTCTTCCAATGAAGAGTATTTGAATATGATGTAATTTCATTCTGTTTTGACAATTGGGGAAAAGGAGAATATGATAAAGATGAAGAATAACAGAAACCGCAGGGGGACTGCTGGATTAACAAGCCAAAATGTACAGATCTGTAGCAATATCTGGCTTTATAAAAGACTTCAAAGCCGTGCAAAACGTTTCATAATTTAAAGAAATCGGAAATGGGTCATCCTGGTAGCGTAGCGGTCCAGTCCATTGCCTACCAACACGGGGATCATTGGTTCGAATCCCCGTGTTACCTCCGGCTTGGTCGAGTGTCCCTACAGATACAATTGGTCTGCGGGTGAGAAGCCGGATGTGGGTATGTGTCCTGGTCGCTGCACTAGCGCCTCCTCTGGTCAGTCGGGGCGCCTGTTTGGGGGGTGGGGGAACTGGGGGGAATAGTGTGATCCTCCCATGCGCTACGTCCCCCTGGCGAAACTCCTTACTGTCAGGTGAAAAGAAGCGGCTGGCGACTCCACATGTGTCGGAGGAGGCATGTGGTAGTCTGCAGCCCTCCCCGCATCGGCAGAAGGGGTGGAGCAGAGATCAGGACGGCTTGGAAGAGTGGAGTAATACAACTGATACAACTGGGGAGAAAAAGGGGGCAAATAATAAAACAAAAGAAAAAAAACAAATATGAATAATCAAAAGGTCCACATGGCAATTTTTTCTTTAAAAGGCTCTGCACAGATTCTAGGGGATTTTTCATGTGAACCAAACAGGGTAACTTTATGCTTCTTTTCCCAGCTCCAAGATGTTCCAGCTGACCCAGAGTCACATCCATGGCCAGCCAATTGGACGCAGAAACTACAGAAGTAGACTTGTTACCAAAGACGGGCACTGCAACATTGAGTTTGGCAACATTGAGTACAGCGGCCACTTTGCCTTTCTGGCAGATTTCTGGACCACCTTTGTTGAGATCCGCTGGCGCTTCGTCGTTCTCCTCTTTGTGGCTTCGTTTACAGGTAGCTGGTTCATTTTCAGCCTGCTGTGGTACTGGATTGCAAAGAGCAATGGGGATCTGACAGGACAGAACCGTACAGATGGGCATGTCCAGTGTATAGACAACGTTAATGGCCTCACAACAGCTTTCCTCTACTCTCTGGAAACCCAGACCACCATTGGGTATGGTGGCAGAGCACTGACTGGGCACTGTGTTGGCACAGTGGCTCTTATTATCATCCAGTCTCTCATTGGAGTCTTCATCAATTGTTTCATGTGTGGAGTCATTTTGGCCAAGATCTCACTACCTAAGAAAAGGGCAAAGACTGTAACATTCAGTGACACAGCTGTCATCTGTTTGAAGAGAGGCAGTCTTTGCCTCCTGATCAGAGTGGCCAACCTACGAAAGACCTTATTAATAGGAAGCCAGATCTATGGCAAGCTGCTTAGGACAACAATCACACCAGAGGGAGAGACTATCATTCTTGACCAGGTGGATGTGGACTTTGTGGTGGATGCTGGCAAGGACAACTTGTTTTTTGTGTGCCCACTGACACTGTACCATGTGATCGACAAATCAAGTCCATTCTATGAGATATCAGCAGACAGCCTTTCCCAGCAAGACTTTGAATTGGTGGTCTTCTTGGACGGGATGGCAGAGTCCACTAGCTCTTCCTGTCAAGTTCGGACTTCGTACATTCCACAGGAGATCCAATGGGGATACAGCTTCCTGCCTGTCATCTCCCGCACCAAGGTGGGCAAGTACCGAGTGGACTTTTCTAACTTCTCCAGAAGTGTATGTGTCACCACACCACACTGTGCTCTATGCTTTGAGACGGATGTAGATCACCATAACCATAACAACCCCAACCAGCATCAGCACAGGAAGCTGGGTATCAACAACCCTGGGTTCCAGGTGATTGACATTCATGAATCTATGGATGTCACTAAAATGTGAGCAGTCAGAAGGAGAGCTAATAACATTCTCTGTTGTAAAGTGGTACTGAGTACATCAAGACTTGGGATATCATTTGAGAAGAAATACGGGTTTGTTATTTTCTTTGTACATATGGTTACTGTCAGTTAGACTGTCAGTATACTTAAGAGACTTGAGTTTGCATAGTGATATACACTGGAAATTATGTGGGATGAAAGGCAAGATATAGGTATTAGCATATCAATACTTTTGACTTCATGCCAGGTATTCTAAAGTAAACCTTTTCATCAGTCTCTTTGTCTTCAATAGACTAAACATTTAAAGTGGTTATCCTTGCCAAACAGTTGTTCTCCTTGTGAGAAGCTGCCATTGATTACTGTTCATTGCAATTAAGGCACCTTTCTGACTCCAGACTTTGGCTTGATTGTGGACTGAAAACATGCTGAGATGCAGAAAATGAGGGAGGAAAGTATTGCACAGCACAGTAGGAACTCAGAAAGGATGATGACCAGCCCTGAGCCCATTATAATTAAAACCCTGTGCCATAAGGGCTCGGGGAGAAAAGGTATGGTAATACTTTTTAGATTTGAGACACTACTGCTACTAAAAATACTAAATTTATGTTTTGGTGGGTTTTTTTTTCCAAGTTGACATATCTCTTATGCCTTAATAATTATTAGGAAACTGTGAGCACAGCTGCTAATGGCAATGACTTTTATTTTGACCAGTCTACATGTTGTAGATCATGCATTGTACAAAATGACTTGCTCTCAGGGAAAACTGTAGCCTTGGACAGAATAAACTTAACATTTTTACAAAAACGGCGACTCATCTGCGTTTTTTGGCTGTTGGGATCTTCTGAGATTTTCATATGTAGCATGTTGTTGAGGTGGCGGTTATTGAACAGTATGAGAGGTTGGTGTTTGACAACTGAATTTCAATTAACTCCGCAATCCAGTCTCACCGGCAGGACTCCCACTTATGAATAACAATCCTTTGATGAAAAATAACACAAATATGACCACGCTGAACCGCTTTTTCAAATGCTAACTTTGCAGAAGGAAAGAAAAAGACTATTCAAACGCTTCAAAAATAGATGATCAATTTTGTTGAAGCATCATAACATTGTCAATGAATTAATTATCCTTTAAAAATACCATAATCAGTTCTTGATTCATTTACCTCTTTTTTTTTAAAAACTGTCTTGTCCCCCCCCCAAATTATATATCATCTAAACATGAAACTTGAAACAAAACACTCAAATGGATATAACTTCTGTTAATTCATCTGTCGAATGACAACGATTTACAGACTCAAAAGAAAAAAAAGTCAGTAAGCTGTTTAGAAATATTCATATTTAAATACATATTCATCAGTGATTAAAAAGTAGACCCAAATGGAAAGTGTACATCATTAAAAAAACAAAACAAAAACAAAACACCAATGACGTGACCAATAGTGGGAACTACTGCCTGGAGTACTGCCCTGAGATTGTTTCTTTCAGTTAACGCTGTTTTTTTTTTTGGAAGCCAATGAATAAAAAAGACTTTTCCCCCCCAGATTTCCCTTGAAATGTTTTGATTTTCAACACTACACACATAACCTTGAGATCAGAAAAGATGAATGGAGTTCACTGAGCCAGACTGTTAACACCAAGCAACAGGCCAGTGGGCAAAAAAACAAAACAAAACAAAAAACACTCTTATTGGAGAAAGCCTTTGAAGGAGAATGATAACTAAATCATTCAAACTAGAGACCACAGCACTGATTTATGAAAGTACATTGTCGCTTCATTGTTTACAACTCATGTCTACAACGTTGTATCCAGATGAACTGATTCAACCTTCTCTGATTTTCTTACCTTGATTACTGAGCATGCATCAAGACATTTACAACTCATTGTTTACAACCTGCTGCAGGCTGTTAGGTCTTCTAGAAGAAGAAAGAGAGCCTCTTTATTTTGTCATTGTAGGTCACAATGAAATTTGTTCTCTGCATTGAACCCATCCCATTGTATAGGAGCAGTGAGCAGTAGCAAAGCCTGGGGACCAACTCCAGTTCTTCTTTCCATTGCCTTGGTCAGGGACACAGACAGGAGTATTAACCCTAACATGCATGTCTTTTTCTTTTTGATGGTGGGGGGAAACCGAAGCACCCAGAGGAAACCCACGCAGACACAGGGAGAATATGCAAACGCCACACAGAAAGGACCTGGGATGGCCTGGGGTTCGAATCCAGGACCTTCTTGCTGTGAGGCAACAGTGCTAACCACTGGACCACTCTGCTGCTCCAGTGTTCTATTCCAGTGTTGTTGGCATGACTGCACCACCTCTCACAGGTAAGCGCCACAGAAAAGTCCCTTAAGGCTTATATAAGCACACGACAAAATATGTGGCAAAATTAAAAGTTGAACCTAATGACCTAGTGTAAAGAATGTGGAAGTAGACAACACATAGTATATGTACATTTGCAATTGTAATTTGCCAATTGACATATACAGTGGGCCTGTGCTACATCATTGAAAAAAAAAGCATCAAAACAGAACTCCAGAGGAGCAAAATGAGTCCCCCTCAGAGGTGCCCTAACACATCAGCTCCATTCACTCTAGTTCATCTGAAAACTACCGTTCTCCTCTGTATGGAAGTAAGCGGCGATGAAAGTAGTGGTGCAACCTTTAATATTAGAGCATGGATGGGAGAAGTGATAACCATCCCGTCTTCTGAATAAAGTAAAAAATCAAAGTGCATTTTATGAAAATGTGTGAGGTTCCTCTTATCTTATGATGGGGCCCTTTGTATAGGGTGGTACATGCGAAGGAAGGACATAGACACATGAGCGGAAGGACAAACAGACAGACTAACAAACGGATAGAAAAACAGTCAGAAAGACAGACAGATACTGGCTCCAGTGGGTGAGATTGCCTTTGAAATACAATCGGTAAGCCCCTTTTCTTCCATTGCACATATTATATGCTACAGCCCTCATGTGACCACAATGTAATTTCAAATCGAATTACATGAACCCCACTCTAAAATGAGAAGAAACTGTCCCTTTCAGCACAGCCAGAGGATCTGTGGAGTCCCCATCTCTGACCTTGCTCCTTACAAGTGTAACGGGGGCAGTCCTATGCTGTTCTATGCTGGTCAGCCTGCTGCACGCCCGTCACTCTCATCATTAGCTCTGCGTTGTGTTCTATTTTGGGTGGGGCCCCAGGTGTTGTGGGGGGCCCTCAGTCTCTCATCATCACCATCATGATCAAAGAAGGAGGGGGGACACACTGGACTCTATTTGGCCCACCTTGCCATTTATTTTGGTTTCAAACCCTTCGACAAACGTCCAGTCCTCCAGCTGGAGCGGTGTTTCTTACGGACGTGGGGGTCGAAGCTCAACCACTGCCCGGACTTCACTCGTGTGCGTTAGAAGGAGAAACCGTCCACGGGACTCCGATGTAAGAAAGGATAAACAAGTATTTTATCCCACAGCTTGCAGTATCTTCTTACAGGGATACTCAAAGTTACGTTCTCCTCAACCAGCAAAACTGTGCTACGGTCAGAAACACGCGTGGCTCGGCTCGATCGCTGCTTGAGACTTCTCCCACCAAACAAAAATGGCCTCTCCCGCGTTCCCTCTTCCGTGTACCCACAAGACCTCTCTCTTAAAGCGACAGTACAAGTATATGACGGTCGTTATAAAACATACATAAAAGTAAATAATGACATACAATAAAATGTAGTAAACACAAATAACAGCACACAGACAGGATTTGGTGATATTTCAAACAAAATAAAATAAAAACATTAATTTTAACCTGCTTACACAAGCCAGCAAAATGGTTAAGCTGGCCACCACCACTAACAACACCACCAAACAACAACCTTCTTACAGATACAAAGCCCAAGATTACAGCTTCCTATGGAGGAATCTTTCCACCACCAGTTGCAAGGAACGTGTTACATGAGCAGACATGCTTATAAAGGGGACAATGGGGCGGCCGGGTGGCATGGCGGTCTATTCCGTTGCTTACCAACACAGGGATCGTCGGACGGAATCCCCGTGTTACCTCCGGCTTGGTCGGGCGTCCTGACAGACACAATTGTCCGTGTCTGCGGGTGGGAAGCCGGATGTGGGTATGTGTCCTGGTCACTGCACTAGCGCCTCCTCTGGTTGGTCAGGACACCTGTTCGGGGAGGGGGAACTGGGGGAATAGCGTGATCCTCCCACGCGCTATGTCTCCCTGGCGAAACTCCTCACTGTCAGGTGAAAAGAAGCGGCTGGTGACTCCACATGTATCGGAGGAGGCATGTGGTAGTCTGCAGCCCTCCCCGGATCGGCAGAGGGGGTGGAGCAGCGACCGGGACGGCCGGAAGAGTGGGGTAATTGGCCGGATACAAATGGGGAGAAAAAGAGGGGGGAGGGGGGCGACAATGAAAGACTTTTTTGTCCCATTTGATTCATGATGGGCCAAACATTATTTTTTTCTTGATCACAGACAAAGGCTTGAGTGAAGTTGGCCATGCCTGTGGTCCAACACAGCACATCACTCGCATTTGTGGAAGACCTAAGCCATCTCTTCCAGCTCAACTTTATTGTCATGTGTCGTTCGAATACAATGAAATTCTTGTGCGCTGGCTCTCTCTGCCTTAACACAAGGGACACAAGGACAAATGACACAAGGACAAACCTTCCCAAAACAAATAAAAAAACAGACTATGTACACAGGGAATTCATACATTATATACACAATATACATACAGTACATGATAGCACAGCAATGTAAGGTGCATGGGGGACTCTGTAGGAGTTGATGTGTTTGTGTTTTCTTACAGCGAGTGAGAAAATTAATCTACCAAGAGTTAAAGTCTGGAGTGGAGAAGGAGTCGGCCAGAGGTTCTTGGACATGGGGGTGGTTATATACGCAGCTGATTGCAGCACCATGGATGCAATGTTTGGGAACACTGATAAGGTCTTACAAGGTCACCCAATTCTGTGGGGGAACTGTGTGACATTATCAGCAAACAACACAAGTATGAATCCATTAGAAAAAACGTTTATCTGTGACTGTATTGTGCATAACAATGTCGGCCTGTGCTATACTATAGAGGGTCAGTGAATTATGAGGTGAATTGTTAACATTTGAATCTGTTGGATTTTTTTGTTGTTTTTTTGTTGTTTTTTTTTGCTCCTTTGGTTGGTTTGGTTGATTCCACAAGGGAAAAAAAAGAATTGCAAACTTAGTAAAATCTACATTTAGTTACAGGTCTCAGGTTTTAGTGGTAAAAAAGCAAAGTGCATTTTCTGGAAATGTGTGAGGTTCCTCTGTGTAACAGATGTGGGTAGGGCATGAAAAGTGACTACTCAAGGGGTTGTTTTCCAGCATTTATTTGCTCCAGCAGAAGATAACACACATGAGTTGCCTTCTGGTCCTCTCTGCACAGCCACTACCTAAGCAATGCAAAACGGCAATGCAATTAATTTATCATCAGTACATCAGTACAGTACATCAGTATTGATATTGGATACTGATTCAAGGTAGACACAAAACAGAAAAATATGACTGATGTTGAACGATCCTCGGCTGACATTTTTTTGAGACATGTAACCTTTTGTTAAGCAACAACCAATGTGTTTGCAGTTTGAAACAACTGATCAATAACTTGCAGTATCTTTACAGAATTCTTGCTTATTTTGTGACACAAAATATGCAGAGATCCTCTTATGTGTAAGAATCAGGCGGCATAGCCTCAGCGAATTAAACATCCTGCCTCTAATCTGCACACTTCCAGAAGCCACAACAGAGCCACAAAGATTTTGTTAATTGTGTTCAGTAAGACTGAGTTAATTTTCTTTTTTTGGCTAGAAAATATGAATAACTATGCCAAATAGGATCAGCTGCTCTAGCAATATGTGATGGGATTTCCAGAAGTGTTTTCATACTAATTAAGATGTGATTTAACATGTTTTAACATTAAAGATGCCCAATTTGCAATGCCAAAACTTGCCTTAACAATGCCTAACTTAACTTGTATATTTAAGAGGAAAATCAAGCCAGGTGCATGAGGCTGCAAGAAGAGTTAAAGGATCCAATGATCCATCTGTTTTTCTACTGAGCAATCCTGGCCAGATTTAGATTTCAGCCTTTTCTTGTAGCCGCAAATCCTTGTCTATCCCCCCATGGATAGATACGAGACACCGATTCTCATTTAGTTTATAGTGCATGTAAATTTAGTTGATTAGCCACCTAAAAATCACTTTAAGCTTCAATCACAAGCAAATATTGTCTGTGTATACCAGATGAGGATGAGGACTTAGATCCTTAAGCTTATGTCAGAGTTCCTCAAGCCCACTGTTTTCAGAGAAAGCATCTTGGGGCGCTCAGATGTGAAGAATGAGGGGACGCAACCGCCAAGTAAATAATTAGAGAACAAAGATAATTTGATACAAGAGTTCTCTGTCGTATAATTGGAAAATGTTTCCCATGCTCTTATGATGCTCTTAAGACTTTTATCTTGACAACAAAGAGTTTTTATGCAAGGCTGCAGGCTGGAGAGGTCTCTGCTGTCGCTGTGGCCAAATTCAACACTGCAGCTTGGAACTTCCCTCCAGAGGTCTACAGGCCGCCTTGGGCAAGCTTCCCTCAAAGCTGCTGCATGCCCAGTTTGCTGATTTCTGGCAGAGACTGGATACCACAGTGGGGTGATGTGCACTCCACTTTGTGCAACGATACATTTTTATTCATTTGTTCTCAGTTCCTTGAATTTTTTCCCTTTCACAGAGGGGAGAGGAACTGAAACAAGGCAGAGAGAGAGAGAGAGAGAGAGAGTTAAGAATCATGGAGGAAGTACAATGGTAGATTAAAATAAAGATCAGAGAGATACATGTAATAACCTGCAAAAGTAATGATAAATTTTATATGGCCTACTCTCCACTTACCTGATTGGATGCACTTTACCTATGGATATTAACTGCAGAACCTGTAATGGACCACTAGGTGACAGCCCTGGTTAATTGGCTTAGTCCAATATTTTAGAAAACTCCCAAGATACAGACAGAGGCAAGCACATAATGATGGATTCAGAGATAATGTGGCTGCTCTGCACTCTGGTCTTCCAAAATGTGAAGATATTAATGTTCATGTGTTGTCACTGAATGTAGTAAAAGCATTAAAGTTGAGCAGTAGATGTAGCCAAAGGCAGACATTGAGAGAATAACAAAGGAAACAAAGATACAGAAGTGGGAGACAATCTAAAGAATGACTACTGAGTAGAGTGGAGCCATTCGGTGAATAGATAGGGAAGTAAAAATAGAGCATAGAACATCATTAGTGGGACAGACATTTTAAAAAAAAGAAAAAAGATTAGGGTGTTTTTTAGTCTAACCATTATAGTACCTTTTTCCAATTGAGGACCCAAGAAGGAACGAGACCGAGTGACATTTTTAAAGAGGAATCAGGAACCAGGAACACTTTGTCATTTCACTTGATGTACTTGCGTACATGAAATGAAACAAAATATCATTTCCCCAAGCCCACAGCAGTGCAACACAAAGACAAAAACACATATCCAAAAACTACATCACATATATCCAAACTAAGAACACATATATTCAAACTAAACACACATATCAAAACTAAACACATTAATCTAATCCAAAATAAGCAACAACAAAAAAATCACTGTCCAAGAGAACGAACGCCAGTCAGGATGACTGTCGGAACTGCCGATCTGCACTGGGTAGCGGTGAGCTTAGCCTTCCCCACTTCCTCTTCCATGTCAGACCGCCCTCGGTGTTTACTCTTCGGGTGCAGCTCTGGGCAGGGCCGTGGTCCCTGGGCCCACCGGATGCAGCAGACCAGGCTCCCTCAGCCGATCCAACGCCAGCTTCCCCAGCCACACACCGACACACCTCCCCGCATTCCACACGATGACACCAAAAACACAGTCAATGCTAGGCGAGGTCGCCTCCAGACTGCCCTTGGTGTTATTGGAACTGCTGGTCTGCATGGGCTAGCAGTTAGCTTAGCCTGCCCCTCTTCCGTGTCCTGTCAGACCGCCCTCAGTGTTTCCTCCTCTGGCACAGCTCCAGGCAGGGCCATGGTCCCTAGGCCCACAGGACGCAGCAGACCAAGCTCCCCCAGCTGATCCAGTGCCAGCTCTCCCAGCCATCAAACGAAGACAAAAACTTAGACGCAGATGTGGACAAAGACACTGCATGGACAGTATTGGGTGAGGCTGCCGCAAACGTAAGTTCACACCCCCATCTTCCCACACTGGAAGTGGAGTATCAGTTACCTTAAGAAAATGACATCCCTGAAATACCTAAGACAGAGTAACATAGATCAACTTGTACTTTGTCTCTTAGCGCAGATCCAGAGTGAAGACTTTCAGTGAATCGGTCATAACAAGACAAAACTAAGCCCAGAAATGGACTCGAAGGCAAGCAAGGCAACCTTTACAATTCTGCATCTCCTTTAAGGCGCACCATCATCCATAATGTGCATGAGGATGAGTTAGATAGACAGAAGCTCATTGTAAATATGAGCCGCCTGCACAAGTTATCAAAAATCGTCTTGGTGTGCAGTTGCCGCATATAACAAAGACCTCTTCAAATGAAAGAAGAGAGCTTTGAATTCTTTGGCTTTTGTAGAGGTGTAGGTGTTGAGGCCTTGAATCTGATTTGAATTGAAAACACGAGGCAGTTAAACTTGAGTTTCACTTTTGTTTGTTTGTTGGGAGGGGGGCTGAAGTGACTCTGTGGGTGTAAGAGTTGTTGTCTCTTTGCTCATAGAACAAAAAAGCTCCATTCCGAGTTTTATTTGACAGGGACTGCATTAGTATGCCTTGTTTTTTTGTTAAGGGCACAGCTTGAGCAAGTGGGCCTGAAGTTACCAAACTTGCCATTGTGGTAGTGCTGATTTAAGATAATGCCAAATAAAAGATCAAGGATGCAAATTTTCTAAATTGTACTCTAATGTTGGTGTCCAGACAGGAATTTTTCATGCAAAATTTCTCCACTGCAAAACTTAACAGCTAGTTGTCATTTGTTTAAACATTTAGGCCTAGTAAATGACATCAAGTGTGCAAATGTGCAGAAAAAGAAAAAAAAAGTTCATGACCTGCACATCTCACTCCAGCCAGCTAATCAAAACTGGCAGCCCCGTACAGATAATAACTTCGGCAAAGTACTGTTTTTCAGACTAGTCATATAAAAATGTATTTTTCCCTCCATTTTATGTCTTTATCCATGTCGTCTGCTAAAATCTGTATCTTGGTTGTATTGTATGGCTTGTAGAACAATGTTTGCAGATGTGATGACAAGTCATTTGTTTGGCCGTTCTGGAAGATCGGACTCTCCCTCACAATTTTCAACCAATTTGCATGACAGCTGTGCCTTATTCCTGGCATTTACATGTGTGCGGCCGTGGCGGAGTGGCCAGGTTTTGCAGTAGAGTACCAGGTTATGTACTACACTGTGACTATGACTCTATCTGCCGACATCTTGGCTGCAAGCTTACATCATATGAAAGCTAACACTGAGTACTAACCATGGGTTGGCTGTATGATACGGACTCAAGAGCTTTGAAGTCATGCCCAGGATTGGTACACTTCAACATGTTTAAAGGCATGAAAACAAATTTATAGTTCAAAATTTGGGCTTTAATATGGCTTTGGGTTCATTTTGAATTGTAAGGATATGAACATAATGCATTGTCTGCAATAAAAAAAAAAAAAAGTTTCTTTACCCCCCCTCCCCCGAACTGTCATTGTACCACTATTGCCCTTGTGGCATTTTAGAGCATAACTGAGACCAGGGACTTGCTTTCATTTTGCTGCAGCAAGCATTCTTGCATTCAATATTTTGTTCAACAAGACAAGATTTTCAAACTGCTTTTTTTCCCTCCACTGCGTTTGCAGAACAAGTACAACTGTGCTTCATAAGCATGTCAAGCATCTTAATAGTACTAAGCAGGAAAGAAGGAGAAAAATAGATTGGGATTGATTGGTTGAGCTGCTATGTCTGTGCTGTAGGTTTATGGTAATTTATCTTATATTTTTCTGACTCGAAACCCTTTTCTGATATGATAAAGACCAAGCAAATATTCAGGAACAATGGCCAAATAATCATTCTCTCTCATTCACACACACACACACACACACACACACACACACACACACACTCTTACACTTTAGATAGAAAGATTGATAAATCTTTTCTTTTTTTTCTCATTTATACACCATGAGGAAAATCTCACACACACACTATGTGGAAGACATACGTACATACACCATATGGAAAACAATTTCACCATTGTAGACTGAACATAACCATTAAAACTGTAAAATCAAGAAGCTATCAAATCAGCAACAAATGAACTTTATTAACAACATCTGGATCCTGATGAAAATAATGGTCATTATTTCATATGTAAACGTTTCATAAGGTCACTTAAATGGTGGAGTGTGGCAGGTCACATAGCAATAAGAGATGTTATTCCTCTGAAATTTTTGTTCATCAATATTTCACCATATTGTCATGATGGACGAGTGGCAAATAGTAAGTAGGATAGCAGAACAGTTTTGAACAATTAAGCATGCACAAGGACTTGCCCAGCCACCTCCCTTCACTCTCACTTCTGACAAGTGACAGTAGTACTGCAGACTATAATCATACGGTTAAGTTGCAGCAAAAAAAAAAAATGGTTCAGTCAGGGTCTGAGAAAATGCTAAGTAATGACTTGCGTCACTTACACAACACAAGAAATACAAGATGGGTTAACATTTGGGTTCTGGGTAGAAGTTACACTTGTGGTTTTTAGAGAGGCAACTCACATGGGGCTTGGACCTGTTACTAATGGTGTGGTGGCCATTGTGTTTGACCACCAGTCCAGCCCAGCCAACCACCCCTGTTCATCCAAATACTGGTGTTGATCCAAATTTTATAAAGGTTCAACAGGGGTGAAGTAAATAGTGTTGCTTAAAAACATTACCATCATATAAGGCTGGACTTTAAAACTGATGAGCCAAAATATTATGATTATGACCACTCACAGCGGAACCAAATAATGTTGATCATCTCCAAACAAGGGCACATGTCAAGGTCTTGGTAGATCAGATGGCAAGCGAACAATCAGTTCTCATAGTCAACATGTTGGATGCAGGAGAAATGGGCAGGAGTAAAGACCTGAGCGACTTTGACAAGGGCCAAATTGTTATGGCCAGACGACTGGGTCAGAGCATCTCTGAAACAGCAAGGCTTGTGGGCTGCTCGCGGTCGGCAGTGGTGACTACCTACTGATAGTGGTCCAAGGAGGGACAAACAACAAACCAGCTACAAGGTGTTGGGCATCCAAGGCTCAATGATGCGTGAGGGCAACAAAGGCTATCCCATCTGGTCTGAACTGACAGAAGGTCTACTGTGGCACATGTCACAGAAAATTTTAATGATGGTTACAGGAGGAATGTGTCACAACACACAGTGCATCACACCCTGCTGTGTATGGGGCTACATAGCCGCAGACCGGTCAGAGTGTCCATGATGACTTCTGTCCACTGTCAAAAGTGCCTACGATGGGTACGTGAGCATCAGAACTGGACCTTGGAGCAGTAGAAGTTCACCTGGTCGGATGAGTCCAATTTTCTTTTAGATCATGTGGATGGCCGTGTAGGTGTGCACCGTTTACCTGGGGAAGTGATGGCACCAGGATGCACTGGGAAGACAATAAGCCGGTGGAGGGAATGTGATGCTCTTGGCAATGTTCTGCTGGGAAACCCTGGGCCTGGCCATTCATGTGGACATCAATTTGACATGTACCACCTACCTAAACATTGTTACAGACCAGATACACTCCTTCATGGCAATGGTATTCCCTGGTGGCAGTGGCCTCTATCAGTAGGATAATGCACCCTGCCACACTGCACACATTGTTTGGGAATGGTTTGAGGAACATGAAGTGTTCAAGGTGTTGCCCTGGTCTCCAAATTCACCAGATCTCAATCCTATTTAGCATCTCTGGGATGGGCTGGACCAACAAGTCCAATCCACGTTGGCTCGACGTCACAACTTACAGGACTTGAATGATCTGCTGCTAATGTTTTGGTGCCAGATACCACAGGACACCTTCAAGGGTCTTGTAGAGTCCATGCCTCGGCAGGTCGGCGGTGTTTTGGCAGCACACGGAGGACCAACAGTATATTAGGCAGGTGGTCATAATGTTTTGGCTCCTCAGTGTATATGAATAGTGTGTTTGCACAACAAATGAGCATAGAATCAGATAATGTGGACTTAACAGCAGACTCACTCGACTGGAGAATGTGCTTCCATCTGCGCTCGAGGGGTCTATGAGAATTAGGCATCTGAAAACGCTGCCCCAGTTCACTGTGTTAGAAGTGCACATCAGTAAAGATAGTCTGGGAGTTAAAGTTAATAGACAGTCTCATCCTCTACTCAATCGAGGTTTTCAGTTAAATATTCTAAAAACTTAATGGAGCATTTGTAAACATGATGTGTATAATGATTTTTTTTGGGGGGGGGCTTTTACATGTATTTTCTCTTGAAAATGTCTATAAAAAAAAAGTGCCTCAACTGAAAGGATTACACACCAGTTGGTTGAGGACCATAAATGACATTCTGTGCATAGCTGCACAAAAATTTGAAATGCAGTTTTTCCAACCACACCACATAAAACCTTATTTGAAGCTCAAACTGATCCGATGAACAAGGAACGTCTGTTAGTCAAACAGCACGATTGATTTGGGACTTTCAATAAAAGTACTCCAAACAAAAATGAAATTTCTGTGAGCTTTTATCACCCTACATCTTGAGCTCATTGTGCCTCAATGCATGAGCAAAAATCTCCGCACTGTTTACTGATCAAAATTAGGAATTTAAGGTTTTTAAGGCAGACATTGGTGTGTGGAAATTATTTTTTCTTTTAGTTTAAAAATCAAGCAAAATATCTAAAATTACTATCATAACTATTTGTCATAGCATTGAATAATAATGCACAATGGCTGCACTGTCACTTATAACAGAAACGATGAGTCTGCAAGAAAAAGTGTCTTGCAGTCATAATGCTGATAATTATCTGCCGCTTGAGCTCTTACCTTTTTACATGCGGTATTTTCTTTTATTGATGATGCTGATAAAAATGACTTTTTACTAGTCTATTTCTTCCTGGACAAGCTGTGAACCTCAACTGCAGTCTGCACTGATTCTTTTAATGTCTGTTGATACTAACTTTTCCCATCCAACGAGAAATGACAATAACAACAGGCAGACTTGGTTCATCTGAAATGCCGATCATGGCTTCTCATGACAACTAGGAGGAAAGCAAGATAATGGTTTACAATGTTTGCCATTTATGATAAGGGAGTCGGTACTAATTAGACCAGTGCAGAATTGGAAAAATCTGCCCATAATTGTCAACACATTTTCCAACCGTAAAGCATGTGCAAATCTTGAATATCTACACAAACTTCCTTGTATGAGGCCCCTGCATGTTAGCTGCCCATAATTTTGAATGGTTATTTATTTAAGTCAAGGCTAAGACAGTGTAATGCAAAATATCAGCTACTTCCATGGCCAAAGATGGGGGGGGGGGGGGGGGAAGCATGACTAAATCAGCAAAGATGTTTCCCTTCTCAAAGGCATTCACTGTGTCAGATTTATAGGGTACTGTTTAGCGGCGAGCGTGGTCATTTTTTCCTTCCAGTGTAATCAGGTCAATGTCCAGAGATTTGTTTGAGCTGAAATTCCTTTGGAGGGACTTGACATGATTTCAGTCTGCCAGAAGGGTGACTTCCAGTTATTTTCGAAGCCCCGCACATGTTGCCTGAGATGATGCAATTACATCGGTGACAAACGGAGGCAGGGGGACTGAACTGACGTGACTGGGATATTATTAGCTCGTTTTATCTTGAAGCGCCGCTGACATGGCTTGTAATCATCTCATACAAGAGCCTGCCGCCTCAGCTCCATCCCGGGAATGTGGGATCATGTAAAGAGAATTGCATTTGGCTGAGCAGCCATACGGTACTTAAACTATTAAGCAATATACTTTTATAAATTCATTTCCTGCTTTTTTCTCTCCACGGAGGTGGCTGGGATTTCAAGTCCTTGATAGAAAAAAATAATATACAATATATTAGACTCGACAAACAAAACCACAGTCGCAGAATCAAGCATTTTACAATTTAAGAGTATTCTATTCCAAGCACATTCTTGTCCAATCTTGCATTTATCAAGTTAATCATCTGGCCCAACATAAATACCCTTTCAATTTGATAACCGAATATACTAGATCTCAGCCTTAAATGTGACAATAAACAGCATTTTCAAAATGGGTTAAGATCTTATTTTTCTGAGAACTGAAATGCTAAATCATAACTTGTAAGTCAATTATAATCTTCGGTTTGTAATAAAGATGATCATACTGTAACAACATGTTTGAGGCAAAAATGGACCACAGCATAGCCGGTTATGGTTTCACTTGCATGCACTTGCAATGGATTCCTTGAGGACAGCATGAAATCCATGGGTACAAGTTCACCTTCACTTTCAGGGTTTATAAGTGGCACCTCATGTTTTTTTTTGACTGACCCTGAGTGGACACAAAGTGGCATGTTTGGGTTTAGAGTTCTGGCCCAAAAAAAGGCATTTCCAAAATGTGCCATTCTGTAATACACATGCATTTATATAAGTTATTTATGAGCAACACGTATGCCGCAGATATAATTCAAGATATGAACTATAAGAACTGCGAACTGAGGCTTTTCCCTTAAAAAGCAAAGCATGAGTGATAAGAGAAAAATAGGAAATGAGAAAGAAGCCACCTTACAATATTAAATCATAACATCAGGCCTGCAAAAATGCTGGCAGTCTCACAGAGATAAAATTCACTCACTGCTACATGTTTTTTTTTTTTGGGGGGGGGTATAGAAACACTGGGTGCTTTGAAAGGAAAAGCAGCTTCTCATTTTTAGAGTAAACAAGAACCTTTGAAGTCAGGCATTTAAAATAGGATTTACATGAATAAATAAATCACCCACTCATGTGAACTGTTCAGGATAAACCAAATGGCAGAAGAACTTGGGCACGCCTCTGTGTTCATCTGTAATGGTAATCGGGTTCTGGGTGAAAAATCGACTGAGAAAAAAAACTCTTTGGAAGGCAGTCGAAAAGATGCTTACAAACAATATTGCAAGAGAGTAAGTACTCTGCTGATCATATTACCCATAAAGTCCACCTGTTTTTTAAATATTTCCACTTAACTGCATGACAGTTTTTGCCATATGCATCTATTTGCTTAGGAAAAGTTTGAAGCATGAATGCTGATGCATGAAAAAAAAAGAAAAGAATTTATCATCAACACCATGACAAGTTAATCATCAATTTATGTTTGATGTCACTTGGCATTTCATAATTGAGTATTTAG
This sequence comes from Lampris incognitus, assembly GCF_029633865.1. Lineage (NCBI taxonomy): Eukaryota > Metazoa > Chordata > Actinopteri > Lampriformes > Lampridae > Lampris > Lampris incognitus. The sequence goes on from NC_079218.1 coordinate 23,826,808, forward strand.
TTTGAATGAGTGGGCAATTAGGACCTTTATGGCAAACTACCATTCTACATGAGATGTGCTTCATAACAGTGTCACAATGACAGTGTAACAATGTCACATTTAAAAAAAACCCTATGCCTCATTTCCCCTATCTCTCTCAATTGTTTCCTATATTTCTGTACCAATCTCATGTTTTATGGTCTTCCCTTGTATCTTGCGTACATTTGTGTGTCATGTATAAAGAACAGAAGTTCAGCATCCTTGGGCTTTCTCTGCTTACATAAGTCTGACAGCCACTGTTTGGTTCCAAGTCTTGGAAGACTTGTCGGCTCGCTTTGTGTCTTCTCCCCGCCAGTTATCGGTACGGCGGCTCTGGCTGTTGAGGGTTAGGCCTGTACAGCTGCTGTACCCGGACTGGTCTCCCACTGGGTGGCCAGCCGCCTGATAACTGTCCGATCACCCTAAGTCCAACAGGCTGGCCGTGTCCGGGGAGTGGGGTGCTGGGACTGAGGAGGCGGGTGTGTCCTAACTGCGATTCGGATGGAGATGTAGCATTTTGATGGCTTGATGCCGAGGCAGGGGGAGAAAGGGGGTAATGGGGCAACAGGATGGCTGGTGTGAGGCCATAGCGTAGCTGGAAGACTCTCAGAGGTCCCTGGGCTACAAAGCCGTTGGGCCGTGGATGAGGCTCCTGGGGCTGCTCGGAGTCTTTCCTAACCTCTTGAGTCTTGCTCTCCTGCTCCTCGGTTCTCTTCCCTTTACCTGGCTGCCGTTTCGCATGGGTGATCTCCTGGATCTTCTCCACTTGAGCCCGGCGGATATGGTAGGCCTTCCTAGAGCTTTGGAATGAGTCCAGGAACTCCTCCAGGGCCATGTTCCCTTCCATAAACTTCTCCAACAGCTCCTGGGAAGCAGTGCAGACAAATAAACAGGTATCAGAGTACAGGATGACAGACACAAAGCGTTCAAGCCGCTGGGAATTGTTCAAACAAACTTTTGTGTTTGAAGAGGCTTTGACAGGGGCTTGGGCTGTGTATGAACTTTTACATAGTTGGTGAGTTGGAGCACTTTGTTATGAGTGTCTTTTACATGGCTGATGAAGCACCAGATGCTGCAACAGTGCAAGATTTGGCTGACCTGCGACATGTCTCTGACTTTGACCCCTATGTGGAGAGGTAGTAGATAGCTCAGCCTAGCTAGGTGGTCAAGTGACATCATTTTTTGCAAAGCAAACTCATTCTGACATACTAACCACTCCTTTAACATAGACAAATTTAAAAACTTTTAAAGAGTGATGGAGGCTCACCGTCACAAATGACTAGTTTCACATTTACTTTTTCCTTCATGACAAAGTAACATTAACTGTCTCTTTGGCACAAAAACGACTATTCAATGCCTTACAGCTCTCATATGAAGAGTTCCTGACAACATAAGCCCACTAGGATGCTACTTTTATCCCCCTGGGCTGCAATCTGACAGACTTAAAACATAGCTGACATGGATGATGTTGAAAAAAAAAAACGAGAAGCGTGCACTCAGTAGAGTGCCAATGGCCACCAGGCATATCTCCCCTTCCTCCAGTGCTCGGATTTTGCAAAAAACATCCCCTTTTTTGCCTACACGGAGAAGGGGAAATACGGAGGCACTGGCTGCATATCTCCCCTTCTCTTGTGCTCAGACTTAGGCAAAAAATAAACAGCTGAGGAGTTAGCACACAATTGGGGTATCAAACAGGTTTTTCAAAGGTTTTGAATCACTGCAACCAGGAGAGGTGCTTGACCATACAGTTATAACTGTGCACAAAAATTATTAAGCTGACAGGCCCACTAGTATGCGAGATTAGCAGCAGACAGATACATGCACACATGGACTGAAATTTTCCTGCTGTTATAAGGCTTTTGTACAGCGCCCAAGTCAATTGAATGGGAAATATGAAAAAAAAAGTTTTTAATATGCATTGACGCATGCTCGATAATCCAGGTAAGAAAACCAAAGAATGTTGAATCAGTTCATCTGGGTACAACGTTTATTGACAGATACATTTCATCACTCAACTAAGTGACATCTTCAGTCTCAACTGACTGCAGGTATCCCCCCCCCCTTATAAACAATACAGTGCCTAACGACCGAAACCAATGACACTCCTGCCACATACGGACTCCGTATGTGGCGGGAGTGTCAGAAAAGCTGAGGCGTGTATTTTCAAAACACTGCGTCTCTGTTGCTTTCAAACCTCAAAACAGCTGTGCCAGAAGTTGGTCCACCCCAAGGATCAGGTCCCCTGGCACAAACAGCAATATAGTGTACGCTGTTAAGTGCCAGGAAGATTGCCATGACTTGTACATTGGAGAAACTAAACAGACGCTGACCAAAAGAATGGCACAACACAAGAGAGCTAACACATCAGGCCAGGACTCCGCAGTCTACACCCATCTACAGGCCAGTGGCCAATCTTTCAAGGATGAGGATGTGCACATCCTTGACAGGGAGGAATGCTGGTTTGAACAGGGAGTCAAAAAGGCCATCTATGTTAAGAGGGAATGACCATCCCTGAACCGGGGGGGGGGGGGGGCTAAGAGTACATCTGTTACCATCTTACAGTGCTGTGATTGCAACTATTCCCCAATCCTCTGTGAATAGTACACATGGCCTTCGAACCTCTAGTTAATGGACACACCCATATTTGATCATGAAACTAGTCGTTGGTTTCGGTCGTTAGGCACTGTATTGTACTGTATTGTTTATAAGGGGTGGGGATACCTGCAGTCAGTTTAAACAGAAGATGTCACTTAGTTGAGTGATGAAACGTATCTGTCAATAAATGTATCCCGATGAACTGATTCAACCTTTTTTAATTTTTTAATATGCAGCACTCAAGCTAATCTACCTAATAAAAACATTTTGCCTGTCAGTATGTGGGTGTGCAGCCTCCTCGCACGAATGCGACCAAGTCTAATATGAACTTGCAGTTTCCAAAAAGAAAGGTTTACTGTGCGACCATTTTTTTCCCCTAAAACTAACCCTGTCTTTATTTTGACAATAAAGTAGGGTAAACCGCTTACACTTGCGCAACTCATATGTTGAGTCAGACTCAACATATTGAGTAAACATGTTGACTCAGATCAGGCAGTGACAAGCACATGCATTGCTTTCTGTTTTGACTGCAACCTAGAGGAGTTTGTTCCTATATAACTTACACATTTTTTGAATTATCAAAATTCTTTTAATAACTTTTGATCATGTCGCTGCCCGATCTGAGTGTGCACAACTGGTCTACCCAGTGTTATTATATTATGAAAATAAAGACAGAGGTTATTATTTTTGGTTCATCCAGTGTCCCTCCAGTTCTCCTGTGCTGAGCTCAGTAGTGAAAATTTGCTGACTTGCAAAATATGATCAACTTCTCATTTATTTTCAAGGCTAATACCTGAATACTTAATATTTTGACACTGTCACTTTCCCAATCTAAGTCAACCATGTGCATGTGCGACCCACATCTACGGTTGATTCAGATTGGGCAGTGACAGAGAGCATCGTTGGTCGAGCGAGCTAGAGGGTGAATGAAGAGAGGGAGCAGCGGTAGCAAGAATAAACATTTTGAATCACCACAACCATGAGAGGTTCTTGATGATACAGTCATAACTGTGCACAATCAATATTAGGCTGATAGGTCCAGTAGTATGAGAGATTAGCTGTGGACAGGCCTGTGCGCGCGCACACACACACACACACACACACACACACACACACACACACACACACACACACACACACACACACACACACACACACACACACACACACACACACACACACACACACACACACACACACACACAACCGCCTGGCGGAGATAATGACAATGTGCTTGGTGCACCACCGAAATTCAGGACATACATATGGAGAAAATTAAGTCCAATGCTTTGAACATCTATGATTGAATCAACTCAAGGGTTGTGTCATATTCCCTTCATAATCCACAAAGCTGAAGCAATTTGGACATCGTCCCATCTTCCATTTACTATTTTTAACACTAAAAGTAAGCCTGTATTGTTATGGATTTTCTTAAATCACAAGGTCATTTTCATCCACATGGACGAGTAACCTGGTTTGACTTCAGGCGGGAGACAAAGGATTTTGGTGCAAAGAGGCTTCTTTCTTTAGCTGTTCCATGCACCGTCTCAGGATGTCAGCTTCCACGAAAACACATTGTGGCTAGTCCATGGTTGAGTCAAGTCAAGTCAAGTCTAGTTGTAAAGCCCTAAAGCATAGTTACAGCAGTCACAGAGGACTTAACATTCACAGTGAGAAATGGATATAGCAAACAACAATGGACAAGACCCTCTATCCTTAAACTCCAAAAAAAAAAAAAAATGGGAAAAACCTCAAGAGCATCAAAGAAGGGATCCCTTTTCCAGAACAGACAGGTGTGCAAATAGATGCCGAGTGGACAAAGTAAACAATGCGGTAATAGATTCAAAAATAAAGTACTCAATGAATGACTACACTTAGTGATAACAAAACAATGCAAAAAAAGTCCTGCTCTGGTCTCACTTATAGAGCTTCACACTCACGGTGAATGAGAGCATTGTTCGACCAGCTTTTGTTTACTACTAATTATTTTGGGGGTGTGCACAGAAATACAGAACTATGATCAGATGCTGAACAAATTTTCTCCTAGAGCAGTGACCATGAGGACTGAATGATTCTCTCTATCCAGTCTAGTGCTAGTTTAGATGGAAAAAGTTGTTGTAGAGTGTCTTGGTTAAATCAAAAACTTAGAGCACAGTAGCAAGTTTATCTATCCAATAATAGAGATGTTCTGGAAATCTTCTGTCATTTGAGAATTGTGGTGTTTAAGTGACATTCCAAAATTTGTGACTGATTTACATCCATAGGCGTCCCTCCACACAATCTAAAATGCATTTTACTTCTGATTTCATATATTATTAGCTACTGAATTCATTTTGTCAAACAGAAAACCGTCATCACAACATAACATATTAGTCAGCTGTGCCAGAGATGTACAAATGTGCCCCTTGTGTAAATCCTTTTAATAAACAAATGGATCCAGGTGTTTTCTCAGCACTATCTCAGAGGGATGGTTGTGGTGGGAGTTTGATTAATCAAATCAACGAAACACTGCTCTAACGACTCAGTCATGGAGCCACTGATTACAACCATGTGAGACAGAGGAGAGTGTTAACTGCATCGATCAATCTCACCCTAGAGTAGCACCAAGGTGTGGGTGTGGGTGGAGTTCATCTGTAAGAAATATGCTTTCCTCATCTTTATGGGTCATGCTAAGCTGCAGAAAAACTTGCACGGAGGATTTACAGGGACCAGTTTTAAATGCATCATGGTCAGAAAAGTACATATCATGCGATGTCGTAATAAAGCTGCAGTTTAAACTGAAAGTAGGAGTCAATCTATCCTTGTAGACAGAGCATACTTGAATACTGGTAGTATTAACAGACATTCAAGTGCAAGCATGAACCCCATCTTGAATTGAGAGAATTATTAATGGCATGCATGACTGACACAGACAAACTGTGAAGTGACTGGAGGAGAGAAACTAACTCATCTTGAGTAATGTATGTTATCAGAGTGTGTTGACTGGTTTGTAGCATTGATTTCTACTTTATCTTGGCATAAAACTGGTGGAAAATGCAGCCAATTGAAACTGGACTGACTGCATAGAGGGGTGCAGAGTGAATGAGCTTTTCAGCTAATTTTCTTTGCAAACTAAACAAACTGAGCTAAAATGTTCTCCATAGTCATTGAGAATTGTCAGGACAACAGTTGTACAACTAAAACGTGTTTTGGCTTCAATAGAGTGGAACATGGTCCACATAGGCCTGTGGTCAAATCAGCAGAGAACCTTGGAACATTGTCTAGAGGGAGATTAAATGCATTTGAAACATGCTCAAAAATAACTGTAGCTGCAAGTTTTAAAGAGCCAGGTTCAAGGTTGTAAGAGCCGGTTCATTATTTAGGGTCATTGAAAGATTGAGGGGGGGGTGAGCATCAGTCAGGAGGTTTACTCATTCAACAGATATTTTTGTCCAAGGTGACTTACAAGAGAGTCAGCAACCAGCATGCATATTTGTGTGTTACTCAGCAGGTATCTGAATAGTAATCATATCATGTAGCAGGTCATGTCAAGTGCAAACTAATGTCAGTGCACAACAGATAGATCACCAATAGTGATGGAAGCAGTGGGGGATTCAAATTATAAATTAGTGGGGCAATGTCATGGATCAGTATCACATGCATCTATGGATTAAGCTATGGATTGGTAAAGTATGGATTAAGGTACACCTGGAAAAGGAACATTTTTTGAGCCTTCCTTTTAGCCTTCTTTGAATCAAGTAAGTGAATCTGCAGCCCTGAAGGAAGACTAGATCAATCCACCATTTTGGGGCCAGGGGAGAGGAACATCTAGACCTTGAGCTCGGTCCAAGCAGTGCTGAAGTGGGCATCACAGACAGTATCCCTCCCAGGAGTGTAGATGGTAATATTAATATATATGAACAATACTTCATATTTCAGACTGATAAGAGAAGAGATAAGCTAGATAGATAGATAAATAGATAGATATAGATAGATAAATGATATGAATAACACTTTTACTTTAATATTAACTTTCTATGCAACATAAAATTAAACATTTTATCAATTTGCACCTTTTATTACTTTTCTTAAATGTTGTGTTCTAAGTGCCACAGTGAGCAAAGCATCAAGTCAAATTCCTGATAATGTGAAAACTTGGCAACAAAAAGATTCTGAGTCTGTTTCTATGAATTGAACTAAATAATGAATTGCATGCCCTGGAACTCTGAAAAAGCTTTGCTTTTATATTGTTCTATCTACCCACAAAAGGGGAGATTTATTTCAAGACTGTTAGATTTATCCCCTGCAGAGGAAATACTTTTGAACAGTGAATTTCTTTTGTGTGTCAGCGACACAGAAACTGTGCTCAGTAAATTTTTGCAGGGGTGAAAACCAGAACACGTCTCCAAGTACCCTTCCACGTTTAAGACAGAATCTTTTGCTACAATGCTCTTCTAAATAGCCCATGAGTTTAGTTTTCTGTTGTCAGCATCACAAAGGTAGCTGGCTTTTTGTAAGTTATTTCTACTTGGCTTGCTATAACATGGCGAAATTGACAAGGAGCAAACCATATTTCATAATGGGCATCTGGGTAGCATAGCGGTCTATTCCGTTGCCTACCAACATGGGGAATGCTGGTTCAAATCCCCGTGTTACCTCAGGCTTGTTCAGGTGTCCCTACAGACACAATTGTCCATGTCTGTGGGTGGGAAGCCGGGTATGTGGGTATGTGTCCTGGTCACTGCACTAGCGCCTGCTCTGATCAGTTGGGGTGCTTGTTCAGGGGGGAGGGGGAAATGGGGGGAATGGCATGATCCTCCCATGCGATAAATCTCCCTGGCGAAACTCCTCACTGTCAGGTGAAAAGAAGCGGCTGGTGACTCCACATGTATGGCGGCATGTGGAGGCATGTGGTAGTCTGCAGCCCTCCCTGGATCAGCAGAGGGGGTGGGGCAGCGACCAGGACAGCTCAGAAAGTGGGGTGATTGGCCAGGTACAATTGGGAAGAAAAGCGGGAAAAAAAAACAAAAACGAAAAGAAGAAAAAAATTCATGTTTCATAAAAATTAATCTCCGAAAACATCCTGGGAGAGTCACATAATGTGTGACGTCACAAGATGCCCATTGCTTGCAAAAAGCAGATAGTGTATGCCGTATTAGAAATAAATCAACATTTATTCATAAAACTGCTTTTAAATGTGAAAGTGGATCAAACATTTAGTTTGAGAAAGTTTTGTAATAAATGGAAGGCTTAGGCTATATTTTATCCAATAGGTTGAAAATTTTGGCTAAGCTAGGCTAGGACAATGCACAAGTGAATAGTACATTGAATTACATAATCATTAAAAATTTCTTCCCCTTTTATCCATCATCTCCTGAAGTTAATTGATGATACAGCTTCATATGTGATGGCAATGAGTTAGCTTAAAGATAGGAGGTTAAACCAGCTGGTTTCTTCTGCAGACACAAGAACCTGAAGCCTAATGCTCTAAAAACAGAAGACCAGAGACTTTAAGAGAACTCTTTTCTATCCCATTCATTCCTCCACAACATCAACTGCTCAGCAGTCATCCCTGTGGAATCGTTCAACTTACTGGGAACAACAATCTCCCAGGACCTCATGTGAGTGGACACCTCCGAATCCCTGGTCAAAAACACCTTGCAAAATATGTTATCTCTATAACGTGCTGTGGAAATTCAATCTATCATAAACAATGATGGCCCAATTCTATATGGCCATTGTTGAGTCCATCCTCAATCAGTTCTGCACCTCTCCGCTTCATGTCAGCCATCAAACAGGACAGAGCCAAACTACAGCACACCACCTAGTCAGCTCAGCTGAGAAGACATCATCTGTAGGCTGCCCACTTTCCAGACAACTCAATGGCTTCAGCTCTAGGGGGCGCAGTGGCCTGATCACTGCTGACCCTAGTATTATGCTCCTCCTTCTCATACTGATACAAGGACAGCATCTTCCCTTGAACCCTCATCAATGAAAGACTCATGCCAATTATACCATTAGTGCTGGTATCCAGGACCTGCTTCTGCTATTACTTAGTACATGGTCAAATATATGTTCTCAATAACCATATAGCTACTATAGTTATAGACTATAGTTAGTGTTAAGTAGTTTCCCTTATACCATCTTCAGAACTACTTAGGATAATATATGTGAGACCCTTTATTCCCTAATCTTTCTCCCTTGCCTACCTTATACTTGGATGTTCCACTGTGGTGGGTCTTATGCGTTTCCTAAAAGATTAGATTCCTTAAATGTGTAAACTTACTAGGGTAACAGAAATTATTCTAAATCTGATCTGTAAGTGCAGTCTGGTCACCAGATATTTTACTTTATTGTAGGCTAGTCTACATTTATGAGAAACATCCTTTAACTCACATGTGCCTGACTTTGCCTCCTTTGAAAAGTTTCACACACATTATGTAATGAGGATGGGTCTTTTAATGCTTAGGCAGTCTCATTAGAAAGTGAAAGGGCTGGGGGCACCCCGGTGGCCAAATGGATATGCTGCATGCCACGTAACCGCAATGTTCCTGGTTCAATTCCAGCCAGGGACATTTGTTGCATGTCATACCCATATCTCTCTCCTCTTGTTTTCTGTCTACAGCTTCACTGTCATCTATGCAATAAAGGCAACAAAAAAAATCTTGAAATAACAAAAGTGAAAGGGCTAAATATTTACCAACCCCCCCCAAAAGTCCTGCACCATAATGTAGACAAAATAGTATTTATCTTGAGCTCCAGGATAGCATTTGTTTCTTACCTCAGAATGCTCCTCGGCACGTGCCACCTCTTCCTGGAGTAAGCTCTGTGCTGTCTGCAGGCTGTGCTTCTGAGTGTGGGCCTCTGCAAGGACAAAGAAACATCATTGATTCACATGGGGGAGGGGAGGGAGTACTGACTTCACTTGAGTCAGAAGGGAAATCCAGTAAAATATGTCTTGTCCACATTAATCCCGAGAAATTGGAAAATGCAATTTTCCGGTTGAAAACAGATTTTTGACATGAAAAGCACACTTTCAGATTGTTTATGGAAAGTCTGCGATCCACTTTGAAATGCTTAAACACTTTAAGCATCTTCCATTGGGCATGCGTGGACCAGATGGCTAGAGCATGGACCACATGTCAATCATACATAGTGTTTTCAAAAAGCTCAATTTTCTTCATTGACGCAAAAACGCAGGGTCAGGGCTTTCAAATGTACCCACTTCCATTTATGAAGATACATTTTCAGTAGTCAAAGACACTGGCTTAATATGGCTGAAATGCCAAAACAGAGAGGAAAAAAGAATTTACCCTTTGAATTTACCCATGCGAGTATGGACATGGCATGAGAATAGTGTAAGAGAAATGCGATGTACAATATCACAAGCCTTTCAGGGCTTATGATGACATGGAGGTGGTTGTAAGGTGGTAGATGATTGAGTTGATGGTCAGAGCTCAGTAGATACAAGTATCATGTAATTTAGCTCAATTTCCTAGGTTAGTCTAATCTGTGCTAAAGGAAGACCATTATGGAGTGACTGCCATTAATTTTGGTTGTAAAGATTTTCCTCAAGAGCAGTTTCACTTTTTAGCACTCAATTTGTGGCAATAACACAATAAAAAGTAAGCACATCAATCAGGATACAAATATTTAATTCAAATCTCCTTTATTCAAACCACTCATGTCACTAAAGATAATCTTCTGAGGCCTGTCTGTGCAAGTTAACCCAAGAAACTGTATGTGCATGCACGCAGACAAATATTTAAATTATTTACATTGATGTCAAGACCAGTAAATTATTCAAGGGAAATTAACAATTAAGACACAAAAAGAGATTTTTAAAGACCAGCCTGAATGCAATATTCATATAAACACAACATGTTTTCAAGGAATGAGGCAATCACAACCTATCAACTTAACCAAGCTGACTTTTAAGTGTTCTTTAATTGGCCCCTAAAATGGAGCTATGGTAGTCACATTCAGCCTGCAAGCCAGACAGAGTTCAGTCATAATTGAGGGGTAAAAAAGGTCATGTTGGGGTGTCCAGGTAGCGCAGCAGTCTATTCTGTTGCCTACCAACACGGAGATGGCAGGTTAGGATCCCCGTGTTACCTCCGGCTTGGTCAGGCGTTCCTACAGACACAATTTGCTGTGTCTGTGGATGGGAAGCCGGATGTGGGTATGTGTCCTGGTTGCTGCACTAGCGCCTCCTCTGGTCAGTCAGGGCACCTGTTAGGGGGGAAGGGGGAACTGGGGGCAATAGCATGATTCTCTCATGCGCTACGTCCCCCTAGTGAAACTCCTCACTGTCAGGTGAAAAGAAGCGGTTGGCGACTCCACATGTATCGGAGGAGGCATGTGGTAGTCTACAGCCCTCCCCAGATTAGTAGAGGGGGTGAAGAAGCGACTGGGATGGCTCGGAAGAGTGGGGTAATTGGCCAAATACAATTGGGGAGAAAAAGGGGGGGGGGAATCTGACACTAATATATCTGAACCCACAGGGGAAGACTTGCCCACATCAAGACAGGTTGTGATAGAATGGACAGTGTGGGTCACAGGCAGTAAATCAAAACATTTCTAAGCAAGACGTTCTCTTAAAGATGGTTGATCAATGTCAATGGACTATGCCAGTACAGTTTGGGCAGTTGAAGAACAACGTCCCGATCTTCACTGGAATGAATAATTTGGAATTGTTGGATAGTCTCTACAAAAAGTTGAGGTGTGTAAAAAAACCAAAGTGCCTTTGTCTGAAAAAAGCTCATATCTAATGCTGCTCAACATGTTCCACTTCATATCTTCCCATCACCCCAGCATTAATAATTTAGCACTCTATTCCATGGCTTTCAGGTCAGGGCCAATGTTTTACAAACACCTACTTTAGACATAGTAAAAGTCAAGCATGCGTGAAGGAATGACCTTGTGCCTGACCCCACACTGCAGAAGTTGGAGATGGGGGAGTAATGAGAGGTGACAGCCAGGCAAACAAATACTTCTAGAGCAGCTGTATGTGACCTACATTGTAGGGGTTGGGGAGTGGGGGGAGAAAAAAAATTTATTCAGTGGACCTGGAGTCTAGTGTGGGCTAGAATATGCCTACAGGCCAATGCCATTGGGGATGGAGTAAGACAAGCGATGCATCTGGGAATGGGTCTGAGAGGATGTGGTTAAAACCTGTTAAGTGGCACTGCCAGAACAGGGATGTTGGGGTTGGGGGATGGGGATCATATCATGGGAAACCTGCATCTATAGGACAGCCAACACCAAAGAATAGTAAGGGGCTTGGCAGCAAAAATTTTAGCAAACCACAAGTGATTCATGAAAGGCACCAGAATGTGCATGAGATAGAGTGCAGCACAGACCCAATATGAAAGACAAGGTTGTCGAGAGCATTGGTTGCAGACCACTGTTCCAACCCATTAAATTTACTAGATACCTTCAACTATAACCTGCTTTTCAGCTGCGTTTTTGTCCTTGAATGTGTATGATGCATACGAAGAACTCTTTTGCCCAATTCCTTCACTCTGCTGGGCATGACTGAAGGAAAGAAAAGGAAAAATAGCTTTGATGCAGTAGAGTAAAACAGCCCAACATCCAACTCTCAGTTGTGTCTGGACTCAACCAGATTTTTCACTTGTACAATTTGTTCCTTTATTTTTTCAGTCAATAAGAACCTGGGCAGCTATTTTTCCTCATACAATTTTCTACTCAATCCACACAGCTGTTGTCTTGACTATGTTTTGAATTCATTACAAAGATGACAGACATATATAGTATGTTTTAGTTACAAAAAATATTTGAATAACCTGGGAGGGACACAAGACTTTTCTGGCAAAAATATAGAGCCAGTTTATTAAATCCGCATTGATAAATAAACAAAATATCAAGAAAATTGCATCTATATAACATGCACCACCATCTCATGATGCAGGCCAACCTTTGTAGCCCTTAAGAAGATGATCTCAGTTTAATGAATGAATTTCCAGTTACATGACCACTTGTCAAAGGCCCCTTGATAGCATTAATGCTGTTGACTGATGGAACATTTTTCCAAGGACCAGCTAGAAACACAAATTCATGTACTTCATGTGTCCAAATGAATACTTTTTTCAAAAAGCATTGATTCTATTTTACTGGAGGACTGTGAATTCAAGCTGAAAATGCCAGTTTAACATTCCTGGCAAGTTATCTGCTGCTGATATACATTGTGTCACAGATGAGGTGAGACATGTGTGTATTTAAAGCTACAATCCTGGAGATTTACATGCATGTCTTTGATACTTTATGTTGCTGGTATATTTAAGACAATAGCTAATACACAAATATTCAAATCATGAAGGCTTTTATACTTGCTCATTTTAATGTCTACTATTTTGTATCAAGTAAAATCAAGGTCAGAATTTGTAAGCTTAAAGCCAAGATGTGAAAGTTTAAAACTAAGATTTGAAAGTTTAAAAAATGAGATTTAAATGTCTGTAATACCTACTTCATGCTAATGTTTGTAGTGTAATGTTTGCGGTGTTCCAGAACTTAGTTTCTGAACACACCTTGCAGAATTTCAGCATACTCCTTTGAGGAATTCAACAAACCCACATTTCACATTTTGCTCTGCAACACAAATTATGGCCGATAATATCACGACTGTTAATTTTGAAGTTACAATGTGCTTCAGACTTCTATTAATTGCTTTTGTGGATCCAAATTCGTTAAAAAGTGGGTTGATTTGTGGGGATTATCTTGATGAACAAAACGTGTTCATATTGTAAGCCTTTGTTCGCTATAGAACTTATTTTCGTAATTCATCCAAAATCCAAATCCATAATTTTAGCATTCACGTGACCTTTTCCGGTTCCGGGTTAAAAAGGAGGCTGGAAGAAGAAACTCGCATTATGTTGATGAGTGTTAAATTGCCTTGATACAGTAATCTAAAAGCTCATTAAAATCTTATTAGGAATCAAATGTGTTTCATTGCAGTGAATTGTTAGCTTAATATTACGTTGGGATTTGTAGGTTGGTTAGACAAATTGCATCGCGTTGTTAGCATGTAACAAAGTGACAGTCTGTGGGGTAAAATGCCAAATCAAAAGCACAGTGTGTAATCAATGTGGGCTGGGGAATGAAGCACGGTGGCATAATGAATGTGGGCAGGGCTGGACGGTGAATGTGGGCAGGGCTGATCGGGCTGGACAGCCAACTCTGCCTTCTCACAGGCTGCAGTCGGTACTACTTGCTGGTCAGGCTGGACGGCCAACTCCGCCTTCCAGCAGGCTGCAACCAGTACTACTTGTCCCCATCTCAGAACACTCAGTGATGTTCTCTCAGATGCCAGGTCGAGCCATTGGCTCGAATGATGAGCCTTAGCATTTGGGATGCTGGTGCAATAGTCTGCTGTTCTAATTGGGGGCAGTAACAGCTTTTTTTTTTTTAAACAGAATCTATCAATGTGGGCTTTATTGGTTCAGGAGGCAATTTTGAGGCAAATATGTAGACTGTGTTTCATCTGTACAGGACAGGATGTTTAATTACAGCACAGCCATCTGTGATCACATTACACACAGAACTGAATGGTACCATCCTGTCATCACAATTCATCATTGTGCATGAAAGAACATAGACAACTAATTCTAACGTTTGGGCAAAAAAAAAAGAAGGTGCCAAAAAAAATAAAAATCTAAATTTAATGCCCTATTCATAAATTAAGGACAGTATTTTAAGATATATTAAAATGATCTTAAGAGCAACTGTTCTACAATACCCCTTATATTGAAGACACAATGGACGTGGCGAAGGCGATGGGCATCTCTCTCGTCAGCTAGAGTCTGTCGCTTGTGGGCATGTTGTCTTGCCTATAGGTGTATCGCTTTGATGTTTTTGTGCCCTGATTAATCAAATTAAACAGATCATAATAGCCTATATCACTTCAATCACTAACCAGGATAAAACAGATTATTCATGGCACCTGGATAACTTTGCTTCTGTACATTATATTTACAAACCAGAATGATGACAAAAACTAATATTTGGGGCCGTCTGGGTAGCGTAGCGGTCTATTCTATTGCCTACCAACACAGGGATTGCTGGTTCGAATCCCTGTGTTGCCTCCAGCTTGGTCGGGTGTCCCTACAGACACAATTGGCCGTGTCTGCGGGTGGGAAGTCAGATGTGGGTATGTGTCCTGGTTGCTGAACTAGCATCTCCTCTGGTTGGTCAGGGCACCTGTTCAGGGGGGAAATGGGGGGAATAGTGTGATCCTCCCACGTGCTACGTGGCGAAACTCCTCACTGTCAGGTGAAAAGAAGCAGCTGGTGACTCTACGTGTATCACAGGAGGCATGTGGTAGTCTGCAGCCCTCCCCGGATTGGCAGAAGGGGTGAAGCAGCGACTGGGGCGGCTCGGAAGAGTGGGGTAATTGGCTGGATACAAT
Source organism: Lampris incognitus (assembly GCF_029633865.1). NCBI lineage: Eukaryota > Metazoa > Chordata > Actinopteri > Lampriformes > Lampridae > Lampris > Lampris incognitus. The sequence goes on from NC_079218.1 coordinate 23,841,824, forward strand.
TGGGGAGAAAAAGGGGGAAAAATGTAATCCCCTAATCATAAATTAAGGACAATCCTGCAACCCCAATTAGGATAAGCGGCTTGGGTAATGGATATTAAAATTATCTTGAGAGCAACTGTTCTGCAATACCCCTTATTGATGACACAATGGACGTGGTGAAGGTGATGGGCATCTCTCTTGTCAGCTAGAGTCTGCTGCTTGTGGGCATGTTGTCTTGCCTATAGGTGCATCTCTATGATGTTTTTGTGCCCTAATTAATCAAATTAAACACATCATAATAGCCTATATCACTTCAATCACTAACCAGGATAAAACAGATTATTCATGGTCCCTGGATAGCTTTGTTTCTGCACATTATATTTACGAACCAGTACGATGACAAAAACTAATATTCGGGCTAAAATTTTCACAGTGGACCTTTTTCCAATTGGTTACTGTTTTTTTAGGGTTTTTTTTGTGCATCATGGCCAAATTCACTGATTAACTTTCCCACAGCACCGCCTGCTTGCCCTGTGCTACTAGCTATCACATCACGCTCTACACAAGTGACTGGCCACTTCCTGTTCAAAATGAATGGAGGTGGTGTTGCCAGCTAGCGAAATTCCATCCAATATGCTTTCAATGTTACAAGATTTTGAGCGCAATAGCGGGACACCTTATCATGACATACTACCTAGTTCACTGTTTATATGATAGGAGGGTGAGGTACTATGCACCGATTTACATGAATCTTTTTTGTACTTCTAGAGAATTTCACTTGGTATGAACCATAAAAAAGCTCATGGGGTAAATGCTAGTTTGGACATAGCCATATGATCACGATCCCATTTTTTTGCAACTGCAAGACTTGCTTAGACACCAACACTAACTTAAATATATTCATGCACACTGCCAGCTGGGTGTAACCCTTTACATATATTGTACCTTTGTGCCATCTGATGAACAGTCTGCTTCGTAGGCGCGTGTTCCTTCATAGATGTAAGTAATGGAGATTAAACACACCAAATATTAAGTGTGGATTGGACTAGATAGCCAAACACTTCATCACCCGCTCTAAATCCACAATACAAAACTGCACAAATGCCCTGAGAATTTGTCATATCCTTTGAAAACAGAAATACATTTCTGTATGTATTTGGAAATACATTTCTAAATACATAACATTTCGTTTCAGTTTTTAATGCTGGCCGACCCCATATGTCCTTACAGATCAAGGCATTAAGCCTGTCTTTTGTCTGCCTGGAAATTGTCAGTTTCAATTTCAGGGTATCGCATTTCATTTGTTAAAACAAATGAGGGGGCAGCTCAAAAGCCTTAATCCCCCTTTGATAACCGCACCCAACACCACAAACAAAAGAATGAAGACATATCTAGTGCAGTCTTGCAGCAGTATGCTAAGAGGCTGACTTGCGTTTGATCTGGATCTGCGTGTGGGTGTGCATAGTATTGCTCTTTGTGGTCAATGAATGAAGGTTGAATTTAACAATCTTTGATTGATGATTCCTCTCAGATTTACATGACATGGCCTTGGACCAACATGGACTCTTTTCCCATGCTCTGTTACGTTATTAAAATGGGTCCAAAGTTAATCAAGCTAATGCTGAAAGGTTTCTACGGAACAGGAAAGAATTGTGTTATAAAATAGGGGGAATGCGTCCTGAAAAATGCTTAACTTATAGGCCCAGGCCTGAACGCTGTATCCTAAGTTTGAATCCAGCTCTGCACATTTGCCGCATTGAAAAAAACTCCCATTAAAACTTCTCCATCTTTCTTCACTCTCCTGTCTAATAATGGCGAAATTGTCCAAAAATAACCTTAAAGAGTAGGTAAGCACTTATTTTTAGTGTCTCTGCCAACTCACATTTTGAAAAAGGCAAAAAAGTAGTGCATAGCAAGAAGACAGCCGTCAGGCTGAGTTTAGCTGGCCAACGCTGGAGTGTCGCCCTTCTACTCGGCTCATATTTTATTGGTTTAATGCATTGGACCCAACAAGTGTCGCCTATATCACACAGGTCTCAGCGTCTTTAATCCCATCATGTTAAGTAGCCAATCTGGAGGCAGTGGATGATAATGTGTTTTCCTCCGGACATAGGAAAATGCAGAGATTTCCTCCCTCAAAGCACCCATGTGATGAGTCTTGTTTTTTGTTGGACAAGGGCCTTCTAGGCCCATACCAACATGTTTCAGCTCAACAAATGTAAAAAAAAAAAAGGTTTCCTGGCAAGTTAAAAAAAGAAGAGAGGGTTACATGATCGACAATGTGCATGTGTACATGAACATCATCCATCAATTTATAATCTCACATCTTTAGACCCAATCCAATTCACTGGCAGTTGTGGTATATGAGACAGCCAGCAAATAATTCAGATAATACTGGTTGAGCAAAACTAACTGTGTGGCATACAGAGATATTCCACATTCCATGGGTGCATTCCACTTGGGGATCACATCATAGTTGACCAGATTTATCCCCTAATATATTTCGTCTTCCAACAGTAGGCGGCATTAAAAAACACAGCTGTTTGCCTTCAGACAGAACACTGTTGCTCTCTGCTACAATTATACTCGCCTCAAGAAATCTTCCTCATTCATTCTTTTTTCCTCCTAGTTTTTGCACCAAACGAGAATCAGATGTTGTGGAGAGGAAGGAAGAACTCCCACCCATCCTGCTTTGCAGGGGGGAGGTGGAACAGCGCATGTGCCTGTGTGTGTATATGCACTGACAGGAAGTTAAACATTCCACCCGCCTTCCATCACTGGGCAGCTGCTGGAGCTGTGGGAGGGGTTTTAAAACGCAAATAAAAAGTACATGAGTTCCTTAAGGTCAGGTTCAACCAAGGGATATGTCTAATCTATTAACGCTAACACAGCTTGTTTTGAATAACTAGTGAAGTACTTTCCCAAAATTAATTCAGGCGGTTTCATTCTATCACCCGCTTTGTTCTGAGTATCATAAACAATTTCAGGAAATTAGATTTTAGTGACCATTCTAAATAGAAATTAGAATTTAGAGACTTCGAAATGTTGAATTCAGTCTTACAAGGCTTTCCAGGCTTATGAGATTTCCCCCTGGTGCTGCCCTAACAGTTGCCCTTTCAAAAGCATGACTTGCCCAAACAAAGACAAGGCCCCTTCCACCCTGCAAATTCCTTGACAACTGCTGCAAGCCTCCTGCAGGCATTTGATATGCTCCATTTTGTTCCCACGATCATATTCAAGTTGGGCTTGAGCTTACACTGAGCAGCGGAGGGGCCAGCCTTACTGACATTCCGCATCCTCTATGAACAGTCATGTGAAACCTGACCCTCTTCTTTGAACTGGCAAGGTAGCAGAAGAGCGCCCAAACAAAAGTCTTTTCATGATTCACAGCAGCTTTTGAACTTGGCTATACAATGTTAGTGAGGGAAGCAGTGCAAGAGAGGTGAAGAGTCAAATAATTTAACTCTGCCGTCTGGTGCTGAAAGCTTGAATACTAGGATATAATGACTTCCAGTGAATACCTGACAATCAGGGTTATAAGGAGAAGCAAACACACTCAGACATCCAGCTCACCTTCATATCTATAATGTACATTGATATATATGAGGAACGTTAGGCAAATAGTAATTGCCATCCCATTATATTACCTAACTTACTCAGTCATAGTGTGCAAAACCATGGATACTAAAAAATAAAAAGTATACCGACAATAAAATGCTTTCTTCCCTTTCTCAGTTATGGAGTTCAAGTTTTTTGTCTCAGAGCAATTACATGGTAAGCCACCATGAGACATTGGTTATAATTACCTCTAACCTAGGTGGTTAGGATGCAACCTTTCTTTGGGATTCTGCGATTTCTGCATTTTCTGTTTTTGTTTAAGCCTAAGCTTGCATTGACATCACTGGTGTTACAGCAGATTTCATCACTTGCATGAAGTCTGCAAAGCACATGAAACCAATACAAGCAAAACACAAGCAATACCAAACTATTGCGAAACCATGGCATATTTGTGACTACAAAATAAGGAGGCATTAATCAGTATTTAGAAACGGACTATGTGAAAGTAGTCCTTACTGAGTAAACAGTTGCTGAGGGTTAGTTTACAGACTGAAGGCGTGCCGACCCTTGAGCGCATCCCATTCACTTCACAAGGCCATATTTACCCAAGCAGTCCTGAAACTTAAACTAATGACTTTGCCAGCACAACCACACTTCTTCTTCTTGAGACAGAGACAGTGATCTTCTGTAAGCATCCTATACGTTATGTGAAACATCAGTCCCACACTGCCCCCCCCCCCTTATGTCTTACAAGCATGGGGTAACTCACCAAGTTGACTCTGTTTTTCCCAGCATGCAGTTGTCAGGTTAGACAGTTCCTTGTATTTCTCAGCCAGCTGGAGTTTGCCTTTGTTAAGGCGGGGTCGCCGGGTGAGGCTCTTCTCAGCCAAACCCCGATTGGAGGTCAGTCGTGTCTCTCTGTCCAACTGCAGCTCCTGAAACTGAATGCAGGAACACAGTTGGGGTGAATGCAGGAACACAGTTGGGGTACGTAAAGCTCAGGGCAAACAGTGGAAAGGTCAAGGGATTATATCTCCTGGGTTCCTTTACGTTTTCTGTTCCTTTGACTTTTCTGATGACATCCCCATGTGACAACTATCACATTATTTTCATAAATGGTATTCATCAGTAGTGCTGCAGCTAAACAATTACTTTCATTATTAGTTGATTTGTCAAGGTTTCTTTTTTCGATTAATCAAATACTCATTCAATCTACAAAATGTCAAAAATAATTAACCCTGAGTAGTTTCCATAGTGATGTCCAAAGTGATGTCTTAAAACTGTTTCTTAGTTTGACCAGCAGACAAAAAACCCAAAAAAACAAGCATTTATCTAATTATGATATGAATCACAGAAAGGCATGAAACAATCTTGGCATTTGTAAAGATGTAACCAGGAAAGTTTCTGTATCTTTACATCATGAATGGCTAGGTCTATCTGATGAAAGAAGAAAACTTTGCACATCCAATTTTCAACACAGGTGCGTGGGACAGGAGCTCCCACTGCTCTTGCAGTTCAAACAATTATTCATTAGAGCCAGCGTCTCCGTCCAAACAGACCTTCATCAGAGAATGGAATGACTAAAATGATTGATTGATTACCAAAATTATAATCGATTAACTTTTGGTCCATCTAATTAATTGATCAACTAATCAGTTGAAGATTTGTTTGTTTTTTTGTTGTTCTTTAAATCGCTGATCTGAGAGTCCGGGTCTTTTTGGGCTGGTTATAACTTTCACTACTGTAATTTGAGGAGTTTTACTTTAAAGACCATTAAGATACATCCAGGGGGTGGAGGAGCATATTTAGTTTCTAAAACCTTCCTCCATTTTTCTCCTCGAAATGACAATTTAAACACTTGATGTGTTCCATGACTGGATGAAAACAAGCGGCCACAAGACTTTGGAATCTGCAGTGGAGCTGACACAGGCAAAAGTAACTGGGGTGGGGGTGGAGGGTGTTATGGAGGACACATAGCATAATATGCATTAGCAACGAGCGTACAGATGGAGTGGAAACAAAGCCAGACTTCTTTTTTTTTAACCCCTCCCCCTTTTCTCCCCAGTTGCACTTGGCCAATTGCCCCACTCTCCGAGCCGTCCCGGTCGCTGCTCCACCCCCTCTACTGATCCAGGGAGGGCTGCAGACTACCACACGCCTTCTCCGATGCATGTGGAGTCGCCAGCCGCTTCTTTTCACCTGACAGTGAGGAGTTTCGCCAGGGGGACGTAGCGCGTGTGAGGATCACGCCATTCCCCCCAGTTCCCCCTCCCCCCCGAACAGGCGCCCCCGACCGACCAGAGGAGGCGCTAGTGCAGCGACCAGGACACATACCCACATCCGGCTCCCCACCCACAGACACGGCCAACTGTGTCTGTAAGGACGCCCGACCAAGCTGGAGGTAACACGGGGATTCAAACCAGCGGTCCCCGTGTTGGCAGGCAGCGGAATAGACTGCTGCGCTACCCAGATGCCAAAGCCTGACTTTTTTGGTTAGACCATTGATGGGTCACTATTTTTGTGACAGTTATTCTTGCAGGTTTTTTTTTTTTGCTGGAGGGAAAATACTGGATGCCAATTTTCTGTGTTTAAGGTCAACAATCATCCTGTTTTTGCTCATATAAATACAGCTGTGAATAAATATTGATGAGGAATTAGGCCTAACCATTTGCAAAAAAAAACAAAAAAAACAAAAAACCTGACATAAACCTTTGCTCTCAGCGCAAAATGAAAAGGGAAAAATCAAATCTCGTCAGGCTCCAGTAGTGGCATTCATATAAATCCCTGACATTAGTTAACCGTTCCCCTCTTCCAAATGTAATATGATTATCCGTTTTTGCTTTAATACACACAGGCTTCCACATTCAGAAAGACTTGAATCTGTGCGGTGAGTGAGTGAAGCTTCGGCTGAAGAGGCTTCCCAGTCGTTCAGCCTTGGTTAAGATTCTGATCTGAAGCTTGATCACTGGGTTTTTCTCTCACGTCGGTGCAAAGCAAGCATCCACCTGAGCTCGCTTTCTGCCTTCACACTTAAATCACATGCTAATGTGAATAGAAACCAATAAACTGTACACATCGGTCACAGCGTTTACTGTTCATGGCAGTGCAACCTAATCGGTAACACTTGACTAAATACATGTTCAACAAGAGATGGAATTAACCTTAGTCTGATATTCTTAGTAGAGCCATGTTATATGATTATGAAATCATATTCTCTAAAATTGTGTACACATGACCATGTAGGACATGGATTGAAGCCTCATCTCCGGATATCCCTCTTGGCTATTCACACAGATATCTTTACCATCCTTCCCCGATTCAATCTTTTTGAGACTGCTGCCGATTTTGCATTGTGATTACATCCTCAAGTTCACATATTAGTACTTCTTTCCGGCTTTAGGAGAGATAGCGGTTCCCATTCGCACATAATGAGCCGTCTTCCTCCTACCTATAAGACTAAATCCATTCCCCTTTAAGTCAACATCATCCCGTCCTAGTCGGAAAGCAAGTCTAAAGGGGTCATAATACTAAATTGATGCATCATTATGAGTATTCTACCAAGTCCACAAAACCTAAAACCCCAACTTAGCATTCCATCTGAGTCAGCATTCAGCTACATTTTGCCAAATTGAATGTGTTGTGCCTTTAAACAGCAACTCTGCCTACCCTCCCCAAGGGCTATTTCTTTGCACCCAACCACAAGATTCCCTCCATTGTGAATCTTCCTCACAGTCACCAGTCATCAAAAGGATACTTGTGGGGCAATCAAAGTCCTTTGTTCAGATGAATTTGCAGAATGCGGACATAAATCAGAAGAAGCTCTGTCTGCGTGGACACAGACAGACGGGCTGCAGATCCGCTGTTCCGTTTAAACTTCCTGTGGCTGTACAGATCACAACACAGCTCATTTCAGTCAATGTGCTAATCATCCATGCGATTTTCCCTAAACAGGAATCCAACCAGACCCTTCCATTTCCTTCTTTGGCTCCTCCAGCCCATTTATAAAAAGAAAATGACTTTTAGTATCCTTTGGGACAGTGCACGTGGATTTTGATGGAATGGTTTGAAAAAGTTGAGCAGACAGTGCGTACCATCACTGACAAATGATGGCTGGGGAGCACTTTGGAGTTGCAGTACTGTGCCAGCTGAGCTTCTTTTTCTTTTTTTTCCGCAAAAGAATAGCCTAGGAGTGACAGTGTTGTATTCTGTGGTTCAACATATTTGGCCGCACGATATTCAGCACATACTTGTCTCCGTTTCTACCTTTGACTGTCTGAGGAAACAGCCTTCTAACAGAGGCTCAAGACTAATTAGGCCCTCAGAATACCACCAGATCAAGACTTGTTTCCCATTCTCCTGATGACAGCAGAGGTTAGCGGCTCAGTTCCTGTTCCTGTTGTCAGGAGCTACTGAGCCACTACAGGCATTCATCTTATTGTGCCATTAATGATCCCACTAAAATGGTTTGCCCCCAGAGAGTCGGAGACCCCCGGACATTTAATGACGCGCCCCGGTCCAAAGGCTCATGGGGCAGGCTGGGGGTGGGCAGCCGTTGTAACGTCACCTTAAGAAAAATTCTGTGGTGCAAACTGTAAGGACGAGGCAATCCACTGATGAACATCAAAACAACTGGTGACAGACTCTATATAGGGCAAACGTCTCCAGTACCCACAAGTATTATTAGTTAATGACTGTTATTCCACTGCCAGAGGGAACAGCGCCTATTATGCTACTATGTTCCCGGGACTATGGTTTGGAGTATATCTGCCCTTTTCCTGGAGGGAAAAGTTATTCACAGAGGCAAGTTTCAAATGTCACGTCTCACCAATAACTGGGCACCATCTTATTCAGTCCAACATAATCAACGTTCCCTTTCTGTCAAATTATCATTGCCAAACCTGATGGTAATAATAGGACAGAGAGCTGAGTGCTGTGGCATGGGTCTCAATAGTTTCAATGGAACAGAGAAGGGGGGGGGATACCAATACATTGCCATTAATACCAAAGCTTCATCCCTCTTGAGTGTTGGTCGATGTGGGGACAGGAATGTATAGCTTGTGTGTTTATGTAGATTATGTGAGTGTGTGTGAGAGAGAGAGACACCAACAAATGGAGTGCGAGAGACATATGGCTTGCGTATGTTCGTATGTGTGTGTGTGTGAGAGAGAGAGCGAGAGAGAGAGAGAGAGAGAGAGAGAGAGAGAGAGAGAGAGAGAGAGACAGACAACAGACAGAGAGAGAGAAACTGCGAGAGACAAATGTACGGCTTGTGTGTGTGTGTGAGAGAGAGAGAGAGAGAGAGAGAGAGAGAGAGAGGGGGGGGGGTGTTGTACATCTTCACTGCAAGGAGCATTTCATAATGCTTCATGGGGAGAACGTCTGCAAAACATCATAGACATCTTTGCAAAACATAAAATTGATATTTCAGGGTCTCATCTTTTGCAGCATCTTGAAATCGGCTGAGGCGAAATCTTCGCCACGCAGTCAATCATTCAATGAGCCGCGCGGACCTGATTGAACACACAATGCACATCATGTGCCATGCAAAACAATTCCAATCACAGCAGAAAGGCTCAGGCAGAAACTTCCAAATCCACGAATTTAAATAAATAAATACATACAAATGACACAAGGTGTGATAACAGAAGATTAGTTTCTTATTATTAGAATGCTGCCGCTTGCCACAACAAATTGATTACCTTTTCATTGAGTCGAATGATTTGATCCATTTTCTCCTCGTTCTGTAAAAGCTCCCGCAGTTCACTTGTACTCAGAGCCCTGTACCCATCAGGGCAATTGTTTGTGTCCTTAAAGTTTGACATTGTAAATCCTTCAAATTGAGATTCGGACGATCTGAAACACAAGCCCGCTCGGTTACATTTCGTTCACGCCGGAATGCGATGCGTTGACCGTACTACCAAACCAGTCCCAACGTAAAGCCAACATCCGGTTTTAGATGGATTTCCCCATTTGGGGTTTTCACAATAAAAGACTTTGTGACATTTCGCTCACAAACTTTCTACTAAAGGGAAACTCCGGTATTTTGAACTAAAAACCCCCTTTTCCTTTCGCTGGGAGTCACACCGAGTGATGTGATGCGGAACCTTTTAAGCTGGTTCAGTGCTGAACAAGCTTGCACCAGCTGACTGCTGCCCACCGAGCTGCAATGTAATGCACCGAGGCGACAGCTCTCGCCCAGTAACTTCCAATAAAAGGGCTCTTTTTTGGCACTTAATGCGTGCTTGATATCCATCCATCCATCCATCCATGATCCATCCAGCCATCCATCCATTATCCGGTCCGCTTATCCAGCTCTCAGGGTCGCTGGAGCCTATCCCAGCAGTCATTGGGCGGCGGGCCGGGAGACACCCTGGACAGGCCGCCCGGCCAGAGCCGGCACAAGGCTTTATGAGGCCCTAAGCAGAATTTGATTTGCCCACCCCCCACGCTAAGCCCACCTCCCATCACCGACAATATTGTGTCCATACTTGATCGTTACCATACCATGTCATGACTTACTACTGTGCTGGAAAGTCTTAAAATAAACCAGAAGACAATGCATTTACTGAACAAGTTAACTATTTTAATTGCTTCTGAACTGTGCAAAAGTGCAGAACAGTAACAAAAAAATGTTATTTTCTTGCATAAAAGGAAAATGCAAAAACAGATAATATTAAATAAATTAAATAGAAATTTAAACAATGACATACAATGAACAGAGAAACTTCTAACATCTAACAATATAACAATAAAAATTAAAGAAAATGTAGATGAATAAAAACTTTTTGGAAAACTACGGTGTTCAAAGGTGTGCTAATGGTTCAGAAAATATCCCAAAATAAAGTAAAGTGCTTTAATTTATCATTCTCCTTAAAATCTTTGTTTCCTGGCTTTTCTGGAGGCAAAGTCATTTATGACGTCATTGTAGGAGATCTCGCGGCCAACTGTATTGTTAATGCTCATACGTGCCAGTCCACTCAATCTCTGTCTTGAGCCATGGAAGATCTTAAGTATGTTTTTATCAATTTCAGCTTGGAAAAGCTACGCTCTGCAGAAGCTACAGGCACAGGGAGAGTGCAGGCTATCCTTAGAGCTACCCAAAGATTTGGATATAATTCACAAATCTGGTTTTCAGACAGGTAAGTCAGGAGCTCAAATGCTGTCATACTGGCTGGGGGGGGGGGTTCTGGAAGACTCTCCATTTCAGTAGCCAGTTCACTGCCATCAATGTCCGCTTCCTCTCCACATGCGAGTTTCTCCCCAAGAAGCCTGCATTGATCCCTTCGTGTCTGTGGGTCAAGTTGGCTGAAATTCAGCAGCACTCCAAAGTTGTCTCTGACTTTCCCCAGAGACTGAAAACGGTCCTCCAAAGACTGAAGGCTACAGTCTACAACAGCATTAAAAAAGGACACTTCCAGTCTCTTCATGGCGTCAGCTTGTGGCTCATCAGCTGCCTCATAGGAAAACATCCTTTTTGTAGTCCTCAATCTCTCCTCCTTCAGCACTGTTCATTTGCTCACAGATCTCTTTTGCTGAGACCTGTGCATCATTAAAACCAGTTCTCCTGTAACTGATTAAATTGTTCTTGTTTTTTTGGATGAGAGCCACTGCAACATCAAGTTGCATGTTGGCTGACTGAAGGAGCTTGCTTGTGGTGTTGATTTGTGACAGAATGCCATAACAGGCCACACAACAAATCTGAAATCTAAATGAGCCAATATCTTTGGCAAGGGAGTAGGCCTCAACTTCCACTGTTGAGTCATGACTGTTCTCCCTGACTTCCAACAAAGCTTCTCTCACCTTGTCTGCTTGGTAGCGCAATGGTTCAACACTTTTGATACAGCTTTCCCATCACGTTTCACTCCAGGACTTGAGTGTGATGGTCACATGCTTCCGCAAGATGGCCAGGCCATCACACGCGCGTGCACACACACACACACACACACACACACACACACATTCATACCTAGGGGCAAATTAGTATGGCCGATTCAACTGACCTACTTGTCTTTAGACTGTGGGAGGAACCCGAAGCACCCGGAGGAAACCCATGCAGACACAGGGAGAACATGCAACATGCAAACTCCACACAGAGGACGACCCGGGATGACACCCAAGGTTGGACTTCCCCGGGGCTCAAAGCCAGAACCTTCTTGCTGTGAGGTGACTGCACTAACCACTGTGTCACCGCACCACCCGCGTGCTTGATATGTCAGTAAAAAAATGTCCTCATAGATAGAGAGGTACTTTATTGCCCTGCAAGAGGAGGTCTGTTTTCACCTTTTGTACAGAACCTCGCATACACAGTGAATACATGACAGGGTTGCCAACTCTCACGCATCTGGCGTGAGTGTCACGCTTTCAGGCTCTGTCTCATGGTCTCGCACACCAAGGCAAGTCTCATGCCAGCATAAACATAACATAAAAGTCTTTCTGGTATAGCGATGGTCTCAAAGTCTTTCTGGTATAGTAATGGTTAAACCAAGTGAACGACTTTGACTCTAGAAGACAGCTGAGTATTCGAAAACTGGGCCTTTTATTATTATGGGTGTTTCCATGGAGATGGCTCTTAAATGACCCTGATTGGTGCGTGATGCTTATCTCCGTTTTGAATAAATGCTCTGTAAACAGCCAGCTAGCTTACATAAGCTGTCTAACGTTAAGTGCACGACAGAGAGAATGAAAGCGCATGCGCGCACGTGCGCAAAATCTCACTCCGGCCAGGTTACCGAATTTGGCGACTCTGCACATTATGTACTTAGAGAACAGGGAGACAATTATATACAAGAGTTTAGCAGTTCAGTGGGTTTAGAACTTCATAGCAACTGTGGAAAAACCACAACCTCAATGGTATCCAATGCTATTTTATTAACAAAAGTGCAAGTATTTTTTATTACATTCGTTTTGCTGGCTGTAAAGAAACTGCAGCCAGTTGCTATAGCATAAAACACAGGCAAGCAGAATACCAAAGAATGATAACAAAACAGTTTAGTAAATTAATTTCATTTATACTAGTACGACACAAACGGCATTCTGAGATGTTTTTTTCAACACTGTAAATAAAAAAAGAAAGACGAAAACCTATATAAAATACTTTACAAATTGTAAATTACAGGTATTAAGACCCCAACTGTGCTTCATACCACAACATCACAGTGTATGGAAAGAAAGAGAAAAAAAACCACATTGCCTCACATTACACTCTCCCTATGAAAAGGATTTACTAAACATTGCAAATACTTTTTGTACATGGCCCCTAAGTCTTTTATATTTGAAAAATAAATGTTGAATACGGTTTGATTTGGTTCGTAAATGTATTGAATTTACTGGATTTGTGAAGGGAGAAAAAAGAAATTTGGATTCACCAAAACTGAGATGCGTAACAGGAACAAAATGTGAAAAAGTTTAAAGGGGGTGTGTGAATACTTTGCGAAGGCATTGTATTTCCCACCTGGATTAAGTTTTTTTTGGGGGGGGGGGTTTGTACCCAAAATTGAGCCCAACTTTACCTTCAGCTAAAAAAAACAAACAAACAAAAAAACCTCTTTTGTGCTATTACTGAGTAAATAATTTTGCAGAGGCAAGAGGGCACCCCTTTTTCATCAGAAAAAAAATCTGAAATAAACATTATTTCAAGTCTTTGGAATTAATTAAATAAACTAACCCCAAATCCAACACATTGTGAGTCGGCCTGATATTGTTGCCAGTGGACAAGACCACCACATCAGATTGGTTATAAATGTCAAATTCTTCTTCTTCTTCTTCTTCTTTTTTTTGTTGATTTAAATACACGCAGTCACTTGTATTAACTCCATTAAATGACATTTTTTTAAACTACAAACATTTTTCAATTACTTTTTTAGAGGTATACATGTCATTGGTTTAAAACAAATATAGGGAGCTACTCAGAGAAGTGCAATACTCGAACAAGAGCCATGCAGTATACTATTTCTGTGCATGAATGTCTAGTGTGACATTGTGTAATTTTTCTGTTAATTTAGCGAACAAGGCGTAATCGTTGCCTCGCACAGGGGAAATGACTCGGCGAGTCATGATAAATATGAACATGGGATTTTAGATGTATCTGTCTGCAACAATGGATGACACATATTTTGCTGCAACCTCTACCACCAACAGACCATTGCTGAAGGAAAAAGTTGATAAAACTGATAATAAAAAAAAACATTGACCTAATTTCACGAGAAAGATCATTGCCTCGCCTCAAACACGGTAGATTAATGCACACTTTGACAGCTAAGTGCTTCATCTACAAATATACAACTCGAGGTTTTACAAATGGACATTTTCTTTCCTTTGAGTATTTGAAACCTTTTTGGAGCCACGTCACAGGGTTCCCCACAAAGCATTCGGTGAGATTTTCACTATCATTCCTCACGTTTGCCCCCTGAGTTGAAGCAAACTGGGCAAACAGTTAAACTAAGTGATATGTTCATACTTTGTGAAACCCATCTTTAAGTGTGATCTCTCCAAGTCATCTTGGATTTATCTCACGTCATCATAGTCCTCTTCGTCCTGATTATCATCCGCTCCGATGTCGTCATAGTCCTCGGTGGAGATGTTGTCCAGGCCGCGGCTTGCTGATGATGTCTTTAGCTTCTGGAATGGCAGTGGTGAAGGTGTATTCACAGTGGTGAATTCATCCTGCACTTTCAAGTAGTCCGGTAAGTCACCGATGTTCTCGTAGCTCTGGGCCTCTGAGAATATTTTTAAAAAAGAAAACGAAAAATAAACATGATGAAACGTCTGACTTTTCTTGTAGTCAGACACAGTAAGCTGTCATAAGGCATGCTGGGTGGCCTACCTTCCCCCTCCCACACTTTTCATCCCAACTGCATTCGGCCAATCACCCCACTCCTCCGAACTGTCCCTGTCGCTGCTCCACCCCCTCTGCCAATCCAGGGAGGGTTGCGGACTACCACATGCCTCCTCAGATACATGCGGAGTCCCCAGCCGCTTCTTTTCACCTGTCAGTGAGGAGTTTCACCAGGGGGAAGCACATGGGAGGATCACGCTATTCCCCCCAGTTCCCCTGGACAGGCGCCCCGACCGACCAGAGGAGGCACTAGTACAGTGACCAGGACAGATACCCACATCTGGCTTCCCACTCTCAGACCTGAGGTAACATGGAGATTCAAACCGGCGATCCCTTTGTTAGTAGACAACAGAATAGACCGCCATGCTACCCGGATGCCCCTCATTTTGTTTTGTAAGTGATTGTGTATAGGGGTAACGAGGTTGGTGACTGCAGGTGGACTGTTGGTGGACGTCCATTCCTTGCCCTGTGATGGCCAGGCAGCCTGTCCAGGGTGTCTCCCCGCCTGCCGCCCAATGACTGCTGGGATAGGCTCCAGCATCCCCGCGGCCCCGACAGCAGGATGAGTGGTTTGGATAATGGATGGATGGATGTGTATAGGTGCTGAAACTGTTGTTATTCCAGCGGTTCATGAACAGCGGTTTGTCTTATCTAACAGAAGTCGAACGACTTCTGATGGATAACAAATGCCGAAGTGAGAGAAGAATATCAAAATGAAGAACACTGACATCTCAGATAAGTGTGCAACATGACCCAACTCATCACACTATTCATTCAAGGCCATTTTCAAATGTTGACGTGAAACAGCCTCAAATGTCCACTGATTTCAGTTTCATTTTGATATCTTGAGCCATGGAGTTATTTCGGAAATGTTTGTATTGCGTGTTTGTGAGCTACAACATAATTAATCTATCTGAAGGTGTAACGCTCAACTCTATACCTTAACACTAAAAATTCGATTTGGCAAAACAATTTAGGTGGCCACCTTTTTCATTATCGTTTTTCCCATGGCCTTGCTGACAGAAATATTCAGTATATCCTATTACATTATATTGGTACTTAAGCCTTGGGGTTTTGGTCGGAAATAGTCATGTGATTTGTGTCTCTGTTGCCAATGCACCTGGATCAGGTGGCATATCAGTGAAATTGTATGGTGCATGGCTTATTTTGTAAAGTGTTGAACAGTGGAAAACATTTGATTCTGTTTTGGATAGTATTTAATCCACATCTTTGGGTTTCGCAAAAGGCCTCTGACAACACATACAAAATTGGTTTGACTGCAATCAGCAGCCAAACCAACATGTACCCTGGTTCTGCCGAATGACAGAGGCTAAGCAGGTATGGACTTGGATGGGAGACCTCCTGGGACAATAAGTTGCTGCTGAAAATGGTGTTGGTGGGCAAGTAGAGGGCAATAATACAATCCCATTACAGGGACACTTTCTTTAGGAGATGTCATCCTTGGGATGAGACACCAAACTGAGGTCCTGACTCGCTGTGGTCATTAAAGATCCCATGGCACTTATCACAAAGAGTAGGGGGTTCCCCGGTGTCCTGGCTAAATTCCCAGCCTGGCTCTCTCCATCTGGCCACCTAATCATCCCCCCATGTAATTCGCTCAATGATTCCTCCCTCTCCACCTCAAGCTGATGTGTGGTGAGCGCTATGGTGCAAAATGGCTGCCGTGCACCACCCAGGTGGGTGCTACACATGGGTGGTGGTTGAAGTGAGTTACCCCTTTCAATGTGAAGCACTTTGGGTATCAAGCTAAAGCGCTATATAAATGTAATCCAGTAAAAAACCCAGAGGTATTAGGGTGCCCTTTGTTCGTGTTGTCTCGTTGTACTGGTGATAATGTTTGGTCTCTGCTTCCTACACCTCCCTTCATACCACATAACATAGACCTTTGGCATAATGTCAGTCCCACTTCAGTATCTCGACTGGAATATCTTCAAATGTCCGACTGAATTTGGTACCACACATGAAAGTTTAATGGTGATTTTAATGAATTCTTCCCTTATTATTTCCACAAAAAAAAAGAAAAAAAAGCTTGCCTGTTGTGAGAAACTGGGTCCTTGGTGGCAGAGTTGGCACTTCCGCTTCAAGATCGTTTGGGTGATATTTCTCGGACCTTACAAGCGGAGAAGAGAGTACTGTGGTTAAAAGTTGAAATCGCATTGGGTAGTCATGGTCCCATGAGCTTGGGAATCCATTTAAATATCAAACCCAAAGTTTTCTTGTTTTTTTTTTTTACGATTTACTATTTCTTGCTCAATGCAGAATAGTGTGTGTGTGTGTGTGTGTGTGTGTGTGTGTATGTGTGTGTGCGTGCTTGCATGCGTGTATTACTGGGCATAAAATTGTGGTCCACTGTGAGATTGTGAAATCCTGCGTTTGGCTGTAAGAAAGAAAGAAAAAGAAACACTTTTACTGCAAAATCTAGAACAGTGAAGATCTCCACATGGCATCTTGCTTCAGTTTTGAGTATCGAAACGCTACATTGCATATATTTACATGACATATTTCCAGAGGTATGAAGCTGCAGAGTGGGGAACATGGGGGTGTGTAGTGTCAGTCGGCATGTGGTGTGAGACCCCACACACACTCAAGCCCCCTTGAGACAAATTTGTAATTTGTGATATTGGGCTACACAAATAAAATTGACTGGACTGACTGGACTGACACCCAGCGTAGTTTTAACCCGTCACTCCCCAAATGACATGGCAAAGGAAGGTCTGCATTCGGTCGAGTTTCGGTTTCAGCCATACGAACTCAAACTAGCATGCATTTGATAGCGGACCCTCCCAAAACAAAAGCAATTCCCATCTCTACAAAAGGTCCCATGATCTGCAGTAAGCTTCTAGCAGACACTGAACGTTTTCAATTACAGTCTGATTATTATTATTATTATTTTTTCCATCCAGGCACTTCTCAGATAAATTCCAGCACTGGATCTTCACTCACTCACTGTAACGTCTAGCCATATATTCCTTTACATTACTGACAGAGGGGAGAATGAGCATGCTCATTGTGAGAATAAGAAGAAAAAAAGGGAAGCAGATGAAGAAGAGGAAGATAAAGACTAATAAATGGGGTGGGAAAGAAGCAGGACAACGTTATCCAGTATCACTGTAAAAAAAAAAAAACAACAACTAAAAAAACAGAAATATTCCGGTAGCTGGGAAACCAATAAAATACCAGAAAATAACAGAATGTTTATTAATGGTTACAACATTTTCATGTTATTTTATGTTTCACACATACGTTCACAGTCTAATTTTGTAATTTTATTGACATTTCAATGTATTTCTGAAATACAGGAAAAATCTGTAAAATAAAAAGGGAAAAAAGCTGTTATATTACTCTTTTTTTTTACAGTGGCAGCGGCGCACCCCAATTCAACGTACCTTTTTTGGATATGCATTTGTTGATCAGAATGAAGATGATGGTTATCACCACAGACACGACAACCATTGCAATGATGATGAAAGACCACATGTTTCGACGTAAAAAACCCATGGGTGCTCCAATCTATACTGCACAGGGGGAAAATCATACAGAAGGATCAGAATGCAGCGATGATGTGTTGGTCTTCTGTCACGTTGCTGCTGATAAATAATGTACCAACCGTCACTTTGGCTTTGACTAAAGTGCTGCAAGTAGGAAAGAACTCATCCTCCACTTCCCCTTTTTCTTTCTCTGAATAAGTCTTGTGGTTATTCTGGGACGTAGAGTCAAAACAACCTGAGAAGAAAAGTGTAGCTCTGACAAAAGCCCTCTTTGAGGGAAAGGCTCTATTTCTGCTGTTAATAATGTTGAAATTAGCTCACTGTGTCTAATAACAATAACAGATGTGATTTTTCTTTAGTGGAGATTCTGGGGGGTTGGCCAATGCCATCCTCAGTAACCCCCCCCCCCCATGTTACCACCCCAAAAATAAACGAGAAAAAAAAACAAAGGGTATGATTCTATCATCTGCCCTATAATTCTTACAAGAGGCCTTCCAGTTATCGGCCCTGAGCTATTTTCCAGATATTTCATCAGCCTCTCGTACGGTATCGAGGGAGACGGCATTAAATTGCTTGCGCGCCATATTTTTTATTTTCTATGACCCAAAGAAAGCTTCTTATTTCTGTTGTATACTTATTGCAATAACTAAGTCATTTGCAACATCTCGCCAAATTATGTGACCTCATTTCTCGATTGCACAACTATCTATATAAGCTGCAATTTCATTGTTAAGGATGTACTTCAAATTTTAAGAGCAACTTGAATGCCCCCCCCCCCCCACCCAATATCACTGACCCCCTTTTCGGCCACCCCATTCAGAATTAGCTGCTAGCACCACTGGGGTTCAGCTATGACGTAAACAACCAAGCTAATCCCTGAACTGGGCTGCACACAGCAAATTTCACACAACTCTTTTATGCCAAGCATGAGTGCTATTTATTTTCCTTATCTCCAAGAATCAAATGGCACAAATGCTCATTTTGGTTTATCTGTGTTCACCACATCCTGTCGTATTAACATTGTGTCTTAAGCGTCTCAACAGTTTCCTTTCCCAGTCCAAGAAAATGAAAGCTAGAGAGCAAGTTACTGTAAGAAAGCAGAAGAACAAGCTCAATTATGTTAAATCACAATAAAGCATTGCTGGATTACATTCTAACAATGTCCACATGAATAGGCACACAAATGGAATGAATTTTTTTTTTTTACATTTTCAAAACAGACACATGGGCCATTTCAAGCCGTTCACTTTTATCTTACAACATCTCTATTGTTATATGGTAGTCTGATATCTTTTGGAAGATTATCATTTGATTACATTGCTTCCATTCTCATCAATGTGCCTGGAAAACATTGAGAATCTGTCTTACCTTTCCTGAAGAGCTGATCAGTTGGCAACTGAATTATAGCAACCTCGTTAGTTGATAAATGTCTAATTGTAGAGGATGAATAGAGTTGGAATCGTCATGATGTATTAAAAGGTCTTTTGTAAGGAAGTCAAAGTTAGTGACTGCACCATCCCCCCACCCTTTGCCATACTTGACTGAGCGCTGCATATGTGGGTGTGCGTGCGCGCGCGCATGAGGTGTGTATGTGTGTGTGTGTGTGTGTGTGTGTGTGTGTGTGTGTGTGTGTGTGTGTGTGTGTGTGAGAGAGAGAGAGTGAACATGTGACTGAGGAAATTTGTCTGGCAAAGAAGAATAGCCAATATGTTCATCTGTGTATACAGGAATCCAATTTCTATGCATGTAACCATCAATATTGCTCAGAGTCGAGGGAAATCTGAATCAAGACTTTCAGGGTCAAATTTGCTGTAGATTTTACTAAGCTCTTCATTTATTATGCAGTTAATTAACTGCCATTGCAAATAAGTTTTTTTTGTAGTACACTTTGTATGCTGATATTTTCACGGCTATTGAACTACAGTAAATGTGACCACAGCATACTAATATCTTAAGTCATACTAACAAAATTTTCATCAATAATTTGTTTTGTCAGGTAACTTTATTCAAGCCTGACAATCTTGCTCTTTACCCCAAAACTATACAAATCCCGGCTTATGATTTTGTGGACTTTTTTGGAGAGATCTGTTTCACTTCTAAATTCTGTGACACTGAAGATGTCAAAACAATTATGCTTCCGCTTATAACTATCTCAAATTAAGTAGAGGGAGTCATGCTCATATCTTGTAATACATATGTCAAAAATTCTAGTTGATCCTTTATTTCTATTTCACATTTGCTGTCTTGTTTAAAACGAATATTTATAGTTTATGTGGCGTTGATTTTTCTCTCCTATATGCCCCTCTAAAATCTGATTTAAAAAAAAACCTTGACTCTTGAATTGTCTATCTGTTCTGTGATCGCTTACATGTGCACCGTTTGTAGCTATTTGTACATTAAAAACATTCGTTGGATCCTCTGTACTGACACAAATACAGCAGATCTTGCTTCGAGGCAACAGAAGAAGACCAGAAGTTATTCCAGCTTGAATTAAAAAACAAAAAACAAAAACATCTTCTTATTCTTTGGATTTTTTTTTTTTGGCGGAATGAAATACCAACCAAAAAACAAACTTGTCGTAAAGGGGAGACATTTATTTTGAATATTCCAGCCCGGAAACCCGTGAGCACACCGTCCACCGGCAGCTTGACACCAGTTGCGATGTTAGCCTGTTTTCTTGAACACTCCTAGCTTCCATCTCCCTACATTGGTCATTGCCACCTACCATTAAGAAAACCATGGCCGAGGAGGCCTCGGGATCCTCCCAATCTGACGGTAAATAAAATCTCTTTCGGGGAAATATTCGTAATAAAGCGAGTCTTCGAGGTGATCTGGGCCAGCGGCCTCTGCATCCTCGGCTTCACAACATTAAGCCTGCATCCCCAGGCGACGCGTCACTGCCTGTCACTGTCTAAGATTTTATTTCAGTGGCCGTATTTTTTCGAGATACAACACGCACCGATCCCTGGAAGTGAACTTATGGCAGGTCTGTGTATGCATACCCGGAATGGCGTGTTATTACTAGTTAACGTAACGAGTTTATGTTTTTCGAGTTGGCCCCTTGTCTGGCAGTCTCAGTTAGCTCCATAATAACCGCAGCTAGGGTGACTAATCTAACCCACACTAAAAGGTCGACGCTAAGGCTGGTAATTTAGGTTTAACCGTCTCACCCTGGGCCTTGTCAGGACCTGACACAGCTTATAATTTAGCTTGGTTTTTGTTGTTTTTGTTTTGTTTTGTTTTACCCCGCTGACACTATGGAGTCTATGGGCCTGTGGGGGTGTTGACGGAGGTTTAACCTATAGCTTCGCAGCAGGGCAGGGCGATCATTCAATATCAACCGTGGTCGTCCTTCAGTGGTGTTGTGTAGGGCTGAACCTGATGCGAACAGTTCAAATGCAGAGAGGAGTGGTAGATAACAGGGCTTCGATCATAGTAGGTTGCATGCAA
This sequence comes from Lampris incognitus, assembly GCF_029633865.1. Lineage (NCBI taxonomy): Eukaryota > Metazoa > Chordata > Actinopteri > Lampriformes > Lampridae > Lampris > Lampris incognitus. The sequence continues at coordinate 23,863,154 of NC_079218.1, forward strand.
ACATGGTGATCGCATGCTATCTCTATGCAACGCATACATGGTGAGTGAATCAAGGTTTATAGACAACTCAGTTGAATAGTGTGGAGGAGTGCAGAGGTTGTGTGGATTGGCAGGTGATACGTTGTTGGAGGGCTGGACCAGATGCAAACAGTTCAAATGCTGGACAAACAGTAAGATTTTGTGGGACAGTGAGAGACTTATCTTTATCTCCACTGTCCATAGGGTACCACTGTTCGAAGGTACTGAGTTTCATACCGTGATTTGCAATTGTAATCGATTCGGTGCAAAATCGCGATACTAATATGTGACAATTTCCATATATGGCGACGCTTCCACCCGGATCGCAATCGGCAGATGCTGTTGTTGTGATTTCTCCATCTGAATGTTTTAATCTTTGCTTTCTTTGAAACATTGCGGTTTTTACAGTTTGCTGTAGAGAAGAAAGAATGGTGTAATGAGTAGGGTTTTCCTAAAAATCAATGTATAGACTCATACAAAAATAATCCTTCTCAGTAATCACTTATGACCTCCTAGACGTGAGTTGCGTTGCGGTGTCTGCATCTGCAGAGACCCTGCTGTCCTCTGACTGTATTTTCTTAGTTTGCTGTGTACGGGACGTTTCTGGGCGTTAACCTTTGGGCAGCAGTGCTGTATAAAGACGTAGCGACCAGGTGCCAGATCTAGATCGTAAGCACGCATCTAAGAGGGAGCTACGACAATGGTGGACAGGACGCTGAAAAGACGCAAATATAGCGAGGTTAAACGGACAAAGCTCGTTCCTAAACGAGGGTGAATCTGAGGTTGGCTTTCGCTCGCTGGTGAGCATCGAAAGAGAGGATGGGATGAAGAGCGACGCGGAGTTGGCCTGTAGACTGGAGTCAAATTCTATAATTTCTGCAGCACCCCTAACAGATCACTGTATGGTTAAACGTATTGTTGAACCCACCAGCGCATGTTTAAGGGGGGGGGGGATACTGGAAATTTAACTCAAACCTCCTAAAGTGAGCCGTTTTGTCAAGAAATTAGATAAAAATCAGCAATGTAGTTGAAGATCCAAATTTTACAACTTACAGAGATAAATGGGAGTATTTAAAATACAAGGTACGTCAGATCTCCACAGCAAAGAGCAAATTATTAAGCAGGGACATTGGGGAAAAAATGGAATCATTAAAGAAATCAACGATATCTGTAATAAATCCCCACTAAGTGAGAATGACAAAAAAACGTATTCTCCTGCAGTCCTCGCAAGACAACATTTACATTACTAAAGCCAAAGGAGCATATATCAGATCAAGGGAAAATGGATAGAAGAGGGGGAAAGAAGTTCAGCATATTCTATAGATTAGAAAAAAAGAGATGAGCGGAATGCTGTAACAGCACTGCTAATCGATTATCAAGAATGTACGGTCCCTGATAAGATCTCTTAAGGACATTTTCCAGTTCTACACTCCACTCTTCCTCCTTTTCATGTACAGGTGCTGATGCTTTCTTAGAGCACGTTAAGGAATTGGTCCGTAAAGTGCATGAGAGCTTCAAAAATATATGTGATGCAGAGATCAATATGGGTGAAGTGGAAAAAGCCATGACATGTTTATCCTTAGGCAAATCCCCGGGTTTGGATGGTTTGAAAGTAATTTCTATAAGCATTTTTGGGACTATTTCAAAGAACTATTTTTCCCCCATATGTTAATAGAACTCTCCAAAACCCAAATTCTTCCAACTACTATGAAGCAAGGGATCATCGCCCTCATTCCCAAACCTGATAAAAATCCAAAATTAATCAACAATTTAACACCCATAACCCTGCTTAATAATAACTATAAAATTCTAACTCATATTTATGTGAACAGATTGAAAACCGGTATCACAAATTATCTTGGCCACACAATCAGTATAAAAGGATGCTCAATTCATAACAATATATGACTTGCACTTGACATATTGGATTACAACTATTTTTATTCCGTTTGTTTCAAACGTTAAAAAAATGAAAATGTATAATAAAAAGAAAACAAAAGAGAGAAAAAATCAGAACAAGCAAACGATATCGTCCAACATTTGTTTCAAATCTCGGCAGTTCAAAAAGGAGTAGGCAGAAGTTAAAATACTTTTTAATTCTACCCCCTTTTTTATTTCAATATTTTATCAGTGAACAGTGTGATTTAAATGAAAACTCAATCATCTACCACCAGTGACCATGATGTCTAGTAAATCAAACAAAGATAATTCATTCAACAGAACAAGAACAATTTGATTGAAGATGAAGGTTTTATCTTGTTTTTGGATTTTTTTAAAGCCTTTGACATGATTGAACACAAGTTTGTGTTTCGTACTTTAGAATTGTTTGGATCAGGAGAAAACTTTATTACTTTAGTTAAACTCATTTATGAGGATACTAATAACATAGTCTTATTACCACAAGATCCGACTCAAAGATTCTTAATTGACAAAGGAATTAAACAAGGTTGTCCCATCTCTCCTCTGCTTTTTATCGCTGCAGTGGAATTGTTCTCCGTTCTTGTGAAAAGTTCAGATTTTGAAAAATTGACAATATTAGGCAAACAGCTGACAATCAGCCAACTGGCAGATGATACAACCATATTCATGAAAAATGGTAATCAAATTCCAAAAATTCTGAATTCAATCGATTTCTTCTCTACTGCATCTGGTTAAAGATTAAGCCTTAAAAAAATTGGAATTTCTTCCAATTCATAACTCTCATCTGACAACAATTCATAATATCCCTGTTAAATCAACTGTTAACTACTTAGGTATACACATTACAAAGGATAACACACTGGATAATCCCAACATTTGGAATGATCTAGATAAATGTAAATCTTATCTGAATTCGTGGTCCCAAAGAGACATCTCTATTAATGGCCGAATTTTTCTCACAAAAATGGAGTGCATTTCAACATTAATTTACCCAGCTTACTCGATGTCACTCCCCAAAAGTGCAATGAAAGCAATGAACCAGGTCAACTTTAATTATATCTGGAAAAGAAAAACACATTATGGTTAAAGATTATGAGGAAGGAGGGCTAAAAGTCATTGACATTGAATCTATTAATGGTACTATCAAAATAAATTGGTTAAGGTCCTTTGTGAAAAATGAAAACAACTTATGGTTCCATATCCCAGGCCAAATTTTTATGGCACTTGGAGGCATCAACCTTCTTCTTAGATGTGATTATGCCCTTAAAAAACTCCCTATCAAATCATCCACGTTTCTTCAGCAGATGTTACTATATTGGAAAATGATCTACAAGCATAATTTTAGTCCCCATACTACTACATTGTGGAATTGCAGGTATGTGATATTTAGAAATAAATCCTTGTTTTATGAAAATTGGCTTGATTGCCTACCAACACAGGGATTGTTGGTTTGAATCATGTTACCTCCGGCTTGGTCAGGCGTCCCTACAGACACAACTGGCCGTTTTTGTGGGTGGGAAGCTGGATGTGTGTATGTGTCCTGGTTACTGCACTGCACTCTCTCCTCTGGTTGGTTAGGGCATCTGTTTGGGGACTGGGGGACTGGGGGGGGGGGGGGATAGCGTGATCCTCCCGCGCGCTACGTTCCCCTGGCAAAATTCCTCACTGTCAGGTGAAAAGAACTGGCTGGCAATCCCACATGTATCGGAGGAAGTGTGTGGTAGTCTGCAGCCCTCCCCAGATCGGCAGAGGGGTTGGAAAATAGGGTAATTGGCCAAGTATAATTTGGGAGATAAAGTGAGGGGGAAAAGCCACAAAAAAAAGAGGTTTGAGAAAGGAATATGGTCTGTAATGCACTTACTGGAAAATACAGGAAACGTTATATCTTATAAGAATTGTTGTTAAAAATTTAAATGACTGAAAACAATATGATACTGTTATCAAAACAATCCCACACTCTATAATACTGATGTCTTGTAACTTGTACCAAAGTAATGTAGATCCGTACCTTCCTAAACTTTTGGTGAATGGACATGATCTCATCAGTCTAAAATTGCCCAACACCACAATCCGGAGAGTCTTTGTCAAAGAATTATATCCATTTTCATCAAACAGAAACTCAGTTTTACAATATTTCTCCAAAGATGAAGCTTTGTGGTGAGGGACGACATGTAGGTGGCTGGTGTGACAGAGGAAGATGTAGAAGACAGGAAGAAATGGAAACGGATGATCTGCTGTGGCGAACCCTAACAGGAGCAGTAGTAGTAGTAGTCTCCAAAGACGAAGCTGAAAAATTGAGAACAAAATTCTTTAAGTTGCCAATTGCACTAAAAGTAAAGGACGTGCACTTTAAAATTCTCAATGGAATATATCCTTCTGGAGAATTTTTAAGACTAAGATAGGATAGGATAACTCAAGCAAGTCCTTCCAAATCCTGACCTGACTTTCTTGTGTTAAGGGTGGAGCTGGCTTAGCCAAGGGTGTATGAGATTATCACCAGATGCCTTATCAATTACCTTTTCAATTACCTAGCATTACTGAACGTTCTGGTGTTATGGACTTCAGCTGGATTCATAAACATGGTATTTTTGCATAATGTAAGCAGATTCTGTATGATTATCATGATAACAGTTTTCAGATTGCCCAGCACTATTCCACAATCAGGAAAATAACAGTAGAATAACAAAAATAAAACATAGTAAGTGTTATGAAGCTTCCCAATGTCTTGTTTGGGTCCAGTTATTTCAGAATCAGAATGAGAATACTTTATTCATCTCCGAGGGGAAATTGGTTAAATTTATTTATTTACCCAATTTATTTGTTCTTGTTGCATGTGATTTCAGTTGAGTGGTATTTGAGACCCACCACAGCTGACATTATGGGGCTCAAGTCCCACCTAAACAGAACTGGGGTTATGACTCCCAGAGTGGGGGGTTTGAGTCCCACCAAAAAAGTACTGAGTTTGTGTCCCAGAGGTAGCATGATCTGTGCTCCCAGATGAGCGAAACATCTACTTGCTGAGAACATCTGCTGGGCCAGATGTTTTTGTTTTGTTAGTCTGTTTTCTTCAATTTTTTTTTCATCTGCACTCTTTTACTTCATGTAAAATGTAATGCATTGCATTTTAATGTGCAGTATAAAAAAAGTTTGATTTATTGGTTAAAGTGATTGATGTTAAAGTTATAGATTTGAGTGAATGGGAAATACCTGAGTTTGATTTCTGCCATGGACTGATTTCATTAATGTTAATCTGAGTTCCTTGTCCTGACCTCCACCAACCCACTGTCTTTAATTTCACGTAGGCAGACTACCCTGTACAGGAAATCATAAATTATTTTCCAGTCCAATCAATATTTAATACAAACAGATGTCTGCCATTGTGGAGAATTTTCCTAAAGCCAGAAGTCAAACAGCTGATGCCGTGCCGTTATTGTGTCAATGTGTATGTGTAAACTGTGTTTTCACATGCACAATGAGTGAAATGTGAAGAAGGAAAAAGTAGCCAGGTGGGGGACTGGATCTCCAGGGGAATACCATCCTGGAAAAATACATTGGATAACCAATCTTTAGATGCATTGTGGCACCTCATTAACAAATAAGAGATGTGACTTCATTACTGATATGCTTGTTTATCCCAGAAAAGTATTGTGTACTTTCTGTATTACCTACATGTTGCATTGTGAAAAGGAAATGGTACTTGTTAAAACTTTGTGGCAGAGTTTTACATGTAGGCACCAGCATGTGTACAGTAACACGTCTGGACTATTTTCTAGGCAAACTTTAAACAAATTACAAGATAAAGAGCGGTCTTTTTTTTTAATACCCTGCGTATTTCATAGGAACAACCCTGTTTGCATGTGTGATACGTTTTGGAAATAATCTGTTGCAGTCATGCAAAAAATGAAATTAATTTGAAGAAGTCACTGCAATAACTATTGGGTAAATGAATTCAGTAGAAAGTGAAGTACCCATTAGGTGTTAGATTAGACCTTCTATTTTAGGGGACTGCCATTACCACTGCATTGGAACGGAAACTCCATATGTAACAGTTAAACAGTTGCAGACTGTGTATCAAACAGACAGACTTTTAACTGTCATTCAATTTCAATGTAACACTAACTGTTTAGGGTTGTGAGGGGTCATGATCACGAATTGTCAGTGTACTGTGGAGCATGCAGCTGTGCCACTACATGTGAGCAGTGTTGCATATAGAATCATAATTTTCACTTGTGGATTGAATGAGATACAGCAAAAGCAAAGCCCATTTCATCTTCACTGGCACAAATATGAACATTTAAACCTTAGTCTCTCTGATCCTCACCTACCAGGCTCTCAACATCCATATAGTATCTATATATCACCAGTCAGATCCAAGGAAATGTGTATGTACTAATACAAAAATTATAATTAAAAAGGTAATCTTTGGGCGTCTGGGTAGCGTGGTGGTTTATTCCGTTGCCTACCAACACTGGGATCACCAGTTCAAATCCCCGTATTACCTCCAGCTTGGTCGGGCGTCCCTACAGACACAATTGGCCGTCTGCGGGTGGGAAGCCAGATGTGGGTATGTGTCCTGGTCGCTGCACTAGCGCCTCCTCTAGTCGTTCGGGGCACCTGTTCGGTTGGGGGGGGGGGTTGCATGATCCTCCCACGTGCTATGTCCCCCTGGCAAAACTCCTCACTGTCAGGTGAAAAGAAGCGGCTGGCAACTCCACATGTATCAGAGGAGACGCGGTAGTCTGCAGCCCTCCCCAGATCGGCAGAGGGGATGGAGCAGTGACTGGGACGGCTCAGAAGAGTGGGGTAATTGGCCAAGTACAATTGGGGAGAAAAAGGGTGGAAAATTCCAAAAAAGAAAAAAAAGGTCATCTTTGCGCTCCAAAAACTGTAGGTGTTGTGCAGTGATGGGACCCTGAGAAGGAGGATTTGGACATCTAAATCGGTAGGAAAAAAGAGGGTTAAACATTTTTTTCAAAGAGCTTCTTAAAGGTGAAATCATTGTTGAAGGTGGTTTTCAAAATGAGAGTAGGGGGATTTTGAGGGGGACAAGGATACATCATCTGGTTGAAAACTGATCGCTCTCTGGTTACTGGCTTTGGGGCACAGTTCATGTTTACAATAGTTACTGGACTGTTGCGGGCCAAGGAATTCCTGTGTAACACAAAACTCAATTAACCTTACTTGCCTAAGCTGACTACAACTCAGTAACGTGTGCGGTTGTGCAAAACTGTTGGGAAAACCTGTTGCAGATCTTTTTATTTTTCATTGCAATATTAGATTTTATAATTGCTGAGCTGTTTCCACACATGCTGTTTTGTGCACTCAAAAAGAAATTTGCCAGAATTTGTTTTGTAGTCATTTTGAAACAGGCATGCAGGATAATGCAACTAAAAAAAAAGTTGTTTGACAAACTGATGCTTTTTGACCCGAGTTTTAGTTTTTAGAGATTGGAGTAAGCAGCTTGGCTGCATTGACCGAATTTATTGTTAGGTCTTTGTGTTTTCTATGTTGGCCTATATGTCGTTCTGTGTTTTTAAACCCCCTGCTATGTCAACATGCTGTCACTATGTGGAAACGAGACCACATTCTTCTGGAAAGAAAGTGTGGAATGTGGAGGAGTCCAGGATTCAAGTCACAGTTGGGTGAACCCATGATTGGCTTCCCTTATCCATGAAACTCAACCAGCAGCCTAGCGAGGAACCCACATGGCGCCGTAAGCAGCAGTTGAGAGTAAATGAACAGCTCTCAATTATCTGCTTGTCAGGAGGAACCAGGGAATAGGTGGTGTCACAGATGCAGTGTAGGGAAGCTGTGAACATGTCAGCAGACACAGGTCAACAGCTTACAAATGTTTAGGACCAGCCAAACAGCTGGTCCTGTTGCGAAGCTAGTTCATGGTTTGCTGTTGTTTTGTGGGAAAACAAGTTGTGCAAGGCAAACAGAGGTGGGAGTCGTAGACACATGGCTCGGATCATAATTGATTGCAATTTTTTGTACATGGTGAGTGAAACAAGGTTTATAGATGACTCAGTTGAATGGTGTGGAGGAAGTCCAGAGGCTGTGTGGATTTGCAGGTGATTAGTTGTTGGGAGGCCTAGATAAGTAGGGTGACACTTCTGAGGAAAGAAGCTTTGGGCTGCTGGTATTCCTGGGCTGCCGTTGTGTCCCAGAGGAAAGTTTTTTAACAGTTGCTGGCCGTGTCAGACAGTTCCTGTATAGAGAGCAGCTGGCAGATAACAATGACCCGCAGTAACGTGGGCAAACTGCTAGAGTTTCTCACCGGGGAAGGAAGTTATAAAGTGATACCAGACTGTCATGGAGGATATGAAAATGTTTCCATTTATCAACCTATGAAAATCAGCCACCATAGGGAGTGAGAGTATGACTGATCTTACTCAGTGGCTGTGAGACTTATCATTCGCTTTGGGCCTTTTTAAAATGAGGCTGTAGCATATTTTCAGTCCTGAGGGTGTATTTGTGGTCCCAGAGTAAGGAGTTTAATTAATTAAGTAATTAATTAAATAAAATATATTTATATATATTTTTTTCTAGATATACACTACCGTTCAAAAGTTTGGGATCACCCAAACAATTTCGTGTTTTCCATGAAAAGTCACACTTATTCACCACCATATGTTGTGAAATGAATAGAAAATAGAGTCAAGACATTGACAAGGTTAGAAATAATGATTTGTATTTGAAATAAGATTTTTTTTACATCAAACTTTGCTTTCGTCAAAGAATCCTCCATTTGCAGCAATTACAGCATTGCAGACCTTTGGCATTCTAGCTGTTAATTTGTTGAGGTAATCTGGAGAAATTGCACCCCACGCTTCCAGAAGCAGCTCCCACAAGTTGGATTGGTTGGATGGGCACTTCTTTGAGCAGATTGAGTTTCTGGAGCATCACATTTGTGGGGTCAATTAAACGCTCAAAATGGCCAGAAAAAGAGAACTTTCATCTGAAACTCGACAGTCTATTCTTGTTCTTAGAAATGAAGGCTATTCCATGCGAGAAATTGCTAAGAAATTGAAGATTTCCTACACCGGTGTGTACTACTCCCTTCAGAGGACAGCACAAACAGGCTCCAACAGGTACTATTTAATGAAGATGCCAGTTGGGGACCTGTGAGGCGTCTGTTTCTCAAACTAGAGACTCTAATGTACTTATCTTCTTGCTCAGTTGTGCAACGCGGCCTCCCACTTCTTTTTCTACTCTGGTTAGAGCCTGTTTGTGCTGTCCTCTGAAGGGAGTAGTACACACCGGGGTAGGAAATCTTCAATTTCTTAGCAATTTCTCGCATGGAATAGACTTCATTTCTAAGAACAAGAATAGACTGTCGAGTTTCAGATGAAAGTTCTCTTTTTCTGGCCATTTTGAGCGTTTAATTGACCCCACAAATGTGATGCTCCAGAAACTCAATCTGCTCAAAGAAGTGCCCATCCAACCAATCCAACTTGTGGGAGCTGCTTCTGGAAGCGTGGGGTGCAATTTCTCCAGATTACCTCAACAAATTAACAGCTAGAATGCCAAAGGTCTGCAATGCTGTAATTGCTGCAAATGGAGGATTCTTTGACGAAAGCAAAGTTTGATGTAAAAAAAATCTTATTTCAAATACAAATCATTATTTCTAACCTTGTCAATGTCTTGACTCTATTTTCTATTCATTTCACAACATATGGTGGTGAATAAGTGTGACTTTTCATGGAAAACACGAAATTGTTTGGGTGATCCCAAACTTTTGAACGGTAGTGTATATTTATATATATATATTGCATGTTTTGTGATGGAACCAATGGTAAAACAAGCATCCAATGTTTGCAGTGTAGGTCAGTGCCTACTCTTATGTGTAACAACAGTGAAGGTAATATTTTCAATGGAATGTCTATACTGGGAATGCTATTTTTTTTTTTATTTATTTCTGATTTTTCCCTTTTTCTCCCAATTTAGTGGCCAATCGATCCCTATTTTAATTCAAACACCCACCCTCGTACTGCATGCGTTCGCCAACTGTATCTCTCCGGCCGGCAGTCTCGAAAGAGACCGCCTCCCCACTTTCGTGACAAGGCGACTCCAGGCCGAACCACTGCTTTTTCCGACACACACAGAGACACATTCATATGACGAACACAAGCCGACTCCGCCCCCCTCCCGAAGACAGCGCTGCCAATTATCGCTGCTTCATCGAGTCCGGCCATAGTCGGATCTGACGAGACCGAGGCGCGAACCCCAGTCCCCAGTGGGCAACTGCATCGACACAAAGCCGATGCTTAGACCGCTACACCACTGCAGACCCTGGAATGCTATATTTTTTTAACTATGTTATTAATCTCCGTGGGGAAATTCTCTACATTTAACCCATCCTAGTTGTGTAGCTAGGATCAGTGGGCCACCGCCGTGCAGCGCCTGGGGACCAACTCCAGTTCTTCTTTCCATTGCCTCAGTCAGGAGCACAGACAGGAGTATTACCCCTAACATGCATGTCTTTTTCATGGTGGGGAAACCGGAGTACCCGGAGAAAACCTACTGCAGACATGGGGAGAACAGGCAAACTCCACACAGAGGATGACCTGGGATGACCCCCAAGTTTGGACAACCCCGGGTTTTGAACCCAGGACCTTCTTGTTGTGAGGCGACAGCACTTAACCATTGGGCCACTGTGCCACCCAGGGTCTTTAGGTTTTTAGCAGACATTTGAGATCTTGAATGAGTCAAAAAAGGCTGACTTAGATGAGTTGTTTTTACTCCATTCCACAGTGACCTTTAGTTTGACATTCTTGGTACCAATGCAATCCAGATCTCTAGTGTCATTTTATTTTGTCACTCTAGTTTAGACACAAAGTCTGATAGAACCACTTAAGTTTGTGTGGCTGCTGGCAGGTGCATAGAGGCAAGACATCTAAAGCACTATTGCCTCACCACTGGTTGGGTTGACATCATTTTATTTTCATGACAGCATAACTGACTTTTTTTTTGTTGCATTTTCCATCTTTATTGGATAGTGATAGTAGAGAGAGACAAAAAAGGCAGGGGAGAGAGAGGGGATGACATGCAGCAAAGGGCCCGGGCCAGATGCGAACCCTGGCCGCTGCAGTAAGGACTCAGCCTTATGTGGTATGCACTCTACCGGGTGAGCCACCAGAGCATCCCCAACTGACTGATCTTTGATTCAGCTGCCTGCGTGACTTGTTGTCATATGTTTGTTCACATTAATTTTATGTATACATCTATAAGAATGTCCCTGTTTTCAGGTCTGGTAGTTGCAGTAGTGTTGGACAATATGGGAAATATTATTATTGTAATAATCATATGGATTTTTAAACAATTACAGACGAGTGACGAATCAAACGAAAATCCTGAATGCTTGACCCCCTACAGTTAGGGGGTCTGGGGGCTCTGTTATGCTTTGGGGGGCATTTTCCTGCCATGGTTTGGGTCCACTTGTCCCCTTAGAGGGTAGGGTCACTGCAAATCAATACAAAAGTTATTCTGAATGGTCACCTTTATCCTATGATGAGACATTTCTATCCCGATGGGAGTGATCTCTTCCAGGATGACAGTGTCCCCATCCACAGGGCATAAGGGGTCACTGAGTGGTTTGATGAGTATGAAAAGGATGTAAATCATGTGCTATGGCCTTCACAGTCACCGGATCTCGACCCAGTTGAGCACCTATGGGAGATTTTGGACTGAGGTGTTAGACAGCACTTTCCACCACCACCATCAAAACACCAAATGAGGGAATATCTTTTGGAAGAATGGTGGTCCATCCCTCCAGTAGAGTTCAGAGACTTGTAGAATCTATGACAAGGAGCATTGAATCTGTTCTGGAGGCTCGTGGTGGCCCAACACCTTGTTAAGAAACTTTATGTTGTTGTTTTTTTTCTTCTTTAATTTGTCACCAGGTATGTCATGATACCTGCTTAAAAATGCAGAAATACCAAGAATCAAACTGAGGTTCATAACAGCACGGGTTTGTTAAAGTATAGTATCAAACCAGAACTAGTTTGCAAATAACACTTGCTGGAATATTTCAGACCTCATTTTATGAGAAACTTAAGGAAGGCTAATAAATCCTCATTATCATTCATTCAGACATTTTGTATCACGATGTGACGATATCTTAAAAGCTTTTTATTTTGGTCATCTTCAAATCAAAACAAGTGGCCTCCTTATTAAGTGCATGTAGCTAGTTCCCATTTCGCACTCTTTTTGCTCATATAATTGCCTAAATTCTTTGAGGCTTAGATCAAACAGAGTAGCATCATATAGTTCCTCCAAATTTTTCAGCCACACACTGACAGTGCAGTCATCCAGTTAAATGTCATCCCTGCAGTCATGTATAAAGGAGCTGATGGAGCCTCCTCCAATTTTCACTCTCATTTAGTGTTGCATAATGTTGTGCAGCTGCTTGGAACCACAGGTTGACAGCCAACATATACCAGCTCCCTGATTAGTCATCATTTCATAAAAATTTACAATAAGAGGTATGCCCATTTTTTTCCGAGTGTATGAACTGCCTTATTATTAAATTCTAATCAAAAGGTTAAAGGTTACCTAAGGGAAATTGGAGTTGATTTTCAACATAAAAATCCATTTTTTTTTAATGCAGGGATGCAATTTATCAGCATTTATTCTTAACTGTAGTTTTTATCTATCCGTCAAATCTTGTTATTCATCTATCATTTGTATGCTGCGATTACTCTCCTTCTGTGGGAATTTGGACAGCTACATGCTCTGGTGTTCCTGTAGTTCCTCTTTCCCTTTAGTTTCATACTCTTATTGCTGTTAATATGAACTGACAGAAGGATTATGAGTTGACCATACAGGCTGTCAGCTTTAATATGAGGATATTTTTAGCCATATCATGTCAAAAGTTTTAACAACTACTTCCCTTTTTTCTGTACGTGACCCAGGGGTGCTCCAGCAAAGAGTGGTGGCTCTGGAGCAGGAGAGAGCTGAGTTTATAAAACTCAAGCAGCAGCTAGAGGCTGAGTTCAACCAGAAACGAGCAAAGTTCAAAGAGCTCTACCTGTCAAAGGAAGGTAACTATCTTACAGTCCCATGCTTCCAGAAATTCTTCAGCCCTTCATGACTTGGTGTTTGCTTCGACAGTGTAAAGAGACTAAGTCGGTGTTGTGTCACTTTTCTTTTTCTCCTCTCCCCACTCCAAAAATGCTGAATTTTTTGTCATTGTTTTTATGCCTCCCTTGACTCTCCTTCCTTTTTCCCTTTTGCATCCCTCCCTCATTCCTTCCACCTCCATCATCCCTTTTCTTATTATTCTCCTTTATTTGACTCCTATTGCTGCCCTCACGCCTTCTTCCTCCCTATCAAATGTGTGTTAATCCCTCCCTCCTCTCTTTTCAGAGGAGCTGAAGAGGCAGGCGGCATCCCTGGATGGAGCCCAGGCCGAGCTGAGCTCCATCCAGGCCCAGCTGGCTCAGGCGCAGGCCGAGATGGAAAACATCAAAGCAGTGGCCACCGTGTCAGAGAGCACCAAGCAGGAGGCCATTGACCAGGTTCGCAGCCAGTGGCAGGAGGAGGTGGCCTCTTTGCAGGCTATCATGAAAGGTGAGCATGATGGGCTTAAGTTTTTTCTATGCTCAGTAAGGGAAATAAATTAAATTAAAACCCACCCATTGGCCACTCCTCTCCCCCATCAAAACAGCGTTGCTTGCACTCTCTCCCTCCAAGTGAACCGAGTATCATTTTATAATATGTGGCATAACCAGCACGAGCACTAAGAGAACATCTAATGTTTGCTAGCCTTCGCAGTCAATAATGGACTATGCCTATATCCTAAATAGGGGTGTGTGATATGAGGATATTAGATCATGAACGATTAAAATGTCTCCACAATTTGCCTTTACAGAGAGATCGTTAGAATCGTGCTACAGTGCACTTTGTATCAGTTGCAGTTCTGTGGCTCATACACGCATTCAAAGTTGTTTTCTCAACCAAATCTTATATCACACTATTTGCTCGTCTGTTTTGCGCTTTCCCTAGAGACACACCAATAAGCCAATAATAGCAAACAGTAGGTAGTGCCTTGGATTTCTTCCCCTCCCCCTTTTTTTTGGCAATGTAGCAGCATGGATGACAACTTGTAGGAATTTGCCTCTAAGAAGAATTTGACATCGTTAATATGGAACTGTTTGGATTTTCCAAAACCAACATGGCGCAAACATTGCAAAGATAATGTTTGCACATTGGATGGCAACACAACGAACCTTTTCAACCACCCCAAAAGAAAGTGGGCTGGGCGTCCGGGTAGCATAGCGGTCTATTCCGTTGCCTACCAACATGGGGATTGCTTGTTCGAATCCCTGTGTTACTTCTGGTTTGGTCGGGTGTCCCAACAGACACAATTTGCAATGTGTCTGCAGGTGGGAAGCTGGATGTGGGTATGTGTCCTGGTCGCCGCACTAGCGCCTCCTCTGGTCGGTCAGGGTGCCTGTTCAGGGGGGAGGGGGAACTGGGGGGAATAGTGTGATCCTCCCACGTGCTACGTCCCCCTGGGGAAACTGTCAGGTGAAAAGACGCACCTGGCAACTCCACATGTATCGGAGGAGGCATGTGGTAGTCTGCAGCCCTTCCCGGATCAGCAGAGGGGGTGGAGCAGCGACCGGGATGGCACGAAAGAGTGGGGTAATTGGCCAGGTACAATTGAGGAGAAAAGGGGGAAATCACCCCCCCCTCAAAAAAAGAAAGACATTGGGCCAAAGAGCATGCCGACAGTCTACAACCACGTAGCCAGAGGCTACAAGGCCAAAACAAATAACTCTAATGAAGGCATGTGAGAATGGTACTCCGTATGACAAGACAAGTAAGCGCTGGAAAGAGGTAACCGGTGCAGTGACCATGTCACAATTCTTATTGAATGTTCATACTTTGCAGAATTGCACACTTGATTAAAATCAGTCTGAAAACATACTTTGGCCTAAATGGTCAGTTTTATTCTTTTTTCTGTTAGGTTTTATTACCTTGTTGGGCTATATTTTTTAAATAGGGAAATTAGTTTGTTGTACTGTCCAGTAACTTGCAAAATAGTCTTTAAAACCAACATCAAAAAGAATCGTGATAAGATCGTGGATCGTGATCCTGCCAGAAAAAAGATTGTGATATGATATTTTAGCCATATCGCCCACCCCTAATCCTAAACATATGCAGATTGAAGTAGAGAGTCAAGTCAAGTTAGTTTTATTTGTATAGCCCAATATCACAAATTACAAATTTGCCTCAAGGGGCTTTACAACAACACAACATCCTGTCCTTGGACCCTCACATCGGATAAGGAACAACTCCCTAAAAAAAAACAAAAAACCTTTAACAGGGAGAAAAAATAGGAAGAAACCTCAGGGAGAGCAACAGAGGCTGCTCCTTCACTAGTGGCAGCCAATGCAAAAATGTCAACCTTTGGGGATATAGCAGAGTGTTAGTTAAAGTCCAAATTAATGAGCTATTGTTCTGTACCGTGGTCCTACCCGGGTAGCAGTATGCATCATAGGAATACACATGCATTTTATTTTAAACAAAACTGTCATTAGCAAGTTTCTTTTTTTAGTGTGCACAATTGATTTTGGTATAAAATCCAGCTCAAGGTCCCCAGAATACATAAATGGCTACATAGCATTTGCCTCCTTACCTCCGATTGTAATCCCTGTATACTGTAGTTACATTGTCTGCCTTTAATGTTGGTAGCTCTAGTATTAAACTGTTTATTTTCCCATTCAGTGCTGCACACAACCTCTGTTCTTAAATTGGATGTGTTCATAAAGGTTCATCAGATTCAAATTTACAGCTCATAAAAAGTCATGGGTATAACTATACTACAGCCTATCTAATGACGCTTAACTTGGAGTGGTTAATTAAAATGAATGCACTGAACTGCGATTACTCTCTGTACCATTCCTCAGACACTATATGTGAGTATGAGGTGCAGTTTCACCAGCGTCTGGAGCAGGAGCGCACCCAGTGGAACCAGTACCGTGAGGCAGTGGAGAGGGAGCTGGGCGAGCTGAGGCGCCGACTCACCGAGGGGCAGGAAGAAGAGAACCTGGAGGACGAAATGAAGAAAGTGGGCCTAATTATTGATCTATCTCTTGGGACTGAATTAGCGTCCCATCTAGGGGCTGTCTGTGCATCAGGTTGCAGCATGCTACAGAAATCGAAGATATTGTGCTGTGCTATACTCCCCTCTGGCTCAAAGAATGCAGAATACAAAGAATTTCTACACTGACAAGTCTCACTCATACCCTTGATCAGTGTTTTTGAGGCTTAAAAAATGTTTCTGTTGCAGAAGGTGCCATTATACAATAAGTCCATGTTAGTCTTGTATCATGTTAAACGTTGCCTTTTTCTGTAGTACAACTGGTAGCCAATCCAGGTTTGAAAGAATCTGGTGCTGAGCCTTTCATTACATCAGTGGTCTTATAAAACTAAATGAAATGGATGAAAAACATTTGTATATGAAGTTAGTTTTTAATAAAGTTGTCTCCCCCTACTATTTAAAGGCCCAGGAGGATGCAGAGAAGCTGCGCTCCGTCGTGATGCCCATGGAGCAGGAAATTGCAGCTCTGAAAGCCAAACTTGCCACTGCTGAAGACAGGGTGAAGGAACTTGAGGCCTCTAAGGTTAGTGATCCATGATTCAAAAAGTGAAATTATAATTCAGTAATGATTGTTAATGTGAGACAATACATTGCATTTAGCCTCTCTAACACAACCTTGTTATCTCCCCCCACCCTGATTACGACAAGACTTCCCTTTTACGCCTCCACCTGTTTCCTCCCTATATCATACCGTAAGATGCTCAGGAGAGACAAAAGAACTTTAAAAAATGAGTGTGCATAACTGTGAAATCTGTTTGAACATGCATCATTCATAAATAGATCACATTTGCACAAATGGAAACTAATATAATAAATTCAGATTCAGAACAGTAGATTGCACATTTTATAATAGACCATCTGTATTTAAATCAAAGTGGGCCACAGCAAATCTTGTTTCTCCTCCTCCTTTTGTTTATTATTTCTACAGGCCACACAAATATGAATACTAAGTTGTATTCCTTTCAACAATAGTCTGAATTGGTCTATTGAAAACACTGGCCAATGTGTTCCTCCTGCTGAATGAAATCAAGCAAATGCGTGTATGTGTGTGTGTGTTTCTCTGAAGAATGTGTCCATTTAAAATGGTGCCATGCAGAAGAATAGAACTGGTAGAGTAAGATAGAAGACATTAAGAACATAAATAAATTTGATCTGCATGTATCTGATTTTTTTTTTTTTTGCAGGTAAAAGAGCTCAACCATGTGCTTGAGGCTGAAAAGTCATGCCGCACGGACCTGGAGATGTATGTAGCTGTGCTGAACACACAAAAGTCTGTCCTGCAGGAAGATGCAGAGAAACTACGCAAAGAGCTCCATGAAGGTAAACCTTGTGATCACTTCTCAGATAGGCTCTGATATACGGTTGAAGTGATGACAGGTAGGATCTGAGTTAAAGTGGGATTAAAAAGATAATAATGATTATAATAGCTTTGTCTATATAGCACTTTTCTAAATGTTCTCAACAAAAGTGCCCGGAGTTGTTGTCAGTCAGTATGACAGTCTTAACGGCCTTTATGTTTTCCCTAGATTTACTTCACTTTGTTTCCCCAGAATTTATTTTCCCTTTACTAAAAATATATTACCAGTCCCACTGTCATTCAAATATGACAACTGACCATTTGTAATAGTTTATAATTCCAATGCCACAGGCCTAAATGTTGATGTGTAGTACATATTGCACCCTATTTTTTGACGCAATAGCAATATCTGTAAGCTATCTCGCTGTAATTTCATCATAATTCATTTATAACAACATTTAATTTTCAAAGTGTCTTAAACTATTACCACAGCTAGATAATGAATGTAATCTCTAATGCTTTTCAAGTTGGTTTGGGACGTGTATGAGCCTTCCATTACGTACTTGACCCACCTTGGTGCTGAATGCGTTGACAGCGCTGATCAAGGTGCCACATTTCTTTCTTACCCTGCAGCTAAAAGCTGAGCTTATTAAGCTTAGCTGTCAAACCTGTGAAAAATCACAAGTGTAGGAGCTATGCATCCCCTGATATTTCTTCATGCTCCTTGTTAGGTGACTCCAAAATGAATTTGATCTCAGGCAGTAGGTTAATAAACCTCTGCAGCACTTTGCAGAGACTGAATCACTATTACCTCTGCATGCGGGATCATAGTCTCCATTTGCAGTGTCAGTCTTTTATAGTAATAACTTAAATAAGTGGTGCTGCAATTTCTCACAATTGATGTCATGAGAGAAATCCACAACTTTACTATAGTAGCTAAGCTAGTACATTATGAAGATTCACATGAGGTTAATTTAAACTCTGATAAATCTGTGTCCTTACGACACAGTGCAGTCAAGCGTCAACACATAACATGCATTATGGGCACCTTTTCTGTATTTATTGTTACCAAAAATCTATGAAGGGGAATGTTGTCGTCACCCACAAACCTTTTGAACTCATATCCAACCTTATGTTTTGTTCTCTCATTTACTTTTGAAGTGTGAGGAAATACTTTTTATTTGACGAATCCATGAGAGCAATGCAAACAAACACCATTAGATACACTGACTTAATGTAGCCCAATGTAACACTAACTTTACAAGAGCATGTCATTGGCAGAATCAACTGGAAAAGTTGAAATTCATTTGACTGGTGCAAATTGAGATCAACAAGCCTAATCAATGGGTTGATGACCCCTGTTCTGAGGCATGTCTTATTTATGTGTTTATTACAATAATAACAATATAAACCATCAAATATTGTGCTGCAGATTCTTGGCTACTTATTATTAAGTGACCAGTTTGATTTAATCATATACACAGGTGCTTCTATAAAACTTAACCTGTCTCCCAGGGGCGTCCGGGTAGTGTGGTGGTCTATTCCATTGCCTACCACCATGGGGATCGCCGGTTCGAATCCCTGTGTTACCTCCAGCTTGGTCGGATGTCCCTACAGACACAATTGGCCATGTCTGCGGGTGGGAAGCTGGATGTGGTTATACGTCCTGGTCGCTGCACTAGTGCCCCTTCTGGTTGGTTGGGGCACCTGTTTGGGGGGAGGGGGAACTGGGGGGGGAATAGCGTGATCCTCCCACGTGCTACATCCTCACTGTCAGGTGAAAAGAACTGGCTGGTGACTCCACATGTATCAGAGGAGGCCTGTAGTAGTCTGCAACCCTCCCTGGATCAGCAGAGGGGGTGGAGCAGCGACCGGGATGGCTTGGAAAATAGGATAATTGGCCAAGTACAGTTGGGGAGAAAAAGGGGTAAAAATCCCCCCCCCCCCAAAAAAAAACTTAACCTGTCTCCCAAAAGCAGATTTGTATCTTTGATAAGTTCTGCCTACCTCGCGTGTGTCCTACCCAAGGAGTGCTTAATTCAAAAGATATGTCTTAAGCTTGACTAGACAATGTGCAGTTGTATCAAATTTGGGCTGTGTAGACTTAACTCCTCTCTAAATTGCAGCAGTTGTGCATACAAACTCTGTCAGTCTCTTTTTTTCTTTGCGGTGCAATCTAAACCTTTCCCCTCTCACTCTATTATTCCCTTTATCCGCTGCTTTGTGGGTCAGTGTGTCACAAGCTGGAACTGGAGCGCCAGCAGCACAACCAGCTGAAGCACACATGGCAGCGGGCCAACGACCAGTTCCTCGAGTCTCAGCGTCTGCTGATGAGGGATATGCAGAGGATAGAGAGTGTGCTGTCCTCTGAACAGCTCCGTCAGGTGGAGGAGATGAAGAAGAAAGACCAGGTAGACATGACTGTACACAAACAAATATGTATAGGCATTACATTTACATCTTACATTTTCTCATTTAGCAGACTTTTTTTTATTCAAAGCAACCCACAAGAGAGTCAGCAATTAGCAAATGCATCTGTGTGTCAACCTACAAGCATCTCAGAGCACTAGCAATCATATCAGAACCAAAAGTACATATCAAGTGCAATTAGTGTAAGTGTGTAATAGGTAAATCACCAATAGTGTCACAAGTAAAAGGAAGTTCAAATTAAGAATTACCATGACAATGTCACAAATCAGTGTAGCAGTCATGTAGAGACTGTCTACGAATTAAGGTAGGCCAGCAAAATTTCCTTTTTTGGGGGGGGGGGTTCTTAAATGAAGTGAATGAGCTTGTAGCTTTGACGGAAACTGGGAGTTCAACCATTTGGGGGACAGGTGAGAGAAAAGTCTAGAAGAAGGGCTTATCCCTTTTGAACGTAAACATAGATATTAGGTTTCCAGAGGTCAAATGAAGAGGGTGAGCGTATATGTACAAGTTGATAATGATTTGCAGGTGAGTCTGGTTAAGGTAGGCCAGGTAAGTCTAGCTCCTGGCTGCTGTGTGCACATCGTGGCAGGTTGGAAACTGAGCATGCAGCATCATTCTGGATTCTGTGAAGCATTTGGATAGCAGGGGATGGGAGATCAGTGATAAGTGCATTGCAGTAGTCTGACCAAGAGATGAATAGGGCCTGGACAAGGAGCTGCGCAACAAGCTCTGATAGGCATCATGTAGAGCAAAGTGGCGGGAATGGGACACAGCCACAGTATGGTAAAAAAAATTAGAGCTGGTTATCTATCATCACCCTGAGGTTCATTGGATCTGGATGTCATGATTTTTGATGTATGGAACCTGATCAATATGTCCCTGGAGATGGAGGATTTTGGAAGGGATGACCAGCAACTCAGAAAGGTTGAACTGTAGGTGCCACTCCCTCATCCATACAGATTTGCTAGCAAGGCAAGCAGCAACCTGAGTAGATGCCTCAGAGTCCTCTGGCAGAAAAGAATGGTTGAGGTCGGCGTCATCAACATAGCAATAGTAAGAGAAGAAAAATAGTGAGCTGAGCCTTGAGGCACGTCAGTTGTGACCCCTCAGGAGGGTGAACACTTGACATCTCCTTAAGATAAGTAAGTGTCCATTGGATCAGTTAAAACACTGAGCCAAAGCGTGAGATTGACTAGATTGGCACTGACCTGCCAATCAATTAGCGGGGAAGTCAGTTCAATCCCTGATGTGTTTCTTTTTGTGTGTGTGTGCATACGTGCATGTGGTTGCTTACACCTCAGACATTTTAAGTGTCCCGGGACTGCTGAATGGTTGCACTAGTCAACAAGTATTAAAACTGCTGCTCTTACTTATCATTGCTAGACCATAAAATAAAATGGTTTGCACTGTAGCATATAGTGGACTCGACTTACAGGCTGATACAATAGTGTAATTTGAACCTATATTTATATGCAATCATATAAGTTGTGTTCACAACTGTTTTCTAAATTTAGGAATTATTACATAGTAGACAGTTGTTATGCACATTTGCTAGTTTTTCCACTTAGAGAAATCTTGAATAGATTAACACTGCTGCCTATGTTGGAGTTACTCATATAAATAAGAGTACATAAAGGCAAGTTGGTGCACTTTCTAATCCCATATAATCAGAAAAGAGTTTAGATAGAAAAGAACTTAGTTAAAAAAATATCAACGCTGTCAAAGATGAGTGAGGATAATTAACATCTGTTCAAATGACAGAATTTACATATTTCTGCAACTATTATAATATTAATGAAGGAGTGCCTGGTCTTAGTGGATTACTGAAGTTTTTAAGGTAGGGTTCAGCAACTCCAGCAGAATGCGAATCATCTTCATAAATTGCTACTCATAGATTGATTTTTATGGATTTGCTCTTATGTTATAGAATAGAATAGAAGGATCTTTATTTTCACTGTACTCAGGTACAATGAAATTTTGCAGACTTCTCTCAATGTAGGTAAAATGAATAAATAAAAACAATATGAAAAATGGAAGCCACTAATTAAATTAATGAATAAAAGCATTACGAAAAAATTGAAGCCACTAATTAATTAAATTACATTTATACATTTAAAAAGTTAAAGACGTGGTCCGCGGTGGTGTAGCGGTCTAAGCATCGACTTTGTGTCGATGCAGTTGCCCACTGGGGACTGGGGTTCGTGCCTCGGTCTCGTCAGATCCGACTATGGCCGGACTCGATGAAGCAGCAATCATTGGCAACGCTGTCTTCGAGAGGGGGGCGGAGTCGGCTTGTGTTCGTCACATGAATGCGTCTCTGTGTGTGTCGGAAAAAACAGTGGTTCGGCCTGGAGTCGCCTTGTCACGAAAGTGGGGAGGCGGTCTCTTTCGAGACTGCCGGCCGGAGAGATGCAGTTGGCGAACGCATGCAGTACGAGGGTGGGTGTTTGAATTAAAATAGGGATCGACTGGCCACTAAATTGGGAGAAAAAAGGGAAAAATCAGAAATAAATTTATAGAAAAAGTTAAAGAGGTTATAAATTGTATGTGGTAGCAGTCTCTGGGGGTGGAGGTGGGTGCATGTGCGTGCGTGTGTGTCACAGTCTTTAGTGTGTGTCACAGTCCCTGATATATATGTGTGTGTATGTGTGTGTGGTGGTCCTTAATATGTATGTCTGTTTGTGCTCACAATACCTGTATTCTGTTTTGCGGTTGGGCAGGAAGGGGTGTGATGGAGGCCACAGCTCTGGGAAAGAAGCTGTTCCTCAGTCTGTTGTTGCAGGATCTTATTGTCCTGAACTGTTTGCAAGACGGCAGTGGTTCAAACAGGGAGTTGCCACAGTATGTGGTGTCCCTGACGATGCTGCTCGCTTTCTTCCTCAGTCGATTTGCATAGATGGTGTCCAGTTTTGGGAGCTCCATCCCAGCAATGCGCTGGGCCACCTTCACCACATGATGCAGGTCCTTTCGCTCAGTGGCTGTACAGCTGACATACTACACACTAATGCAGTTAGTCAGGATGCTCTCAATGGTACTCCTGTAGAAATTTTATCAGCAATTTCTGTGGGATCTGGGCCTGTTTCAGCTTCTTGAAGAAGAATAATCTTTGTTGGGTCTGTTTGCCACCTGACCTTAAAACTAAATCATGCTGTGCTGTTGATCCATGGATTTTGGTTAGGAAACACCTTTATTGTCTTTTGTGATAGCACACTTTCTGTGCAAAAGTTTGTATCCTAGGACTGATCCAGCATATACGTACTTCAAGGTCTGTCCCTTCTGCAAACAAATCCCATTCAGTGTCATCAAAGCAGTCTTGCAGCATTTAGATGGCTTCCTCAGACCACACTTGTACTGTCCTGATAGCTGGTTTTGTTCTGCAGATCCGTGGTTTGTAACCTGGGGTCAAAGTTGGGGGAAATATGGTGTGATTGTCCTAGATGTGAGGATAGGATCTCTTTGAATGCTCCTGGGATGTTTGTGTAGACTTGGTCCAGTAAGTTGTGCTCTCTTGTTGGGAAATTCACATTTTTATGAAATTTGGGAATGGCCTGTTTGAGATCCACATGAGTGAAGTCCCCTGCTACAATGATCACACCGTCTGGGTGTGCCATAAGCTGTTTGTTAATGTCGTGATGTAGCTTTTCCAATGCTCACTTAGCCTTAGCTTGTGGGGTGATTTATACTGCCATGATTGTTATTGTCGTGAATTCCCCCAGGAGAAAACAGTGATCTGCACCTTACCATTAGGAGCTTATGTCTTTTGCTTCTACCTGTTGTTTCAACATATTTTCATACCATTTGTTTGATGCCTTCTTGGCTTGTGTTTTATTTTAGTACTTTTCTTTTTTTTAATTGTTGCTTTAAAAAGTTACTTAAAATGTTGTTTCTTATTGTTGTTTTGTTTGTTGTATCTGTTAAAGAATTTGATTAGGATAAAGGTCTGACTCAATTTTTTAAAAATTAATAGATGTTTTTTTTTTTTTTTTGGGCTGTGGTTACATTTGTTATCAAATCCAAAGCTTAGAGAAACTTAGTTGAAGTGAGTTGGTGGAGCAATACCATCAGTTAGTAGAACTAAACTCTTAACTTCAATCCTAGGAGGAAGATGAAAAAGAGAGGCTGAGCCAAGTCAAGGAAATACAAGAGGAGGATGGGGGAGACCACACAGAGCCTTTAGATGACTTATTCTTAGGGCTGAGTGTGGAAGAGGTATGAGGATCATGTAATTTAATATGCCCTTTGGAGGGAAGCAAGTATGCTATTATTCTCTTGCATCCTATTATGTTTCCCTTTACTAATTTGATCTTCACAGATAAGCAATACGATACCTTCACTATTGTCCTTATCTAGACCAGTGGTTCTCAACCTTTTCGAGTTGTGACCCCCAAGAATAATCAGGTTGGTGTTCATAACCCCCCCAATAGCACTTGGATATTTAACTCACAGCACCCTGATGCAAAAACTTTGATCACTCATAAAGTCTGCCTGAGAATGTTCAGGGATTACTGTAATAACACATGAAAACTACCAAACTCGCACATGAAGACCATTGCTTTGCCCACAGACAGGCATTTTAAGATTTATTGAAAGGCATCTCATGAGCGTACACACCTTGACTCTCACAAACACACTCAATAAGATCTATTCTAAGGCAAATTATATCACTGGTACAGGCGATGTAATGTAAAAACCATTCCCCAGTCTAAATTATGTCATTTTACATTTTACACGGCACCGCAGAACTACTGCCATGGGCTATGCATCGCAAATTGTGGTCAATCGCTCATGGATGCAAATTGTGTTCATGTGCAACAAGCGCGTCCTGCTAAACGTTAGTTTGTGATATATTATTAACTATATCCATTAACGTTGTTCTGAACTGCCTCAGCTATTAGTCTGCTGTTCTCCTCGCTGTCCTTAGATTGCCGCAACTTGTGCGTTCTACTCGCATTTTGTACATAAGACTGACATGACACCTGTTATGAACATGGGGTCTTTATCAATGTTTATTACTATCATTAACTGTCATTTGGTTAATTATGTCATATTTAATGCAAAGTTAACATTGTTTGAGACATCCATTTTTGAGCTACAGACATGCAAAATATATCAAATCGAGTGGCTCAGTCACACTCGGGTTCTTACAACAAATAAATCTCAAACAATGTCAACTTTGGGCGTCCGGGTAGCGTGACGGTGTATTCTGTTGCCTACCAACACGGTTACCTCCGGCTTGGTCAGGCGTCCCTACAGACACAATTGGCCGTGTCTGCGGGAGGGAAGCTGGATGTGGGTATGTGTCCTGGTCGCTAAACTAGTGCCTCCTCTGGTCGGTCGGGGTGCCTGTTCGGGGGGGGGGGAATGCACTACGTCCCCCTGGTGAAACTCCTCACTGTCAGGTGAAAAGAAGCGGCTGGTGACTCCACATGTATCGGAGGAGGCATGAGGTAGTCAACAGCCCTCCTGGATCAGCAGAAGGGGTGGAGCAGCGATCAGGACGGCTCAGAAGAGTGGAGTTGTTGACCAGATACAACAAGGGAGAGAAGCGGAGGAATAAATAAATAAATAAATAAATAAACTTTGCATTAAAAATGACAATTGACCAAATGACACTTAATGACAACAGTCATAAAGATTAATAAAGATTCACTCATTTTCATGACAGGTGTCATGTCATGGCTGTGACAGTGTCATGTCAGTCTTATGCACACCACTTCAAATAAAGTGTGACCCATCTCTGATATAGTCTTTGATAGATCAACTATATATGTTAACCTTGTTGTTCTCGACTGTACCTGCCATTAGTCTGCTGTTGTCCTCGCTGTCCTTCAATTTTCTCAACAACCGTTCCTCCACGCACAATAGCAACCAAGACCGCTGGATCCCAGGGTCCACTTAAGAAGCTGACGATTAAAATGTGTCCCTATTATTTGCACAGAAGCTTTTATTACTGATGTACGTTTTCAGGTGAATCATATTACAATAAACTGAATGTGTTTTTAAAGGCAGTAATGATTTTTGTTCGATTTCTGTAACAATGCCTGCGTTATTATTTCATTCTGATCCTTATATGAGGAATGATTATTATTACCTACTAAACGTACAGACGTTTAGTATTGCATTGCTCTCTCAAAGAAGTGTTGAAGTATATTGAGGGCCAGCAGCAGCACAGCGCACCACTTTTTGTACTGTGACAGTACAGCAATTAAAGAGACAGTACGCCTATATTTTGCATCAGGTGCGCCGTGGGTTTCGACGGTTTCATGCTTGTTTTCTCCACAACCATCTGATGACTCCCAGAAATTATCTCGCGACCCCTTGGGGGACCCAACCCCTAGGTTGAGAAACAATGATCTAGATCATAATCATAGTCATAAATCAGCTTTGTATCTCAGGTAGTCACATAGACTGAACCAACAGGTAAAAAATTAACCTCTCGATGAGGCATGCTCTGGGAGAAAAAAAAACTATTAATGAGTTGCAGTTTCCCTTTCTGTTACCCTCTCTTATACTCAATATCTCTTTTATATTGTTGTCATTTTAAAAACTGCTTCTCTGATGAGTTTTCACGTTAAGAGAACAGTAAGCTCACTCTTCTTCTCTCCTTTATAGCCCCACACAAACCACAGCGCCCATGGCTCCATGCACTCTTTGGATACAGATGTGGTAGCAGGGGGGCTGTGTGACCCCTACAAAGACAACCTGCGGCGGGTTCAGTCCACAGACAGCCTAGGCTCCTCCCTGGGGGCCCAACAGGGATTGGGCGGTCACAACCATAAGGCTAAATCAGCCAGCCACCTGGACGAGTCAGACTTTGGACCCTTG
This sequence comes from Lampris incognitus, assembly GCF_029633865.1. Lineage (NCBI taxonomy): Eukaryota > Metazoa > Chordata > Actinopteri > Lampriformes > Lampridae > Lampris > Lampris incognitus. The sequence continues at coordinate 23,889,757 of NC_079218.1, forward strand.
GTAGGGGCTGATTGTGGGGTCATGGAGGGCTTTGGCGACACTGCCTCATTAAGCTCTATCAAGCTGACAGCCAGCCAATTCCTGCTGACAAAAGACCAGGAGAAGGCCATAAAGGCTATGACACCTGAACAGGAGGAGACGGCATCACTGCTGTCCAGCATATCCCACGCCCCTGACACAGCCTATTTGCCACCTCCGGGATACCGCCTGGTCAGCGACAGTGAATGGAACCTGCTCCAGCAAGAGGTTGATCACAAGGATTTGTTTTTATTGAATTCTGTTTTAGTATATAGAGATGGTCTTCTGAAGTTCAAATCAGAGCTCATATTTCTGTGTTTTTTGTTGTTGTTTTTTTAACAATTTGGGTCTTATTTTCATAGTGTTTGCCATTCCGCATATTGGTTGTGATATTTTACTCAGCCGACTTCATTGTTGAGATCTTGGATAGAGGACCACCGCTGGACATAGCTCTACAATGGTGTCTTTTGGTGGCATGGAATAAGTGTATTGGGCATGTTTCAGCAAGTTCACCCAGTTATCTAAACCAAAAATTTTGAAGTGAAAACCAAATTGGGAGTTAGTTCAATTAGTACTTGAAATGTCTAATATCAATGCTCAGTCCCATTGCTGAGCTCGTTTAAAGGGCAACGCCATCAGCTTTCTTTTCTGGGTTGTTCAAATGGAAACTCACTCAGCCGTTCGCAAAAAGGAGTGATGTGAGTTAGCGCTGATGCCTGACACCCCCCCCCCAACACACACACACACACACACACACACACATGCAGTTCGCTTACAGTGTAAGCATAGAGAGTGACAAAAGTGTTAAAAAATGCAGAAACCTACATCAGTTCACATGGGGAAAAGTTTTTAGAAGGACTTGGAAAAATAGCATTTTTATGCTAAAACATACAGTGCATCCGGAAAGTATTCACACCCCTTCACTTTCCCCACATTTTGTTCTGTTACAGCCTTATTCCAAAATGGATTAAATTCCTTTTTTTTCTCATCAATCTACACAAAATACCCCATAATGACAAAGTGAAAAAGGTTTTGTAGAAACTTTTGCAAATTTATTAAAAATAAAAAACTTAAATATTGCATGTACATAAGTATTCACACCCTTTGCTATGACACTCAAAATTGAGCTCAGGTTCATCCTGTTTCCACTGATCATCCTTGAGATGTTTCTACATCTTGATTGGAGTCCACCTGTAGTAAATTCAATTGATTGGACATGATTTGGAAAGGCACACCCCTGTCTGTATAAGGTCCCACTGTTGACAGTGCATCTCAGAGCAGAAACCAAGCCATGAAGTCAAAGGAATTGTCTGTGGACCTCCGAGACAGGATTGTATCAAGGCACAGATCTGGGGAAGGGTACAAAAAAATTTCTACAGCTTTGAAGGTCCCGAAGAGCACAGTGGTCTCCATCATTCGTAAATGGAAGAAGTTTGGATCCACCAGGACTCTTCCTAGAGCTGGCCGCCCAGCCAAACTGAGCAATCGGGGCAGAAGGGCCTTGGTCAGGGAGGTGACCAAGAACCCGATGGTCACTCTGACAGAGCTCCAGCGTTCCTCTGTGGAGATGGGAGAACCTTCCAGAAGGACAACCATCTCTGCAGCACTCCACCAATCAGGCCTTTATGGTACAGTGGCCAGACGGAAGCCTCTGCTCAGTAAAAGGCACATGACATCCCGCTTGGAGTTTGCCAGAAAGCACCTAAAGGACTCTCAGACCATGAGAAACAAGATTCTCTGGTCTGATGAAACCAAGATTGAACTCTTTGGCCTGAATGCCAAACGTCACGTCTGGAGGAAACCAGGCACCTCTCATCACCTTGCTAATACCATCCCTACAGTGAAGCATGATGGTGGCAGCGTCATGCTGTGGGGATGTTTTTCAGCGGCAGGAACTGGGAGACTAGTCAGGATCGAGGGAAAGATGAATGGAGCAAAGTACAGAGAGATCCTTGATGAAAACCTGCTCCAGAGCACTCAGGACCTCAGACTGGGGCGAAGGTTTACCTTTCCACACGACAATGACCCTAAGCACACAGCCAAGACAACGAAGGAGTGGCTTCGGGACAAGTCTGTGAATGTCCTTGAGTGGCCCAGCCAGAGCCCAGACTTGACCCCCATTGAACATCTCTGGAAAGACCTGAAAATAGCTGTGCAGCGACGCTCCCCATCTAACATTGCAGTGCTCGAGAGGATCTGCAGAGAAGAATGGGAGAAATACCCAAAATATAGGTGTGCCAAGCTTGTAGCTTCATACCCAGGAAGACTTGAGGCTGTAATCGCTGCCAACGGTGCCTCAACCAAATACTGAGTAAAGGGTGTGAATATTTATGTACATGCAATATTTCTGTTTTTTTTTAAAAATAAATTTGCAAAAATTTCTACAAAACCTTTTTCACTTTGTCATTATGGGGTATTGTATGTAGATTGATGAGAAAAAAAAGGAATTTAATCCATTTTGGAATAAGGCTGTAACATAACAAAATGTGGGGAAAGTGAAGGGGTGTGAATACTTTCCGGATGCACTGTATGTACTTCGACCGAAATATTTTTGGATTGAATACATGGTGAACTCTACTGGGAAGCCACAGAATGATATAAAAGCCTCGAAAACATTGACCCCTCCTGGGGGGGGGGGTTCCCTTTTTTCTCCCTAATTGTATCCGGCCAATTACCCCACTCTTCCGAGCCGTCCCGGTCACTGCTACACCCCCTCTGCTGATCCAGGAGGGCTGCAGATTACCACATGCCTCCTCCGATACATGTGGAGTCGTCAGCCACTTTTTTTCCCCTGACAGTGAGGAGTTTCGCCAGGGGGAGTAGCGCATGGGAGGATCACGCTATTCCGTCAGTTGCCCCTCCCCCCTTGAACAGGCTCCCCGATCGACCAGAGGAGGCATTAGTGCAGAGACCAGGACACATACCCACATCCGACTTCCCACCCGCATACATGGCCAATTGTGTCTGTAGGGACGCCTGACCAACCCGGAGGTCACACAGGGATTTGAACCAGCGATCCCCGTGTTGGTAGGCAACAGAATAGACCGCTATGCTACTCGGGCGCCCCTTGCTGTTGTTGGAAGGACAGATTTCCATGTCATAATTAGAAGCCGTTGTAAAGCTGTGTTTAGTGGTAGTATTGTGTCCAAAATCTCCAAAATGAAGCCTGTGATTGAAAATGATATCATAAACAATATGCATGATGGCAAAAACTATGAAAATAAGATCATTGCTGGAAAAAAACGGAATGCTCCTTTAAAGCTACAATCCTAAAGAGGATCAGCTTTGTTTATTTCCCTGGCACCCATGGTGATTCTGGCAACGCATTGGTGTTTGACCACTCTGAATTCAAGAGATCTATTTAAAATTAAACCATTACCAGTGTATCGCCACCTTCCTTACTGCCAAACAAAAAGCTTAAGGAAAACCTGCTATCTGCTTGTTAGCCATAAAACCCCACCTTCTTGTTCAAGGTCACCACCACCACCACCGCCATCTGCCTTATTCTTCCAAATATGGTTACTATGGTGAAGATGTAAAATTCTCAGTACCATATCATTTCTCCTGGCAATGTCGCACCAGACAGCAACCATAAAATGAGCAATTATGAAAGCAGTCTTGATCCAGATATCCTTGAATTAGCTGTTTGAAATAAACTAGTGCTATAAAGTCTCTGAAAGGATTTGTAGTTTTTCTAGTCAGAAAAAAACAGGCTGATAAATGAATGCCAGTCTTGGGCCATTTAAATGAGGAAACGATGAAAGAAGAAAAATTATAACAAAAAAAAAAGTATGAAGATAAACCAAATTGGTAGTTCCTAGGATGTCCAGAATTTTGTAGACTTTAACCTGCAAAAACTCAACTTGCTGGCTGCCCCTAGGAACTCATCTAGTTCGCTGGACTTCTGTGCTTTCATTCTAAAGGTTTAAAAAATTCGTTACTGCTATCTCTTGACATAGTTGAAGGTTTCCTTTTAATGGAACAGGCTCCCTCTACTCAATAGCAAGCTGTCAAACAATTCATCAAAGACAATAGGATGATGCTAACTTTTTTGCTCATGCAAAAATAATTACATTAAATGCGTAAGCTGACATTCATGTTTTTGCATGAGCTAGAAAGCTGTCATAGCCTTAATGTCCTTCTATCAATCTGACATTTATGTAGCAAGTTAACAATCATTAGTTACCAGCCACAGGTGGCCTTATGGCTATAGCCAGTTGGCTGAATTTGTATTGCAAGGATGAGAGAGACGTGGAAGTTGTTTTTAATTTTTCCTCACTAAATTGATACCCTGTACATTTTGTCACACATTGGTATTTTATAACCAGAAAGTGAAAGTCAAAGAAAGTTGAATCAGTTCATCTGGACACTGTTTACAGAAAATTAAAGCTGAAGAAATTTCATCATTGTTTTTAAATATCCCATATAACTGATGCTGCACGGTGGCACAGTGGTTAGCGTGGTCGCCTCACAGCAAGAAGTTCCTGGGTTTGAGCCCTGGGGTAGTCCAATCTTGGGGGGGTCGTCCTCTGTGAGGAGTTTGCATGTTCTTCCCGTGTCTGCGTGGGTTTCCTGCAGGTGCTCCGGTTTCCTCCCACAGTCCCAAGACATATAGGTGCGGTGAATCGGCCGTGCTAAATTGTCCCTAGGGGCTGTGTGTGTGTGTGTGGGGGGGGGGGGCCTGTGATGGACTGGCAGCCTGTTCAGGGTGTCTTCCTCCCTGCCACCCAATGACTGCTGGGATAGGCTCCAGCATACCCGCGACCCTGAGAGAGTAGGACAAGCGGTTTGAATAATGGATTGATGGATATGACTTGCTTGAAAGGAACGTTATGAATGTGTTATTAAAACAGTTAAGGCAAAGTGTTACCTGGTAATCTTTGTGGTCTGTCACCAGGTGAAAAACGCTGGCAGGAAGCTGGGCCGACGCTGTGATATGTGCTCCAACTATGAGAAGCAGCTGCAGGTCATCCAAGGTCAGGAGGCTGAGACACGAGATCAGGTGATTGTTCTACATGAGGCTGGTGTCATTTTTGGGAAGTGATATTAATATCAGGAACCGATATTGATATAGAGAGTACTTTTTCCCCTCCTTTTAATCCTTTAACTCATATAGTGTTTTTTAAGTATGGTGTTTGTTGAGTGAATCAATACATTGGGGTTAATCTGCCCCTACTTGCAAGATTAGACTACATTTTGGTTCTTATTGTATTGTTTTCTTAAATGTTTAGAGGATTTAGGAGTCGGTGCAACACCAGTTTTCTGTCATGAGTTTTTTCATCCTTACAGTTGAGATTGTGATGGTTAAATAACCCTTCGTCTCTCCCAGGTGAAGAAGCTTCAGGTGATGCTGCGTCAGGCCAATGACCAGCTGGAGAGGACAATGTCTGAGAAACAGGAGCTGGAGGACTCGGTGAAACTGGGCAATGAAGAAACCACTGCCAAGGTCTGGAAAGAAACTCAAAACACACAAATACTTTTAATTCTAAGCTCCAAAAAAAATCATAAGTATTTGCTTTCACAATCGGCATACTTGTATCATATCTTTTTTTTCATTGAAACAGTAATAGCTTCTATTCAAAAATGTTCAAAATCGACCTTTTTGCCTAGAAATATGTTTAAAAAGAACTGTCCCAATACATCACAGCCCAATTTTAAGTATGCGGGATGGTCTCTAATTCAGAAAGTATGAGCCATAATGGGGCATATTATGGAACATACAATTTGCTCAAAGTTGGCGCTGTAGTCCAGGAATGAATTGATACATTAGATTTCCAGTTTATGAATTTGTGTTGGTGTGCGCAGTGGTATAAGGTAGACAACATAAGATATTCAAATACGAAAAACGTCTCTCCATTCTCTGCAAATGGATCCATATTGCACATGTGAGTACATAGCCGTATAGTGCCTAAACATTTTATTGTACAGAAAGTATTCCGCTATTCCAATTCCAGGATTTAAGATAAAAGGTCTGCTTCAAAGGGCATCCAGGTAGTGTGGTGGTCTATTCCGTTGCCTACAAACACAGGGATCGCCGGTTCAAATCCCCTTGTTACCTCCGGCTTTGTCGGGCGTCCCTACAGACACAATTGGCTATGTCTGCGGGTGGGAACATGGATGTGGGCATGTGTTAGGGCTGGGCGATACGGCCTAAAAATAATACCGCGATATTTTTAGGCTGTATCGCAATACACGATATATATCTCGATATTTTTTGAAATCTTCTCTAAAGCATTTCATAAATGCTTGATTTAACCGTTTGATGCATACTATCACACCAGTATGATGACTCTAGTAGTCTCTGCAACATCTACTACTACTACTACTACTTTTGGCTGCTGCCATTAGGGGTCACCACAGCGGCTCATCCATTTCCATTTCTTCCTGTCTTCTGCATCTTCCTCTGTCACACCAGCCACCTGCATGTCTTCCTTCACCACATCCATAAACCTCCTCTTTAGCCTTCCTCTTCCCTGGCAGCACCATATTCGGCATCCTTCTCCCAATATACCCAGCATCTCCTCCACACATGTCCAAGCCATCTCACTCTTGCTTTGTCTCGAAACCGTCCAACTTGAGCAGTCCCTCTAATATAATCGTTCCTAATCCTGTCCTTCTTCATCACTCCCAATGAAAATCTTGGCATCTTCAGCTCTGCCACCTCCAGCTCCGCCTCCTGTCTTTTCGTCAGTGCCACTGTCTCCAAACCATATAACATAGTATATGTTGTAAAATATACTATGTCTCTGCAACATATGTGAGTAAAACATTCTCGTTTATATCTGTGTTTTCCATTAGAACAATTTTTAACTTTTAAATTCAAACAAAAAGGGGGAAACACAAACAAGTTAAATGTAACATACAATGTATTTATTTAAATCAGTCATTTGCATACTTTGACTTTTAACAGCTGTTAAATGAAAATAAATAATGGCATAATGTAGGTCTAGCCTACATACTGTACCCTTGTTCTATAGAGCTCGAGCTCAACAAATACCCTTAACAAAAACGGAGTTCAAAGCAACAAAAAAGTGCATTCAACAAGAAACCCTGAGAAAGGCATTTCAAAACAACATAGATTTAAGTGCGCTTTTAATGTGTGTTTATGACACCAGGTTATTAAAGAAAGAAAAAAAATAGCATAGTGCCTGAACCACCGAGGCAGAGTTCCAGGCCGTCACTGTGAGGAACCACTGTGCAGAATAACAGTAACGTCACAGAGGTGTGTGTGTGTGTGTGTGTGTGTGTGTGTGTAGGTATGTGTGTGTTGTGATAAATCACTGTGCATATCAATGAGGGAAAAATTGATTGGTGAGGGTTGTGTGGGAATATATGTGCATGTGTACAACTTGTCAGTACCAACACGTTGCCCAGAGGTTTTGTGCCAAAAACACAAGCCTATCAACGACTTCTGGCTTGAGCGATGCCCGGTGGCAAGTAACTGTAGTCCCACTGGTACTAAATACCCTTTCCGATGGGGAACTGGTGGTGGGCACACAGATAATTTTGAGCCAATTTTTTCAGGTTTCGGAACATTTTCTCGTGGTCCTTCCACCAGCACAGGGGATCTGATTCACAGTCCGCGCCAACAGACTGCAAGTAGGAATACAACTCTATTTTAACCTGCTCTCTGTGTGAGGGTGTGGCAGAGGATGTTGTTGCTCTTTTGAAGAAGTTGCAAGGGTTTTCTTTTTTGGTGGCTCTGATGCTGTTTGAGTTTCATGAGGCTGTGAAGCAGCTGACTCAGCTGTGCCCTGGTCAGACAGTATTTCCCCCATCTCCGACATGGCTCTGCACTTGATTCCCTCCACCTTTTCCTCTGAAATATAAGCAGTTTTGAACCTGGGATCCACCAACGATGCCATGTTCAACAGGTCGTTGGTGGCAGGGTCAGCAAATTTCTCCTTCAGGTAATCCAGGGTGGAGACTTTGATGGACTGGGTCAGTGCAGTGTCATCCTCCTGGATTGCAAAGATGCTGGAGTGGAAGAGATGAAGCACAGGCTTGACATAGGACACAGTGACGTAGTCCTCACCTGATAAAGCATCTGTGAATTCCACCAGGGGTTTTAGAGCCTTGTGCACTGACTTGAGGACTTCCAGGTTTTGCCAGGTCAGAACAAGTTACCTGTTTTTTTTGTCTGAGGCCAAGACTTGAGAAATTGCTCATTCCTTCTTCAGCACCCGCTCAATCATCTTCTGCCTGGATCCCCACCTGGTAGGGGACTCTGTGATCAGCTGGTGTGCAGGGATATTAAGCTCTTTCTGTGCTGTAGCCAGGTCTCTCCTCCTCTTCCAACTGAATGAGAAGCTGCTCACAGCCTTCTTGCAAATGGCAACAGAATGCTCAATACGGGAGTCTTTCATGCTTCTCTCTGAGAATAAAAACAAAAATTTAGAAATGGTCAAGTAATTGTAAAGAAATCCAACAATTTAGTCACTCAGCCTAACACCAAAATTATTTTGACAATTACTGATTTACTACAGATCTCCAACCAGATTGTTTTCTGGCCGCAATATAACAGTTGTGCTTCATATCTTTTTGATAAATACATAACCACACACACACACACACACTTTTTAATTGCATGAAACAATTATGTGCTCTCTTTGTGTTACGTTTATCAGTTGGCTGTTATAACATTGCTGCAGCTGATGGCCAAAACACTGCAGTCTTGTCCACTTGTTGAGGCTCACAGCTTTGATTATGTTAGCCCCGTTATCGGTGGTGATGCACATTTGGCAAGCTTCCGTTAAGTTCCACGACATGAGCGCATCTTGCAAGCCTTGTGCGATTATCTCGCCTGTACGGTCCTCTGGGAAAAAAACTCATTTGAAGGCACAAACTCTTCAACTCCCAATTGGCGACGTAGTGTACAGTAAAACTCAGATTTGGCTCACAGGTTCTGCTGGACCACAAGTCAGTAGTTGTGGAGAACTGGATCACATTTGTTAGCTGGTGGGCCAACCTTTCTCTCACTGAAATGTACAACTCTGGTAGAGCTTTCTCAGCAAAGAATTTGTGACTAGGCAATACGTACTTTGGATCAAGTGTATTAATGAGTTTTCTGAATCCAGGCTTCTCAACTACACTAACTGGGGCCATGCCTTTGGCGATGTAATGTATTACTGCGGCCGTGATTTCTTTCCATTTTGGACTTTTTTTGTCATATGGTACTAATTTGAAAAAAGGAAGCAGCCAAAGTAATTTGCTTCTGGCCTGGTTCTGTTTGCTTTGGCGTTTTATTTGGTGTGGCTGTTGATGTGGACATGCAGAGTTTCAGGCATTCTTCGTCGTGTAGTGAGTGGCGTTTCAAATGGTGAAACAGATTCATGGTACTGCTGTGGCTCCTTGTAATACCCAAACCACTGCCAGATGATGGATCTGGTGCTGTTTCTTTTCAGAACTAATGCGTCCGCCTCCATCTTCCATTACCGTTTCCGAACCCGACCATAGGCTGTGTAAAAATAACTCGACACATTTAACTTAACGTTAAACTCGCTTCGGTATTTCACTTCTTTCGCTCTCTCACAACTGCCCTTACCCTGTTCACTCCAGAGTCAATACCCACCTCACCTACGTCACACACACTCCCCCAGGAGATTGGTCTGGTTGGGGGATGGGCGGGTGAGTGTGTGTGTGTATGGGAAAGAAACATAGGGGAGAGCAAGTCTCATGATGGAGGCTTATAAAAATACTAGACCATTTGTACCCGGTGTTGGTGTTATAGGCATTTAATACATCACACGTAGAGCAAGCCGCGATACATCGAGTATATTCGATACATCGCCCACCCCTGTTATGTGTCCTGGTCGCTGCACTAGTGCCTCCTCTGGTCGGTCGGGGCGCCTGTTCATGGGGGAGGGGGAACTGGGGGGAATAGCATGATCCTCCCATGTTCTACATCTCCCTGGCGAAACTCCTCACTGTAAGGTGAAAAGACGTGACTGGCGACTCCATGTGTATCAGAGGAGACATTTGGTCATCTGCAGCCCTGCCCGAACTGGCAGAGGGGGTGGAGCAGCGACTGGGATGGCTCGGAAGAGTGGGGTAATTGGTCAAGTACAATTGGGAGAAAAAGGGGGGAGAAAATCCAAAAATAAAAAAAGGTCAGCTTCCTTTTAATTATTAATGTATTACCTATTTTAACATTAAAGGAAAGATCAATGAAATCATCCAGTGCCCATCTGAATGCTTTACATAGCAAACTGAAACTGCGTGAGTCACCATTGCAGGGTTCCACGGTTCTACATTTTATGAACTGACTACTCAGTTTACATTGGCATATGCTCTGCTTTTAAATTATAGGGATTTATTACACGTGGTGTGTGATGGTTGGTTAAAGCATTAACTGCCATCTCAGAGATGTTTGTGCCTATGTTGTGTTTTAGGTGTCAGCTCTCATGCAGAGAGTCCAGGAGTCGGAAATGCTGCTTTGCGCATTACAGCAGGCCTTCAGTCAAGCTAAGAGGAACACACAAGAACAGATGGTGAGCAGCACAACATTCTACATTCTACAGCGTTCCTTTTGAGTTTCCTTTCATTGCCTTCTGTTTTGATTTCTGGTGCCTTTATGCTTTTAAAATATTCTTCCCAAAAAATAGACAACAGCCAACTTTTGGACATTCATGTCCTGCATGAGATTTTAATTTTACCTATACATGTCTGTTTCTTTTTAATAAAATGAAGTTGGTGGTTTCCCCTACTATAAATGGTGGTATTGGAGAAATTAGATGTTGCAACTTCCAAAAGCAGAAATTTTCCTGTGACTCATCAACTAGCATGTGGCCCTCTGGTTCCATATTGCATTAGTCATACTGGAGATAGGAAACAAGCTGACACATAATATAATATGGCACTCTTTCTTGCTTGCTTTCTTGTTAGGCGGTGCTGATGCAGTCAAGGGAGCAGGTAGCAGATGAACTAAGTCGACTTCAGAGAGACAACGAGAGCCTGCAGGGCAAACACAGGCTGCACTCAGAGCTCCAACAGCAAGAGGATTTTGTGATGCCCAACACTGTACAAGTATGACAACCCAGAATCACTCTTTGAGACTTCCCATAATCATAAGTGAATTACATTTAATATGAATAGTGTAGATGACCCATCATTACCTCAGTATATTAATTTACTTTCACTGACTAGTAAAGGCAGTTGTAAATACCACATGGTGTCATTTTTTCACATTTGTTCTCATTGCTATTGCAAAAATATGCATTTTCATAGAATTTACTGTACATCATGTTTTTCTAATGGGCCAAGATTAGAGTGCAGAGGAATACTGTATTCCCCAGACTGCAAGTCGCACTGGAGTACAAGTCCCACTCAGCTAAAAACACGTTATTGTGGGGAAAAAAAACATAGATGAGTTTCTTCTGTGTGTAAGTCGCATGATGGTACAATATAGAGCCCTGCGCAGGACTGTTTTCTTAATCCCACTCCCACCCATTCCTGCTGTATTTCTGACCATTACTGCCCGCTCCCACAATGTGTGTGTTAAACTCCCGCCCACTACCGCAATGTGTGTGCCCACTCTAGCCCGCACCCGCAAACATTCTGACCATTCACGCCCACACAATAGAGTTCCATTGATTTTGTGTCTTCTCCTGTCCCGCAGGGAAAACATGTTATTTTACTGTGTAGTATTAATAAAGAGAGGCATACCTGTCAGTAATAACTTAGCGAAATTACGTTCTAGTGCATAATTGCATACATACTAGTGCAATAATTGCAGTTATTCTAGTTCAATAAGTACACCTATTCTAGGGCAAAATTACATTGTATTTATTTATTTTGCTTATTATTTTGGAAAATGTGTTGTTGGTTGTGGTTGTTTGTTCTGCCGAGGTTGTTTTATTTTGTTTCATTTCCCTGTGTCTTAATGCACTGATCAGCATTGTATTCTGTACAATGACAATAAAGGCTTTCAATTCAAAACTTTTCCTGGCAACGAAGTCATATGGCCAGATGTCTTTACAGCAACATACTACATTTCTTGGTAGTATCTTGTTTAATATATGCAAGGAGAAGTGCTTTATCTTTGTTGCCTCATCCCAGAGGTGCCATATTTATGGCCATTGTAGATCAATACTTTTGCGCATTTGTCACAACCAACAAAGTCCAGTTCGTTTCCGTCTTTGTCAGCAACAACTGAGGAATTTTTCCAAATGTCAGACTTGCCTTGATTTTCTTTTGTATTGTAATGACCTGCTTTGATCGTCTTTTCAACTTCATTTGTTAATTCCATCCTTCTGGTTAGCTGTAGCCGAATCCCGGACCCTCTCCTGCCCACAGCAAAGTTAAAACGGCCCGCTCCTGCGAGATTTGCGTTGGGTCCCACGGGATCCCAATCCCAATGTAGTCCTCCAGTACAGTATTTTCAATTGAGTCACAAGATTAAACTGTGTCATCTCGTGGCCTTAGTTGAAATGCAGTGTATTTGTCCGACAAAATTACATTGTGTAAGTCACTTTGGAATATAAGTCTCAGGACCAGCCAGACGAGTAAAAAACAGCGACTTATTGTCCGGGAAATACGGTAGTCAGATTTGGTTGGATAAGCATAATAGTTGAATCAGAATATCCCAATTTTTTTCCAGTTTCCGAAGCCACAAAGAGTTGCAAGAAATAGAGACAATATACATATAATTCTTTGTTCCATAGTTTTTTTTTAAATTTGTTTCATTTATCTGTAAAACATCCAGGCTTGCTTTATAAGAACATTGCACCATTTCTCTCATTGGATGGCTTTTGCCACCACTTTACATCAAACATTAAAAAAATGAGAAGGTGACATCCTGATCCAAAATAAGCTCTCTGCATTTAATTCCACATTCTCTTTTGTGCTGTAAGTCATGCAATAAAAAATCCAGTGACAGCCCTATGGTAATTCCTTAACATTGACACTCAACACAGTGTGATTGGTGATTCTCCTTTAGGAGCTTCAAGCCCTAGTGCTGCGGTTGCGGGAAGACATGGTGGCTGTGCACACTGCCACTGACCACTTGGAGGAGAAGCTAAAGGCAGAGATCCTGTTTCTGAAGGAGCAGATCCAGGCAGAGCAGTGTCTTAAGGAGAACCTAGAGGACACTCTCGAGCGGGAGATTGAGGGCTGCAAGGAGGAGATAGGTGAGACTCATTTGGTCACTCAGTGTTAAGCTGTTCTACCCAGAGATCGCTGCAGGGTAACACATAGTTATTAAGTAAAGTGCTATGTCATCCACACTTGATTTGGTCAATGCAAGAGCTGTGAAGTTTCATTTTTGGTGTGATTGTTCATTCTAATTTGCAGACAGATTTAATGACTCAATTCAAATGGCTCTGTCTTGATGATATGGTCAGGTGAATTTCTACATTTTAAATGAGAACTTCTCCGCACACATCATTCAAACACACCTTTTAATCCCCTGGATATTCCATCTCGCTGTTTCAAGAGGTGTTTAGAATTATAGTTAGCCTTAAGTAAGTGCCTTGCGTTAAGGCTATGGATGCTGCACAGTTCTTGCTGTCTTGTCACAAAGTTGCTTGTTTTTTTAATATATATATATATATATATATATATATATATATCTTTCAGAGACCTTGTCATTTTCTTTCTGTGGACAATTTTTCTTTTTCTTGTATTTATTTCACCACCTTCTCAAATGCTTCCTTCTGTTTTTTTCCCATTGATAACTGTTGTTCAGACATCTTGGAAGGTAGGGTACACACTTTAAGCAAACCTCCTTTAGCTTTGTGTATGCTAATAGCGTTGTCCTCAAACTAATAACCCTATGGAACCTACATCGCTGTGCTTTACTCTCAATTTGTTTTGAATAGTGTTTGATTAGTGGAGAAAGTGTGTCATTATCACTAGAGCATTTGCCATATATTTTCCTATGCTATAGGTTGGTTGACAACTGCATTTCATGTAACATTCAGATGTGGTGCCTTAATGTTATGTAATTGGAAATTACAGAATTGATTATTGGTAGAATTAAATGAAGGCCACTTGTGTTTCATGAATAACTAAAGAAGTGGCGTGTGTTTGATATGATGCATTTTTGCTTTCTAGCATTAAACCCCATGACTGGATGTATTAATGTGTTTACTTAGTGTTGATGTGTTGTATGCCAGTATTTAGTCTAACACTCGGTGGCCTATAGTGTCTGTCTATTAGCTGTAGGGGTTTGTCATATAGGTACCTTTCTTTTCTTCATGAAAACAAAACGCACACAATCACACATCATTCCTTCTAGTTAAGCAACTTTGCTCTACTTAGATTCACCCTGTAACTTGGATGAATTATTCTAAAACTGGCAGATAATTTTCCTATTGTTAAAAATTCCAGAAAGCACATCTGAGCTTTGACATTTAGACTTGCGTTGTAATGATGCTTGAACAATCTCTCCCCCCTACAGCGTCTTTCTCCAGTTTGAAGACGGAATTGGAGCGAGTGAAGGCGGAGAAGGAACAGGTAGAGCATTAACATAGAATTCTCTCATACCCTATCTATGCCTGCCTCATAAGTCCCAGTATAGATGAAAAATGCACTGCTCAAAAAAATAAAGGGAACACCTAAAAACACAATATAGACCTCGATGAATGAAATATTTCAGCTGAAAATCTTTATTTATTAGGCAGAGGAATGTGTTTAGAGCAAAATAACCTAAGAATGATCAATGGAAATCAAAATCATTAGCCCATTAAGGTCTGGATTCAGAATCATTCTCAAAATCAAAGTGGAAAATGAGAACATAGGCTGATCCAACTTCTGTGGAAATTCTTCAAGACAATTCAAAATGAGGCTCAGTAGTGTGTGTGGCCTCCACGTGCCTGTATGCACTCCCTACAACGTCTGGGCATGTTCCTGATGAGACGACGGATGGTCTCCTGAGGGATCTCCTCCCAGACCTGGACCAGGGCATCGGTCAACTCCTGGACAGTCTGTGGTGCGACATCGCGTTGGCGGATGGCACGAGACATGATGTCCCAGAGGTGCTCGATTGGATTCAGGTCTGGGGAACGTGCAGGCCAGTCCATAGCATCAATGCCCTCGACATACAGGAACTGCTGACACACTCTGGCCACATGAGGACGAGCATTGTCATGCATGAGCAGGAACCCAGGGCCTACTGCACCAGCATATGGTCTGACAATGGGTCTGAGGATCTCATCCCGGTACCTAATGGCAATCATGGTACCTCTGGCTAGCACGTAGAGGTCCGTGCGGCCCTCCAAGGATATGCCTCCCCAGACCATCACTGACCCACCGCCAAACCGGTCATGCTGGAGGATGTTGCAGGCAGCAGAACGTTCTCCACAGCGTCTCCAGATTCTCTCACGTCTGTCACATGTGTTCGGTGTGAACCTGCTCTCATCTGTGAAGAGCACAGGGCGCCAATGGCGAATCTGCCAACCAAGATGTTCTCTGGCAAAGGTCAATCGGGCTGCACGGTGTTGGGCTGTGAGCACAGGCCCCAATTGTGGACGTCGGGCACTCATACCATCCTCATGCATTCTGTTTCTCACTGTTTGAGCAGAAACCTGCACATTAGTGGCCTGTTGAAGGTCGTTTTGTAGGGCTCCGGCAGTGCTCCTCCTGTTCCTCCTTGCACAAAGGACCAGATAGCGGTCCTGCTGCGGGGTTGTTTTCCTCCTGCGGCCCCCTCCACGTCTCCTGGTGTACTGGCCTGTCTCCTGGTACCTCCTCCATGCTCTGGACACTGTGCTGGGAGACGCATCAAATCTTCTTGCCACAGCACGCATTGATGTGCCATCCTGGATGAGCTACACTACCTGAGCAACTTCTGTAGGTTGCAGATACCGCCTCATGCCACCTCTAGTGGTGAGGGCACTAGCAAAATGAAAAACTAACCAAAGATCGGCCAGAAAAGATGAGGACAGGCAAATGGTCTGTGGCCACCGCCTGCAAATCCATTCCTTTTATAGGGGTTGTCTTGCAAATTGTCTAATTTCCACCTGGTGGAAATTAGACAATTTACCAACAGGTGAAATTGATTCACAAATCAGTGTTGCTTCCTAACTGGACAGGTTGATATCTCAAAAGTGTGATTGACTTGGAGCTACATTGCATTGCTTATGTGTTCCCTTTATTTTTTTGAGCAGTGTATGTGGTTAGACTCCTACACAGGGAGCAAAGCAGCATACTTTCGAATGTTAAAATGGAGAAGGGTTACAGAGCGGATTTTCCAAACCACAATACAGATTCCAATAAATGCAACAGAAAATAAAGTAACAAGTAATTTTATAACACCAAAAAGAAAAGAATGAGTGTAGTGCCATTTGTATGAGGTGTGTCCTTTTTTTCTTTTTCTTTTTTTTGATTTCCCCCCCTTTTTCTCCCCAATTGTACTTGGCCAATTATCCCACTCTTCCGAGCCGTCCTGGTCGCTGCTCCACCCCCTCTGCCGATCTGGGGAGGGCTGCAGACTACCACATGCCTCCTCCGATACATGTGGAGTCGCCGGCTGCTTCTTTTCACCTGACAGTGAGGAGTTTCACAGGGGGACGTAGCACGTGGGAGGATCATGCTGTTCCCCCCAGTTCCCCCCTTCGGAACAGGTGCCCCGACCGACAAGAGAAGGCGCTAGTGCAGCAACCAGGACACATACCCACATCTGGCTTCCCACCCGCAGACACGGCCAATTGTGTCTGTAGGGACACCTGACAATGCCGGAGATAACACCAGGATTTGAACCAGCGATCCCCGTGTTGGTAGGCAATGGAATAGACCGCCACGCTACCCGGACGCCCCTGTATGAGGTGTGTCTTGACTGACCCAGTAAAGTCTGTTTGTAGGCCATGCCATTAAGAGAAATGAGTGTTCAGTACATTATAGAAAGCCCTATTCATTTCCATATATTTAATGACACCATACTACTATTGTTTATGTGATAGTTTTAGACACTCTGCCCAGAGAAATCTTCAGCTCATCTTTAAATCATTGCTTTGTGTGCTGGCATTGCGCTGCTGGCTTCTGCCACAACGCTGGCTGCTCCTCATCACCAGCTCTCATAGAAAATGAATGACTGCTGGCCTCTTTTGTCACTTATGTTTTGCTGTGAATGTAGGGTTGTGCTGAATGTATTTAACTGAGGACTGAAACAGAAAAAAACCCCACAGTTATTCAGGCGACCGAAAGGGAAGGGAACAGGTTGTTACCATAGTGCTCATCTAATAAAATTGCAACAAAGTTAAAAAAAATTAGAGGTTACTTTTCATGCAACATCAAATCCATGCATGCTTGAGTTATTGAAGGGCCTTGCAATTGCTGATAGGCAGTTTGAGCACAGTCACACATTCGTACTCAAAGGTGGAACAGTGGATGTTTGTATATAAGCAAGTAAGTATAGCACTTTTTAAAACACACAGTTACAAAGTGCTTCAAACACACACACACACACACACACACACACACACACACACACACACACACACACACACAGTAAACAAATAAAATAATTACAATATGAAACACGGCACAATGAGAAACAGATCAAGCTAAAACAAACCAAAACAAAAGACAGGGACAGGCATCTATAAAAAGGCTTACCTATAAAGATTGGTTTTTAGAAGCCACTTAAAACAGTCCAAAGATTCAGCAAATCTTATAGATTGGGGAAGATTAGTCCAGAGGCTTGGGGCTAAAACTGCAAAGGCGCGGTCACCTTTTGTTTTGCAGTTGGAGCGGGGGATGGATAAAAGACCGAGGTTTTAGGATCAGAGTGATCGAGAAGTGGAATGAGGAATGAGGAGATCAGAAATGTAGCTGGTGGCAAGGTCATGCAGTGCTTTATATGTAATCATCATGTAGTTTATTCTGAATTTTACAGGAAGCCAATAGAGGGATGCAAGAACAGGGGTAATGTGGGGATGGACCTACAGCTAGTTCTAGTTAGTAGTCTGGAAGCTGCATTCTGAACCAACTGTAAACAATTTAAAGCAGTTGACTGAGGCATGTGTAGAGGGAGTTACAATAATCTAGATGGGAGAAAATGAAAGTGTGAATTAATAGTTCGAGATCCCTAGAAGACAAGATGTATCTGATTATTGTGATATGTCTTAGCTGAAGAAAACAAGACTGGACGAGCTTAGTAACACGTGGTCGAAAGACATATACTGGTCAAAGATGATACCAAGAATCTTAGGGGTAGGTTTTATATATTTGAGTGAAGTGGACCAATAAACTGATTAACTGCAGTGGCAAAGTTCTCAGGTCAAATTAAGAGAGCTTAAGTCTTGTCTGAGTTTATATGGAGGAAATTAAGAGACGTCCAATCTTTGGTGGCGGCTAAGCAATCATGGAAGGAGGACAGTTGATTCAGGTTATTGGGTTTGGCAGAGAAATAGATGACATGTCTTGAAAGCAGCTGAACAAATGACCCAGAGGAAGCATGTATAATGAGAAGAGGATTGGCGCAAGGATTAGGGATGGGATGATACTGGATCGAATTCCAAATCATTTGGTACGGTCTTCACAGTTCGAGACGCTCCCCATTTCGCGAGATCGTGTGTTAGAAAGACAGGGATTTCACTCCTACCTAAAATGACCATGGGCAGTCAAAATCACTGCCGGCTTTTAAACTCTATATTCTGTTAAGATAAATACCCAATTGAGATATGAATGTATTGCATATGTGAGTATGTCTGTTAGGGCTAACACCAAAATGAACATTTTAACAACTTTAATACTGTAGCGAATTCAAGGAGGCAGATGGGAGTCCACTGCAGCTGGGATGCGAACCCGGGTCGCCCGCACCACGGGTGACTGCGCTAACCAGTCGACTAAAGAGTCCAACCCGTTTGCCAACGGGCTAGCGAGTCTACGCATCCGTGATCATTACAATACTATTTTTCAAACAATTTAAAATTGCCGCTGTCCAACACCTGTAAATACTGTAATGCCTTGGTGGTGGTCATGTTGCGTCTGAAACAGCGGCTGTACCCAGACATGTTGGAAATAATACCTGAAAAACAAAACGGAAAACACATATTGCTAATCTAACATAACAAGGCCTATAAAACGTGAAATGTAAAAAAAATACTGAATGTTGCGAAGGAAATGACGCAAACAGCACACGTCATAAATAGTGACATGACGCACACGATGATGCGCAAATTACGCGTGGTAATTTTGACAGCTCATAGTCATTTTTTTGCGTGCTTGACCGACATCTCGGAGTGGATGGCGACACACCACCTGAAGCTCAATCTGGACAAGACAGAGCTGATGTTCCTCCCAGGGAAAGGTTGCCCGCACCAAGACCTGGCCATCACCATTGACAACACCGTGGTGACGCCAACTCGGACTGTGAGGAATCTGGGTGTGATAATTAAATCATTGAGAATGAAAGATTTATCAGACATGGACCAAGCGTTTACAAGAGCAAAGACAACTGGAATAACAGGTTTAGTTGAACTAAAATTACTACAGCAGACTGTAATCAAATCATTTGGCCTTGCAGTTGAAAACACATAATCCATAGGGTAGCGGGTATTAAATAATAATAATAATAATATTAATAATAATAAACTATTTGTATAGGACTTTTCTAAACAGGGTTACAAAGTGCTTCACTGAACAGGACAAATTTGTTAAAAATTACAAAAAAAAGAGAAATTAAAAAGCACTAACAAATAAAACCATAAAATAAAAGCAAAAGGGAAGAGATCAATTGGTTAATTGAAACAATTACAAAAATTAGTAAGACTAAAAATGAAAACAGTATAAATAAATAAACACAAATATCAAACGTTTGTAAAAGCTTTCATAAAAACAAAAGTTTTAAGATGAGATTTAAAAGAAACTAGAGACTTGGTTTGTCTTAGTTCAATGGAAAGAGAGTTCTATAGTATGGGGGCTCTAACAGCAAAAGCCCGATCACCCTTGGTGACAAACGGTGACCTGGGAATAACCAGCAGGACCCCATCTGCGGATCTTAATGGTCAAGAGGGCATATACCAGGTCAGTGTATGCCCTTATATACATTTCAGTGGAAATGTATATAACAGTAATAATTTTATTTATATAACACTTTTCTAAAACAATGTTACAAAGTGTTTCACAATAAATAAATACATAAATAAAACCAGACAATGCAAAAATAAGAGTAAGACCAAATAGGTAAGAGTAACAATAACAACAGTATAAATAAAAACAAATATCAAACATTTGTCAGCATAAAGATGGTAGACCACATCGTGATTTTGAATGACCTGGCCAAGGGGCAGCATGTATAGAGAAAAAAGAAGGGGGCCAAGAACTGAGCCTTGAGGGACACCACAATTCAACTGAGCCACCGAGGAGGCAACGTTACCCAGAACAACAGAAAAAGTTCAGTTGGTGAGATAAGAGCGTAATAAGCTAAGAGCCGAGCCCTTGATGCCAACCCAAGTCTCTTAAGTGACGCAACACAATGTTGTGATCGACTGTGTCAAAGGCAACACTTAAGTCTAAAAGAACTAAAATCGAGCAGTCACCTCTTATCTGCAGTCAGCAGTGGGTCATTATTGACCTTAACTAGAGCTGTCTTGGTACTATGAAGTGCTCTAAAACCAGACCGGAAACTATTAAACATAGTGTTAGTGTTCATAAAAGAAATAATCTGAGAAGAAATTGCTGTCTCCAGAGCCTGAGATAGGAAAGACAATTTGGAGATTGGTCTGTAGTTATTAAGGGACAGGGAGTCTAAATTAGGTTTCTTCAGCAATAGGTGAACAATGGCATGCTTAAAACTGTCTGGAAAAGAACCAGAAGCCAGATAATTATTAAGACTTTGCAGAATAACAGCGCTGATACTTTAAAATACCTCCTTGACCAGCATAGTGGGAATGATGCCAAGGATGCAGGAGGAGGAGTTCATATTGGAGACTGTACTCTCCAACACTGAAATTGTAATTGGTTGAAACAGGGAGACAGAATTAACATGGGGAATGGAACCAATGCAAGAGCCTGGCTGGATTTGGGACCTAATATTCTTCACCTTATTTACAAAATGAGTGAGAAATTTTTCAGACAACTCAACATCAGGTTCAAAAAGAGAAGTGGAAGGACCATTAATAACAGAATCAATTACCCTGAAGATAACCGTAGGATTATGGTTATTTCTAGATATTAGTTCAGAGAAGTACATTGATCTCACATCCTTAACTGCCTTCTGGTAAATTAACATTTGGTTTTTAAGGGTGTTATGTGCTAATTTGGACTTGTTGTCTTCCATTGTCATTCTGATTTTCTACAGAGTCTTCTAAAGGTACAAGTGTAATCATTCATCCAGGGGAGGTTATTTGATTTTTGTTTCCTAGTTTTAAATGGTGCTATTTGGTCGAGGATGGATAGGCACTGATCAATGAATGATTTTAATAGTGCATCTGGATTGAGGAGGGATAAAGAGGGATTAAAGGACGATGAATTAAAACCATCACAGAATTTAACTGCAGAGCCAGCACTGAGAATGCAAGAGCATGTTTTAGGATAGTGACTAGGAGTAGCGAGCTGTAGTGAGACTTTGAAAATGACAGCGTTATGGTCAGATACAGGAGGATGTAGGAGCAAGACCGTTTAAGGCCTTAAAAGTGAGCAATGCAATTTTAAAATCAATTCGAAATATAACAGGGAGCCAGTGTAGGGAGGCAAGCACAACAAGCACTGGTCTGAGTCAACCTTAGATGTGAGTTGCATATTTACGGGCGTAAACGGTTTACCCTACTTTATGATATTATGAAAATAAAGACAGTGTTAGGGTCAGACTAAAGTGGTCACATAGCAAACCTTTTCTTCTTGGAATGCGAGTTCATATTAGATTTGGTTGCATTCTTGCGAGGGTCCACCTAGAAGGCTGCACATCCACAGACTGACAGGCAAAACGTTTGAGTGCTGCATATAAAACTTTTTTTTTTTTTCATATTTCCCGTTCAGTCAACTTGGGTGCTGTGCAAACGTCTTATAATGGCAGGGAAAACACTGGTTTTTCTGTGTGTGTATTTGTCCGCTGCTTCTCTGCTGAGCTCGTATACTACTGGGCCTGTCAGCCTAATCATTTTTGTGCACAGTTATTGACTGTGATCAAGGACCTCTCATGGTTGTGGTGATTCAAAACTTTTGAAAAACCCGTTTTACATCGCAATTGAGTGCTAACTCATCAGCTGTTTTTTTTTTCCGCTTAAGTCCGAACACTGGAGAAGGGGAGATACGCCTGGTGGGGATCTGCACTCTACTAAGTGCGCTCTTAAAGTTAAAAGTGTTTTTTCACATTGATATTTATGGCTTACATGTTTAGTGGTTGTCTTTCTCTAGTTGCAGAGCAGCTTAAAAGAGAATAATGAGACACTGGAGTGTGTACAAGACTTGAAAAACAGTCTGGAACAGCAGCTCAAGGAGCTGACCACCACCAAGGTCAGTGTGTGGCCCAGTCTCGGTACATATTTAGCTGTCACCATTTCCCTCTGTGACATGTTTTCATACCCTGTGGAAGTTTGACACTGACTCACCACCTGTGGTGTGTGTGTGTGTGTGTGTGTGTGTGTGTGTGTGTGTGTGTGTGTGTGTGTGTGTGTGTGTGTGTGTGTGTGTGTGTGTGTGTGTGTGTGTGTGTGCGTGTGTGCATTGTCCGCTACTATAGAGTGCACTGGAGAGCCAGGTGATGGATGAGAGAGACAAGGCCCAGAGACTACAGACAGAGTTGGATGTCAGTGAGCAAGTGCAAAAGGACTTTGTCAAGCTCTCTCAGACCCTGCAGGTAAAGGAGATATTACCAGGTGATGGTGATAATTAGTTTTTAAGACTGAGGTCACAATAAGTAAAAAACAAGTTATTTCCAATGAAATGTAAACATCTAAAAGCTTTTACTACATTAGTGGAAGAATAATCGATAAGATTTCATTGTCGTCAGCTAATTTGTCAAATATTGTCTGAACGATTCATCTTGGGAGAGAGGCCTGCACATGTCGTCACGTTCGCTGATGAGCCAAAACATTATGACCACCTGTCTGATGTGTTGTTGATCCTCCG
Source organism: Lampris incognitus (assembly GCF_029633865.1). NCBI lineage: Eukaryota > Metazoa > Chordata > Actinopteri > Lampriformes > Lampridae > Lampris > Lampris incognitus. Next base: position 23,912,785 of record NC_079218.1, read on the forward strand.
TGTGCCACCAAAACCACACTGACCTGCCAAGGCATGGACCGCTGAAGGTGTCCTGTGGTATCTGGCATCAAAACATTAGCAGCAGATCCTTCAAGTTGTGTAAGTTGCGAAGTGGAGCTGCCATGGATCAGACTTGTCGGTCCAGCATATCCCACTGATGCTCACTTGGACTGAGATCTGGAGAATTTGGGAGCCAGGGCAACACCTTGAACACTTCATTGTGTACCTCAAGCCATTCCTGAATATTGTGTGCAGTGTGGCAGGGTGCATTATCCTACAGAAAGAAGCCACTGCCATCAGGGAATACCATTGCCATGAAGGGGTATACCTGGTCTGCAACGGTGTTTAGGTAGGTGGACTGTGTCAAATTGTCATCCACATGAATGGCCCCAGGGTTTCCCAACAGAACATTGCCCAGAGCATCACACTCCCTCCACCAGCTTTTGTCTTCCCACAGTGCATCCTGGTGCCATCACTTCCCCAGGTAAAACGGTGCACACGTACACGGCCATCCACATGATCTAATATAAAATGGGACTCATCGGACCAGGCTACCTTCTTCCACTGCTCCAAGGTCCAGTTCCAATGCTCGTATGCGCCATTGTAGACACGTTCGATGATGGACAGGGGTCATCATGGGTACTCTGACCAGTCTGCGGCTACGTAGCCCCATATGAAGCAGGGTGCGATGCACTGTATGTTGTGACACATTCCTCCCGTAACCATCATTAAAAAATTCTGGGATTGTGCCACAGTAGACCTTCTGTTGGATCGGACCAGACGAGATAGCCTTCGTTGCTCTTGTGCATCAATGAGCCTTGGGCTCCCAACACCCTATTTCTGCTTTCTGGTTTGTTCCCCCTCAGACCACTGTCGATAGGTACTCACCACTGTTGACCATGAGCATCCCAGAAGCCTTCCCATTTCAGAGATTCTCTGACCCAGTCATCTGGCCATAAAAGTATGGCTCTTGTCAAAGTCGCTCAGGTCTTTACTCCTGCCCATTTCTCCTGCATCCAACACATTGACTACAAGAACTGATTGTTCACTTACCATCTGATCTACCCAGGCCTTGACATGTGCCCTTGTTTGGAGATGATCAACATTATTCGGTTCACCTGTGAGTGGTCATAATGTTTTGGCTGATTAGTGTATATGTTAACTGTTGGTTTGATCGTGCTTTCAGTCAGGTGTCGATCATATTCTTTGTGACATACTTTGATTCGTACCAGCCTCAACTAGATTGGTCAGGATTTTGGGATACTGCCTCCTTGATTTTAATCATAGAGTAGTACCTTTTACTTTCTTTAGCCAGTCACAATCCTTGCTACTGCAGAAGCTGAAAATTGAGGTGAATACAGTTCCTGTAATTATGACTATTTAAGTGCCCTCAAGCCCTCGACCAGCTTCTCCCCCAAAGCCAGTAAAAGAGCATGGTAGTTCTACTTCCAACTGAAACCCTGATGACCTTATTCATGGAGATCTCAAGCTTATATATTATTTTGGGGGGGGTCCCCCCTTCTCCCCAATTGTACCCGGCCAATTACCTCACTCTTCCGAGCCACCCCGGTTGCTGCTCCACCCCATCTGCTGAGCCAGGGAGGGCTGCAGACTACCACATCCAATACATGTGAAGTCGCCAGCTGCTTCTTTTCACCTGACAGTGAGGAGTTTTGCCAGGGGGACGTAGCTCATGGAAGGATCACGGTATTCCTCCCAGTTCCCCCTCCCGCCTGAACAGGCGTGTGACCGACCAGAGGAGGCGCTAGTGCAGCGACCAGGACACATACCCACATCCGGCTTCCCACCCGCAGACATTGCCAATTGTGTCTGTAGGGATGCCTGACCAAGCCAGAGGCAACACGGGGATTCAAACTGCCGATCACCATGTTGGTAGGCAACGGAATAGACCACTGCGCTACCCGGGCTCCCCAAGCTTATGTATTGTGATACGTTACACAGTTAACTCTTCAGAGATTAAATAACAAAATATATATCTTCGTCACACTGCGATATATATTTAGAGAATCACCACTAGGTGAACTATAAATGGATGGATTCTTTTAAAGTAATACACTTAAACTGTGTCTTTCTCTTCCCTTTTATAATTGATCAGTTAAATTAGATGATCTTTGTTCATGTACCTACAGGTGCAGTTGGAGAGAATAAGGCAGGCGGACTCCTTGGAGCGCATCAAAATCATCCTCAATGACACCAACTTGACTGATATCAACCAGCTCCCAGAGACATGATACCTTTTTATGAAATAACTGCGCCACACTCTCCCTCTTCAGTGTCAGCAGCCCAGTAATGTTCTCTGACCCCTCCCTATAACCATAATTGAAGTGTTTGGAGGGAAAAGGACAGTCTAGACTTGAGGGGACAAAGGCCTTTTCTGTACGTTAAGACTCTTGGAATAAATTATGGACAGAATAATGAAGAACACTACTAAAAAAAAGCTGTAAATAACTGAAACGTCTGTCTATAACAGAAGAGGTGGAAGTCCATCTTCCTGTGTGTCTGGTCTATCTCTTGTTTCTACTGTAGATATGACTGTATTAGCGCAACCAAAAAGAAGTTTGTTGGCTTCTGAAGCACTTTCCATCAGCAACTTCTCTTTCCAGGTAAACAAAAACAATTGGACACACAATTATTCTACTGTTTTTCAGTGAGCAGTTGATAATCATTTTGTTGTTCCACTCACTTTTCCATCTCTTTCTTTCTATGTCTTTTCTTTTTGTTTTTGTTTTTTTGACCAAGGCTAGTGTCACTGTGTGAAAATGTGACTTGGTTTGGGAATGTCATCCACTGAGACCTATGACAAAGTTGAAATGAAGGAAATTATTGAAAATTATGCACATGCCACCCCCTTGCCCCTATCCCCCCCCAAAAACGAACATAACACATTTGTCAGCAATACTTTCTCTCTTGAGCATGTATCCTGTATACTTCTTAACCCTTGCTCTCCGTTTCTAACCAGAGCAATTTCTGAAAACTGCAGAAATATATTATGGAAACAGGAGTTCTGTTAAATGTTGTTTTTCTTATTTGTTATACTAGATGTCAATGAACTCGTTAAAACACATTTGTTAAGTCAGATTCTGTGAGAACACTACCACTGGTAAGAACATGGGTACACAAGTTAAGTGAAGTAAAGGGAAATTTCCCAACATGAGTGTAAATGGAGCATATTGGATCACTGAGGAAATTCTAGTCATGCTATTCTAACCTTAGTCCCATTTTTGGGTTGCCCAATCAATCTATCTTTTTATATGAATTCCTACTGCTTTGCTATGATGGCTAGCTAATCCCAAGAGAAGCACTAACACAGCACTCATGCTGGTTGTTCCTTAGATCTGCCTGAAAGGATTTGATAACTCAGTGACAGATTGAAGAGTCAAACTGATCAGGTTTGGAGAACACCCCCCCCCCCCATGTTTAGGGATGTTTTCTTTTGAATAACCTTAAAAAGAAAATTTGCGCTCACATACTCACATTGTTCTTTGTGGTTCATATTTGTACCTCTGCACATTCAGAAGGCACCATTTTCATCATCACTTGCATGGTGGTGAAATGAGTCATTAAGCACTTTTTGGATGGCAATTAAGTACATAGCATAATGTGGGTAAACACCTCTAGTGACCAATGATGAAATGTGCCTTTAACTTGGTACAAGTAAATGTGGGCAGGTGGGTTCAAGAAAACTAAGGTGGCAGATTTGGCAACAAGCGTATCAGTGGTTTGAGAAGGATATCCAAATTCAAAATTAGTATTGCCTGCTACCCTCAACCTGCGCATTGAAAGACTATTGACCTCATTAAATCAGCTTTCTCAGGTCATGACCAACAATGTTGACAACATTCACCTTTAAATAAAATTATGCAAAGTGATTTTTCTACATCAATCGTTATGCTACTCCATGGTAATTGTTCGGGCACAGTGAAGGATCACTTTTCTAATTTCTAACCACAAACCCACATTTGTAAAAAATCATACTGTCATTGCCCCCAATCTGCTATTAGATTTTAAGTAAGTGAGCAGTAGAATAGAGTTTTGAGAGCTAATGTGGTAATTGGATAGCAATGACTTGTATAACTTGGAGGAATATGAAAATACAGAGAAACCAACCAAGTAATGGTTACCATGGCAACAGATACGCGGCATCAGTAGCTGGAAATCATTTTTTTCATTGGCTATATTTTGTTTTTAGGCTGTAAACGAAAATTCTTGGCCTTGGATATTGATAATCCCACACCATTTTTATTATTTGGATGCTTTCAGATGTTTAACTTACCAAGTATCTGCACTTTAATGATCTAAACAATTTTTAAACTGCTGGTTTCTTAAGGGTTCCAGCATGAGGTTTAACGCTCTGCCCTCAGTGGCTGAGGTGGTTGGAAACCCCTAAATGCTTTGGTTGGTTTATGGAAAATGTGAGCATGAAAAGAAATGATCTCCTGTTGTAATACAATATTCCATGCAGGCAATGGTTTTTAATCATTGCACTTTGAACAGTTAATATATGTATATATATATATACATATATATATATATGTGTGTGTGTGTGTGTGTGTATACGTACAACAGTTTATGATTTAAAAACATAGTGATGTTTCTCACTGATTCTTTTAATTGCATGTATTATATACTTTATGGGTTGCACATGTCTATTGTCTTGAGTTGATATTTATCATAGAAACTTACAATGATGTATAGTGAGATGATGCAGGTGTTAGAGCAAGCCAGGTCGAGTTGCACTGAGAGAAATTGTATGGCTTTGGCTTGTTTGATTGTGGACTGCGATGATCTGTTCAACCCAGTATTGAAAATTAGTGTCACATTTCCTAAGAGATAGACATTGTTCGGTGTGATTAATTAACTCTTTGATTCTGGACATTATGCTTTAAGAAGGCCTTATTGCATTGGCTTGTTATTTTGAATTTGAAATTAATTGTTCCCGTAAATTTATTTCAAATGCCTAAATACTTAGGTATCTTATCACTTATAACACACAGAGCGTTTATATGAACTGGTTTCCCTTGGAAAGCATTGCTAGTTATCATAAACACTCACTACGTCCTTGCGATCATGGCTACTTTTATTTGATAATTTGTCTACCATTGTCTAACATAGTGATGCACGCAATTATCTGGAATATGTACTGCAAAACGTTCAACCCAACTTGATACAGCTAGACAAATGAAAGATGGAGAATTCATTTTGGGGTGTGATTGAATTCAGACTTTCGCTGTGAAATGTATGGTCTTCTTCGGTGACATAGTGGCCCTGAAAGCTGATTCTACACCATCTACCACCCACACATTGGTATGCAGTACACAAAAATATCAACACGCTGAATCCAGAATTTATTTAACAAAAATTTAGGTGTAATGATTTTTTTTTTTTTTGAAGATTTTGACTACTGGCTTTTTGGAAGTTTATAAAACCCATTGAAGCTGAAATTTTAAATCTGTTTTACTACCGCGTTTACTGAGACTAGAAATGGAAATACAATATTCATGGCCCTTAAAATACATGTTAAGCTGTCATACACTCAGCCATTGTATCAAAACCTAACAATAAATTTCAAACTGGAAAAAAGTCTCACGTGATAAATCACGATGTGAACAGTCAAGAGATGATGCATAGCCCGTACAAGTGAGTAAATATTGGTCCTTAGAATAAGTTTAGACGACTGAAAATTCAATGATCCCCTTAAGGAAACGGTGTCATTGCAGCAGATGATATATTTGAAAATAAAACAAATTGAGGCCACTGATGATAAAACCAAAGGCGTGCCAATTCACAGGAAACTCATTTATCATTCTACCACTTTCTGGAAGTGAACGTTCATATCTAACTCGCTAATCGAGATCTACTCAGTATAGTGTCTGTGAATGTTCTCATTCATCCAGGTCATGGTTATCCAAAGGAGTTGAATCAAGTGCAACTGGACTTGGTATATATCCGTGAAAATATATACCAAGTCCAGTTACACTTGATTCAACTCCTTTGGATACTCAGTATAGTAAATTGTCTGAGATTGTAAAGATAGCTTTTATTTAGTCTAATGTGATACATCTAAAGGTTCAACGTTATATTCCAGTCTCCTCCTGTAAACTTGTTTTAAGATTAATAATCTCTTTTTCCATATCATTCAAGAAAAGGTGAAAAGGCGTTCATACAAAATGTTAATTTATCTGAACTAGGGGCATGAGCAACATGTCAAATAATCGTTAATATAATTTTGAATGGCGTCTGGGTAGCGTACCAGTCTATTCCATTGCCTACCAAAGAAAGTACCAAAGAGGATATGTGGACAGCCAGTGTGGTCTTTGGTTTTATTGCTCAGATACAGCAACTGCCAAATGTTTTTGTTTATTGCCTGTGTCTAAACCACATCAATTTACCTCCATCGTGCAACTCAAGTGAACTGTCCGCTACAGTCTCTGCTTTGCATCTGTTCTCTGTCTTGAGGGCTGCTAATGGATATGACCCCACTCATATAACCCATCTCTACAACACACCAGCCAGTCTCGGTTTATTTTATTTTAAGTCAGAGAGAAATTGAAACAATATTTTCCAACATCGCCTTTTTTAATCTTCATTCATTTTGTATGGTCTGTTTCTACTGGGGGGAAAAGGTTTATATGGTAGAATTCGTCTTTTCTATTTTTATATTCTTAAAAGAGCTCCCCTAAATTAATTTTACCTTAGCCAGTCTTTTTGTCAACCGCTCATAATGTCGTCAGACACACGCGTTTACAAATAGCCTATTCAGCTCAAACCACCCGACCTTACTGCCGGTCATCATTTGTACGGTCATGCAAAGGTCAGCTCATGAATATTAATGAGACGTAGATCTCTCCCTCGCAGTTTCTGATACAATCTAAAACAGTTATGGATAAAAGTATAAAAACCAAATTGTAATTTATAACTTAAGAAAAGTTGCTGAATGTCGTATTTTTTCCGTTTAAGTTTTTCAGACTTAAATCTGACTACTGATTTCAGCCAGATTTTACCTCACTTCAGACACGGTAGTAAACGCCGATCGCGCTTCTCAACCACTGGAAGTCAGTAGTGAGAAAGAGTCGAGCCAGCTGCCACAATACACAAAGAAGAAACCACTTCGTTTGACTGGCTAAAAAAAAAAAAGGAGTCGAGATTGAGCAAGTGTCGCGTTTACAACATTATGGAGTCAAAATTGTTAAATACCACTTGTATATGTGCTTTAGTGTGTGGATTCGTGCTGTGTATTGTTTTCGGTGAGTACGCTCTTCGGATAACATTTTAGAGCTCTTAGGGAACTGAAAGTGCTAACGTTATCTTGCATAGATCGCAGGGCAGTAGCTGGTTAAACTTCACATACAGGTAAATAGGTGTGTCAACGGCGTCTACTAACATTTTTTCTCTTTTTTTGGCCTACGAACTTCGATCATTCTAAACTTAACTGTCTTTTGTCGATATAAAACAAGGGTTATGCGATGGTGTAACGTCAAGAAATCGGGTAACTTTGTCGCTGGCTGTCAGCTAACTAGAGCTAGCTTCTGCAGAAGCCCCATATAACTAAATCGTTTGATTCCATATTTGATGTTATCGGATGTTTTGCTCACTATGACTCATTCTGACGAGCAAAGAGACAGACCGCGTACAGTCTTCCAATTTTATAGTTGAGGATTAAATACATAAATGCATTGGTTCGACACAGCTGTAACGTCAGTGCAATCAGTACAAGAACTGATTTGCCGCTATCACGCCTGCTGCTACTGCTGCTATTAACACCGTTTATTTTATTAAGTGGTTTAACGGTAACAAAGCAGCGTAAACAATCGCATCAGTTTTGATTAGGAAACTACTGTATGTGAATTTTTCTGCACTTCCCGAGACCCACCCAATGGAACAGGTAAGGTACAAGCTTTGTTTTCAGTGCTACTTTCTCTACACTACGTATACATAACGCCAAGTTGTCTTGGTGCATGCTCAATAATACAGGTAAGAAAATCAGAGAAGGTTGAATCAGTTCATCTGGATACAACGTTTACTGACATATACGTTTCATCACTCGACATTCTTCATAAATTCTATAATTCCATTATAATTCTGTTATTGTCTTTCAACGTTGTATTCTGTAAATTATGTGAACACAACAGCCATTGCAAGTTGTCCGTCTTGGGAGAGAGATCCAACCTCTGTTGTTCTCTCTGGAGTTTCTTCCTATTTTTTTTTCTCCCTGTTAAGGTTTTTTTTTAGGGAGTTGTTCCTTATCCGATTCGAGGGTCTAAGGACGGGGTGTTGTGTTGCTGTAAAGCCCCTTGAGGCAAATTTGTAATTTGTGATATCAGGCTATACAAATAAAATTAACTTGACTCAACTAACGGACGTCCTCAGTCTAAACTGACTGCAGGTATCCATACGCAAATATGGATGTGACCATTAAATAGAGAGTCAATGTCCATGTGTACTTTTCACAGAGGATTTGGGAATGTTTGCAATCACAGCGTTGTAAGATGGCGACAGATGCATAAGACCGAAACAAACGACCAGTTTCATATGCAAATATGGGTGTGACGATTAACTAGAGTTTCAATGGTCGTGTACTATTCACAGAGGATTTGGGAATGTTTGCAATGGCGACCGTAAGATCTTTTCTGATCAGATCTGATCATTGCAAACATTCCCAAATTATCTTTGAATAGTACACATCAGAGCCCTAGAAAGAGAGAGTTACGTCAACGAGGGGTCAGAACGCGAGAGGGTCACGTGGTTCATATAGCCGCTGAATAGTTCCAAACGAAGCTTGGCGGGCCATTTAAATGAACTGCTTAGCCGCGATTTCTGGTAACTACTAACCAATATTTTCAGATTTTTACGGTAACACTTTAGTATGGGGAACACATTCTAAGTAAAAAAAACTTAATTACTAGTGAATTAGTAATGATCAAGATGTCACTTTAGTATGGGGAACATATTCTAAGTAACACAAACTTAATTTAGAGTAATTTAACACTATTAACACTTGTAGTTTTGTGTTTTGTTATGTAAGAACAGACCATATTCATTAAGTGTTAGTAAGGGAGAATAACTCTTCTTGTGGTACTACCACCTTATAAAGTCCATACTAAGCGAAGCATATTGAGATGGTACGACTAATAAGCAATAATTCTGAGGTTATAGAGGGAAAACTCATAGTTAATGGCTTACTGGTTGTATAATAAGGCCATGCAGAATAAGGCATTAATGAGTACATAATAATGACCAATTAAGAGCCAATATGTTGCTAATTTGCATGCTAATAAGCACCTAATTAATGGTGACTATGTTCCCCATACTAAAGTGTTACCATTTTTACATTTATGTATAGATATAGATATATTCCAACGTGACACATACTCTATGCGCATGTGTAGGAATTGACGAGCTGTCACGCTTTAAATTACATCGTTAATTTGATTCCAACGTGCTTGTAAAATGGTCATCATTAAAATGTCAAGTGTAGCTTCTTACCTGTAAATTAACCTTTGATTAATGCGAGAAACATACCTTCGCCATAGAATCCTATTGCCCCTGGTCGCACTGTTTGGCACTATCCAGTCGGTGGCTCCCATGATCCGCCATTGCTGTTAAATAGTTGGCCCATTAACGTCTACGGAGTTGACGCAACTCTCTCTTTCTAGGGCTCTGGGCTCTGGTACACATGGCCTTTGAAACGCTAGTTAATCGTCACACACAATATTTGCATATGAAACTGGTCGTCGGTTTCGGTCGTTATGTCGCCAGCTTACAATGCTGTGATTGCAAACATTCCCAAATCCTCTGTGAATAGTTCACATGGCCATTGAAACTCTAGTTTATGGTCACACCCATATTTGCTTATGAAACTGGTCAGTGGGTTCGGTCGTTATGCAACTGTATTGTTTATAAGGGGTGGGGATACCTGCAGTCAGTTTAGACTGAAGATGTCACTTAGTTGAGTGATGAAACGTATTTGTCAATAAACGTTGTATCCAGATGAACTGATTCAACCTTCACTGATAACGCTAAATTGAAGTTAAAAGCACACAATAAATATGATACGCTCATCTAGGCTTGTACTTTGCCATGCAGGGTGTGTACCAAATGAAATTAAGTTAGATCAGGTAGCTATGCCTTGCTATTTTTGACACTCAATGAATGTGAACAAAACAGGATGCCAGGTTTAATCCCTAGCTGGAAAAATCTGTGTAGGGGAAGTAAACATAAGTTATTAATTAAAGAAAACGATGAATGGAAATGGGTAATTATCAACAATTATTAATTCCAGTCCCCCTTTTTAAGTGTTGATAATATAATTTATTGGCTGCCCTTCACTGTCAGATAACTGTAACTTCAACCTTTGTGTCACATCTATTGTTGAATGCTGTGTCAGTAATTTTTCCAGTAGAGACTGGACTCAGGCTTTCCTTGGATTCTTTCAAAAATAATTTCTAGGCCTACAAAACAACTGTTCATTCTGCATTTCTAACCTGGTAGACAGTATTCCTCTGCGCTCTGTGACTGTAGTTGTTATGACAGTTAGTGGGACAGCAAGAGATGGAAAGATTGATAAAATCAGAAGTCAGTTTTTTTTCTTTTCTTTTTTTTTTCCCAGTACAAAAGGATTGGGGTTAACATACCTGATCTCGGAATAATTGTTAAGATAAACCTTAAGCCATAATTTGTAGGGATGCGATGGTCAGGGTTTTTGGGGCTGATCACCAGAATCAGAATCGGCCGATACTGTTTGGAGACGCATAAGAGCTCTAATGGATGGTATAACATCTATAGCCAATGCAGTTGATGAGCTGATCTGTTGCATGAGCTCTGAATGGTGTGAGCAGGGAAGTCATATTTCCGATTAATTTCCACTGATTGCCGGAGAACGTTGAAGGCAAGTCATAGTTGGCTGCTTAAGCAGATAGTTAGTGCCCATTTCCTTTCTAGTAGACTCTAGCATATACAAAGTACTATTCACCTAGCAGATACAGCTTGCTGTAGTCTTTTTGTAGGCTGGCCCAGTTGTTGCTGAATGCTTTCGAGTCGGGAGTATGCTAAGAGGGAATGTTTAAAATGACCGATATTCCATCTCCCTGCAGTTATAATATCAGAGATGCTTCGCTGTGAAAATACTCCCTTGGTCACATTGAGTTGGAGTGTATGCACCATACAGGGTAGAATGGGTAAATCCGCATCCTTCATGGCCGTTGCCATGTTCTTAGCGTTATCCCTTAGAATAGCATGTACCTTTCCTCTCGGGATTCCCCAGGATCAGAACATGTTACTGAATGCGACAGCCAGAGCCCCCGCTGTGTGTGGCACTGTGAGTTCTCAACAATGAAGAACACCGTTGTGTTGTTTGAAGTTTTGATCAATAAAGTGTGTGGTTAATCTTAACAGGGACATGCACGCGAACTCAGATATAACTTGTAAAACTAATTGATGTGACGTTGGCCTTTAAAATGCCGTCAATATGTGTATATACTGTTTGGTATAACTGCGGAAAGCATACATCCATGAAATATTTGCGACCTGGAAAGATATAACGTGGATCCAAGTCGGTAATAAATCATCGGAACCCTCGTCTTCCACTACAGAAAGAGGCTGCTGATCAAGGCCAATGAATTCCATTATCTTGGCTGATATTTCTTTTGACTTCTTACTGTCACTGCTATAGGGTTCATGCTGTTTAAATGTCTCCCTGACAACTGAAGAATGGAAGACTGAGTTGCTAAAGGGTTAACTCACTTTACTTTGCGCTGGCTTGCCTTTCATACTTGCGATATTTTTTAATGTGACAAATTCTGAAATGTCTAATGAGGTTCATGGTATTAAAATGTTGTGGTCCACCACGAGGGATTTCTGCTTCACACTCATTGCATATAGAGATTTTATTGTCTTCTTCGGACACCTTGTAGAACTGCCAGACCGGTGAAGCCATTTTAGCGAGCTTCTTTTGCTGCGCACAGAGCAATGTCTGACGTATTTTGCGTCATCTGATTAGCTCTTCTGATTGGCCTTTATTGAGAGCTCCGATCAAACTATGTAGAATGAAAATCGGCTGATAATGATCGGCAGCCAATCGATTGGAGCATCCCTAATAATTTGGATTTGCAGAGTATATTACCTCAGCAAGTTTAACCATCTCTCCATATGAATCCAACATTGAGTGAGAACAGCCCCGTTATAGCCCAGCTTCTTGAGTTCTCAGAAACATAGTATAATGGTTACTATTTTGTATAATTTGTTCATGAAATGGAGAATTGGTATACCTGAAAAGGAAATCATGGGCTAATGAACTCACAGCCTGTATGGTTGCCATCTTGCCATCCCTATTCAAGATTTTTTCAATAGCTGACACAGCAGCTCCATGTAATATTTGTGTGAGAGCTTCCATGAACAGCTCCAGGGAACACTATTTATTTCACCATGAAGCAAAATTACATTACAGTCATTTAGCCGACACTTTTATCCAAAGCGACTTACAATAAGTGCATTTAACGTAGGAAATCAGGAGAACTACTTGTTAGAGGTCATAAGTGTATCTTCTCTCTAAACAAGCATCTAAGAACAAAACCAGTGCTAAAGTAAAAGTGCAAGAAAGTTAAGTGCTATGAGCAAATAACAGGGTAGTAGTTCTTGAAGAGGAGAGTTTTCAACCTGCGCCGAAAGATGGGCAGCGACTTCGCTGTCCTGACAGCAGTAGGGAGTTCATTCCACCACTGAGCGGCCAGGACAGAAAAGAGCCGTGACCGGGTCAATCGGCAGCAGGGGCCTCTGAGCGATTGGGCAACCAGGTGTCCCGAGGCAGCAGAGCAAAGTGGTTAGGCAGGGGTGTAGGGCTTGACCATGGCCTGGAGATAGGAAGGAGCTGTTCCTTTCACTGCCCGGTAGGCTAGCACTAGAGTCTTAAACTGGATGCAAGCAGCTAATGGGAGCCAGTGTAGGGACATGAGTAGGGGAGTTGTGTGGTAGAACTTAAGGGTGGTTGAACACCAGATGAGCTGCAGCTTTGTGAAGAAGCTCCAGAGGTCTGATAGTCGATGCCAGCAAGGAGGGAGTTGCCGTAGTCCAGCCGGGAGGTGGTGTGTCGCCATCCACTTGGCGATGTCAGTCAAGCACACAGCAATGCGTGTCTCTACTTATGTGTCAGAGGGAGAAAAAGACAAGATCAGCTGGGTGTCATCGGCATAACAATGGTAAGAGAAGTCATGCGGGTGAATAACAGAACCCAGGGATGTTGTGTACAGGGAGAAAAGGAGAGGACCCAGAACCGAACCTTGTGGAATGCCTGTAGTCAGTCTGCGAGGCTCTGACACGGATCCCCTCCATGTCACCTGGTAGGAGCGACCTGTCAGGTAGGATGCAAACATTGAGTGCAGAACCTGTGTGACACCCAGCCCCCCTTCTCAAGAAACCATCACTTAACCCCTCTGATGTAAAAAACTACCCTTCTACTCTTTCTAGCCAAAACTTTCGAATGTGCTGTCTTTAACCAATTTTCTTTGTACCTCCACCACAACAACCAATTGGACCCCAACGAGTCTGGGTTCAAGGTGGGTCACTCGACAGAGACGGCCCTCCTTGCAGTGAAAGAATTGCTGCACTCTGCGAGAGCAAACTCACTCTCCTCTGTCCAGATACTCCTGGACCTGCCAGCTGCGTTCGACACAGTGAACCACCAGATCCTCCTCTCTACCCTCAAGGGGCTGGGTGTCACAGTCTCTGCACTCAATGTTTGCATCCTACCTGACGGGTCGCTCCTACCAGGTGACATGGAAGGGCTTTGTGTCGGAGCCTCGCAGGCTGACTACAGGTGCTCCACAGGGTTCGGTTCTGGGTCCTCTCCTTTTTTTCCTGTACATGACATCCCTGGGTTCTGTTATTTACTCGCTTGACTTCTCTTACCATTATTATGCCGATGACACCCAGCTGAGCTTGTCCTTTCCTCCCTCTGACACACAAGTAGAGACACGCATTGCTGCGTGCTTGACTGACATCTCAGAGTGGCGACACACCACCTGAAGCTCAATCTGGACAAGACAGAGCTGATGTTACTCCCAGGGAAAGGTTTCCCACACCGAGACCTGGCCATAACCATTGACAACACCATGGTGACACCAACTCGGACTGCGAGGAATCTGGGTGTGATCCTGGACGACCAACTGTCATTTGCTGCAAACGTTGCATCGGTTGCTCCTTCCTGCAGATTTCTCCTCCATAACATCAGGAGGATTCGCCCATTCCTCACCGACGAGATGGCACAGGTGCTTATCTAGGCTCTGCACATCTCCCGGCTGGACTACAGCAACACCCTCCTTGCTGGCGCCCCGGCGTCGGCCATCAGACCTCTGGAGCTTGTTCAGAAAGCTGCAGCTTGTCTGGTGTTCAACCGCCGTAAGTCCTCCAACACAACTCCCCTACTCATGTCACACTGGCTCCCAGTAGCTGCTTGCATCCAGTTTAAGACTCTGGTGCTAGCCTACCGGGCATTGAAAGGAATAGCTCATTCCTATCTCCAGGCAATGGTCAAGCCCTACACCCCCGCCCGACCACTTCGCTCTGCTGCTTTGGGTTGCCTGGTTGCCCCATCGCTCAGAGGCCCCTGCTGCCAATCGACCCAGTCACAGCTCTTTTCTGTCCTGGCCCCACAGTGGTAGAATGAACTCCCCACTGCTGTCAGGACAGCGGAATCGCTGCCCATCTTTTGGCGCAGGTTGAAAACTCACCTCTTCAAGAACTACTTCCATTTCTTGTTCTTAGCACTTATTGTATTCACTCATTTAAAAAAAGAACTCTTGCACTTTTACTTTAGCACTGTTTTTGCTCTTAGATGCACTTATGACCTCTAATCACTAGTAGTCCTCCTGATTTCCTACGTTAAATGCACTTATTGTAATCCGCTTTGGATAAAAGCGTCGGCTAATGACTATAATATAATGTAATGAGGGTAGAGAGGAGGATCTGGTGGTTCACTGTCGAATGCAGCTGACAGGTCCAGGAGTATCAGAACAGAAGAGAGAGAGTTTGCTCTCGCAGAGTGTAGCGTTTCTGTCACTGCAAGGAAGGCCTTCTCTGTTGAGTGACCCACCTTGAACCCAGACTGGTTGGGGTCCAGGAGGAGGTACAAAAAATTTGGTTAAAGAGCACGTTCGAGAGTTTTGGATAGAAAGGGTAGAAGGGAAACCGGTCTGTAGTTTTTGACATTAGAAGGGTTAATTGATGGTTTCTTGAGAAGGGGGGTGATTCCAGCAGTCTTGAAGGCAGATGGAAAGCATCCTGCCTGGAGGGAGGTGTTGATGAGGTGGGTAAGAAAAGGAAGGAGTTCAGGTGCTATAGACTGAAGAGGGGAGGGGACCGGGTCAAGGGAGCATGTGGTGAGGTTGAGGACCTCGTCGGGGGAGAGGTGAGGGAGGGTGCGCTAGGGCAAGGAGCGCTAACCGGGCGGTGAGAAAAGGAGGACCTGATGTCGTTTACCGTCTTGTCAAAGAAGTTAGCGAAGTCATCAGGGAGAAGGAGATTGAAGAAGTGTAGAGAAGGTTTCATAGGATTAGAGGCAGAGGATAGGATTTTAGAGCGATCAAAGGCAGCTTTAGTAGCAGAAAGGGAAGAGGAGAAAGTGGAAAGAGATTGGAAGTTGAGAAGGTCCTCTGGGAGTTTGCCTTTTCTCCAGTTGCGCTCTGCCACTCTTAGGCTCCGTCTGTCAGTGTGTACTGAGTCAGACAGCCAAGGGGCAGGTGGAGTTGGGCATGCAGGCCTGGAGGTGAGGGGACAGAGATTGTCCAGAGAAGAGGAGAGGGTAGAAAGAAGAAGATCAGTAGCAGTGTCGGGGTAGGAGAGCGAAAGATTCCGGTGTAGGAAGGATAGAGGTAACGGAGGAAGAAAGATCAGTGGCGGAGAGAGAACGGAGGTGTCTACGGGGAGGGGCTGAGAAGAGAGGGAGAGAGAGTTGGACATGAAATAGTGGTCAGAGAGCTGGAGGGGAGTAATGGAGAGATTGGAAATAGGACAGTGTCTAGTAAAGATAAGGTCCAGCTGGTTGCCGGCCTTGTGGGTAGGAGGAGGGGGTGAGAGGTGAAGGTCAAAGGAGGAGAAGAAAGACAGAAGCGGATCTAGCTTGTCAGTGTGAATGTTGAAGTCACTGAGAAGGATAAGTACAGAGTCATCAACAGGGAAGTGCAAGACAAGTGTGTCAAGCTCCTCCAGAAACTCACCAAGGGGGTCTGGTGGGTGGTACACAACCACAATGCTGAGTTTGACTGGCTAAGAGACAGTAACAGCATGAAATTCAAGAGGGCGGAGAAAATTGTGTAATGGAAACAAGAGTATTTCTATTTCGGGGAGATTAGCAGGCTAGTACCACCACCTCGCCCCCCAGCTTTGGATGTGGATATGTGTCCTGGTCGCTGCACTGGTGCCTCTGGTCATGGTTGGGGCACCTGTTCAGGGGGCAGGGGGAACTGGGGGGGAATAGCGTGATCCTTCCACATGCCATGTCCCCCTGGTGAAACGCCTCACTGTCAGGTGAAAAGAAGTGGCTGGCGACTCCTCCACATGTATCGGAAGGGACGTGGTAGTCTGCAGAGGGGGTGGAGCAACGACTGGGATGGCTCGATAGAGTGGGGTAATTGGCTGGACACAATTGGGGAGAAAAAGGGGGGGAAATCCCAAAAAAATGTTAAAAATTGTTTGTATTGCCCATTATCGTGAGTTACAAATTTGCAACAAACCTTGCATCGGATAAGGAACAACTCGCTAAAAAAAAAACCTTTAACAGGGAGAATAAATGGGAAGAAACCTCAGTGAGAGAGGGATCTCTCTCCCAAGATGGACAGATGTGCAATGGATTACAATTTACAATTTCCTTTTATCCAAAGTGACATACATTTGAGAGTTAATGCAACACAAGCAAGGATCTAGTCAGGAGGCAACAATGCAAATAAGTATAAATTTTTTTTAAAAAAAAACTAGGTTCAAGTCCGATAGGACTTAGATGTCAACAGGCAGTGCACAAAGGCAAAGATGCATAGAAGCGCTTTATTTTTTTAATACCATCAAGTGTGGAGGTGGTTGAGAAAGACCTGTGTCTTTAGCTTCTTAAAGATGGAGAGGGACTCAGCGGATCGAATGGCATTTGGTAACTCGTTCAACCACCAGGGAACTACAGAAGAAAAGAGTCTGGCTAGTGACTTCGGGCCCCGGTGTGGCGGAAGTGCCAGGCGCCTTTCATTGGCAGAGCATAGTGAGTGGGACTGAGTTGTTGTGTGTACACAACAACAATGGATGTTGTGTGTACGCAATTTACAGAATATAACATTGAAAGAGGATAACAGAACAATAGTGGAATTATAATGTATATAAAGAATATGATGAGGATGCCAGGCAGTATCCAGATGCTGCCGGAACAGCTCAGGACGAGAGCCACATGACCACCATCACCTTGTAGACCTAACAGTAGGACAGACTACACATGCACACAAGAGAGACTCGCATCACGCCATTCACATACAACGGAGAAGAGACGAGGGGAATAAAAAGACATTAGCTCGGGTCCTGGGCTGTTCTGGGGGCATCTGGACACTGCTTGGCATCCTCCTCATCATATTCTTCATATATTTTATAATTGCATTATAATTCTGTTATCCTCTTTCAATTTTGTATTCTATAAATTGTGTAAACACAACATCCATTGCACGTTGTCCATCTTGGGAGAGAGATCCCTCCTCTGTTGCTCTCCCTGAGGTTTCTTCCTATTTTTTCTCCCTGTTAAAGGGTTGTTGTTTTTTTTTTAGGCAGTTGTTCCTTATCCGATGTGAGGGTCTGAGGACAGGATGTTGTGTTGCTGTAAAGCCCCTTGAGACAAATTTCTAATTTGTGGTATTGGGCTATACAAATAAAATTGACTTGAGAGTGCAGATGGAAAAAATGCAGAGAAAACATTCCTTCTGCCACCACTCCGCAGTGTGTGTGTGTGTGTGTGTGTGTTCAAAAAGCTGTATGAAAAATTGTCTCTTCTTCTAAAGTTTCAGAGTTGATATCTAGCCTGATACAAAGATTTGTCAATTAAGTACTAATCTACTACTACTTTCGGCTGCTCCCGTTAGAAGTCACCACAGCGGATCATCTGTTTCCATTTCTTCCTGTCCTCTGCATCTTCCTTTGTCACACCAGCCACCTGCATGTCCTCCTTCACCACACCCATAAACCTCCTCGTTGGCCGCCTTCTTTTCCTCTTTCCTGGCAGCTCCATATTCAGCATCCTTCCCCCAATATACCCAGCATCTCTCCTCCACACATGTCTAAGCCATCTCAATCTTGCCTCTCTTGCTTTGTCTCCAAACTGTCCAACCTGAGCTGTCCCTCCAATATAATCGTTACTAATCCTGTCCTTCTTCATCACTCCCAATGAAAATCTTAGTATCTTCAACTCTGCCACCTCCAGCTCCGCCTGCTGTCAATTAAGTACTAATGGTTTTGTCAAATGTGCATTTGGTGAGTACTCACCAAATCAGGGCGCTCAGTTACACCAGTACCCTGATTCATTTTGATAACTGCAATCAGAAAAATCACTTTTGCTTCCTCATTTTATCAACAGGTACAACCCCCACATCAGCAATTGAAATATATACTGTTGCAGAAGTGGTTTTTGAGAATGGCACCACAGGTATCCTTAAATGTTCTTTCAAATCCCAAGACGTGGTCAGCAGTGGAGCTATAGTAACCTGGACCTTTCAGCCGGCTGGATCCCTCGAGCTTCCCCATCTAGTAAGTCTTTTCTTGGCTTAGATGTTAATAATATTTCCTAGAAATATTTGTCTTTGCCCCTGTGGTTTCAGCCTGCTTGATAGAATAATGGCAAGAACACTCCTATACCTGTATATAGAATAATGGTGTTGATTATGGCCATTTAGATTGGGGGAGGGGGGTTGGCTTTAAAGACTGCCTGCAAACTGCAGCATAACATGTTGCAGCTGTCACTTGTTAATTAAATTGTATCGTTTGGCTGTTATCCATTTGATCTTCTGCTTGGATGTTGGCTAGATCTAAAAGTTAGCAAAGTAGAAAAATTACCTCTCGCAATGTTGTTGAAGCTGGAAAGAAGGAAAATAATCAAAACAACACCAGGTAAAATTTTGCTTTAACATCCATCCATCCATTATCCAAACCACTTATTCTGCTGTCAAGGTTGTAAGGATGCTGTAGTCTTATCGCAGCAGTCATTGGGCGGCAGGCAGGGAGAAACCCTGGACAGGCTGCCAGGCCATCACAGGGCTGACAAACTTGTCAAAAATATTATTTAGGGACTTTCATCTTTTTCAGCTGTACTTGTGGTTTGGCTCTTTACAAGTTGTAGAGTAGCTCAGCAGCTTCTGTTTGTATCTCATTTTGGTTGCATAGTGTGATTACTATGGGAGAGCGACACGATCATCATTCAGTTCAGTTCCAGAGAAGCCTTGTTTTCACTATTCAATTTGTCTGCCACAGGGTACGAAATCTCTCAGGAAATACAGGGATTGCTTTACAGAATACAGGCTTGGAAATTTTACTTAGTGTGAACATAGCTCCATTTCTACTGCGATAGTCTTTGAGCTACAGTGCATCCGGAAAGTATTTACACCCCTTCACTTTCCCCACATTTTGTTATGTTACAGCCTTATTCCAAAATGGATTAAATTCATTTTTTTCTCATCAATCTACACACAATACCCAATAATGACAAAGTGAAAAAGGTTTTGTAGAAATTTTTGCAAATTTATTGAAAATAAAAAACTGAAATATTGCATGTACATAAGTATTCACACCCTTTGCTATGACACTCAAAATTGAGCTCAGGTTCATCCTGTTTCCACTGATCATCCTTGAGATGTTTCTACATCTTGATTGGAGTCCACCTGTAGTAAATTCAATTGATTGGACATGATTTGGAAAGGCACACACCTGTCTATATATGGTCCCACTGTTGACAGTGCATGTCAGAGCAGAAACCAAGCCATGAGGTCAAAGGAATTGTCTGTGGCTCTCAAAGACAGGACTGTATCGAGGCACAGATCTGGGGAAGGGTACAAAAAAAATTCTACAGCTTTGAAGGTCCCGAAGAGCACAGTGGTCTCCATCATTCGTAAATGGAAGAAGTTTGGATCCACCAGGACTCTTCCTAGAGCTGGCCGCCCAGCCAAACTGAGCAATCGGGGCAGAAGGGCCTTGGTCAGGGAGGTGACCAAGAACCTGATGGTCACTCTGACAGAGCTCCAGCGTTCCTCTGTGGAGATGGGAGAACCTTCCAGAAGGACAACCATCCCTGCAGCACTTCACCAATCCGGCCTTTATGGTAGAGTGGCCAGACGGAAGCCTCTGCTCAGTAAAAGGCACATGACAGCCCGCTTGGAGTTTGCCAGAAAGCACCTAAAGGACTCTCAGACCATGAGAAACAAGATTCTCTGGTCTGATGAAACCAAGATTGAACTCTTTGGCCTGAATGCCAAATGTCATGTCTGGAGGAAACCAGGCACCTCTCATCACCTTGCTAATATCATCCCTACAGTTAAGCATGGTGGTGGCAGCATCATGCTGTGGGGATGTTTTTCAGTGGCAGGAACTGAGAGACTAGTCAGGATCGAGGGAAAGATGAATGGAGCAAAGTACAGAGAGATCCTTGATGTAAACCTGCTCCAGAGCGCTCAGGACCTCAGACTGGGGCGAAGGTGTACCTTTCCACATGACAACAACCCTAAGCACACAGCCAAGACAACGAAGGAGTGGCTTCGGGACAAGTCTGTGAATGTCTTTGAGTGGCCCAGCCAGAGCCCAGACTTGAACCCCATTGAACATCTCTGGAAAGACCTGAAAATAGCTGTGCAGCGACACTCCCCATCTAACCTTACAGAGCTCGAGAGGATCTGCAGAGAAGAATGGGAGAAATACCCCAAATATAGGTGTGCCAAGCTTGTGGCTTCATACCCAAGAAGACTTGAGGCTCTAATCGCTGCCAAGGGTGCCTCAACCAAGTACTGACATCAGATGGCGTGTTGAGCCATTTTGAACCCATGAAATGCCGATTTTTATAATTTGGTAAGAAATGTCAATATTAAACACCAGTATTGATGTGTTTTATCACTGTACTGTAGTGACCTACTTGCAGGTTACATATTCACCACACGGACCAGAGACAGTCCCTTGAAGACAGTGAGAGGGGTTAGCAAGGGGGATTGTGGGTAGACACGAGGCTGAGGTTTTGTTATTGTAAACTGTTCACTTAAAATGAGTTGGAGGAAATAAACAACCCCACGCCAGTGTGGTCAAAAGGAGAAGTGGTCTCGTCGCCTTTCTTACATCCTCCACATTGGTGACCCCGACATGAGCCATGGTGAATGAAGCTACCAGTGCAGTGGCAGTGGCTAACGCCGTCTTGCTAAAACTGTCTGACTTCTGGGAAATGGCTGCAGCAGCGTGGTTCGCTCACATCGAAGCCCAGTTTGCTATTAGGAACATCACCGTGGAAGAGACCAAGTACTACTACGTTGTAGTAGCACTCGGATCATCTACGGCGTCACGGATATTGGGCCTGCTGCAAGCCCCGCCGCCCGTGGATAAGTACGGCACAATTAAGAGCTTCTTGCTGCAGGCTTTTGAGCTAGCAGAGGTGGATCGGGCGGACTGGTTGTTTTCTTTGCAAGGCTTGGGAGACGGCAAGCCATTGGAGCTAATGGACAAGATGCTGACTATGCTGCATTCGTGCGGCCCCCGCCTTCCTTTTGGCCAGCTGTTCCTCTGTGAGCTCCCCTCCCACGTCCGTGCTGCCTTGGCTAGCTCCAAGTTGTCCACCACCAACAACTTTCGGGAGCTGGCCGTGGAGGCTGACAGGATTTTTCTGGCCAGCCGACAGTGGTGTGCGGCCGCTCTGCTGCCTGCCCGTGCTCTTCCATCACCGCCTTGTAAGGCTGCAGCAGTTTCTCGTCGGCAGCAGGACTCAGGAGGACTGTGCTTCTACCATGCTAGGTTTGAAGTCAAAGCCAAGCAATGCCGTGTGCCTTGCGCTTTCAGTTGGGTGGGAAAAGCCAGGGCCGGCACTCAGTAGTAGCTCTGAGCGTTGGCCAGGAAGGCAGGCTGCTGTTTATTCAGGACACCATCTCCGGCCGGCGGTTGCTAGTTGATTCGGATGCGCAGCGGAGCATCCTGCCTGTGACACCAGTGGACGCGATGGCTGGCAGATTCGGCCCCCCCACGGATGCTGCCAACGGCACCCCCGTCCGCACCTATGGCACGAGGTATGTGGAGGTGGTTTTTGGAGGTCAGAGATTCGGCTGGGACTTTGTGATGGCAAAGGTGTCCATTCCCCTCCTGGGTGTGGATTTTCTGCGCGCTTATGGACTCTTGGTGGACGTTAAAAACCGCCACTTGATTGACGCCGTCTCCTTCTGCTCCTAGCCATGTATGCTGGGGGAGGCGGGTCCCATCGCCTTGTCCAACATGCTTACCACCGGGGATGAATTTCAGTGTTTGCTCACTGAGTTTCCAGACTTCACAATGCTCATCTTGTCGTCAGCAGTCACCAAGCACGGAGTGGAACACTACATCATTACCACTGGCCCCCCAGTCTACGCCCGTGCACGACGCCTCAACCCAGCCAAGCTCGCCGTCGCCAGGGAGGAGTTTGCCAACATGGAGCGCCTCGGTATCGTGTGCTGCTCCAACAGTCTGTGGGCCTCCCCCCTGCATATGGTCACGAAGGCTAACAGCGGCTGGCGCCCAAGTGGTGGTTACCGCCGCCTCAACAACGCCACGATGTCAGACCACTAGCCCGTCCCGCACATCCAGGACTTTTCCGTGCACTTGGCGGGGGCGGTCATCTTCTTCAAGGTGGACCTCATGCACGGATACCACCAGGTGCCGGTTCGCCCGCAGGATGTGCCGAAGACGGCAGTATCACGACGTTCGGCCTGTTCGAATTCCTGAGGATGCCGTTTGGGCTAAAGGGGGCTGTGTAGACCTTTCAGCGGCTCATGGACTCTGTGCTGCGGTATATGCTGTTGCTGTTTGTTTACCTTGACAACATTGTCGTGGCCAGTACGTCCGCGGCGGAGCACCTGATCCACCTCCAGCAGCTTTTCAAGCGGCTCAGCCAGCATGGGCTCATCATCAACCCGGCGAAGTACCAGTTGGGCCTGCCAGCCATTGACTTTCTCGGGCACCGGGTTACAAAGGACAGAGCGACCCCCCTCCCTGACAAGGTGGACGCCATCGCCAGATTGCCACGCCCAAACACGGTGAAGACCCTGCAGGAGTTCCTGGGCATGGTGAACTTTTACAACAGGTACATTCCCCGGGTGGCTCACCTCATGTGCCCCCTGTATGAGGCTCTGAAGGGTAGGGACCCCAGGGCCCAGTGGACTAGTCAGAAGAGAGAAACCAGGCATTTGAGGATGATAAGGCTGTGCTGGCTGACGTCGCCTGTTGGCGCACCCATCACCAACTGCCCCTGTAGCATTCACCACGGATTCCTCAGATTACGCCGAAGGGGCTGTGTATGAGCAGTGGGTGGGTGCAGCCTGGCAGCCGCTCGCTTTTTTCAGCTGCCAACTGCGCAGCAGTGAGAGGAAGTACAGCACCTTCAACCGGGAGCTTCTTGACCTGTTTCTCGCCATCCGGCTCTTCCGGTTCCTACTGGAAACCCGCCGGTTCTCTGTGTTTTTGGACCACAAGGTGCTGAGATTCGCCATGGCCAAATCCACCGAGCCATGGTCTGGGCGCCAGCAGCGCCAGCTCTCTTACATCTCAGAGTTCACCACTGACATCTGGCACGTCGCCAGCAAGGACAACTTCATCGCCGACTGCCTCTCCCGGACGATAGTGGGGGCCATCCACTTGGGACTCAACTGCGCAGCCATGGCTTCAGACCAGGCTGCTGACACAGAGGTGCAGGCCTACCAGACCACTGACACCGGCCTGCAGTTGAAGGATGTTGTGTTCGACGACGCCGGGGCCACGCTTCTGTGTTACATTTCCACAGATCAGCCCCTGCCCATGGTGCCCACTGGCTGGCGGCGGCGGGTTTTTTGACGCCGTCCATGGCCTTTCACACCCAAGCGTGAAGACGTCAACGAAACTGGTGGGGGCCAAGTTCGTGTGGCATGGCCTCAGGAAGGATGTCAAGGACTGGGCGGGCACCTGTGTGGTGTGTCAGCGCTCCAAGGTTCACCGCCACACCAAGGCACCCCTGGTGCTGTTCCTGGTGCCCGGGAGGGGTTTCGACCATGTCAGTGTGGACCTAGTGGGACCCCTTCCCTCCTCCCGGGGTTTCACTCACCTCCTCACCATGGTGGACAGGACCAATTAGGTGGCCAGAGGTTATTCCGTTGTCATCCACCATGTCTGCCGAGGTGGCCCGGGCGTTCATTGAGTCCTGGGTAGCCTGGTTTGGCACGCCATCTGACCTCACTTCTGACTGGGGCCTGCAGTTCACATCTGATCTCTGGACTGCAAGCGCTAAAAGCCTAGGGGTGAAGCTCCACCGCACCATGGCGTACAACCTGCAAGGCAACAGTTTATGTGAGCGGTTTCATCGTTCTATGAAGGCTGCTGTTCGTGCCAGCCTCAAAGACAGCAGCTGGGTTGACCAGTTCCCATGGGACATGCTTGGCCTGCAGACCGTCCCTAAGGAAGACTTCCAGTCCTTGTCGGCCGAGCTGGTTTATGGCCAGCCACTGCGGGTCCCGGGGGAATTTCTCCCGGACGGCTCGACACCCTGGTCTGCTGCCCGCCGTGCCGGCGTTTTCACTCCAGTCCCAACTTTGTGGCACTGCCTCCCTCAGTCTTATATCCCCAAAGACCTGCAGTTGGCCGGGTATGTCTTCATCCGGCACCACAACCACCGTACCCTATGGCGGTCCCTTCCGTGTGGCCCAGCCCCCTCAGCGTGGACGCCCCCCTGCCCCTACACCTTTCAAGAGGAGCCGTTTCAGCCGCATTATTCATCCCCCACCACGTTGATTTTTTTTTTTTTTGTCATTTTGAATTCTGAGGGGGCGTGTGGAGTGACCTACTTGCAGGTTACATAGTCACCATGCGGACCAAAGATGGTCCCTTTAAGACAGTGGGAGGGGGTTAGCAAGGGGGATTGTGGGTAGACACGAGGCTGAGGTTTTGTTATTGTAAACTGTTCACTTAAAATGAGTCGGAGGAAATAAAAGACCCCATGGCTGTGTGGTCGAAAGGAAAAGCGGTCTCGTCTCCTTTCTTACATCCTCCACTGTACAGTTTTATCATTTATTTTACAGCTCAAAAAACACATGTTTAGTACCTCTTTAACAAAAGAAAATTAAATTGCCCTATTTTAAGCAAATTGACTTATTTCTGTTTCCATGCAACAAGTAAGTTGCAGTGTTTGAGTACATATTTAAGGGGCGCTATAAGATTAAGATTGATTTAATAGATACATGGTACAGTAATGGGTCTATTAACACAGTTCAATCTGTACCTTGGTGCCTTTCTTTAAGAGAATGTGTAAAGTTGACTTGCTGCAGTGGATAGTTTTTTTTTTTCTCTCCAATTGTACTTGGCCAATTACCCCACTCTTCCAAGCCATCTTGATCACTGCTCTACCCCCTCTGCCGATCTGGGGAGGGCTGCAGACTACCACATGTCTTCTCCGATACATGTCGAGTCGCCAGCCGCTTCTTTTCTCCTGACAGGAGTTTCGCCAGGGGGACATAGCACCTGGAAGGATCACACTATTCCCCCCAGTTCCCCCTCTCCCTCGAACAGGCGCCCTGACCCACCAGAGGAAGCGCTAGTGCAGCGACCAGGACACATACTCACATCTCGCTTCCCACCTGCAGACACAAACAATTATTTCTGTAGGGATGCCCGACCAAGCCAGAGGTAACATGGGGAGTCGAACCGGCAATCCCCGTGCTGGTAGGCAGTGGGATAGACCGCCACGCTATCCGGACGCCCCCCCAGTGGATAGTTTTTGTAAAGGCATGTGGTAAACACCAGTGTTGACTCTACACTGTCTATAATGTTGTTTCATAAGTACAAAATGAATGCTGAATATGGAGCTGCCAGGGAAGAGGAAAAGAGGATGAGGTGAGGGAGGACATGTAGGTGGCTGGTGTGACAGAGGAAGATGTAGAGGACAGGAAGAAATGAAAACGGATGATCCGCTGTGGCGACCCCTAATGAGAGCAGCTGAAAGTAGTAGTAGTAGATAAGTGCAAAATGAAAATGCATATCATGCTCAATGGATGATATCTAGGGAATGGGTCAATTGAAAAGGCTTATGCAGTAACATGCCCACGTACTGATCATTGATCAGCAACATGAGGCGTTTGTGTCTCCTGTTACATGATGTTGCCTGCTCGTATCAGATAAAACATAAACTCAGTACAATAACTGCGATCTCATTCAGGCAGGGGTGTTTCCCAAACCCTGCAGAGGTTTTAGTTGCAAACAAATTCTAGCCTACTTGAGAAAGCGTTTTGGTTTTGTGCTCAACATTGATGGAGAACGTGAAGACACTGGCGATTTAATTTGAGAAAGGTAAAAGGTGTCAATATCAAAATGTCATAGCTGTCTTCAGTGAGGAGAGCTAATGTTCTAACAAAAAAAGGCATCAGTTATATTTTGAGCAACAGGACTGATGAGTTGCAGCACCAGATTAATCAGAATTCAGATTCAGAATCAAAATAGAAAATAATTATCACCTTGACAATCCTAGTGGAAAGTGCTCAGTGCAACTATGTTTGTTTTTGCTACTGATCCCGTATTTCAGCTAAGCTAATAGTTCAGGTCTAACAAGTCTAAGGCTTTTTCTATTCACAGAGAATGCGGAAATGTTACCAATAGAAAAACTTATTTGGGAGGCGTTCTAAAACTGCCACAGATTTGAGTTTGTTAAAATGAATATAACATAATATACTTACTGGCCTATCATCCAACCCACCGGTTAATATAGCCTGGTTAAACCCTAGTTTGAACTCTGCTGGATAATGTAATTGCCAGCTAGCTTGCAAAGTAGAAAACCAGCAGATTGGTTAGCATCCTGCCTGTCCTGAGTCCTGCCTGCCCTGCCCTGAGTCGCTTCTCAGCCCTTATAACCCCTTTCAACAGAATCATTATGGAAAAGCTATGAGTTTTTGTATGGGCTCTGTCTGTTGCACATGTAGCTTTGCTGTACCGGTTTCATTGGTGTTTCCCCCATGTTGTTGCTGATATGACTCTTTTTTGCTGTGGCACTTTCCTCACCTTGACAGCCATAACATCCCTCACCCTTGGCAGCACCATGGCAGATTTTAAAGCCTATACCCCAAATATCTCAGGACATTTCAGGCTAACACAGGTGATGTAGTTATGTGCACAAAGGAACACTTATCGACTCAGACTAATGATGTTAAATATATCATATTTATTGTTATACTTTTAATGTGAAAGTTGCCTTTTGCTGCTTTTAGGCTGGGTTTTTCCTTCTTCTGGATCATGTATGGTATCTAACTCAATATTGACATGAATTCTGTCTTCTTAGATTTTCTTCTTCAATGGAAAGGAATTCCCAACACCAGAGTACAGAGAGAGGCTGCAGTTCATTGGAGACCTAAATAAGAAGGATGCTTCAATCCAGCTGTCCAAGATTCAATTCAGCGACAATGGCACCTACTACTGTGATGTGAAGAACCCCCCAGATTTCGTAGTCATTCCATCTCGCACTGTGCTCAGGGTTGTTCCTAAAGGTAAATGGACTTCCAAGCTACTCGGTATTAGAAAGCTTGATTTTGATATTTTGTTTTGTTCATTCAAAAGGGTGAATACCTACACTAGGGGTCGTAAACCTTTTGGATGTTGCGTGCCACTTCACAAAGTTTAGAAAAGAATCACAGACCCGAGTGTCAGTTCATTTTCTTAATGAGCATTTATCTATTTATTTACTGCTTCTGCTTGTCTCCCCGTCTAGATTCTGCATGCCAAACGATCTGCACTCTACATACATACACACACGCACACACACACTTTATTATTTGTGCAAATGTATGAAAATTACTAGGGCACAAAAGAAAATTAATTCAGTCTTACCGATTTAGCGCGACCCTTGTTTGTCACAATATCTGGTAGCCACTGCTAGATGTAGAATGTTGTTTACATCCACACTCTCGTCAAGAGCTACGCTGAATACCGACACATCTTTCAATGCAAGAGTTTGCTGGTGCCTTACGTTTCAGCCATGTCTGTAATGCACCTTTCTACAGTTCTTGCAGAAACGGGCAGTTCTTTGAGCTTGTTGATGATTGTGTCTTTGTTTGGTAACCCATCAAATATGACCTCCAAGCTGCTGAAGAAAGTCTCCTTTATGTACTCTCCATCGGAGAATGGCTTCCCATGTTTAGCATTGCACTGTACGACTTTACAGCTGCCCTCTGTAGCTTGGTTTTTGGTGGCACATCGGGTTGTAAACACACTGCTTTGCTTCCCATACTGGGCTGCTGTCCTCTTGATTGATTCAGCTTTATCAACCTTATCTTCGAAGTTTTTCTCGTGCCTTGTTTCAAAATCAAATGACCTTTTACACTTGAAATTCGACACAAAGTTTTTGCAGCAGAGTGCACACAGCTCCTTTCGTGAAATAAATCCAAATTCGTTTCTCCAAGATGGCTGAAAGAGGCAAATAATAGACAATATTGCTTCTGCCATCATCAGTTGTTCTTGACATAAAGCAAAAAAAAACAAACTGGCTACCTATGCTACGTTTTCACTACTGCTGTAATGCTGCGCTCGTCGGCAAGTCAGAGTGAGGTGGGGAGGAGGGGTATGATAGACCACATCAATTGTGTGCACTCTCTTGCTGTCAAAAGCAATGGTGTATTTTGGGACTAATTAATTATTTCAGTATTTTAAATCAAGTTGTTTAGTTCACCATTAGGCTAAATTTTATATTGAAATGTGTTTTATCAAAAAAATCTCTACTACTACTACTACTACCTCTGGCTGCTCCCGTTAGGGGTCGCCACAGCAGATCGTCGGTTTCCATCTCTTCCAGTCCTCTTCCTCTCCAACTTCCTCTGTCACACCAGCCACCTACTTGTCCTCCCTCACCACATCCATAAATCTCTTCTTTGACTTTCCTCTTGCCTGGCAGCTCCATATTCAGCATCCTTCTCCCAATATACCCAGCATCTCTCCTCCGCACATGTCCAAACCATTTCAACCTTGCCTCTCTTGCTTATTCTTTATGCATACCTCTACCTCTCCAGGCTCTCCTCAACCTGCTCACTACAGATCACAATTGCAAACATGATAGGGCTCAGAGCCAATCCTTGATGTAATCCCACCGCCACCTTGGCACACCTCACCACTGTCACACTGCCCTCATCCATATCCTGCACCACTCTTACATACTTATCTGCCACTTTTGACTTCCTCATTCAATACCACACCTCCTCTCTTGGCACCCTGTCATATACTTTCTCTAAATCCACAAAGACACAATGTAACTCCTCCTGACCTTCTCTATACTTCTCAATCAACATTCTCAAAGCAAACATTGCATCTGTAGTGCTCTTTCCTGGCATGGAACCATACTGCTGCTCGCTAATCGTCACCTCTCCTCTAGCTTCCATGACTCTTTCCCATTACTTCATGCTGTGGCTGGTCAACAGTTCTGCACATTGCCCTTATTCTTGAAAATTGGTACCAGTATACTTCTTTTGCACTCCTCAGGCATCCTCTCACTTTCCAATATTGTATTAAACAATCTAGTTAACTCCACTGCCATCTCTCCTAAACATCTCCATGCATCCACAGGTATTTCATCTGGACCAACCGCCTTTCCACTGTTCATAGTTGCCCTTACTTCATCCTCGCTAATCCACAATTCCTGATTCACTATCCCCACAGCATCCAACCGTCTGTCTCTCTCATTTTCGTCATTCATCGGCCCCTCAAAATACTCCTTTCACCTTCTCAACACACTCTTCTTGCTTGTCAGTACATTTCCATCTCTATCCTTCATCACCCTAACCTGCTGTACATCCTTCCTAGTTCGGTCCCTCTGTCTAGCCAATTGGTACAAGTCCTTTTCTCCTTACTTAGTGTCCAACCTCTCATACAGCTCATCATACACCTTTTCTTTTGCCTTCACCACCTCGCTCTTTGCCTTATGCCATATCTCCTTGTACTCCTGTATACTTTCTTCATCTCTCTGACTACCCCACTTCTTCTTAACCAACCTCTTCCTCTGTATACTTTCCTGTACCTCCTCATTCCACCACCAAGTCTCCTTGTCTTCCTTCTTATGTCCCAATGACACACCAAGTACCTTCCTAGCTGGCTCCCTCACTATTTCTGCAGTAGTATTTCTGTCCAGTCATCTGGCAACTCTTCACTACCACCCAGTGCCTGTCTTAACTCCTCCCTGAACTCCACACAACAGTCTTCCTTCTTCAATTTTCAGCATTTGATCCTTGGCTCTGCCTTCACTCTCTTCTCTTCTTGATTCAAAAGTCATCCTACAGACCACCATCCGATGCTGCCTAACTATGTTCTTCGCTGTCACCACCTTGCGGTCTCCAAAGCCTTTCAAATCGTGCCTCCTACATAAGATATAGTCCATCTGTGTGCACCTTCCTCCATTCTTATATGTCACCCTGTGTTCCTCCCTCTTCTTGAAATATGTATTCACCACAGCCATTTCCATCCTTTTCACAAAATCCACCACCATCTGTCCTTCCACATTCCTCTCCTTGACACCATACCTACCCATCACCTCCTCATCACTTCTGTTCTCTTCACCAACATGCCCATTGAAGTCCGTTCCCATCACCACTCTCTCCTCCTTGGATACGCTCTACACCACTTCATCCAACTCACTCCAGAATTCTTCTTTCTCTTCCATCTCACACCCAACTTGCCGGGCATATGCGCTGATGACATTCATCATCAAATCTTCAATTTCCAGCTTCATACTCATCTCTGTCCGACACTCTTCACCTCCAACACACTCTTGACATACTCTTCCTTCAGAATCACTCCTACCCCATTTCTCTTCCCATTCACACCATGGTTGAAGAGTTTGAACCCACCTCTGATGCTCCTGGCCTTACTCCCCTTCCACCAGGTCTCTTGCACACACAGTATGCCTACCTTTCTTCTTTCCACCATATCAGCCAGCTCTCTCCCTTTATCAGTCATAGTGCCAACAAAGTTCCGACTCTCACCTCCACATTCCTACCCGTCCTCCTCTCTTCTCTCTTGCTGCCTTGGGACATGCCTTCCACCTCTCCTTCTCCTTCGCCCAGCAGTAGTAGTTCTCACTGGCACCCTGCTGGCCAATAGTACCAGTGGTGGTCGTTAGTAACCGGGGCGTTGGCCGATCTAGTATAGAAATCTAATTTATGATCTGCATATTTTTATTGAAAAAGTATGTTAAATATTTTTATTGAATTGCTCTGTGTGCCTGTGTTAATGTTCTCGCATGCCACCGTGGGCATCCGTGTCATAGGTTGTTGACCACTGACCTGGAAAAACAAATCATTCAATGTAATGAAAACTAATTTTAACTTGATCACTACCAACACGTTACTAGTATTTGATAGTGAGTAGAGTTCTTCGGATAAACTTGTTTCAGTTTAGCCATACTTCAAACATGCAATTTAGATCTTGAATAGTACTAAGTTTGTCTTAAGAGACTGTCAGTAGTTTAAAAAAATAAAGCTGACTTGTTTACACTGTATCCAGCTTTTGTTTGAAGTATTCAGATTCAGATTTCACTGCAATTATTGAACTTTTTCTTTTGTTCAAAATGTTCGGTCAGGGTTTCTAATGTCCTTTATTATGTTGATTGTGTATTTTTTTTTCAGGATCTCTTCCTCAGAGTAACACGACTGCCATAGCAATAGCAGTATGTTCTGCTGTTATTCTTCTCCTCCTCATTGCCATAGGGACCTGCGTTATCATAAAGCAGAATCATACCCGTCAAGAGTGTGAGGGGTAGGTGTATCTTCTTTTCTGACTACATATTACCATTAGCGATTTGAGTTTTTAATCATGCCATACCAGCAAACAGATGGGTTGTATTTCCAGATTGGTTTTACAGCCCCATTTGAATGGTTGTGGCTCGTAGCAAAACAACTCGCATTTCCATTTTACTCTAGCCTGAAATCTCTGAATAAGGCTTTTTTTTTTCCTTCATTGGGTCTTTAATTGGAGTTCAGGGGTAAGGATCTGTATTGTGTGTAGAAATGTGCATCTCCATATACAAGATTATACTTTAACCTTTCAGCCCTCGAAGTACATGTAGTGAAAAGCAAGGCAGCATTCTTCAATAGATTTCAAACAGTGTTGGGTTGAGGGTTTGCCTAAATCTTGCGTCCCCCCCCCACACACACTATCTATCCAGCCTGTATTACTGAATATTAAATTATGTAATTAACCAGCATACATTAACACATCACTAACTCTCTCAGCATGGAAAATGAATTATTTTTACCTGTGAAGAGCAAGTGCGTTTTCAGCTTGTCTAAGGTGTTACTAATGAACCCTATTAACAAGTTTGTTAGAGAGAAATGTATCACAATACAAGCATTTATTGTTGCGTTCTCTCAAAGTTGCTTTGTCACATATTTCTAGCTTGATAGTAAAAGCATTCCCAAGATAATTTGACAAATAAAAATAAGATTTATTTCTTTTATGCACAAGTCTGGTGTCAGGTGAGACGTTCCCTACAGTAAAGTCTTGCAAACAAGAACTTTGTCAATCACTTCATAGCCAAGTCATTTTCAGGTTAACACCCGAGCTCCTTATCTGATTGGTAAATATAATGTGAAAAGAAACTTGCCTATTACCTTTCTCACCATGCGTCAGGGGAAGTGACAACCAAATCAAAGTTTTCATGATAATGACAGTAATGGAGTGGCCTCTCTGGGTAAATAAAAACCACTGCCCAAGACAAATTTTGTTTTTATATTTATTTCAAGGAGCTTTAATTTAATGCCCTAATCTGGGACTTAAACTTTGTGTCTCTGCTTAATGTAGTTTTCAACTAAACTATAGTGACTGCAACTTAATTACATTACCTACAATGGCTTGGGTGAAGATGGATTGTGCTCCAGTATAGATAGTGGGGTGAACCGCTTTACTGGTGGAGTTGTTGGAAGCATCCACATAGTTCCAGTAAATAGGGTTTTTGATGTGTAACTTACCAAAATACCTGTAGTAAGGAGGGGGATTTGTCATACAAACTACCATGCAGGACAAAATGAAAAGAACAAAGTGGCGTGGCAATTATAAGACTACCTTTGTTCTATTACACATGGACTTTAAGCATCTATCTAAACAATGTAAGGTCATGGTGAAAGATTAAGCAAACATCAAATATGAATTGCCCTCACACAAAGCAATCATTGGGATTATTTGTTTTCAATTGTTATTTTTTTCCCCCACTGTTAATGTGAAAACACAGCCAATTCATAATGACCCCAATCCTACCAATCTCATTTCAAAGATTTGTTTGTTGTCTGACATTCATCTTCCATCATTGTCTGCTGGTTGCAATAAGCATTTAAATCTAACAAGTCTCTTCTGTCCATTTCACTCTACTCACCTTTCATCAGTTTGCTTTATTATTGATTTGTTGATAACAGAAAAGTGAGCGTGCGTGTGTACGTGTGTGTGTGCTGTAGGTTATTCAGGTTTAACCTGGTTTCTGAAAGGGGTTAAAATCCAGAGCAGGCAGTCACACTCCTTAAATAACTTGAGATTCTTTGGAGTGTATGTAAGAATAGATTAGAGAGCTTTGACAGAGACTGCCTAGGGTCTTGTTATTGATAAGACTCAAGTAAGAGTATTAATTCCCCACCAAGAATATGCCTTCCTATAGTACATAGTCAAGGCTCAGCGTTTTCAGTTTTTATTTTTCAAAGCCATCCAGCATGCCGAATTTCGCCACAAGAGGACACTGTTACATAACCTCACACGAACAGGAACAACTTTTGGATCTGTGGAAACATAAAATCCGGGTGAAAATCAGTTTATAAATCAGGGTATTTTTCAGTGAAAATCGGTAAAATCCGAAAACACTGAGCCTTGTACATGGTCTAACTTGTTTTGCCCAGTGTCTGTCTCTCCGTTCAGTATCTCTGCCTTAGAGCTGGCAGGCTATGTGTTCACAAAAACTGCATCCATATGTGCCCATCTCTCAATGTTTTATTTTTGTCTGCCCTCCATATTTATGTTTGTCTCTGTCTCTGTTGCAATTTTTATGTACATCAATGATTCCTGAACTGCTCAAAATTGCACAACACCACTGCTGAACTGTAAACGTAATCTAGATGTATGTCCATGGAGAGTGTGAGCTCTCATGCTTCACAACCCCAAAAGAAGGTGGAGCGTAGCTTGGAGGGCTCCAAGCGTAGCAGCTCCTCGGGCCCAGCACAGGTAGTTTTTATGTTTTAAATAAATAAAATATTTATTTTATTTATTTAAATAAATGTATTTAAATAAGTGGATTTATTTATTTAAATATATAAATAAATTTATTTGCTCCTAGCTGTTTTTAAAAATAAAAACAGCTAGGAGTGACCAAGCAACCTGCTCACTGCCACCCATTGAAATGCCTAGACAAACTGGAGGGTAATAGTTATTACACTTTAACTTCTGTCTTTTCCCCCAGGGTTACTTACTGCTAAATTCCGAGGACTCATCACAGATTATCAATTCCATATCTTTGTTGGAAACACTCTTGGGAACCGAGAATAGAAGGAGCATATGAACCCAAAAAAAAAAAGCAAGGAAAAAAATCTGTCATGTAGTCATTTGTGTCCACTCACAATGTCTAGGGAGCCAGACCAATGTTATGATTTGATCATATTTATCTTTCTCAATGACTATTTCTGCCCACTCCCAACTGCGTGATTTCAGTAAGGCAGTGCCATCTTAGAAAGTAGACAATCAAATCTTAGCTTTGAAGAGGGCTGTGTATTTGAGATGTAACACAGCAGAATTTTAAACGGAAAATGTTGGCAGTGATGAATTAATTGTACCAAGGAAGCATTATCATAGAATAGGAAGTCATAAGATGCATGGACAGTGCACAACATGCATGTGTGGGCTGTCTTGAAATCACGCCAGGTTGTAGGATTTCATCACTTTCTTGCCAGCATTTTTGCTGTGGACAAGATTAGGAAGATTCTGCTCATTATTGATTTTAAAGATCTGAATAATGTGGTAAAACAGAAGTCTTGGTATATTCTATGGTTCTTTAGGCATAACTAGAGGGATCAGGATACAAACAGTTGAATCTGTCTTGTTTTTGGTTCATTGTTTTGAATTTAACCTTTCCATAGGTTTTACTTTTAATCTTTCTACATTTTCTCAATCTGTTCCCAGGGACCGGTGATATATGCCCAACTGGATCACTCTGGCAGAACAAATCCCACCGCATTCCATAAGATGGAGCCAGTAGTCTATGCTGACATTCGGAAAAACTAAAGAGAAAAGGGAGGAATTGGGGACCAAAAAAAAGTTAAGGATTACACCTTTATTAGCTGCTCTTGAAATGAGTAAGTGGGGAGGGGGTATTTTAACTAGGATGAAAGAAATTGCAGATTTATTTAAAGATTGCAGTTTAAGAGGGTTTATTGTACCAATGTCATATAATGTATTCACCAGGGCTTGAAATTTAGACATGCCAACTTGCCAAATGCAGGTAAAAAGACGAATTAATGCTGTCAAACTACTAGCCAACTTGACAGATGATGAATCTAGTTCTAAATAGTTCTACATCAGCATCTGACTGAAGCAAGCTGAAGCCATAATTCTCTAACTATACTTCTCATGAACACAGTGTTGTGACGTATAACACAATGTAAAACAGAGCCCTCATTTGTCAGGTCTGCTTCAGAATTGACTGAGCATGAGTGTCTCTGGCTCTCCCGACCGTGTGCAAATGAACACTATTGTTTTCTCACACTGACATTTCCTTAACCAATCCTTAACAATATTGAAAACAGAGAAGACTGCACACGTAATGACATATTTCACAGATTTTTTTTTTTTTGTCTTTCAGTTATCAGAATGCACACAGAAGACAATTTGGCCCGAGTCACACTCCTGACAGAATCATTTTACTTTAATAGTTTTATTTTATTTTCTTACACTCACACATGCCTTTTGCGTGATGCCAGGCAAGTAGCAATATTGCTAACCTGTGGCGGCAGCATGAATGTCTTTATATTGTTTCCTGCAAGACGTACCATAATAGACGAGACAAGGAAAAGAGTTGTCCAGAAATAGCAACTGCTCTTGATTCATCTGTGATATCGCTAGTTCTGAGTGACTAAGTGGCTAAGAAGTTTAAAATCTACTAGCCGTATTGTCTGGTGATTAAAAAAGAAATATTTCAAGCCATGATATTTACCAACTAGATGCTGAAGAAATTATGCAATGGCATTTGAAAAACCTAATTACACATACAGCTAGGGCTGGGCGATATGACCTAAAATTCATATTGCGGTATAAATTGAATCCCTTCACGGTAACGGTATATATCGCGATATAAACTTAAGTGTAAAAATTATAATGGAAGTGTTTCTGAATGGGTTGTATAGTCCCTTAGCAAAGCTAAATTGATAAAAAAAAAAAACAGATATAATGTAATTTTGAGAACATTTATTGTGCAGATCTCAAAATTAAAACTCAGCACTCTATGGTGCAAAATAGTGCAAACGAACACAAATAACATTGCTGATATTTTAAATAAAAACAGTACAACAGGCTGTTGTCTATAATGCAAAATAGTGAAAATGTTGTCAACAACAATTGCTCACTTCTTCAAGAACACAAAAATAAAGTGTATATTGTAAACAGTACTTCAAGTAAAAGAGGTTTTCTATAATGCAAATTGCAAAAACAATGAAAAGGTTAACTCCAGTTCACTTGCTTCGTGAGGCTGATATAAGGCTCCATGGTGCGACTCGACCACAAGTCCGTAGTAGTTGCGAAATACTTTAATTCACGGAGGTCTTTTTCAACTTTCTCTCGGAGCTGGCCATACAGTTTGGGCATTTCTGTCTCATTAAAGTACTTGCGGCTCGGCACTACGTATCGTGGATCAAGGGTTTTAATCATGTCTTGAAACCCGTTGCGTTCCACTGTTTGGAAAGGGACCACGTCTTTGCATAAGTGTATCGTAATGGCTTTTGTAATGTCAGTCCAACGCTTACTCTTTTTATCATAGGGAGTACTCTTCGAAAAAGCTTGCGCAATAGAGGTCTGCGGTTGGGTAGTAGGGCAAACTTTTTTCTTCCCTCCTGTGTTCGGAGACTGACTGGGCGTTTGAGTCGAGCGCATCCTCTGGCTCTCCTCATACTCGAGGACATGTTTTGTTTTTAGATGGTAGAACAAATTGCTCGTGTTACCTTTGTTTGCAGGCACTGTCACTCGACACATCTTGCAAATGACATTTTTCTGCTCACTATCCGACTTTTTAAATCCGAACCAAGTCCAAATCACTGAAGTAGCACCAGTTTTTTTAACCAGCTCCCCCTGCGCCGTGGTCTCTGTGCTTGAAGCCATTTTCACACTGAGGCAGATACGATGACGTCATCAACAAGCGTTATCGCGATTGGTCGGTAGAGTCCAAATCTCTACCGTAGGCCAAATTTATATCATTTATACCGTCTACCTCATATACCGCGCACCCCTACATAAAGCATGAGTTAAGCTCTAAAATATCTTTGCTTAAGGTGGTTTTGACTTTACAGTGGTTGTAGTGATAAAATGTGGATTCATAAATGGATGTTATTTCATACAAAAACAGATTATTTTTCATTTGCCATGCATACACACTGTAACCGACGCTTTAGAAAGTGTTAAATTCCATTTACTTTATACAGTCAAAGAAAATTTAACATAATAATGGTTTCTTTGTGTGGTAAGTTTAGCCACAGCTGAACTTTGGATGACATACCCATTAAAAGTCAATCACACACTAGTGTTCCCACAATTAAAACCAGTTTCACTGAAGCTAGCAACCAGCTGTCTCACATTTGCCCTCAGATGGCATCAAGACAATGTACGCGTGGTGTGTATAATGTTAGATTTTACATTGTCTTTTGTAAATTTGCATGCAAATATTAACTTCCCCAAAAAGAATTTGGTTATCAATTAATAGAGAAACTGTTAAAAATGGTGTCTGTCATCCTATCACTGTTTATATGCAGGGTTTTTTTTTTTTTTTTTTTAATGCATGCTGTTGTGGTCCCCTTAAACACTGCCTTTGTCTGGATTTCTCCTGGGTTCGATGATTAAAAGATGTCTTAACCCCAATCCCAAACCCCCTTAAACCGGGATCAGACTACACGATATTTTTGTCTTTCGCGATAGTCACCATGTCAAATTAGGCAATCATAGTGCCATACATTCTTGCTGTGTATTGGCCAGGAGACTGGCAACTAGTGATGCACATACATACAGCGCATACTCACTGCAGATCGCGCTTTTCTTTTTTTCTTTCTTCTTTTTTTTTTTTTTGCCTTCAGTAGCCATGGGGTTAGTGGTGTTGTTGATATGGATAAGAGCACATTGTACAAAAACAATATGGCCTTCCTTAAAAATAACAAAACACATTAACAAAATGACGGGAAAGTGAGAAAAGGTGTCAACGTATCGAAATATTGTAGGAATTGCAGGAAAGTAGAGACAGACAATTTCTCTCATTGACTACACGAACG
The DNA here is from genome assembly GCF_029633865.1 of Lampris incognitus. NCBI lineage: Eukaryota > Metazoa > Chordata > Actinopteri > Lampriformes > Lampridae > Lampris > Lampris incognitus. The sequence goes on from NC_079218.1 coordinate 23,951,511, forward strand.
CATGTGTCTTTTATTTTCTTTATACAAAGCCAACAGCCCGAGCAACATGATGCTGCCCCAACCAATCATCGTTGTAGCTCACCCTGTCAATCCAGAAACACTTATTAAAGCTACCAGAACTGATTATATTGGATTGTGTCCAGAAAGTCTGCTACCTACGTACCCCCAGAATTCACCATAATAGAAAAAGTCAATGTGGAGGGGGTCAGATGGCCCAGCCGCAATGGCTTCACCGAACAGGTGCAGACCTTGGGTGATGGGTGCGCCAGCATTGTTGCGTCAGCCAGAGCAGTCTTAGTGTCTGCAAACGCCTTGTCACTCTCCGTGGACCAGTCCACAGTGTGTTTGGTGGCCTTGCTTTTCAGGGCCTCATACGGAGGTTGCATGAGTTGAGCAGCTCAGGGATAAAGTGGTGGTAAAAGTTCACCATGCTAAGGAACTCCTGTAAGGACTTGACTGTGAGCAGTCGGGGGAAGTTCATGATGGTGTCCACCTTTGACGGGAGGGGTACCGCCCCGTCTTTGGTGACTTGGTGTCCGAGGAACTCGATGGTGGTCTTTGCCCAAACTGGCACTTGGCTGGATTGACGATCAGCCTGTGCTGGCTGAGCCGCTCGAAAAGAGTCCGAAGGTGGGACAGGTGTTCCGCTTTGGAGGTGCTGGCGACGAAGATGTCATCTAGATAGACAAAAACAAAAGGCAGGTCCCATAGCACCAAATCCCTGAGGCACTGGAATGTCTGCGGGGCGTTCTTGAGGCCAAACGGCATGCGCAGGAACTTGAACAATCCAAATGGGGTGATCACCGCCGTTTTGGGGACATCCAGTGGGTGGACAGGCACCTGGTGGTATCCACGGATGAGGTCCACTTTGGATAAGATGACCTTTCCAGCCAGGTGGGCAGAAAAATCCTGGATGTGTGGGACTAGGTAGTGGTCTGGTGTCATCGTAATGTTGACTCGACGGAAATCACCACATGGGCACCACCCGCCGCCAGGCTTCGTGATGATGTGGAGGGGTGAAGCCCACGGGCTGTTGGAGCAGCGAATGATGCCAAGACGTTCCATATTCTTGAATTCCCTGGCGGCGGTGAGCTTGGCCGGGTCAAGGCACCAAGCCTGAGCATAGAGTGGTGGGCCAGTGGTGGCGATGTGGTGCTCCACTCCGTGCTTGGCGGTGGAATACAAGAAACTGGGCTGTGTGAGGACCGGGAACTCGGCGAGAAGCCGGAGAAAATCGTCTGTGGCGGAGAACATGCCAGACAGTCTGATGGAGTCCGCTCTGCTGAGAGTACACACATATGAACTGAAAGTGACAGCATTGATTAAGCGGCGGTTTTGACACCAGCAGCCCATAGGCGCATAGAAAATCCGCGCCAAGGAGGGGATGGCCACTTTTGCCGTGACAAAGTCCCAACCGAACCGCTATCCTCCGAAACACAGCTCCACATACCTAGTGCAGTAAGTGCGGATGGGCCTGCCGGTAGCGGCTTCCATGGGGGGGCCATATCCGCAGGACAGGATGTCTACTCTCGATGCGAGCATCATCATCATCAACCTTTATTTTAATAGGCAAGTTAATTAAGAGCAAACTCTTATTTACAATAACGGCCTATGTTGGGGGTAAGTGCCCCCTAGGGGAAGGGGATGGGGAGTAAAATAAAAAAGAGAGGTAAAAACAAGGAACAGCAATGACATGACAGGCCAAGTACACAGATATACACTACCGTTCAAAAGTTTGGGATCACCCAAACAATTTCGTGTTTTCCATGAAAAGTCACACTTATTCACCACCATATGTTGTGAAATGAATAGAAAATAGAGTCAAGACATTGACAAGGTTAGAAATAATGATTTGTATTTGAAATAAGATTTTTTTTACATCAAACTTTGCTTTCGTCAAAGAATCCTCCATTTGCAGCAATTACAGCATTGCAGACCTTTGGCATTCTAGCTGTTAATTTGTTGAGGTAATCTGGAGAAATTGCACCCCACGCTTCCAGAAGCAGCTCCCACAAGTTGGATTGGTTGGATGGGCACTTCTTGCGTACCATACGGTCAAGCTGCTCCCACAACAGCTCAATGGGGTTCAGATCTGGTGACTGCGCTGGCCACTCCATTACCGATAGAATACCAGCTGCCTGCTTCTGCTCTAAATAGTTCTTGCACAATTTGGAGGTGTGTTTAGGGTCATTGTCCTGTTGTAGGATGAAATTGGCTCCAATCAAGCGCTGTCCACTGGGTATGGCATGGCGTTGCAAAATGGAGTGATAGCCTTCCTTATTCAGAATCCCTTTTACCCTGTACAAATCTCCCACCTTACCAGCACCAAAGCAACCCCAGACCATCACATTACCTCCACCATGCTTAACAGATGGCGTCAGGCATTCTTCCAGCATCTTTTCATTTGTTCTGCGTCTCACAAACGTTCTTCTTTGTGATCCAAACACCTCAAACTTGGATTCATCCGTCCACAACACTTTTTTCCAGTCTTCCTCTGTCCAATGTCTGTGTTCTTTTGCCCATCTTAATCTTTTTCTTTTATTGGTCAGTCTCAGATATGGCTTTTTCTTTGCCACTCTGCCCTGAAGCCCAGAATCCCGCAGCCGCCTCTTCACTGTAGATGTTGACACTGGTGTTTTGCGGGTACTATTTAATGAAGATGCCAGTTGGGGACCTGTGAGGCGTCTGTTTCTCAAACTAGAGACTCTAATGTACTTATCTTCTTGCTCAGTTGTGCAACGCGGCCTCCCACTTCTTTTTCTACTCTGGTTAGAGCCTGTTTGTGCTGTCCTCTGAAGGGAGTAGTACACACCGGTGTAGGAAATCTTCAATTTCTTAGCAATTTCTCGCATGGAATAGCCTTCATTTCTAAGAACAAGAATAGACTGTCGAGTTTCAGATGAAAGTTCTCTTTTTCTGGCCATTTTGAGCGTTTAATTGACCCCACAAATGTGATGCTCCAGAAACTCAATCTGCTCAAAGGAAGGTCAGTTTTGTAGCTTCTGTAACGAGCTAAACTGTTTTCAGATGTGTGAACATGATTGCACAAGGGTTTTCTAATCATCAATTAGCCTTCTGAGCCAATGAGCAAACACATTGTACCATTAGAACACTGGAGTGATAGTTGCTTGAAATGGGCCTCTATACACCTATGTAGATATTGCACCAAAAACCAGACATTTGCAGCTAGAATAGTCATTTACCACATTAGCAATGTATAGAGTGTATTTCTTTAAAGTTAAGACTAGTTTAAAGTTATCTTCATTGAAAAGTACAGTGCTTTTCCTTCAAAAATATGGACATTTTCAATGTGATCCCAAACTTTTGAACGGTAGTGTAGACATCACAATCAGTACAACAAAACATTCATAGTGGTCATACTTGCGTGTGCAGAGGAACAAGGCTGACATATAGCAACAGGTAAGACATAGCACACACGTTCACGCACAGTAGAGCAATAGCAGCAAATATGGAATAACCCAGGAGTAGGTTAATAGACGTAAGCAGTGGTGGCAACATACGACACATCCAATGGTAACATACAACACACACATAAAGCATTAATGGTATTGGCAGCATACAGTATCAGCAGGGTTAGACAGTGGACAGTTAATTACAGCAGACAGCGCAATTAATGGGACAGTATAGCAGGCAGTTAGGGGGCAAACAGACATACAACTCAGGCAGTTAGGATATACAGTACATTTAGCAGCGATTAAGCAGACAGCAGGGGTGTAGCAACAGGTTATGACATGCCACACGTTTAGCAGGGTTTAAAACAGACGGGAGGGGGGGCAGCAGGTTAGGCTATGACATAAAGGCAGAGTATAAAACAATCATGGGAGCAGGAAGACAGACAAACAGTAATGGTGGCAAGGAGTTGGCTCAGGTAAAACAGCTGCAAGAGTGCACTAGTGTATTTGTTATGGTTACCCTAAAGGAACGGACGGAGATGAATTTTTCCATATCCATGGTTTTTTGTAGCCTGTTCCAGCTATCGGCTGCTGCATACTAGGCAGGATGCTCCTCTATGTGCCCATGTCGCACAGGAACTGCCATCCAGAAATTGAGTCTTTGATGAAAAGCAGCCTGCCGGTTTGGCTGATGCACATGGCCACTTCTGAGTGCCAGCCCCGGTGTTTCCCGCCGCGCTTGGCTTTGGGTCCAAACTTTGCATGGTATAAACACCAGCTGTGGTCCTGCCATCGTTGAGGAGCTGCTGCTGCGGTGGCGACTGTTGTGTCTCCAGGCAGTGCTGAAAATGTTCGGGCAGGAAAAAACACGGCTGCGCAGTGCTGTTGACCAGCCAGGAAATATTTATCAGCCTCCTCAGCCAGAGCACAACAGTCAGTGATGGCGGTGTTGACTAAAGCAGCCTGTACCTGAGAAGGCAGCTGTCACAGAAACAGTTGCATGAAGAGGAAGTCGGCTTTGTGCTGTCCCAGGATATGCAGCATCCTGTCCATAAGTTCAGATGGCTTAATGTCACCGAGGCCCTGTAGAGGGAAAAGCCGGCTGGCCTGCTCAGCATCAGAAAGTTCAAACGTTTTCAAGAGGTGAGCCTTGAGTGTCTTGTATTTATCCTGCTGCAGACGATTTTTGAGGAGGCTCACCACTCTGGTTGCTGTTGAACTGCCGTGAGCCAACACTACATAATAGTATTTTGTGGCGCCTGTGGTGATTTCCCGCAATGCGAACTGTGGTTCGGTCTGGGCGAACCAAGTCAAGGCTGACGACTCCCAGAACTCCAGCAGCTTGAGAGAAACTGCATTAGTCATCATGTTCACGAAGAGTTGTCTCTGGAAACATCCAGCAGACAAACGTCAGGGTCACCAATGTAGAAATTGCAGGAAAGTAGAGACGGACACTTTCTGTCATTGACTACACGAACGTGTGTGTCTTATTTCCTTTATACGAAACCAACAGCCCGAGCAACATGGCCCTGCCCCAACCAATCATCGTCGTAGCTCACCCTGTCAACCCGGAAACACTTTCTTACAGCAACCAGAACCGATTATGGTGAATTGTGTCCAGAGAGTCCGCTATTAGCTCGCCCTGTCAACCCGGAAACACTTTCTTAAAGCGACCAGAACTGATTATGGTGAATTATGTCCAGAGAGTCCGCTACAATATGAACATTTACAGAGGATTTTTGCGTTTCTTTTTGAGTAAGCAGTATGGAAACCCAGTTGAAACCAGTCTGTAATGGTCCTCACAGCATCCAATATCTGTATAACTCGCACACCAGCCAGTAAGAGCAATCCCAGTCCACAAATTAGGGTCATTCTGTGGTAAATCTGCAGTTTTGGAAAGATCCTGGTGTTCAGATACATCCATAGCAGAACCTGAGGGAAATGTGACTATGGCTACATGCTCTCAGAGGGATCTCATCTCTCCGAAGTGTTGAGACACAAAATGTGGATTGGCCAAACAGAAAAGAAGAAGAGTGGCTATGACTGTATTCCCAGGGCTCTGGACTTGTAGTGAAGGGTGTTCATGATGCTGCTAGATCAGTATGTTTGATTTTTGTTAATTTTTCTGTCCTTTCTACAGCTTTGTTTTTGATTTTCTAAACAATGGGGAGGATCTATGTCGTAAACTCGTGGTAGCCATTGCGGTCCGAGACAAGGTCACCAGTTCTGCATCTTTTGCATGCTGTTGTATTTGAGGTGTTGCAAAGTCCTCTTAAGATGTGCGAGAGACCATGCATGGCCTGTCCTGGAAGGCTGCTTTTAAGGCTGTTGTGGATTTGAGCAAAACCAGCCTGCCTCGAACCCCTGTGTCACCCACCATTTGAAAACATTTTGGAAAGTCCAGATTGTTTGAGTCAAGCCGTCATAGCAGCGTCTCACTAATGGAGGTCAATCGCGCACCACGAGCGACTACGTTAACCAGTTGACTAAAGGGTCTGACCCGTTAGCCAAGGGCTAGCGAATCTATTTATCCATGCACATTACACACAGCTTAGCCTATTGCACGCAATGTTTCTGTAACGGTAGTTACATACTGTAACTCTAGATTCTATGAGTATAGGCGCAGCCCTCTAAGATCTGGGCTCTGCTGGCTCCGTTATAGCTTAAAAAAAACTTTTGGGAGCCGATTGTACGACCTCATCTCATTATAATGACAGGTTGCGGCCGTAAGTGGGGCCCTCTATTAGATGGGTATTCTTAAATCTTTTCAGTGCTGCGCGCATGCGTGAGGGGATAAACCCACTAGCGATACCCTTAGAAGGCAAAGCCTACACGAAATAAAACTTGCCCGACACGCTGCTTTGTCACTCTCTGACCTGCCCAGCCGAACCCGTGATATTTTCTAGTAAGCTTACCCGAACCCACAGGTCAATCCAAGGTACCCGCAGGTTGTGGGTAGACCCGCCACATCACTACTGGCAACAGTACACGTATGACCCCAGTCAATCATCGTATGCTGCTTTTCCCAATCTTGCGCAAGTTCATTGGTCGTCGGGGAGGATGGTCAAGAAATTGCTAATCATGGCTACTGAGGCGCTATGTCTGATGCTGGCAGTCAGTCCAAAAATGAGGAAGAAAACGATTGTGGATGCTGTTGCGGCTAGTGCTACTGGAGAATGATAACCTAGCATAGTTTAACATGCTTCTCATCAGGTTGCTTATGTGTCTCCGCTATTTCTCGCCAACATTTAGCCTACTTTTTTTGACTCTGTCATGGTCCTCCCTCAAGGAAATGTCAAAAAGGCAAACCTTTCCTCAGTTTTGTCGTTCCACCTGATGGCAGCAACAGCAGCATCGCTTTCTCTTTGCCATTTTTATATATGTGCGACAGAGAGCACTCTGTCATCCTATTGGTCAACGTCAAGGAACACGTCGTAGGAGATGTCAGACTAGACAGGAAAATACAAAAAATCTGATATGCTTGACTTTTCATTGGGATGTTGTGGGGTGTCCCAGATGCCCAAGGCTCAGCGTTTTCGGCTTTTTTTTTTTTTTTTTTAAATCCGGGAATTTATCGGTGTTTATTTTGAATATTAAAAAAACCAGGTGAAAATCAGTTGAAAAAATAAAGCATACAAAAATCCGGGTGAAACTCGGACTATAAAAATAACAATGCAAAGATCAGGGTGAAAATCAGAGTTTAATTCCAAACATTGATAATTTACTGATTTTCAGTTACAGTCGTTTGTTAAGTGAACACTGCTGGAAAAAAATGTTTCTGCTATACCAGCACAGTAGGCTATAATAACTCGCCGCATGGGTCCGTTTGCCTAGGTTATTTAAAATAAATAAATGACAAAAATGGAAAAGGCATTCATATTTGACACCAATAGGCTACTACATGAAGCCTATAAAAAGCTTTTCAACAAAGCAAATAACATGCACGATGATAACCCATTCCAATTTAGAACGTAATATACTGCTGCAGGCAATCTCTTTTACTGGAAAAATAGGTACATTACCACAAGACTTTTTTTTTCTTAAGCTTAATTTGCCCGTATAAAGTATCTATGCAATATTTATTTGAAATAAATAAATGATCAAAATAGAAAAGGCATTCATATTTGAAACCAATACATGAAGCCTAAAAAAGCTTTTCAACAAAGCAAATAATATTCCACATGTACGATGTCGATGAACCATTCCAATTTAGAATGTAATATACTGCTGCAGGCAATCTCTTTTACTGGAAAAGTAGGTACATTATCACAAGGCGTTTATTTTCTTAAGAGTCATTTGCCAGTATTAAAACATCTATGCAGTATTTGATGTACAGTATTGCTCGTAATAATAACGACCTTCCAGAGACTTGTGTCTTTCGGAAATGCATGAAAAGATGTCTTCGCATTACAATCTTTAATTGCACAATTAGACCTTGTTGGAAATTAGCTATAATTACCTTTCTCAGCAGAACTTTTTTCCCCTTCAAGGCAGTGCTAATGGTCATGCCAGAAACCCTGTGTTGTGTATGCTCGTAACAGCTTTTATAGAGTGTCTTGTCCGAGGGATTCTCTGCGACAGTCTTGAATGTAGCCGAACTTGGAGAAGGCCCGTTATGCATCCAGGTGGGACGCAGAGGATGTGTGAGGCTGTGCGACTCAGTGTTGGAAAGTCATTAGGATGAATTCACCAGTATTCCAGTGGTGTGATTGTGAGGTTATCTGGGGTGGGATTGCCATTTATGCATTGAATTCGCCCTCCATGCTCACCTTGTCTTCGTTAGGAGCCACGAAAGGAGACATGATCTTCATGTAATCGCCGAATTTATTTAATGTGAATTCCGATTTGCGGTTTGGATCAAACAGCTCGATTACTCTCCAGAATGAGACTTCGCTGTGAAAGGCCTCCTGTGACAAGTTGCGAACCACAGTGGCCTGCCATTTCTATGACAGCTCCTTGTGAAAATGTCGGAATCCATCTTTCAACGTGTCTTGATCTCTGACAGGCAACATTGACAGAAAGAGACTCGCTGTCTCCGGAATGTAATTGGATGTGCAATTTCTGGCCATTTCGGCGGTGATGTGGCGTGCCAAGATTTGATACACTTGTGTGTTTGAGAAAGTGGCGTCTTTCGCAGATCATGACTCCAGTTTCAGATGGGCCTTGTGAAGTGGTTGCAGCGTTTCAATCAGAAATTCCAACTTGGTTCGCCGGGTCTGCTTGATTACATGGGAGCTGGCTTGCGCTTTCAGTCTCTCTGCTTTCCCGAAGTTGAATTATTCGTGTTCCAAAAGCCGCGTTAGAACACTCCATGCCTTTTGCACACTCTGTGCCACCAAGTACAGACTGAACCACCACGACAGGAATCAGCATGCCGCCCTGGAATCCGACTTCCTCTGCGATGTCACTGAAAAGATTTCTGACTTTGTTGGCATGCTTAAAGATGGCCCCGGCATCAATGATGGAACTTCCTCACATCAGCCATAGCTGGGGTGCTGCAGGCATGAGACACCGCTACATGCAGTAGATGAGCAGGGCATGACAACCGCAGGAGGTCGGGTTTCTGATTAAGTTTGACGTCTTGAACATACTTGGCACAGTATGATGCTGAGTCTGAACTCACCGCTGCTACTTTCTCCCAGGTAAGCGAGTTTTCATTCATTGTCATGGTGATGCAAGCTGCAAGATTTTCACTGTTTGCTGACTTGATGAAGTGGAGGTCTGCTAGTACCGGAGCGGGCTTCTCCACTGTGAACTTGAAAAACGAGAATAAAATCACCGGTGTAGGTCGATCAAGCATATCTGGGGTTTCTTTGAATATCAAAGAACTGGCTACGTTTTCATTAAGTCTGTCTTTGATTTTGTTGGCCAGGGCCGTGTCGTTTTCCTCGAGATACTTTTTTGAGAGGTTGGTAGAATGTGTCAAGGTCTTTGCGGCAGGGCAGTGCATTCCAATAAAATCTCCTAGTTGACCATTTGCAAGGGCCAGTGGTTGACCGGAAAAACTCTGTGCTCGAACAAATTCATTTGCGACATCTTGTTGGTCCCTTATGCACTGGCGAGACCATGTAAATGAGCTCTCTAAACTTCTTTGGCTCCTAAGTTCGCCCTCCTTTAAACAACAGTGTGATTTGCTTTCAACATGCTCTTTAATGCAGTCTGCACGCGTATCTATCTCTACTGCACACCATTTGCAGTGCAAACATTCAGTTGTTTCACCCGTTTTTGTTTTTTTAACCACTTCAAGTGAATCTGGCTGATCTGCTGCATAGATCTGCTGCATAATCAGCAGCTTGTTTGCATTTTCTTCCCAATTTGCTCTCCACTTACCTATTTCCCTTTCCGGAAGCTTGTTCCGAGCCATCCAGTATGTCAAATTATGCCACAAGAGGACACTGTTACATAACCTCACACGAACAGGAGCAACTTTTGGATCCATGGAAACATAAAATCCTGGTGAAAATTAGTTTAAACCGATCTGCTCCTTTTAAAAAAATCCGCATATTTTTCAGTGAAAATTGGTAAAAACTGAAAATGCTGAGCCTTGCAGATGCCACACAGCTGTTCTTCGATTATGTTACACTACATGGGGTAAAGACACTCGTTCCTTGACACTGACATTCATAATCGGGCCCGATGCTGGAAAATGGTCGGCGACAACAAAATCGTGTAGTTTGATATTGGCATTAGGTATTGTGAGGTTTCTTGTCAGTCATTTTGAAATATGTATGTTAAAATCACCAGCTAAGATGTCACTTTAAAAGTTTTCGTTTACATTAAATCCACAAATCAAGTCTTTACAAGAAATTATACAAAATACACTAAATACATATTTATTATTATTATTATACAAAATACATGGCTCCTAGCTACACAGCTAGGATGGGTTAAATGCAGAGTGTAATTTCCCCACAGGGATTAATATAGTATCTACTAATAGTGTATTTTGTGTAATTTTTTGGCTGCTCCTGTAAAGAGCAGGAGGCTGGCTAGGGGTCACCACAGCGGATCATCTGTTTCCATTTCTCCCTGTCCTCTGCATCTTCCTCTGTCACGGAGGAAGATGAAGAATCTTCAGAATCTTCCTCTTTACTGAATTACATGCAAACAGTGTATTTTGTATAATTTGTGTAAATTATACAAAATAAACTGTTTGCATGTAATTCAGTTCTTTTATAAACATCATAAATGTCATAATAGACATAATTGGTCTTGTTTAGATATGTACTCTTTGAATGATTGCTTTTTTATTTCAAGGTAATTGGGCCAAATATTTCATGTCAATTCTTTGATATTAGGATGTGCTTTTGAAATGTTTTTAAGCTTTAAACTACATTCCAAATCCACTGTCTTATTTTCTTGTAAATGGTTTTTTCCCCAATGTCATGATATTAGTGCATCCAGTTCAGCTTGTGACTCCTAAATGCAGTAGATTAATACTTCGATCTGTACATATTTCTTGCTCTTGTAACATATAGTGCTATTTACTGTAAATCATTCCTATATCATGTGGCTGTGGATATCTTGGCATAGAAAACTCAGATACTCTAGGATTCTAGAAATTGAATTGTATGCTTAATGTTATCTCTTGTTGGTCTTAATTATTTCACAAGCCTCCAATGGGTAAATGAAAAGCCTTCCAGATAAATATTTTGTGTTGAAGATTCTTACTATTTTGAATATTCACACATTTAACGCTGGTCCCTTTTTATTTTTGTTCTTATCCGTGACTTGCTGCAGGATTTAATACTGTTTAAAAATTGTGACATTGACAAAACTATGAGATTTTCAGTTGAAGCTCATATGCAACATTTAAAGCTGCATCTTGGAATGTTGTGATGGTAAAATATTACCTATTAATTGCTATCAGAATTAAAAATACCCCAGCCCCAAAGAAATTTGAAAAACGACAAAACTTTCTTATGTTTATTTGCCGATTTGCCAATTGCTGAGCATGTCCCATGCTTTTCCACTAAATCTCTACTGGTGCAGAGGGAGTGATGTATTTTACATATTTATAGACTGGCTTTTATCTGACGTGTTATATTTAAGGTATTTAAATTGAAGTGGATTACTTTGGTTTTGTTGGTTATGCAAAAATGAAAAAAAAATTAAGAAGTCACAGTGTAGGAAGCCATGATCCATGATTGTTTTCTTGGGTCAATCAATCAATGTAAAACAGAGTTTTTTGGAATTGCGATTGACTAAAACAGCATGCAGCTTCATTTACCACCATTGGGCAGAAATTCCCTTATGCAGCTTTAAGTTTGAATGAATGCAGGTTGCATTGCAATATTCATTCTACTCAATGTGTCTTGAAATATGTGGTTTGTATTTTTAGTTGGTAAATAATGTGAGTAATTTGATACTTGTATAGTATGTGATGTTGTAAAATCTGCACTATATCTTGCATATCGAACGCTTTTGTTTTCCTTCACCTCCGAATGAACTTTGACTCTGTTCAATGTCTTAAAACTGGAATGTTGTATATTTAGTGCCTTTTACATTTCATCTGCTAACTTGAACATCTGCTCAAAATAGAAAAGATTCTTTTATTTTACTTTATGTATTTTTATACGCATAATATTGCATCTGTATTCACTGTTCAGATTTTATACAAAACCAATTCCTGGCCAATCTCTTGTCTACTTGTCATCATTAAGTCATTGAAACGTTTCTATTTTGTGATTTATTTATATTTTCTTCTGTCCGTTTTTTTTTTTTCATTTTATCTTAAGAACCAAGCCCTCAGCCACGAGTATGTAAAATCACTGCTCTAAGGAAGCACTTATGATATGAAAATATTGAAAAAATATCTTCTCAGTGAAGTTGCACAACTTTTAAAATTCACGAGCTTGCGTAATTTTTTTAAATCCCATTCATAATAAATCTCAATTTATAAATTTGCATTTGTGGTTTTTAAGACCTATTGGTTGGCATCATCTGTAACCTACTTGCTGGCCAACAAAAAAAAACATGACTCACTTTATAATTTGAATTTTAGAGCTAACTAGACTCTATCTTCCTTGAATTAACAAACTGCCACTCGGTGCTGTTCTTAACCTCTCTTTTCTTTATGCTTAAGGTTGAAGCCAACTACCATGTATGCCATGCACTCACCTAAACCTTTGTTACAAGTATTTGTATTGTGAAATGGATCTATAAACTATTTTATTTTACCAATGTAATGAAATAGAGTGGCTACAAGTTAAATCGTGGTCTGGTCACTGACAAGGTTAGTACCTGAGAATGAGTAAAGGGCCACTGACTAAAGCCTTGTACAACCCATGGGTTGGGTCCAGTGTCAGTCTTAGAAGCTGTTGACTATATTATTTTTGCAAGGGCCCATAGAAAGATCTTGCTCTGGAGCAGCATATTTTGTTAATCCAACAATGGGTCAATTATTTTCAGTTCCAAAAGAACATTATGGTCACAACCCCACTACATTTGCTTTTATTCATTGTGATGCAATAGCAAACATAGGGGGAGCACATTTTCAAACATTAGCTCACCAGGTTTTGACTACCTTCTAATCTATTCATTTACTTGCCGTCATCCAATGGGCTAAAAGAGACTAATTTACCATTCTTTTATTTTATTTTGTTTTTATTTTTTTGGATAGGCTGTAAAATAGATTACTGGATGCATGGTGAATTTTTCAACCTATCCATGCAATCATGATTTGTGCATCTTTTTGGCTAAGATTACTTTTTCATCTACTACTACTAATACTACTTTCAGCTGCTCCCGTTAGGGGTCGCCACAGCGGATCATCCATTTCCATTTCTTCCTATCCTCTGCATCTTCCTCTGTCACACCAGCCACCTGCATGTCTACCTTTACCACATCCATAAACCTCCTCTTCAGCCTTCCTCTTTTCCTCTTCCCTGGCAGCTCCATATTCAGCATATTCTAGGATTACTTTTTAATATTTGCTGAATTCTATCACCAGGACTTTGGCTGGCATGGAATGACATCACAATTCTTCTAAGTGTTCAATACTTTATTATCATGCCATGCAAAGTTGAATGTAATTTGTGTTGGTGTAGCTTGGGGTACAAGTAAGACACCAGCCAAAAAAAAATAAAAAATAGTATGTTGGTGAAGAGATTTAATCTGATACTTTTCCAGAAACATAACACACCAGAAAAGTCATCTGTTTACCTATAATTATGACCATAATTATGAATGTACAGACCAGCCTCTGAACTGGGTACCAGGCTACAATAAGCCTTGGCTGTCAGCCATACCATTCGTCTCTTGTTGGTGACTGGTGAGATCAGATAGCGCTGAGAGCAGTGGAGGGGGATATTGAGCTACAATTTAATCCTGTGGTAGTGTCAATTTCTCAAATAAACTGAGATGAGAGAGGTCCACTTGCCTCAATGACATACCCTGCTGCCAAATCTTCAAGCCAGATTTCTTCATACGGACAACACCAGGTCTTCTTTATCAACGATTATTAGATTCACTTTCTCTGGCTGTTGATTAGGCCTATGATAAGTACTTATACTGGTGGCATGGTGGTCCAGTGGTTAGCACTATCGCCTCACAGCAAGAAGGTCCTGGGTTCGAACCCCAGGCCCTCCCAGGTCCTTTGTGTGTCGTTTGCATGTTCTACCCGTGTCTGCGTGGGTTTCCTCCAGGTGCTCCGGTTTCCTCCCACCATCAAAAAGACATGCTTCTGTCTACTCCTCAATATTCCTGTCTCCCCAGGCGTTGCAGCTGCCCACTGTTCCTTTATACAGGATTGGTTAAATGCAGAAAACAAATTTCATTGTAACCGAACAACTGTACAATGAGCAAGTACGGTGGATTTCTATTTTTTTCTGATTTGTCCCTTTTTCTCCCGATTTAGTGGCCAGTCGATCCCTATTTTAGTTCAAACACCCACTCTCGTACTGCGTGCGTTCGCCAACTGCATTTCTCCGGCCGGCAGTCTCGAGGGAGACGCCTCGCCACTTTAGTGACCAAGCGAATCCAGGCCGAACCACAGCTTTTTTGCGACACACAGAGACGCATTCATGTGACGAACACAAGCCGACTCTGCCCCCCTCCCGAAGACAGCGTTGACTATTATCGCTGCTTCGTCGAGTCCGGCCATAGTCGGATCTGACGAGACCGGGGCGCGAATCCCAGTCCCCAGTGGGCAACTGCATCGACACAAAGCCGATGCTTAGACCGCTACACCACCGCGGATCATACAGTGGAGTTCTTCTCTAGTTGCCATCAGTCAGGCAAGCAACTACATCAAATGGAAAAATCCTGTTTGGTACCATGTGTAAAAATACATCACTTTGTATATACCTTCCCACTTTTGATTGAAAAAAAATCTTAGTTTCCAAGATGTGCAATAGGATTAAAAATGTATGTTCAAAAGTCTAGTCTGTCATTTGTGCCTTTTTAAAACCACAGACAACCGAAACTATTTGATCTCCTTTGGTACGATATAAAGGCACAGATCATTTTGACAAACTACACAATCTGCAGCCCATCTGTAATGCAAAACCCCAGCCAAACCTTGAATTCAACTGCATTGTCGTCATCTCTTCTCTAGAGGGCACACAAGATCGTTTAATAAAGGGCTAATATTTACCCTGCAGTTTACTGCACAACCTCAGGGGGGAGATTACGTTCAGTATGGCTCCTCATCTTGTTTGTATTATATAGTCATGTGCTCAGATAAGGTCCTCTTATCCCAACTGATTCTCGAGTGAGGACACAGAATATACAAATACGTCATGAAAGGTGGGCTGAGGACAAGATGAATGAAAATTAGAACAATGTATGTGAGTCCCAGAAATAAACAGACAAAACCTCTGGGAGTACAGCGTGTTGTCATGTGCATGATTTGGACAGAAGAGCAGTTAGCCTGTAGCCTTAACTGATGATTAAACCTGTTTAAAAGCCCCAAAGCTAGATTGAGTCTCTCCTGTAGGATTGAAAGGGGTTTATTTGTCAGATAGCCTTTCTTGTCTACACAAAAGCTGAACTATTTGAGCCATGACAGTATCAGAAATTAAAAAATAAAAAAAGTCAATTTTATTTGTATAGCCCAATATCACAAATCACAAATTTGCCTCATGGGGGCTTTACAGCAACACAACATCCTGCCCTGAGGCCCTCGCATCAGATAAGGAACAACTCCCTAAAAAAAAAAAAAAAACCTTTTAACAGGGAGAAAAAAATAGGAAGAAACCTCAGGGAGAACAACAAAGGAGGGGTCTCTCTCCAAAGACGGACAGACGTGCAATGGATGTTGTGTTTACATAATTTACAGAATACAACATTGAAAGAGGATAACAGAATTACGTATAATGGGATTATAAAACATATGATTAGGAGGATGCCAAGCAGTGTCCAGATGCCACTGGAACAGCCCAGGACCCGAGCCACGCAACCAGCATCACCATGCAGGCAAAAAACAAAACACAGTCACACATCTGAGTGAGCAAAGGATATAACATTGAAACAGGATAACAAAATTAAATGGCTTTATAGATATATAAAAAAGAAAATGTGATGAGGGGGGTGGCAAGCAGTGTCCAAGTGGCGACCACCATCACCATGGAAACCTGGGAGGACAGACGGCAAGTGCACACAAGGGAAACTCATGACACCATTCACACACACAAGAAGAGAAAGGAGAAGACATTCAGAGAGAGAGAGAAAAGACAAGTGAAAGAAGAGAACAGTTTGCAATAGTCAATCTATACTCTATAATCTCATCGGCAGAACAGTGGTTGGTAAATTTATTGAGACCGAAACTGACCTGCCATGCAGTACAGGTTGTGAAGTATTAAATTTAAAGGCAACTAATTGTAGGCTAAGGCAAAAAAGATGAGTTTACGTTTGGATTTAAAGGACTCAACAGACTCTGATTGTCTGACAGCAGCAGGCAGGTTATTCCACAAGAACGGAGCCCGGTAGGGAAAAGGCCCTGCCACCAGCTGACTTCTTTTTAACGTTGGGTACACACAAGAGCCCTGTATTTTGAGAGTGAAGAGCTCAATATGGAATGTACGGTTTAAGGAGATCAGACAGGTAAGATGGGGCAATTCCATTTAGGATTTTATAAGACAGCAGAAGCACCTTGTATTCTGGTCTAACATGGATAGGAAGCCAATGAAGGGAGGCAAGAATTGGTGTAATGTGGTCAAATTTTCTAGTTTTAGTTAGGATTCCAGCTGCAGCATTCTGAACCATCTGAAGACTTTTAGTACTAGCATGTGGCAGACCTGAAAACAGAACATTACAGTAATCAAGTCTGGATGAAAAAATGCAAGTATTGGAGTGTCTGCGTCGGCCACGGACAGGAAAGACCGAATTTTAGCTATGTTATGTAAGGGAAATTTGATAGTCTTGGTGATTTCTTTAATGTGTTTATCAAAGGAAAGTCTTGGATCAAATGTAAGACCAAGATTTTTGGCTGCCACACTTTGTGAAATCAGAGTTGTCGAGTAAAAATAAGAGTAAACATAAAAAACTATTAATAAAGAAGAAAGAAAGGAAGACACTTCATTTTTGTCATTGTACAGGTTACAACGGAATTTGTTCTCTGCATTTAACCCATCCTATTGTATAGGAGCAGTGGGCAGCTGTAGCACCCGGAAGCCAACTCCAGTTCTTCTTTCCATTGCCTTGGTCAGGGACACAGGCAGGAGTATTAGCCCTAACATGCATGTCAAATATCAAACATTTATAAAGCTTTCACAAAAAGAAAAGTTTTAAGATGAGATTTAAAAGAAGCTAGATACTTGGTTTGTCTTAGTTCAATAGGAAGATAATTCCATAGTGTGGGTGCTCTAACAGCAAAGGCCCGATCACCCTTTGTGACAAACCGAGACCTTAAATAACCAGCAGGGCTCCATCTGCACATATTAATGGTCAAGAGGACATATACCAGGTCAATAAATCAAAAATGTATGTAGGAGAAAGACCGTTTAAGGCCTTAAAAGTGAGCAATAAGCCTGGGTTAGAATCCGGCTTGGGCCCTTTGCTGCATGCCATCCCCTGTCTCTCCCCTGCCTTCCTGTCTCTCTCGACTATCACTACCTAAAAAGGGCAGAAAATGCCACACAAAAAAAGAGGGAGCAATAAAATTTTAAAATCAATTTGAAATATAACATGGAGCCAGTGTAGGGAGGCAAGCACAGAAGTGATATGGTCATGGTTCTTTGTCCCAGTAACGTGCCGAGCAGCGGCATTTTGTACCAACTACAAATGGTGGCGGGAGCCCTTGCTGGTATCTGAATAAAATAGTTTGAATAGTCAAGCCAAGAATCGATAAAAGCATGTACAACTTTTTGCAGATGGGCAGTTGATGAAAATGACCTAATTTTGGAGATTACCTTGAACAGGAGAAAACATGACTGAACATCTTTGATTTGACTTTCAAAACTGAGGTTAGCATCGAATATTACCCCAAGATTCCTAACAGCATGCTTAAGACTACCTGACAGACCACCAAGATTAGTACCAAAAGGACTGGTGGAATTTGGGGGAATGAACAGAATGACCTCAGACTTATCATCATTAAATTTAAGAAGATTTTCAGACATCAAGGATTTAATGTCAGAGAGGCAAGTTCTGAGATTTGTTGGTGCACTAAGATCTGTGGGTTACATTTCACGAACTCCAAAATGGCTGAGAGGGTTATTGCATTGTGACATCATCCACAATAGCTCGCTGGAAAAAAGAAAAACGATGGAGGTGCATTCCCCGTGCCAATCCCGGACAATATGACCCCCTGTGGTCATATGTCCTCCCACCGACCCCGTATTAGCACGCCCACCGGAAGCGCTATTCCTCTTTCCATCTCCAACTAAATGAGATCGGTCGATGGCTGTTTCTCTCTCGCTGGGACTAAGAGTAAACCTGCAAATACGCAAGTAATCTAGTGATATACTGGTATATTAGATACTAACTTATAGTTAGTTTACCTTTTATCGCCAAGATGTTCGTTAATCCGGTCGATGTGGCCGGATTCTACGCTTGGTGCGGTTGTGTTAAACCGGCGACGCTCCAATGGGACCCCCATCCGGACTGTGTCTCCCATATCCCGCATGTTCACTACACGGGCTACTTGAGGGATGTAGACCGTAATGAGATCGACTGCAATTTCTGTAAAACCATCAGAGGATCGGGGCGCCAAAGGTGGGCTGCCCTGTACCGTCAAAGATGGGGACTTGCAGATCCCTTCGCACCTGCTAAGGAGGCGGCTAGCATGGTGCTACCTAGCTATAGCCATGGGGCGGAGGCTAGCAACATCCCTCCGTTGCTTCCTAGCTACAGTCACGGGACGGCGGCTAGCATTAGCATCCCTCCGGAGCCAGAGGCTATCCCACCATCCGGGGTAGTTAGAGAGGACTGGACCAATGAGATCCTATCTCTCCCTGGTGAATTCGTGGCATGTTATTCGGCGGGTGCGGAACCCGAGGATTCACTGCCTGAGGAAGTAGACGATCAGGGCGTGGAAGACGACCAGCCAAATTCGTCTCAACCAAACAAAGATGGCGACGCCATGCAACGTGGGTCCGAAACATTCCTCGCCAGTTTCCGCGATCTGTTCGCGCGAGCGGTCAAGTCTGCCGACATCGTTACCGAGCCGGGCAATCCTCAAGATCCGGTGGTAGCCGATTTTCCACGAATGGCAGAGAGGGTCAGGGACTCCACTCTACCACCTTATCCTCACATCGAACGAGCGTTTAAGCGGGCGGAGGCGGATCCGCTACTTAAATCGTCCTCAAAGTTCAGTCAGAAGGGGGTTGATGTCAGTCGAGGTTAGGAACCTGAACTACAAAGACTGGAAAATTCCGCAACCAGAGAGGGACGTTTTATCGTTCAACCCTAACACCAAGGTGGGGTCTCGCGATACTTCCAAACACCCTTCGCAGTGGGGCCAACAGGTGGATCGTTACGCGTGTGATGCATGGCACGCCAGTACACGCGCAGCTGGACTCGTCTCAACGGCTGGGATGATAACGGCGTACATGCGCAAGCTCTGCAGCCTATCAAACGTCGAGCAAAGCAAAGCCGCCATCGCTACAGCAGGTATCGACGGGGCCGAGTTCGGTGACGTAGTGGCCAGCGAAGCAGGTTGTGAGTACATCTTGGAAATGGAACGCATAGCTGACTCCCTGGGATCGCTGCTGTATTCCATCGCTCTAGAGTGCGGTTCTAGCGCAGCTGCCTCCACCCTTTCGCGCAGACGTCTCTGGCTAGAGACAGCCGGGGTAAAAGAGGAATTCTGCAAGGAGTGGATGGCCCACTCCTGCGCAGGGTACCAGGGCCTGTTTGGAACGACCCCGGACATTATCAGCAAATACAAGGCCGCCCAGGCCGAGCGCGAAACCTTGCACAAGGAGCTTCTCCCGATGATGAAGAACCCGCCTACCCCTAAGCCCGCGGTGGGCAAAGGGCAGGGGGACAAGCCTGCGCGCAAGCAGAAATGGAGAGAGACTTATCCAAAAAGAGGTGGTAAAGCGGGGCGCGGGCGTGGACAGGGCTCACGTCCAAACTCCCAGTCTTCCACAGAACCAGCGGCCAAGCCGGACAGCACAGACACTTCCAAGAAGGGAGCTGCCAAGTGACGTGTTTCGGCAGGATGTTACGACCCACACCAACAGACTGATTCCAGAGCCGTCTCCGGCGATATGGACGCTTGTTCAGGGGACACAGTGTGCGCAGGGCTAAACACTGCGCCTTTTATTTTGGTTTCTGATGCACAGTCTACTTGTTCTATTCCAAAGGTTGTGAATGTGAATAAAAGTTTTTATGTTGGTGATGATGGTGATTGCGTATTAAAAGGTTTGAAACGCAAGTCTGATTGTCTGTCTGAATCTTCAGGTAAAGATGATGATAACAATATAATAACATCCCTGCTGGAAATATTGGATAATAATGACATGAGCGCAAATGCGCCCCTGGGAGGGGACTATGATGCGACAATGTTTAGTCTCTGATGGGTCAAATGGTAATTTGGAAAGGTTCAAAACGCCAATTCCCCCATCTGGGTCTCCTTTACAAGGACGAAGCCCCTCCATGGATGCAGGGCATGGCGGGCGGGGCTTCCCCAGACCCTTTACGCGCAACTTACGCGCGCTACCTGAACAGCAAGGTAGAGGAGGCAACGAGACCTCTGTCACGCATGTTACACAGGTGGAAGGAATTGGTCCCGTCGGCTTCTGTTTTGGATCAGATAGCCCACGGACACCAAATCCTTTTCGAGAACGGTATTGTACCCCCGTACTTGGGAATAGTGCATACGGAACCGGGGTCGGTGGCCGAAGCACAAATCCTAGACAACGAACTCACAGAGTTACTCTCGAAAGGGGCAATCACGGTGGTTCCTCCCCTAGAAAGAGAAGACGGGTTTTACAGCCGTTACTTTCTGGTCCCGAAGAAGGATGTGGGCATGCGCCCAATCCTAGATTTGAAACCCTTCAACAAGTATGTAGAGAAGGTCAGTTTCAAAATGCTACGCACACCGGTTCTGCTGTCAATGGTGACACAGTCCAATTGGCTAACTTCGGTCGACCTAAAAGATGCTTTCTATCATTGTCCGATTGCGGAAAGACACAGAAAGTATCTTCGGTTCTGTTACTGGGGTCAGTGTTACCAGTACACATGCCTCCCGTTCAGATATCGCCTCTCTCCTCTGACATTCACAAGGTGTGTGAAAGCAGCGCTCGGAGTGTTGATGCGCAAAGGTATGCGCTTGGCATGGTTCCTAGACGACCTGTTGGTGTTGGCCCGGTCGCCGGAACAAGCAATACTCCATACTCAGGAGTTGATGGAATTCATGGAGTACATGGGTTTCACTATCAACATAAAGAAGAGCGCGCCATGGCCTTCGTGCCAGGCAACGTATATGGGTCTGAGTTTGGATACGGTATCCATGCGCGCAACCCTTACGCAAGAGAGATGGCATTCCACCAGGACCACGTTAGCACATTTCGTCCCGGGGACATATGTCACTTATTGGATGATCAGGAGGCTGCTGGGCCTTCTGGCATCGGCTCACCAAGTTGTTCCTTTAGGTCTGTTGTTCATGAGGAGACTGCAATTGTGGTTCGCAGTTCACTTCTTGAAATACGGCAACGAACGCCGGTACAACAACCATCTTATCCTGGTCCCGCGCGTGGTAGCGCAGGACCTAGACCACTGGAACAGAGCCTGCGTGGACATGTCTGGGGTCCCTATGGGCCCCAGGGGACCCGAGGTAACGATTTATACGGATGCGTCCCTCTCGGGTTGGGGGGCCATCCTTGGCTACAAAACAGCGCGAGGAGTGTGGCCGTCTGGGGAGAAGGTCCACATCAACGTGCGCGAGACGGAGACGATTTGGCTGGCTACCCAGCATTTCGCTCAGGATCTCGTAGGCCGTCACATACTGATAATGACAGACAGCATGACGGCCAAGGCCTACGTCAACCGCCAAGGCGGTATGAAGTCCAAGCGTTGCAGAGAGTTGGCCATGCAAATTTGGATTTGGGTCAACAGCAATGCGCTATCAATCAGGGCGCTTCATGTTCCTGGGAAGGACAACGAAGCAGCGGACATCCTCTCGAGAGGCGGCCCGCATGCGGACAATTGGAGCCTCAACCCAGCCATAGTGGCTATGATCTGGGAGAGATTCGGGGTAGCTCAAGTGGATCTGTTCGCATCGAAACTCAATTACAAGTGCCCTCGTTGGTACTCGATGCTCCCGTCCGACCTAGCGCCGTTGGGGGTCAACGCGCTTGGACTAGATCCATGGCCCGAGGAGATGCTTTACGCATTCCCCCCGCGCAGGTGCCTCCTAGACCTGGTGGTCAAGTTCGAGCGCACAGGGGGTCGGTTAGTTCTCGTGGCCCCGTACGAACCGAGCACCCCGTGGTTTCCACGAATAGTGCCCTGGATAGTAGGCGAGCGGTTCGACGTCCCGGAGTGGGCGGACGCGTTCACGCAAGCAGGAGGGCTGCCACGGGAGGGCCCCTGGATAGGAGGCTCCCGATTAGCGGCGTGGATGCTTACAAAGCCAGGCTCTTAGCTATGGGACTTAGTGCGCAAGTGATTCATGTCATCTTAGCGGCGCGTAAAGACTCCACGTATTCCAGGTACCAGGGGTACTGGAATCGATTTGACCAATTTTGCGCTGAACGCGACATGGACCCTTTGTCAGTAGGGATTGGCCCTATACTGACTTTTGTGGAGGTCTGTAGGAGTGATAGACTATGGTCTTTCTCCTCGGTCAAAGTCTGTGTATCGGCTCTCACGTTCTTCCGGGGGAAGATCGAGGGTAGCACGGTTTTCACGCACCCGCTCATGACGCAGTACCTGTTGGGTGCTAAGAAGCTCTCAGCTAAGGAGCTTACGAGAGCTGAAACTTGGGATGCTTCCCTTGTTCTGCGCGCACTAGAGAAAGATCCCTTTGAACCCATGTCTACGGCAGACATGCGTTATGTCTCGGCTAAGCTGGCTGTGCTCTTGGCACTTACCACCGCAGCGAGGGGTTGTGAGCTCACTGCACTCACCATCAAGGGGATGGTGTTTTCTGGTGATCTGATGGTCACGCTCTTTACAGACCCCAGCTTCGTGCCCATAACTGTGTCTGTCCTGACGCGTAGGGCCCCGGTGGTGATACACGCATTTCATCCGTCACCGGTGACTAGGGATGAGAAACGCTTGCACCTCTCGTGTCCTGTACGGGCTTTACGCATTTACATGCGGCGCACAGCAGATATTCGTAGGTCTGACAGGCTGCTGTTGACCTACAGAGTGAACAAACCAGGTTATGCCCTTTCCACCCAGAGGCTAGCACACTGGCTGGTGGATGGTATTACGAAGGCGTATACCAAATCGGGTAAAACAGCTCCTAAGCTGAAGGCGCATTCTACCCGAGGGTCTGCTACGTCGATGGCTGTGTTGTCAGGTATCGACTGAGAGGTCATCCGCCAGGCGGCGGTTTGGAGTGGTGAGACCACTTTCTTACGGCATTATTACCGGCACGTTAAGGTGCGGTCGGTTGCCGACGCTGTTCTGGAGCAGGCCTCTTAGGATGCTCTCATCAGAACGCGTACCCCTTCCCACCAGGGGTTTGAAGGGTTCATTAGACGGCTAGGGAATGGAGGCACGAATCCTGTCGTTGTTCAATGCAATAACCCTCTCAGCCATTTTGGAGTTTGTGAAATGTAACTTTGGGTTCGCGAAGCGAACCCTAGTTATATGAACAACGACAAAATGGCTGAGAATAGAGCCGTTCTCCTACCCGGGCCACAGGTGTGGTGCTCATTTAGTTGGAGATGGTTCGACTTACAAAGAGGAATAGCGCTTCCGGTGGGCTTGCCAATACGGGGTTGGTGGGAGGACATATGACCACAGGGGGTCATATTGTCCGGGATTGGCACGGGGAATGCACCTCCATCGTTTTTCTTTTTTCCAGCGAGCTATTGTGGATGATGTCACAATGCAATAACCCTCTCAGCCATTTTGTCGTTGTTCATATAACTAGGGTTCGCTTCGCGAACCCAAAGTTATAATGGCATGTGCAACTGAGTGTCGTCAGCATAAAAATCCTAAAACACATCATGATTTTGAATGACCTGACCAAGGGGCACCATGTATATAGAAAAGAGAAGGGAGCCAAGAACTGAGCCTTGAGGGACAGCACAACTCAACTGAGCCATTGAGGAGGTAAAGTTACCCAGACCAACAGAAAAAAGTTTTGTTGGAGAGGTAAGAGTGTAATGAGCTAAGAGCTGAGCCCTTGATAGCAACTCAAGTCTCTAAGCGATGTAAGAGGATATTGTGATCAACTGTGTCAAAGGCAACACATAAGTCTAAAAGAACTAAAATGGAGCAGTCAGCAGTAGGTCATTATTAACCTTAGTTAGAGCTGTTTCGGTACTATGAAGTGCTCTAAAACCAGACTGGAAACTTCAAAACACTATTAGCGTCCATAAAAGAAATCAATTGAGATGAAATTACTCTCTCCAGGACCTTAGAATAAAAAAAAAGACAATTTGTAGATTGGTCTGTAGTTACTTAAGCACGGGGGAACTAAATCTCCCATAGGTGTCCAACTGGGTTGAGCTCTGGTGACTGTGAAGGCCATAGCATATGATTTACTGCAAATAATGTTGAATCAGTTCATCTCGATATGTTTATTGACCGAATCTGTCAATAAACGTATCCAGATAAACTGATTCAACCTTTTTGATTTTCTGACCTGGATTATTGAACATGCATAAAGACATGATTTACATCATTTTCATTCTCATCAAACCATTCAGTGACCCCTCGTGCCCTGTGGATGGGGGCATTGTCGTCCTGGAAAAGATCACTCCCATCAGGATAGAAATGTTACATCATTGGATAAAGTTGATCACTCAGAATAATGTTGTATTGATTTGCAGTATTATTATTATTAGTATTAGTATTATTATTAGTATGTATTGATTTGACTCTTCCCTCTTAGGGGACAAGTGGATCCAAATTATGCCAGAAAAATGCACCCCACAGCATAACAGAGCCCCCGGACCCCTTCGCTGTAGGGCAGTGGTTCTCAAACTTTTTCCGTCATGTCTCCCTTTGGAGGAAGAAAAATGTTCATGGCCCCCGCCCCAACAAAATGGTGACAAACTGGGCCAAGTTTAACTTTATTTAAATAACATCAAGATCAATAACAAACGCAAGTTCCACTTCAACTTTATCAAATCTCTTTTTATGACATGTCACTCGATTGCTCCATCTGCCTGTGTGCTTTTTCAAAAACGGAGAAAAACGAAATAAAATTGAAAAATCACTTTGCTAGAACAATAACAAAGTTCAATTTGTGCAACAAAAAAAGAACAAATGCAGATATTTGGGGAAAAAAGATGAGCAAGTCCATTTGTGAGAGCTCAAGTCTTATCACTGCATTAGTGGCTGCAATGAGCCTGTTTTGCACTGCACATCTTTTCAAAACGGGGTTGCAGGCTTGATACTGCCACTCTCAAGTTATGGTCAATGTTGAGCATAGAGCTGTACTTTGTTTTAAGTGAGGCAACGGCAGAAAAGCCCATCTCACAGAGATAGGATGTGGCGAAGGGAAGCAGAATGCCCACAGCCCTCTGTCGTATGAGTGGATACTCCCTCTCCACACCAAGCCAGAATTCACTCAGTGTCTGAGCTGTAAAACTCAGCCTCAGGGTGGAGTCAGATGTCATCTCGATGAACTGGTCCTCTTCAGCAGAGCTGAAATCTGCAGGTGCTGCTGCATTGAATGGATCTGTCACCCAGTCATACTGAGCACTATTGTTTGGGAAGTATTTTTGTAAGAATCCTCTCAGGGAAGAGATGCGCTCCTTAAGACATGAAATCACTGTGGTGGCTCCAGTCGCCTGCCCCACATCTCAAGCTTTCGAGTGAATGCACTGGTCTTGTCTGCCAAGTGAGGAAGGTGCTTATGTCTGCTGTGAAGCTGAAGATTTAATTCATTCAGCTTTCCAAATATATCACTGATAGGCCAGTTTCATCAGAAATTGTTAATCACTAAACTTGCTCGCAACTTCATGCGTACACTCCTCCCCCAGAAACACCCAAATTTCCTCTCTGAGCTCAAAGACTCGAGACAACACTTTACCTCATGAGAGCCACCAAGCCTCGCTGTGAAACAACAGCTGAATGTTCAGCTTCCATCTCCTCATAAAGTGCAGAGAACAGCCGCGCTGTCAGGGGTCTTGTTTTGATGAAACTGACCACGCTAACAACATTGGTCAAAACCTAATTTAGGTCAGGGCTAATCTGTCTTGATGCTAACTCTTCTCTGTATATGACACAGTGCGTCCATTGCTCATTTGGGGAGACCCTTTTCATTAGTGCCTGCAATCCCTTCATTTCCACTGCCATGGTCTGTGTTGTATATACCAGTTGTATATGTATATACAGTGGATTCAGAAAGTATTCAGACCCCTTCACTCATTGCACACTTTATTGTGTTGTAGATTTAATTGTAAATGGATAAAATTGCATTTTTTGTCCATCAATCTATACTCAGTAACCCATAATGATAAAGTGAAAACATGTTTTTAGAAATTTTTGCAAATTTATTATGAATTGAAAACTGAAATCTCCGATTTATTTACATGCTTTGCTGCGGCTCTCCAAATTGTGGTCAGATGCATCCTGTTTGCTTTAATTATCCTTGAGCCGTGTCTAGATTAATTGGAGTCCACCTGTGACAAATTGAATTGATTGGACATTATATATACATACATATATACACACACACACACACACACACACACACATACATACATACATACATACATACATACATACATACATACATACATACATACATACATACATACATACATACATACATACATACATACATACATATAATCCAGTTAGTCAAGTAAATTCTCTGAGACAGTACAAGCCTGTTTCATGCTATAAGCAATCATCAAACTACTTGAGGAAGGACGTACTACTTATAGCATGAAACAGGCTTGTACTGTCTCATAGAGAATTCACTTGACTAACTGGATTATTTTGCTCCTTATTTGTTGAGCACTTTCCTTACCGTTGAGTGTTTCTTTTAACAAAGTTATATACGTATATATATATAAAACTTATATATATAATATATGTAACTCACGCTGATGAGTGCACGATGCACGAAACAGGCCTGTACTGCAATGTATTAAAACTTTTTTTCCTGTATCTGTGTTGATATATATATATATATATATATATATACACATATATATATATATATATATATATATAGAGAGAGAGAGAGAGAGAGAGAGAGAGAGAGAGAGAGAGAGAGAGAGAGAAGTGTGAGTGAGCAAGCGAACGAGCATGCGTGTATGTGTGTCTCCCAGCCACCATCAGAGAATCTGACTGTAGCCTCTTTCAAATCCAAACTGAAAACCTATCTGTTCTCATTAACTTTCAACAAGTTGTTTTATTTCTTTGTTACAACTATCCTCTTTTGGGAGGGTCTCAGTCTCAATGTATTTATAGCTGTAGGTCTTGGTGTTGTCCTAATGACGAGAATGTTCCCAAACTTTCTGAAAGCATTGCACTGTTCTAACCTTCTGTTTTTATCTCTGCGCACATGGGTACCCATGTTATGCACCTGCCCCCCCCCCCTCTCTTTTTCTCTACCGCTGTCTCTCGCTTGTCTCACTTTTCAGGACAAATTTTCTTCTTAATGGACCGTCTGGTGATCATGGATCATCTCTCTCTTTCAGCCGCCTGATGACTTGGGAGCCTGTTTGTAATGCACCCTGTTTTCCCTTGGACACAGTCCTATCCTCCTGGAGATTTATTCTAATGTTTGCACTGTTCTTGTTTAAAATTGCTTGTTTGTTTTAGCTATGACAACTTTGGCATCACTTCTCTCGTCTTCTTCTCTCTCTCTCTCTCTCTCTCTCTCTCTCTCTCTCTCTCTCTCTCTCTCTCTCTCTCTCTCTCTCTCTCTCTCTCTCTCTCTCTCTCTCTCTCTCTCTCTCTGTGAATGCTATGTGGAAGTCTACCTTGCCTCTTGTGTGCATGTGAAGTCTATTCTCTCTGTAGGGCTGCACTGAGCAGAGCTGGGTTTCTGGCGCGGGATCCCGCCAGTTGTTGACTGTATCTGTGGGGTTCCTGAAGTTGTCCTGGATGGACACAGATTCAGTAAATTTTGCCTTGCACTCTCTTTACAATTTTATTACCCAGCACATATAAATTTGCTAAAATTTATGCATTAACTATATGTAACGTTAACATTACCTTGCTCTGTGTAATCTATGATATTACATTATAAATCTTGTTATTTTTGTGCATTTGACACCTATTTCATGTCTGTCCATCCTGAAAGAGGGATCCCTCTTCTGTTGCTCTTTCTGAGGTTTTTCCCATTTTTTTTTCCTGATAAGGTCTTTATTGTGGAGCTTTTTTTCATCCGGATCTAAGGTCCAAGGATAGAGGATGTTGTATATTGTACTGATTGTAAAGCCCTTTGGGACTTCCTTGTGATTATGGGCTATACAAATAAACTTAACTTGGTGTGCGTATGTGTAGGCCTATCTAGCACTCAACCCCCCCCCCCAAATTTCTAATAAATAAAGGATACCAAATATATAAACACAGTAAAAACAGTTGTGCATCCAGTCCAGATTTTGTAAGCGTGGCTCTTTTTTTTTTTTTAAGTGATCCAGTCATTTCAATGAATTAATCAATTAATGTTGGCGGCCTGTACAGGGTGTCTCCCCGCCTGCTGCCTAATGCCTGCTGGGATATGCTCCAGCATCCCCGTGACCCTGAAGCAGGATAAGTGGTTTGGATAGGGGATGGAGTTCTTCTGAGCATCCTCTCCCTCTCATTTTCACACCCATCTTCTTCACATTCATGAATCTACCTCCTTTCACTCCTTGGAGAGGTCCAGTGCAACCACAGCCTTTAACTTATTAGAGACATTATTGTAACAGTAGTAGTAGCAGTAGTACCTGTACATTTGATAATCATTTCGGTTTACTATATGGCTAGCCACAGGAAAGTCCCATGACAACAGGTTTACCTCTAGCACCGTCCATAGTTTGTTCGAAATATGCACACTTTGAGAGTAAAGTACAAGAAATTCACCGTGACACAGCTCCTCCCAAAGTTGAAATCCCTGCCAGCTTGTGGAAATTAGTTATAATGGACTATTAGGATACATAGAGGATACTCGTTGAGGGAGGGGGGAGATGAGGCCCACATGAACTGTAGCAAGATCTGGACTTCCCAATCCCATATATGGAGTTTCCCAAAAACGGGGAGGGGGAAAACAAGACATGCAGGATATTCCACAGGATGTGATTGCTGGGACCAGCAGCAGCTCTGCAATGTGGAGGGAAGAGTCAACTGTGAGAGTATAGCTGTGACTATTTTTATTTGTATGTATGCTGGTGTGTGTCTTTGAGTGGGTGGGTCTAGCTCATGAGGATGTGAAATCAAGAGGACTTTCTCAAGTATTAGTATCATCTGAAAGTGAGGTAAATATACTGTATCACTTCTCCTTAGGGTGTTCAAGCTGTGCATGTGTGTGTGTGTGTGTGTGTGTGTGTGTGTGTGTGTGTGTGTGTGTGTGTGTGTGTGTGTGTGTGTGTGTGTGTGTGTGTGTGTGTGTGTGTGTGTTTAGGACTTTTATAGCCTTCAGATGTTGTACATACAGACTGGAGTGTAGAAGAAGATAGTAGAATGCTTGTTGGTCCACGGTCTATGTGGTGTTTGAATATCTGCATATGATCACAAAATACAGAATTTAAGGCCAACGTTTCATACATAACAGTGCTGAAGGAAAGTAACGAGTGTTAAACTGCTAGATAACCCACATTGGGCTTTATGCACTTTTTTCAGTGACTCAAACATGAACATTAGCATTTTGTGTTTAAAATTTGTTTTTCAGAAATTAAGCCACACAAAGTGAGGGTTTTGTTCCGTTTGTTTTCTTAAGCCACAATCGTTCTTGAGCCCATTTACATGCGTGCACTTACTAACCTGAGATATAAAAACTAAATTAATTCCAGAATTTCTTTAAATTCAATCTCATGGGGCCTCTATGAGAACGAGTCTGTGCACACATGGTTCTCACATGACAGTCTGGATGACAGTTTTTCATTACAGCTACATGTGATATTTACGAATACCAGTCCCCCTAAGGAGCTTTTTATTATTGTGTATTCATGAAATAAGTTGTCAGTTGGGACACCGCAGGGGAACAATGTGAATTCAGTGAGCAAAAAAACAAAAAAAAAATTAAAATGACACATTTCTTTTTTAAAAACATTATGGTCTGTCTGTTAAATACACCAAATTTCTTTGTCCCAGGTACCTTTGCAAGTGCCTCACGTTCTCTTCTCGTGACATGTCTCTCATGGTTATTTGCCAGGGTCAAGTTTTCTATATAACACTAATTACTTGCACGTTGACTAAGCACTCACTCTGTGTCAATAAGGATAAAGAGAACTTTTTTGTGTGTCTTTTCGAAGATAACTTGAGGCCTTGATACTCAGACTGCAACTCTTCTCAAACACTGACTTATTTCTCCGCGATAATCAAATTTGAATGAACTGTCTTAAGTACGTCTGCGTTTTTGTCCTTTCACTTCTTAAACTACCATGATATGAGTAACGTAATGGAAAATGTCATGACAAATAACAAAACACCCATTGTATTTCAGTTCAAAAATAGAATTGTAATAGGTCATGGTGTCACATTGTAGGTAGGGCTACTTCCCCTTCCTTCCCTTTTGAGCATATCCCATCACCTTAAACATGCTTTGTGCATTCATGGGTTCTCACTAATTTCATTTTTGCCCTTCCTGTCCAGCAGCACCATGGCAGGCTTCCATTTGCTGCTCTCAGTTCTTGTCAGTTATGTGGCAGCAGCCTTGCGACCGCCACGCCAGCTTCCTCCATGCCAAATTGTAAGTAAGCTGAACAACTGTCGCGAGATTTTGATAGTTTATCAATTGAAAATGTGCTGTCTGACATGTAATGAAATACACTGTGTATGTCTCAAACTGCCGTAGAGTCCGAAGATAGTGGTGTTGAAATCAAACGGGGCAATTATGGCTCATGAGTGCCACCTTGGGATTCGAAGTTGTATTTTTTTTGTTTAACAAAATATACTGGACGTATTCCTTGCATTTCCACTCACGTATGAATTACATTTTTTGTGTTTTTCGGCCACTGTTAACTTGGGATTTATGTGCTATCCATATAGAGTCATATGAATGATATAGTCTTCCTTGGAGTGGTTTCAAGCCTGTCATTGTTACAGCTCTTCTCATAGAGATACCCAAATAGTGAAGAGAAAATCTACTAAACAGACTCAAGCTCTTGGGGAGGCAGACACAGATACCTGCTGACCGCTCTTCTGTTGTGCTTTAGTTGATCATTGTGCACAAAAATAAACGTTGCCTGTTCAGTGGCGCTTTTTCAAGTATTTGCTTTCATTTGTTTATATCTCACATTCACCATAATAACAATCAGCCAGGGCTGAAGCTGGGGTAGGCAGTGTAATTTATGGCGTCATTGGGCAAAAATTCTATAACCTTTCAGCATATTGTAACTCCAGTTGTCTGAGAGAAAACTAG
The DNA here is from genome assembly GCF_029633865.1 of Lampris incognitus. Classification (NCBI taxonomy): domain Eukaryota; kingdom Metazoa; phylum Chordata; class Actinopteri; order Lampriformes; family Lampridae; genus Lampris; species Lampris incognitus. The sequence goes on from NC_079218.1 coordinate 23,983,020, forward strand.
ACTTCTGCGCCTCCTATTGGCTCTGTGTTCAGTCGTTAAACAATTTTAGCCCGACGGAAGGTTTTAGCCAATCACGGGTCAGTTCAGAGAGAGGGCGTTCCTATTGGCTGTTCTACAAACACGTCTACGCGATCACCTCGCATTCGCCCTGCCCCGCCGGTCACTTGTGGTTGTAACCCTAACCGTAAAAATCAGACCAACTCGAAATGGCTGCTTCACATGAACAAAATTAGTGTAACTAAGAGGCTCACTGAAAAAAACAAAAAACTTTTTTTTTACATGGATAGATTATCAACTACGATACAAGTTTAGAGTCTCGCTTTGACATGTCCTGGTTGTAAACGAGTGTAAGGTGTTGTAACCATTGGCAAAGTCCCCTACCTTCCAACCAACCAAGAGTGTAAGGGGTTAAAGAGCGATGCGGAGATCATTTGGTGGGAGGGTCTTAGCGGAGTGATACGAGGCAGCAGAGAGAAAGAGGCTGAAGGATTTGCATTGGAATGTTCATTGTTACCTACTGCAGCTTTAATGGGTCCTCACAAACATACTGAGCAGGATTTCAATGAGTAGGAAAATTGTAGAATAGTGATACAATGGTTATTAGTGCAACAGCTGTAGTTACCGTGGCACATGTCTTTTGAGTGTGTTGTAGGAAAGAGGTTTTGGAGAAGGCTTACGACCGTGTACCCCGGGGCACTCTGTGGGGGTTATTGCGGGAGTATGGGGTACTGGGGCAGTTGCTACAAGCCATCCGGTCCTTGTATAATCAAAGTGAGAGCTGTGTCCGCATTGTCGACACAAAGTCAAACACGTGTTCGGTGGGTGTCGGACTCCGCCAAGGTTGTCCCTTGTCTCCGATTCTGTTTGTGACATTCATGGACAGGATCTCAAGGCACAGCCAAGGTGAGGAGTGTGTTCGTTTTGGGAACCTCAGAATGGCATCTCTGCTCTACGCAGATGATGTGTCTTCATCAGAAAGCGACCGCCAGCGCGCACTGGGGCGGTTTGCAGCTGAGTGTGAAATGGTTGGGATGAGAGTCAGCACCTCCACGTCTGAGGCCATGGTTCTCTCCCAGAAATGGTGGATTGTTCTCTCCGGGTTGGGGATGAGTTGTTGCCTCAAGTGAAGGAGTTCAAGTATCTCGGGGTCTTGTTCACGAGTGAGGGTAGGATGGAGCGGGAGATTGACAGGCGGATTTGTGCAACATCAGCAGTAACGCGGACGTTGTACCGGACCGTTGTGGTGAAGAGGGAGCTGAGCCGGAAGGCAAAGCTTTCAATTTACCAGTCAATCTTAGTTCCAACCCTCACCTATGGTCATGAGCTTTGGTCAGGATCTGGGGTGAGATCCCAGCTTTGGGTGGGACCCACACTAAAAGGGTGAGATCGCGGATACAAGCGGCTGAAATGAGTTTCCTCCGTAGGGTGACTGCACTCAGCCTTAGAGATAGGGTGAAGAGCTCAGACATCCGGAGGGAGCTCGGAGTAGAGCCGCTGCTCTTTCGTGTCGAAAGGAGCCAGTTGAAGTGGTTCGGGCATATGATTAGGATGCCTCCTGGGCGCCTTCCTTTGGAGGTTTTCCGGACACGGCCAACTGGGAGGAGACCCCAGGGTAGACCCAGAAATTGCTGGAGTGACTACATGTCCAATCTGGCCTGGGAACGCCTTGGGATTCCCCAGGAGGAGCTGAAGGGCGTTGCTGGGGGGAGGGATGTCTGGAGTGCCCTACTTAGCTTGCTGCCACCGCGACCCGACCCCGGATAAGCGGCTGATGATGAATGAAAGACTGTAGGAAAGAGCAAAATAATCACAATGGCTTTTTCTGTTGCTGTGGTGGGGTTGTGGCGCAAGCATTGATCAGGGGGCTGGAAGAATCAGGAGAGACGTGTCTGGTCAATCAGGCATACATGTGCTTAAAAAGTTCTCTGAGTGTATTCTATAGAAACATAAACTTAGCACAAAAAGTAAGGAAATTTGTGTTTGGTAGATTATTTCTTTGTTGTAACAATGCTTCTTGGCAATAAAGCTTATATCAGGCACCTGATTGTCAGCACCTGAGGTACCAGAAGCTCAAAACAAGAGTCAATAGCAACAGCAAAATAAACTGTTTGGCATTGGCAGAGAAGATTTGGCAAATTTTTCATGGGCACAACCCAAATACTCAGCTCTGCTGCTCATTCCACAAATACATGTTCCTTACAAATGTGGCACCATTAATAAACAGGCTTTCCAACGGTATAAGATGTATTGCCAAGAAGCATTGTTACAACAAAGAAATAATCTACCAAACACAAATTTCCTTACTATTTGGGCTAAGTATATATATGTATGTGTTTGGTTAGCACTGTTACCTGGTATGTCGAGGGTTATGGGTTAAATTCCATCTCATCTATATGTGGAGTTAGCATGTTCTCCCCATGTTTGTGTGCACTTCCTTCGGGTACTCCAGTTTCCTTCCACGATTTTAAGACATGCCTGTTCAATGAATTGGAGCACCTAAATGCCCATAAATGTGAATACTGCATCAGTGATTGTGCGTGTGGGCCCTGTGATGGACTGGAGACCTGCCCATGATCTCCCTACCTCCCGCCATGCTATTACCCACTACCATGTTGTTAAACCTGGGGGTAAGATTATTAAATAGGGGTCTGGATCTTTCCCTTGATGGATGGACAATCTAATTTTTTTTCCCCGTTCATTGGCCATTTGTCTTGACATATGGCCCCTCTTCTGCTTAGCCCAATGTTGTTGTTTTTGTTTTTTAAAGTTCCTTAGTTAATGACATTCAACTTGTTTGTGTTTGCTTGCTTCTTAGGGCTTGTTTATACCAAATTTTGTATTTAGGTCTTTGTAAGATATCTTCTATTTTCCACAGTTGATCAAAAAAGATTTGAAAATAGAATTGTTCAAAATAGCATAGATCCTAATACAATGGAAATTGTGCCTTGAGACATTTTGAATGACAGTTGATTCTGTACAACATTTGTGGAATTAGATTAACTAAATTCAAACATTCACTTTTAGCTTTTAGGGGATTTGTGGTAGCGGTCTATGGCGGTATATGTGAAAACAGTAAACATCTCACGGTAACTACTTCAATGAGTGCAGGCGAGAAGATTACTTACTGCATAGGCAAAAGTAGATAACATATGCTAGATAAGTTGCAGCTGGCTACAAAATCTATCACAGAAGTCTCTGTAATGTGATATAATTTAGGGCGACCCTCATCTCCTGACACAAGACAGCCTGGCCACTAGGAGATTAGACAGAGGATGTACCTGTATGCAAAACTCCTGTGGCGTAAGGCCTATGTGTTTATCATTCGCTTTGTTAAGTAGACACACAGCTACAGGAGAATTAGACACATACAGATGATGAAAAATAATTTCTCTTCCACAGTACAAATGTTGGTTTCTGCCTTACTGCCAGATCTTGCAGTTTGTGGCTGTCCTTTGGGGGAATGTGGCTGGGTGTGAGTGTTGATAAGAAGTCATTTGACCGTCCATCCCATGAAGCACCGTTGACTTCTTAATTGTAAATGAGGAGTAAATTTACATACCAAATAAATAAATAAATAAAAAATTAAGCTGAATACAGGACAGCACCAAACCAAGTTGAAAAAGAATAGGATTTCATTGCTCCACTATGTCTTCAGACCTATATTTGGATGTACTGATGGTAAAAACTTTGCATAATATGCCATTAACATGTGCACCAACCTAGGACTCAGTTGGTGAAAGACTGACATAGCCTTAGCAAATAGACTGATTTTTTTATTCAAGTTACATAGTGGTAACTGTAAACTTATTCATATTGCCTCCATTTTGCCAATTTGGGTCTTGTTTATTGTGTAGAGGTTTACCAGTTATCTAACATTTTGTTCAATTTAAATGACAAATGTTGCCATTATGTGCCATTGGGTGTTTTTTTATCAAAAGAGAAAAAACAAAGAAGAAGAAAAAAACTAACACTGGCACGAAATCAATAAGGTATGAAAACCTACACTAATTCTTCAAGTTTAAACCCTTAAAGACAATTGCTTGTCCAATAATATGTGATTTTTTTCGTAGATATTGGAAAATATGGACAAAAAAATGTTATGCTGTCACATGGTACATGATAAAATTCATGTTTATGTTGATATATGCTCAAGACATTGCAAACATTTCTAGGAAATCAGACAAAGTATTGTAGTAGTATGGTATCATATCGAACTGTGTTTTTAACTGCAATAAGGGATGCTTGTGTAGAGTGAAAGGAAAGCTGAGATAAGAATTGTTGTTCATTACCAAGATACTCTGGAATGCCACTTAGCTTCAAATACCACAAGTATGCCAAAAGCCAAAGTGTGATTGGCTTGAGAGCATTTAAAAGAGAGAGAGAGAGAGAGAGTCAGTTTTATGAGCTGTTTCTTGAGAAAGGGTCTCTGTCCATATGGTTCCAATTATAGGCTACTCTGATAAGTTAAATATTTGAATCCCATTAGAAAGTGGGGGGGTGGGGGGGGGGGGCAACAACCAGCCTTTGGACTCCAGAGTCTTGATGAATTAAGAGATTTCAATAACACATGGTCATGTTAATATCTTTATAATTAAAGAGTTAATCGTGAATATTATCAACCAATTAATAGAAAATTTACATTTTGAAGTAACTTAACATAAAGTGGAAGAACTGCAACCCTCATACTTTTACAGGCAGACTAGCCTACCATGAGCTTTTTAGGTTCCTCTGACTGCCAAGATAATAGATACAGTGAAGTGACTCATAAAGCTGCCCCTCGTGTATGCTTTAAACATTCAGTCTCTTGTGCGTCATGGTTAAGTCATTTGGGAGTATACTAAAATAATCAGACTTGTATGTTTTTCTTTCCCTCTTTGCAGGTCCAAAATGATGTGTTCTGCAATGATCTCAATCTACAAAGTACACCAGCTAACCTTCCTCCTGGTATACAAAAGCTAGACCTATCACATAACAAACTTCAAAACCTTACTCATGAGACGCTGGCGTTCCATACCACCATCCATCATCTGAATCTTCATTCAAACAAGATCCAATTCATCCAGCCTGGTTTGTTCAAAGACATGACAAATCTCAAAGTCCTCATTCTGTCCCGAAATAATCTTGATGTCTTTGCTCTCAATAAGACCAAGATTGGCTCTCTTAAAGCTGTGGAGTCACTTGATCTTTCAAACAATGGCTTGTACACTGGGATGACAGACTATTTTCTGGGTGACTCTCCAGCTATGACAAACCTCTCTTTAAATGGCAACAGTATCACCAAAATCACCAAAAATGCTTTTTGTGGATCCTTGGCCTTGAGAAAGATCAGCCTCCACAACAATGTTATCTTGGAGATCGAAGATGGTGCGTTCGACTTATTGGACTATCTCACTGAACTCGACTTGTCCAAAAACTCTATAACTTGCATCACAGACTTTAATCTCTCTCACTTAAAGTGGCTCAATCTTAGTAAGAACAGCCTGGAGACCTTCCAGACGATAGATTCAGAGCACCTGTATGAACTCCTCTACCTTGATCTTAGTGAAAACAAAATGCCTTATTTTCCTGTTCTCCCCAAACGAAACAAACTTGAGTACCTGGATGTTTCACGAAACCATCTCCGGAGTGTCAATAATACAGGGACTGTGGAGGAACTGGCAAACTTCAGGGGCACAATTTTAGCTCATACTCCATTTCGTTTAATCACCAGATACCAAGATTTCTCAAGCTTGATATACCTTGACTTGAGTTACAACCAAATCAAAAGCATTCCACAGACCTTTATTTGCAGCATGGTGATGCTTGAGGTCCTCAATGTCAGTAGAAACTGTATTGAGTCATTTTTTGTCAACCACGAAGACATTCTCCAGAATTTGAAAATCCTAGATCTCAGCTATAACTCCCTGCAGAACCTGTCATTTGGGGAGAAAACTCTCCAGTCACTCAAGGAGCTCTTCCTACAAGGAAACACCCTCACTACCATTAACCCCCAAACATTTCAGAGACTTCCTGGTTTGAGATCCCTGCAACTCCAGCAGAACAATCTAAAAATCTGTATCCCACAGCAAATACCGGTTGAACTACCCAAAAAAGACCACTTTTACCAGGATTCTCCCAGTTGTGTTTTCTTTTACTCCATTCCAGCCTTGCAGTTCTTGTATCTCTCTGAAAACAATCTCAGGGTTTTGCCTGCGAATGCCTTTCATAACACCCCTCTGAAGCTACTGGACCTATCCTTAAACCCGGGGTTAGAGATTGATCCGAATTCACTCTCGGGTCTTGAGCATTCCCTGATTCACCTCTTATTGAAGGAGAACAACATCTCCCAACTCAACACAGACTTGTCTGCACTAAGCAGACTCAAGTATGTAGACCTGTCCACCAACCAGTTAACCACTCTCCCAATATGGAACAAAGAGTCCTCAATTGAGTCACTGAACCTGCAGAACAACAACCTCGTCACGCTGGAGTACAACACGGTGCTGGTTTTGGAGCGGTCCCTCAAGACCATCTACATGGGCTCCAATCCTCTCAGCTGCTGCAGCAATATACGTTTTCTCCACATGGTTCAGCGCTCTGCCGTGGTTGTTCCAGACATTGACACTGTGACTTGTGTATATGTGCAGGACTCGGAGCCAGTCAACATAGAGAAGGTGACCCAGGACATGTGTCACACGCTGGACTCCAGAGTCATTACCATAATTGTCACTGTAGTGATCGCGCTGGTTTTGATCGTCGTATTAGGGCTGCTGTCTAAGCTATGTCACCCAAGGAGACGTAAGCACAACAGTAGCTTCAGTGCTTAAAATCTGTACCAAAAACAGCGCATGGTTAACCTTTGATTTAGAGGGACATGTGGCGATTTGTGGTCTAAGCTCTCAGTTGTAAGAATGTCTTTTTTTTTACATCAAGCCAAGGAAAACGAATGTCTCACTTTACTGAGTATTAAAATACAAGAACAACAAAACACTAACAAAGATAGTAAGTTGAAATAGTCTTTGTTTGTGAATCATAAATGAAGATTAGACTGAAGACATTTAATTTTGATTCACCTCATATAAGTTGGGAGTCATTTTAGGTGACTGCACGGCATCAAAGCATAAGAATGTATGTGTGTCCATGTGTTTGTGCTTTTAAAACAAAAACACGTTTTCTTTTGACCATTGTACTTTGCACTTTAATTTCCTTTTGTGTTTACCTCCCTTTTGTTTGTAAGAATATCTCATGCTGTGATTTTTTTTAAAGTACACTAAGTGATGTATTGTGCGTCTATTCCAAGCAGAGTTTATGAGTATATATATTATCATTATCATGAGAGTAGGTGAGCCATTCCCAATTTTATATTTTTTTATATTGACAGTAGCAAAGCTAAGAGCATGGTGGAGGAGTGGAGACATGGGGAATGGGGTTGGAACATAAATTGAAAATGTAAATGTAATGCTTCCACTACAGCTTATATGTGTCATAAACATGCAAACGTGTGAGCTGTATTCCCACTGGCCTGTCTTGGAGAACTCTTCATTATTTAATGAATATTTTACAGTGATTTTTTTCATTTTGGTGTGTTGTTTTTGAGTCTATTCCGTCGTAACTGCTTCTTCTGCAGCTATCCATGTCTATTTCTATGACTGGACGACATCTTCATTCATTGGACTGATGTCGCTGGGAGGCAGGAAGTAGATGCATCCATGGATGTATAATAAACTGTATAATCTTGTCATTAGACTACTGCTTCAACAACCAAATTAGTCAAAGCAACATACAACTGAGATTGGAAAAATGAATTACCATTTGCAGACTTTGGCGAACACCGAGTTCAGTCTAGCAGCAGGGTGTTTATATCTATGAAGGAAACCAAGATAAAGACTTAAAGCTTGGTAACTAAATGCCTGTTGCTCGTTTGTTTTTTTGTTTTGTTTTGTTTTTCTCATAAACTATGCCTTACTCCACCCCGGTTTGGCTTTGTTTTGTTTTCGTCTGCAAAACTATGATTCTTTCTCTTGAAGACGGTAGCCAGCTGAATGCAGAGATATAAGCCGTCCTGAGGTGTGGCCATTAGAGAGACAAGCAAAATCCTGTCATATGTCTTATAGTTTCATCAAAAATTACGTTTTAGTCTTTTTTAATTACTTTTTGATCAAAAAGTTAACCTAATTTAACCATCATGGCAAGCTAGATACACCAGTTTATAGTTTCCGCAAAATCATGTTTGAATATTTGGAAAATATCCATCCACATCATTAAAACAGCCAGAGACTGTATAACAGGACTGTACATTATGATATGACTGGTCCAATGTTTGACAGATGTTCACTTGTATTTATGACAAAGCGCTACGACGTAGACAGTTAGATAACAACCATGCATCACACTTAGAAATAAGGCCGGAGCATGTTGTGCGCCTGCGTGTATGCATACCTCGTTGCGTCTGTACACATGTGCCGTAGATTACTGCATATGAGGGAATCAGTCAGTATTAGCAAACCTAACCCAATGACACACTGCAGGGAAGTAATTTATTGAAGCAACCGCGGATTAGGTGGTGTTGCAGGTTGTAGGCTGTGGTGAAAAGGGGGCTTAATAATCATGTACATTTAGCGAGCCAGTCAAGAGAAACGCATGGTCATTTTACACAGCTTGACTTCCAAGGCGGTGACGTTGCATCATCAACCGCCTCGCCGTTCTCTAAAAGCGTCCGAATGGACGTCTGTGTAAAAGGGACAGCAGGTCCGCGGTGGTGTAGCGGTCTAAGCATCGGCTTTGGGTCGATGCAGTTGCCTACTGGGGATAGGGGTTCGCGCCCCGGTCTCGTCAGATCCGACTATGGCCGGATTCCATGAAGCAGCAATAATTGGCAACTGTCTTCTGGAGGGGGGCGGAGTCGGCTTGTGTTCGTCACATGAATGCGTCTTTGGGTGTGTGGGGGAAAAAGCAGTGGCGAGGCCTGAAGTCACCTTGTCATGGAAGTGGCGAGGCGTCACTTTCGAGATTGCCGGCCGGAGAATTGCAGCTGGCGAACGCGTGCAGTACGAGGGTGGGTGTTTGAACTAAAATGGGGATCGATTGGTCACTAAATTGGGAGAAATCAGAATTTTTTTTTGTTTTAAAAGGGACAGCCGATGCTGTTGTGTTACACGCCACGCCGCCTCTGTTTACGTAACACCAGCATGCTATGTAAAATATTATATTATAATATATATATATATATATATATATATATATATATATATATATATATATATATATATATATATATATATATATATATATATATATATATATGATGTATGTCTGTGATGGCCTGGCGGCCTGTCCAGGGTGTCTCCCCGCCTGCCGCCCAATGATTGCTGGAATAGGCTTCAGCATCCCCGCGACCTTGAGAGCAGGATAAGCGGCACAGATAATGGATGGATACACACACACACACACACACACACACACACACACACACACACACACACACACACACACACACACACACACACTGGGACGTCGCGCCATTGCGCGATCTCTGTGTAAAAAGACTGGAGTAATTGGGTCGTGCTCACAGTAATACCATAGGCTGCTGAGCTTCGCATCAGTTTGATATGTGCCGGTGCTTTTACAGTTTATGCTGCCTTGTCGAAAAATGCTACCGTAGCGCGAATCGAGATAGCAGTCTGATGCTAACTTCGCCGCCATGCATTCGCGGAACCGCCAAGTACCGCATCTCGACAGGTAGCACATATTGACGTAACACCGGCTAACTTGCAGCAAAGCCTGCAATTAGCAACAAACTGCGGCAAGAACTAATTCAAGCATCAGTTTGATTAAACAACGTCACGTTTTAAACCCAACGAGAACTTCTTGAAATTTCTTCCTTTAGTTCCATTCGCGCTTATTTTATTGCAGTTTGCCACAAGAGTAAAAGCTAAATCCTCTACCCAGGGGAAAGAAATGCTGTCAGTCAAATAAAACATTGACTCTATCTCATGATATTCAAAATGAGCGGGTATAGCAATTTCTAATACTATGAAGAAGAACAAATACAGACGTGATATATTTCACAAGCCATTTGTTCACTCCACTATGCGGTCTGTCATCTTATTTTTTGAATGTGCAGTTAAATGCCGCATAATTTTGCCACAAGGCTAGCTGTAATTCCTGAACTAAACTGAACTGACGCAATATTTAAAGGACCCATTTTATTTACAGGGTAGATGCAGGCTTTTGTTTTAAACCAGTGTCATATTTGACGTTGGTGAAATGCCGTCCTACGCCACCATTAATCTTTGCTTGCTTTTGGATGAAGGATTTAGATGTTCAACGCAGATTATGTTCTCCTGTGTGAAGACGAGTGTTATTTTTACACATGGACGAAGGCCTTTCTCTGTGTGACTCATACCCTCCACTGCCCCTCTCCTAGTGAGAACAACAAGCCATTCGTAATTCTTCATCAAGGGTGGTACAGGAAGTCAGTGTTAATGGGAATCATGCTTCTTAGTCAAAGGGGAAAACGCCTCTCCCTCTTTGTTGAGTTAAGGAAGGAAAACTGCAGCAATTATCCAAAACATCCTCCATTCAGTGACAAAATTTCAACTGCACCATTACAGTAACACTTGCTAAGGATAATGGAGTTGGGATTTCATTTAGAGCAAATTTGTTTTGACAAATTTGAACAACGCCCTGAGTCAAAGTCCTGTGTTGGTTAAAGGAGGAGGCAGTTTCTCTCCCAGTTATGTTTCGTACATGCAAAATGAATAACAATTCACTCAATCAACGAAGGACATTGCCAGACTGAAGAGTTTCATTCCAACTGTTAAAGCATGACCAGGGGGATTCGAAGGTCGATGCAACCCAAAAGTAAGACTAGGAGAGCAAAGAAAGCAACAAAAAAAGCAATTCACATCCTTTCAGTCCTCAGCCGACTGTCCAATCTGATATCACAATCAACTGTCTTTCACTTTGTTTGCGTAAGGGAGTTATGTTTACTGTCCACCCTAATCAACATCCACAAAGGCCCTGTTGTTTGTTCCTGTCTCAGAGACACGTTTAAGTTACATAACTGACCATCTAGACTGCAGATTGTGTCTAGTTCACATCTGTCCCATAAGGCAACATTGTGATTTCATCGAGTACCACTTTGTTGTTCCAGTTCAAAAAGAATAAGGTAAACAAATAAACAAAATTATGCACTCTACTCTTGATAAAGCTGCACACATTTGAATCATCACTTGAATGTATTAAGAAGAGGTTGGTGGTGAGCGAAGGCCAGTGAAGTGTCTAAAGTTGCCATTTTCAATGAGATTGTCTCTTTTAAAACGGCATCAATTCATTACATCAAAATGACCTAACATCCAATATGGGGTAACTGTATTAATGGAGCACCAAGAGTGGCTGATGGATTTCTACTTTTTTTTTGTTTGCCTGTCTACCTTATATAGAACTTAATATACTCCATCCAGCCATCCATTATCCAAACCACTTATCCTGCTCTCAGGGTCACGCGGATGCTGGAGCCTATCCCAGCAGTCATTGGGTGGCAGGCGGGGAGACACCCTGGACAGGCTGCCAGGCCATCACAGGGCGCCCACACACACACACACACACACACACACACACACACACACACACACACACACACACACACATTCATACCAAGGGACAATTTAGTATGGGCGATTCACCTGACCTACATGTCTTTTGACTGTGAGAGGAAACCGGAGCACCCGGAGGAAACCCACGCAGACACGGGGAGAACATGCAAACTCCACACAGAGGATGACCCAATAATAAACTCCAGGGGCCTCAAAGATCAGTTCCCCCTCTATGGCAAAAATGAACAAGCTTGACAAGCTGGGCATTTTCACATTTCAGACCATACAGTAAATCAAAGAAAGAATCAAGAAAGTCGAGTACATATATTTTTGTGTCAAAGAAGGTTGAATCAGTTCATCTGGATACAACGTTTATTGACGAATACGTTTCACCATCAATAAATGTTGTATTCAGACGAACTGATTCAACCTTCTTTGATTTCTTACCTGGATTACTGAGCATGCATCAAGATGTTTTTTTATGATTACTTGGGATTATATAAGCCGAAGCCTGCTGTGAATGGAAATGTGCAATGTAAACTGTAGCTGAACCTGTGCTAAAAGATAACACAACACAGCAGATGGTTCACAGTGGATATGAAAATGTTCTTGACTGCAAAAAGTTCACTGTCGAAGTGGCATCAGCCTCAGTCATCTCGCCTCTACCACCTCTGTCACTTTTCCCTTCAGTTTGCTCGCGCCAATAGCTACTTAATCATTACCAGGTCATCTGAGAGGTAATGTTAAATGACCTCTGCAAACGTTTTATTTTTAAGGTCAGCTGCATGTTGTCCTCTTGGGCTTCAGATGTGGTTAATATTACCTGGTTCCACAGTTAAAACGGATATTGTCGCCTCCAGGAGTGTGTGTGTGTGTGTGTGTGTGTGTGTGTGTGTGTGTGTGTGTGTGTGTGTGTGTGTGTGTGTGTGTGTGTGTGTGTGTGTGTGTGTGTGTGTGTGTGTGTAAACCAACTGTGATTTGTCTGGCTAGTATTTCATTGGATTTGTAGCTTCACTGCCGAGGCATTGACCAAACATCTGCCAGTGCTTTTCTAGCAGCCGTTGGGATGATATGGGAGACAGAGTACCCCATTCCTACCGTGACCCCCAAACATAGCCACGCGAGAGGAAGAAATATATATTCAGTCTGTGAGCCTATGCAGCAGCGGGCTGTAGGCACTGTTAAAGGCAGGCGATACAATACACATGGCTACCTTGTCTCTTAGCTGTTGGGACATGCGCCTAAATCACTGATGCAATTTCCACACTCTCTGGGAAACGTGCCACGCCTGTCTTTGATAAATGGTGTAGACAGGTTCTGCATTTTTTAAACCCCTTCGCTATGACACAGAAGAAAATCTTGTATATTCTGGCCAATACCCTGGGAGTTCTGAAACTTGGGAATGTGGGAAAACGTTCAACTCCGTTTGTTGCCATTTTTAACATCTCATCAGAGTAAACAGCAAAGGTTCGTGATTTCCTTCTCAGCCGCTTGATTTAACTTGCTGAGGATGCCTCGTTTTTTTCCACAAAGAGAGCGACATGAGTCTGTGAAGCAAGTGGTCTGGTCCTTGAGTGGGGAAGGGGGGACATGTTCTTGCCGGAGTAACTAACCGACTGAATACATCCAAATATCTCTCATCTATTTCTCTCTGGGTTTGAACTGATTCCAGGTGCCTGCACACTGGACACTGCACACTGGAAATACCTCTGTGTATTAAGTGTCTGGCTGAATTTATACCTTGTAAAATACCACATAGTGTTTGCATGGGGCTTATAAAACAGCAGATAAATGGACTAACATGAAAAGTCCAAGGTCTGGATCTGCGTTGTTGGGTCTTCATGTGCAAAAGTGTGTGCAGTGGAACGTTTTTGTTTTTTTTTCCTTTTAACTAAATCTTGAAGAAAGTGCAGCGATTTCCATCACAAGTCTAACGCGTGGGAGACTCTCCAAGCCTGCACGGCATGTGAATGTAGGTTTGTAAGAGGGACCTGTACACTGGTATGTGGAAAGATTTCCTGGAATCTGCTAGGGAATTGCTTGAAACCGCTACACAGCAGCCTGATTTATTTTTCCTCCATGTCATTACCTCCCCTGGGCTATGTATAAAATAGACAATGGTGAACCCACTCTCCCTGGAGGAGGGATGGGGTCAGCATATCCAAGTCTCAGGGACTGCCATTGCAGTTCATTACAGACTCTCTCAACGTGTTGATGTGTGATCAGGAATGCAGATGGTCTTAACCATTCAGAATTAAAACAAAGACGGTTTTATTTGTCAGGCCAGTGGCTCAGTCTTTGTCTGAAAAGATTTTGTATGTGACTACGCCACCAGGTCTAAAGGTATGTTTCCTTTGAAAAAAAATCCCTGTCCATTTTTTTTTTCTGTCTGAGAAATTCCAGGGTTTTTGTTCTTTTTTTCTTCTTCTTCTTCTCGTCTATGTGATGGCCAGTGATGAGCTCAAACTATGGGAAGTATTTGCGGTTCCTTAATTGGAAGCAGACCACAGTCACTTTTCCTCTTCTCTGTGAGCACATGCTGAGTCTTTATTTATTTATTTATTGTAAATTCAACCTTCCAGGATGGTACTGTTTAGATCAGGGGTGTCAAACTCCAGGCCTCGAGGGCCGCAGTGTCTGCAGGTATTTGTTGCAACCATGCACTACACCACCTGATTAAACTAGTTCCTTTCCCTCCTTGATCCGGGATTGACACCCCTGGTTTAGATCAAGGGTCAGTTTTACGAAGAACAGCCGGTCATATTTTGAATAAGTAGGGGATAAACTACAAAGAAAAGCTGAAGGAAGTTAAAGAAGTGGAGAAATAAAGACATAGACCCAAGACATGGTCACTTATCCATAGGCCTTATGACTACTTTAAGCTATAGATAGATAGATAGATAGATAGATAGATAGATAGATAGATAGATAGATAGATAGATAGATAGATAGATAGATAGATAGATAGATAGATAGATAGATAGATAGATAGATAGATAGATAGATAGATAGATAGATAGATAGATAGATAGATAGATAGATAGATAGATAGATAGATAGATAGATAGATAGATAGACAGACAGACAGACAGACAGACAGACTGATAGATAGACTGATAGATTACTGTTGACAGTGATCAAAGTAGATATCGCGAGTGACTGATTACCTGCAATACCTCTTGTAATACCAGGAATTATCGGATTATAAAGAGCATTACCGGGATGCTTTACACATGTAAAATCAGTGTTACAGTATATAGCATATGGTTAGGGATGGTGATAGAGGTAGTTTACTAAAGTTTAAAAGGAAAATGTGCTTCATGAAATCTAGAAATTTTCTTCATGAAACTGAATTAAAAACATGTTTCTGGCTGATGATAAAACTTTTCAGATCACAGCTCATTTGTCTGAAGCCATTTAACTTCACATTTTTGAGGATTAAGGAGTAAAGTGGTGGAAAGAAATCAATAATTTTCAGTTAAATCCCTGGATTACCTGTAAACGAGGCTAAATGAGGTTTTCTGAAATTAATGACATTTTGTGAAAAACACTTTTCCCCAAAGCTGTCTTGGACTAAGTCAAGTCCTTCTTGGCTTGGAAAGCATTATATCCTAATATCAATGAATAAATTGTTCAGTGAGCATAGGATCAAATAACAAAGATGAGGTCACTACATGAAAGTGTGTGAGTGTGTGTGAAAGTGAGAGAGAGAGAGACAGTGAGTGAGTGAGTGAGTGAGTGAGTGAGTGAGTGAGTGAGAGAGAGACAGAGAGAAAGAGAGAGAGTGATTGAGTGAGTGAGAGCGAGAGAGAGACAGATAGAGTGAGTGAGTTTGTGAGTGAGAAAAAGAGAGACAGATAGAGAGTGAGTAAGTGAGACAGATAGTGTGTGTGAGAGAAAGAGACAGATAGAGAGTGAGTGAGAGACAGAGCGTGAGAGCTAGTGAGTGAGTGAGTGAGTGAGTGAGTGAGTGAGTGAGTGAGCAAGAGAGCGAGTGAGCGAGAGAGAGAGAGAGAGAGAGAGAGAGAGAGAGAGAGAGCGAGCGAGCGAGCTGGGAATAATATATATATTCGGCAGTATTACACCCAAACCGTAGTATGGTCCATAAAACACAGCATAGCAACAAACTGGACCAATCTAGCCTTTTTAACACAATGTTCTTGGAAGGAATTCAAATTGACTAGACTAAATATTCCTTTTATATTTTCACATAAATAAACAGATGCAGAATGTATCATTCCTTTGTCCTGAGTATTTATCCTGTTTGTGCTTTCCCTGCCGACCTCCTGAATGTTTGAAAATGAAATTAACGGACAACAGCTGTTGAATGGTAACAGGGCTCAAGTTATAAAAACAAAACAAAACAAAAAGAAGTTTAGTTTGGCATATTGTACGACATCAGACATTTTTTATCAAACTAATTCAACAGAAACAAGGAAATAAACGTCCATATTTCACCTCTGACCTCTCCCATGCTCCTCGGTGATAAATCAGGACATGAGCAGGGGTCCTGGGATTTGTTTGGATGAATAATAGGATGCTGTCTACTCAGTCTGCCAGCCTTTCTGAGGCGAAGCCAATTCCTGACTTTGGAAACTATGGCGCAAGGCACAACCATCCCCAAACACACACACACATATGCACACACGCACATGCACACACACACTTTGTATACATGCATATATGCACACACAAGCCAAGACAGCATGAGAGCTCAACAAGCACATACATCTCCACTTTTACAGCTACTCCCTGACCCTGAGTCAGTTTCTTGACTTGAACCAGATGGACTTTGGGGTATTATCAGTTACAGGCTTACTTTACCTTTGTCTGCACAGAGTTTAAATGTCTCTCAGAACTAGTTGTCTCTCTCTTTTAGTGCAAACTAAATTTAAGAAGTGGTGAAACAAAGAACCCTTTGCTGAGAGACTGACCTGGTGAATCGAAATGTGCTGGCACAAATCCCTGGGATTACTTGTGAAAAGTTGGATGTGAAAGAGGAAAAGGAAGCGATTCCCTCTCTATAACTATTTGAGCATTGAGCAAGCCACTGAACCTCAGTTTCTCAGGCCCGGAGTTGCTTGTATGGTAGCCAGGGTGCACTACTTTGCGCAGAAGGAGCTACTCGTCATTGCATTTCTACGGTGAGCAGATTTACATTCAGCAGATTCAGGTGGAGAGACTGTGTATGGAAGATCCCTGCGTACAGCCATGACAAAAATGGATCGAATGGACCAGAATTCAAATTCAATACTCAAGACCTTCTCATTGTGCTTGGGCCAAGTAATCTCAAGTGTAGGGAACTGCAAATTAATATACCCACAAAAGCTAGACAGACAGACTGATAGACATACAGATAGACAGATAGACAGATAGATAGATAGATAGATAGATAGATAGATAGATAGATAGATAGATAGATAGATAGATAGATAGATAGATAGATAGATAGATAGATAGATAGATAGATAGATAGATAGATAGATAGATAGATAGATAGATAGATAGATAGATAGATAGATAGACAGATAGACAGACAGACAGACAGACAGACAGACAGACAGACAGACAGACAGACAGACAGATAGATAGATAGATAGATAGATAGATAGATAGATAGATAGATAGATAGATAGATAGATAGATAGATAGATAGATAGATAGATAGATAGATAGATAGATAGATAGATAGATAGATAGATAGATAGAAGTCCACAATGACCTCTTCTTTAGCACATAAACTATGGGTGATGTCATCCAAAAATGCGTGCACATACCAAAGCCAACAAATGCTGGTGGTTGATTACAGGGCTACTATAATAAAATACTATAATAAATACCAAAATAATAAAATTCCATAATAAAACCCATCTGGTGGTAACAAAATCAAACACTGTTTCACCAAACATACGTTTTGATAGATCTGTCCTAAGACGAATGAGACTAGAGAAAGTAGGTGCAAGCCAAGCAAGCCAGTGCAGGAGAAGCCGTGTGAATCAGTGTGACTTTGGTCCTCTCATCCTGGCAGGGGAGCAGGATGGTTAATGGTAAAGTCAGCATGTTCCTAAACAGAGCCACATGTCTTTGGGCAAAATCCAATCAATCCTATGCTATAGGCTCAGTCTCAGCCCTGGGGGTGCACAGGGTCTTTTTCAAAAATGTTAAAGGAATAAGGCCAATGTAAAGCAGAGCTTTACAACCAGGTCTAACCAGTCACACCCAAAGAATGCCACTAATAAATTATCATCAAACACTTGCACGGAGATGATTCAGTCTTCAGAACAGTAACACTTTATTAAAGAAGGGATTTTTTCTCCCTTTTTTTGCATTCGCTTGTTTCCCCTTTAAGATTAAAGCATTTCAGGAACAAGAACCTCAAGAAGTAGCTTTTCATACTCGCCATTAAATGACGCCAATGACCTTTTGCGTCTGTATTTCACTCGTACGTGGAAGTAAAACTCAAATGTACACCAAGCAGCCACCAGCAGCTCTGCCTGAGTGGCCTTGTTTCAGGTTGCTTCTGAGGAATCCCCGATACAAGTTCTGCAGAAACGAAATACAGCTGGAAGATGAAAGACAAAAAAATTCCTACAAAGGCCGTGATTTCAACTTGTGATGCAGCTTTATATTCAGCTTTTTTTTGGGGTTAATTATCCTAACAATGTGTCTTGAACTGGATCAACACTGTCAGAAACTAAGAAACTGGCCCCATATAATCTAAGAGATTAGAAACTAAACGGTAAGTGTAAATAAACAACATCTGTGAAAGTATTCCTGCTTTCCAAAGTGGAAATGCCACAACTGCCTGCATGCACGTGTACTTGATAGGATTCAAAATTTGGCCAGTATGGTTTAGAGAGCTAGGGATGGGGAACATTATCAAACAACCAAATACTAATGGAAAGGCTGGAGGTCTGTGACTTTGTTAAGTGGTTTAGCCCTGCGGATGAGTGCGGTAAGACATTCAGTAGATTATCAAATCCGAACCCCTGGCTCGTTCTGCTGCATTGAGCATTGCTTTCGATTTAAATATAAATTGATTTGTTCTTTTTAACCTTTGCTAAGAACCTCTGAAAATACAGGTTGCTGCAGGCATTTGACTGATTTAAGACAATGCTTGCAATTGTCTGCACAGACTCCTGCTTGAACCTCTTGTACGTCTTTCTATTGCAGCGAATTCGGGGGGCAACGCAACCACAGAAACTGCCGCGGCCGGGAGGCGAACCCGTGTCGCCCGCACCGCAGGAGACATCGCTAACCGCTTGACTAAAGGGTCAGACCCGCGAGCCAGCGGCCAGCGTGTCTTCTTATCCATGCACGTTACACTATTCCCCCAAAACCATACAGACTATTAATTCCCGTCTCTTTCTAATAACGTCATGTCATGCTGGCTATCAGCGGCGCAGCCAGGACTCTCGTGCATGTCCCCCAGGGAAGGATTTTTCTCAAAATGTGACTATCAAAGGGGCGTCCGGGTAGCCTAGCAGTCTATTCCGTTGCCTACGGGGATTGCCGGTTCAAATCCCCGTGTTACCTCTTGCTTGGTCCAGCGGCGCAGGACTCCCGTGCGTGCCCCTCCACCTCCTCCAGGGCAGGAATTTTCTCAAAATGTGAACATCCCCGCGACCCTGAGAGCAGGATAAGCGGTTAAGATAATGGATGGATGGATGGATGTGAATATCAAAGGGGCGTCCGGGTAGCCTAGCGGTCTATTCCGTCCCCTACGGGGATTGCCGGTTCGAATCCCCGTGTTACCTCTTGCTTGGTGTCCTGGTCCAGCGACACGGCGCTGTCCTGGTCGCTGCACTAGCGCCTCCTCTGGTTGGTCGGGGCGCCTGTTCGGGGGGGGGGGCGTGATCTTCCCACGCGCTAGTCCCCCTGGCGAAACTCCTCACTGTCAGGTGAAAAGAAGCGTCTGGTGACTCCACATGTATCGGTGGAAGCATGTTAGTCTGGTCAGTTAAGGGCAAATATGGGGTCAAGGCTGCAAAAAGTCATTCACATTTGAGCCAATGTTTTTCTGTTAATTTAGGGTCCAATAAAGAAAAAAATGCAAGGAGCCCAAAATTTTAGGTGGGGGAAGTCTCTGAAATGGCCACGCCCACTTTTTAGGCCTGGAAATCAGTATCTCGGCTCCTGAATGTCGCAGAGAGCTGATCATGGGCTCAAAAGAAGCAGAAGCACCACATTTATATAAGCATTATGAACAAACATATACCCCAAAACCTTTACTTTTTCAGGTATTTACAAAAAACTAATTTTCACTGGTCACATACATGGCCACGCCCACTTTTTAGCCCTGGGACTATATCTCAGGCTCAGCTCTCGGAGGTTGCCCCGAGTTGATATTGGGCTCAAAAGATGTGGAAATAACTATTTATATTAGTGCTCTGAACAAATATACTGTATGCCCTAAAACCTTCACGTTTTGAGCTATTCATGAACATGTTCTTTTTTCCATTGAATTGATCAGCAGCATGCAATCGACTTTAGCCAAATCTGTGCAAGAAGGCTATACAGTTTGTTTGAGTAAAAGTGTTACATCTACTCATGGAGTGCTAGTATTCAAGTTGACTCTTTGTTATAAGAGGAGGAACCCAGTAACCACCAAAGAAACAAAGCAAACCATGTGAGGTCCAAAAAAATCTTTATTTTAACCTCACACATCCCATCAGACTGGATTCAAACACTTGCTGAGGCACTTGCAATAAATGAGACATTTCATCCCTCTGCCAGCACAAGAACATGAGGTACACTTATTAGATCTGCAACTACACACCCCTGTTACTTGAGACAATGTATCTCTTGTGGAAACTGTGCTCCACTTGACGAAGAGTTCCTCTCCTTCGGTAGTCCAACCCCATTCAATGACAGGGGGACAAGGGAGTTGTAGCAGGCTGTTTCCCCACAGCCATCCTGCCTGGAATGTAGCTCTCAACAGATACTGTAGAAGCGCATCCTGACTTGGGGGTAGGTCTCTCAGCTCATCATTAACTGAGTGCTTGAACAGCTGGAATCTGAGCTCATCTATACTGACACAGTTGTACAGTCCAGTCTTGTTGTACCAGCTCATTACCCAGGGCTCAATAACTTCCATGCTTTCCTTAACTGTCTCGATACTAGGGCAGCAACTTAGTCCTCTCAAAGCAGCAGTGAGTTCTGTGGACTTACTGTGGTTTATCCAGGCTTTGTATTGAGCAGTCTTTGAGTGGCCAAAGAAGGCGCTCACAGAATCACAGCCACTAAAAGAATGGAACACAGGCATGGCATCGGCCACATCTCCACCAAGCTTCTTGTGTGCTTCTGTGATTGAGTAGAATTGGCGTTTGCCAGGAACTGCAAAGTCAACTATAAGTTGCAAGTCATTACATACTGATAGGAACTGTGTAGTGAACCCTAGTAGGATGACTACCACATCGGAGTCGACTGTTCTAACTGTAACTGACTTGATCCCCTTGTTTAGCATGTGCATCACATGGCAAACAATGCGGTTGTCAGCCTCCTCAAGCATATCTATGCTGTCATAAAGCTGGATCTCGAAGCTTTCGCCGAAGTTTGCAAGCACCTTTCTGCCGTAGGTGATGCTGAACTCCTTGTCCCAGTTCCACGCTTGTGCCTTAGCAATCCTGGCGAACATTAGATTCAGGGCTACTTTGTTGTCTACATTAGACAGAAAAGCTTCAAAGAATTGCTTAGATTCTGGCATGGTGTCATTCTCACTGAAAGCCATCTGTGAACTACCTGCTGATCCCCGGTTCTTCCTAGTCGCAGTCTTGATACTCATATTCTGGTAGAGGTCAGCCACAATGTCAATACGATTGGCTTTCTTCTCATGACCGATCCTGGCAATGCTGTTCAACACTTTGATTACAAAGTCTTGGAATGTCATGCCTTTGGTGAGAGACTTTGCCATGATTCGTACTTGCACAGACAAATCTATCACAAGTCCTTCTGAGGATGTAGATTGAACTTGTACACCGATGTCCTTAAGAATTTGAGACTTTTGGCTATGATAAATATCTCCATCCTTTGTTGACAAGGCGTCGGGTAAACCTGAAATTGAAATGAATAGTTAAGCTAAGTGTAACTCTTGGGCTTACTGTCAAATCAATTAACTTGAATGTGAAATTGAATCAATGAATATCACTGTATTAAAAATCTGGTAAGACTTAAGTAACATCTAAAATATTTGAATAACTGACTTTATATCAATTAGTTTCACCTGTGAATTCACCACCAAATAACTTCCTTGTCTCTTCTTCTCTTGATCTGCAGGCCTCCTTCAGCTTTGCAAAGGTTCCTTTGGGTGGCTTGATTGCAGGGCTAGCGAGTTGGACTTTTGCACATGAACTTGGGAGTTTCAGGGCATTTCGTGAGATGGTTGCATTGACATCCTTCTTACTTAATACAATTCGCTCCTGCACAAACTGGTCATGCTGAGTTTTGCCGACTGTAAAGACAAAACTGGAGTCTTTACTTATGACATCTGGGAAGGGAATGGATGAGTTCAACCTCATGAACTGAGCTTCATCGAACGGGTTGGTAAGGATACCCTGGTACACCTTGAGTGTGTGGCTTGAAAATGTTTCCTTGAAGGAATCCAGCATTTCTTTGTGCCCGTGTGATGGATCTTGACCTTCGACCTCATCTAGGTAGCGCTGGATTTCGGGTAGCGCAAGTTCGAGTTTCCTGAAGAACTCTTGATCTTCCCGATTGATGATATCGACATATCCAGTGTCAGACTTGATGACCTTTATGTTATGTTCCTGCTTTTGATCACATGCAATCTTTGAGAATGGGTTGTCTCTGGTGTTTACTGTGAAAGAGCCTGAAAGAAATTCCTTGAACAAGTATGGGTGTCTCCATTTGAGCTCTTTGAGATCCTGAAGAAACACTGATGCCCATCTG
The DNA here is from genome assembly GCF_029633865.1 of Lampris incognitus. Lineage (NCBI taxonomy): Eukaryota > Metazoa > Chordata > Actinopteri > Lampriformes > Lampridae > Lampris > Lampris incognitus. The sequence goes on from NC_079218.1 coordinate 24,005,504, forward strand.
GCATAGTGTGTATGATCAAGTGCAAAGAAAAGAGGAATGAGCTGCTCAAGTGCACTGATCATCATGATGAAGTTTGCCTCTCGAAAGGATCTTATGAAGATAAGAACCTTCTTGATTGTGTCAACAACATTGTTCCAGTAGTGAAACATGGGGCTGTTTTCATTGGCCACCCAGTTACTCCAAGTCAAACTGTTGTCCTCTAGACGTTTTGCCTGAAATGCTTCATCTCTCTTCTTGGCCAGCACCACAGCCAGGAGTTGAATACAGTATCTAGCCTTTTTTATGGAATTCACATCGCAGACAGCAGTTGTCAGACCTGTGATATTCAGATTAGCTGAGGTTAAGATGGTATCAAGGCCAGTTCCTTTTATCAACTGCCCAACACAGACAAGAGAAACCTTCTCAAGGTGCAGCCCACCCATGAACGCGAAGTATGAATGAGAAAACTCTTCCCCCATGGCCCACTGTATCATTTTCTTGATGGCATAAAGGGGCTGATCGGATCCACCCACTGCAACCTGGCCTGGGTTAAGATATCTTGTGTATGATACTGCTATTCTCATGACATGGAGCTGAAGACAACTAAGATATTTTCTAAACTCATGATTCGTGTGTGTATTGTGCTTCATGCTTTATAACATAGGCAGCGAATGAGATTCATGTCAAATATAGCTTTTTACAACCTTCAGGAGCTGATACGTGAAACGTGACCAGTAAAAATTAGTTTTCTTAAAATATCTGAAAAAGTAAAGGTTTTGGGGTATATGTTTGTTCATAATGCTTATATAAATGTGGTGCTTCTGCTTCTTTTGAGCCCATGATCAGCTCTCTGCGACATTCAGGAGCCGAGATACTGATTTCCAGGCCTAAGAAGTGGGCGTGGCCATTTCAGAGACTTCCCCCACCTAAAATTTTGGGCTCCTTGCATTTTTTTCTTTATTGGACTCTAAATTAACAGAAAAACATAGGCTCAAATGTGAATGACTTTTTGCAGCCATTTTGCCTTAACTGACTAGACTATGTAGTAGCCTGCAGCCCTCCCCGGATCGGTAGAGGGGGTGGAGCAGCGCCCAGGACGGCTTGGAAAATATGGTAATTGGCCAAGTACAATTAAGGAGAAAAGGGGGGAAAATCCAAAATAATAATAATAATAACAATAATAATAATCTGCAGGAGTTACAAGATCAAGACGACTGAGAAGTGGTACGAACATCAGCCTAAAACGGTCACTGAAAACAATGATGTCGCCATCCTCTGGGACATGTCCATCCACACTGACAGACAGATAAAAGCCAACAAGCCCGACATCGTTATCAAGCACAGGAAGCAAAGGCGGTGCATGCTCATTGACATGGCAATACCATCCGAAAAAAACACCTCAGTGAAAGTCACAGAGAAGCTGACCAAGTTCAAAGGCCTGGGGATTGAAATCAACAGGATGTGGGGAAGGAAAACCGAAACAACACCAGTGGTCATCGGAGCTCTAGGACTCATGAAGAAGGGAATGGAAAAGTTCACCAACCGTATCCCAGGAAACATCAACATCAGTGCAGTCCAGAAGATCACCCTACTCGGAACAGCCCACATATTACGACGAGTACTGTCAATCAATGACATCTGCCCTATAGTGCCTCAGGCCCATCGTTTGGACCCGGCTCTACAGGATGTAAAACAGGAAACGTGAAAGAAATAATAATAATAATGTAATGAATATCAGAACAGGCCCTCCAGAGGAGATCACCACTCTCCCAAGAGTGTTATTACATGTTTTTGCTAAGACGTAGAATCTGGATATTACATTAGAAATCCATTAATTTTTTTTATCCTGTTTCAATGTTATATCCTTCTGTCACTCCAATGTGTGACTAGGGTTATTTCTTTGTCTCTTCTCCCATGTATGTGAATGGTGTGATGTGAGTCTCCCCTGTGTATATGTGTCTTCCTACCAGGTTTACATGGTGATGGTGGTTGCGTGGCTCAGGTCCTAGGCTGCTCTGGTGGCATCTGGACACTGATTGGCATCCCCCTCATCATATTCTTCATATATCTTATAATTCCATTATATTTCTGTTATCATCTTTCAATTTTGTATTCTGTACGTTGTGTAAACACAACATCCATTGCACGTTGTCCGTCTTGGCAGAGAGATCCCTCCTCTGTTACTGTCCCCGAGGTTTCTTCCTATTTTTACTCTCTGTTAAAGGTTTTTTTTTTTTTTTAGGGCTATACAAATAAAATTGACTTGACTTGACTTTGGGAAGAAAATTGGTTAGGAAGTAGTGACCATTGCCAGCTGTACCATGGCTGTAATAGCTACCTGGTTATTTATCAGTCATTTACTGAGTTAAATATCTTTCACAGAACAGATGTGGATGTGTTGGGGGGTCCTGCTGCTGTTTAAAACAGCTCCAATGGGCAGCATGGTGGCCCAGTGGTTAGCGCTGTTGCCTCACAGCAAGAACGTCCTCGGTTCGAACCCCAGGCCGTCCCAGGTCTTTTCTGTGTGGAGTATGCATGTTCTCCCCATGTCTGCATGGGTTTCCTCCGGGTGCTGCAGTTTCCTTCCACCATCAAAAAGACATGCATGTTAGTCAATACTCCTGCCTGTGCCCCTAAGCAAGGCAATAGAAAGAAGAAGTAGAGTTGGTCCCCGGGCGCTGCAGCTGCCCACTGCTCCTAACAATGCGGCTTTCATGTTGTCATGTTTCTGTTTATAAAAGACAGGTGTAAAAAACTATCAGGCACTCATGTTCTCTGCCAAACCACAATGGTAATAATACATTTAAACATGTGGTCTGCCACCGGGTAGTGCTAATATGTCTTTCCCATTTTTCTGTGTGAATGCTTTACACATGCCAGAACAGGTGATTGACATTTGAAAACAAAAAACAAAACATGTTTGTGAGTGACACCGGCGGTGCATTTGGTGAAGTACTGATTTTCAGTCACGTTGAGAGGTTTTGGTAAACTGAACATTGAGCGATATCTACATGCCACGTGCTCATGAATTATTTCTCTATCAACCAACACTTGTGGCAAACTATGTACAATACAATCCCAGTTGGTCAGAGGCAGCAGTAAAATAGAAGGAAGTTAACATTTCCACGGTGTATCCTTGAGTCATTAATTAGGTTAAACCGGCAACTGTTTTATGCCTCTGGGTCATTCCGGTCTGCCACAATGTACTTTCCACCATTCAAAGCTAATTGTGTTTTGAGATAGCGTTACAATGTACAAGCCATTTCAGTCAAATGAACAATATGGCTACCACACACCAATCAACTAGAACTAAGGAGTGTGCATGGCTAATGACAATACGGTGGCCAAGCGGTTAGCGCTGTTGCCTCACTGCAAGAAGGCCCTGGGTTCAAACCCCAGGCCCGTTGTGTGTGGAGTTTACATGTTCTCCCTGTGTCTGTGTGAGTTTCCTCCGGGTGCTCCTGTTTCCTCCCACCATCAGAAAGACATGCATGTTAGGTTTGGTACTCCTGTCTGTGACCCTGACCAAGGCAATAGGAGGAAATAACTGGAGTTGGTCCCCAGGTACTGCACAGCGGCTGCCCACTGCTCCTAGCTACACAGCTAGGATGGGTTAAATGCAGAGAGTACATTTCATTTGTATGAATGTATAACATGACTAATAAAGAAGATTCTATTCTATCAACATTTGAGAAGGAGTTTTTACCATGTCTGTGTGAAACTTGGACACAACGTTCATGATGATACAGCAAGTGGTTCAAAATTATCCAATGGGGCAACCAGAGCCGAGAGTTTATAGATCACAATTTGGTCTAGCGGGTGCAAGAGGATGTCCTGTCTACTCTTGTGTAAAGTGTCAACACAAGATTTCTACAATACAACAGAATTATTCAACGATTCAGTCCAGAATCTACAACCCAAATGATTATGAGACCATGGGAAAACTGCCAGAATTAGGAAGGGCACTTTTATTCTGTGTGGTACAGTTTACTGGCATTGTTCCCTTGTTTGACACTGGGCCTTTAAAGATAATCATGGGTTTTTTTCTAAGGTGTGGTTCAATATGTTTACTATCTTTCACCCAAAAATGTTTTTGATGTAACCCAATCCACAAATAGTTACTTTCTCAAGCCTATGCAAATATGTGAGATGACTTTCCATTGCTTACGTTTACGTTCGATGAAAATCAAACCCTTTTACTTTTGTATCACAGCTGGCCGAAGTTGTAACCTCCCCCTTGCTTGAATGATGATTCACTAGGTTGTTGTTCACTGATGAGAATACGTTTATTTATTGGATTTTTCCCTTTATCTCCCCAATTGTATCTGGCCAATTATCCCACTCTTCCGAGCTGTCCTGGTCACTGCTCCACCCACTCCGCTGATCCAGGGAGGGCTGCAGACTACCACATGCCTCCTCCAATACATGTGGAGTCGCCAGCTGCTTCTTTTCACCTGACAGTGAGGAGTTTCGCCAGGGGGACGTAGCGCATGGGAGGATCATGCTATTCCCCCCAGTCCCCCCCCCCTCCTGAACAGGCACCTTGACTGACCAGCAGCGCTAGGGCAGTGACCAGGACACATACCCACATGAAGCTTTCCACCCGCAGACATGGCAAATTGTGTCTGTAGGGACATCCGACCAAGCCGGAGATAACACGGGGATTCGAGCTGGCGATCCCCATGTTGGTAGGCAACGGAATGGACCGCTACGCTACCCAGACGCCTAATATGTTTGTTTTAGCCACACAAAATGTAAAGATGTACTCCCACCCTCTGCTTTCAGGATGATTATTGTGGAGGACATTTTAACGCTCAACTCTGTCGTCTTGTTATTCACTTAAAGTGCTCATTGGCACCATTCATTTTTCCTATCAGTGCCCAATAAAGCTACTGGTCAAACCAATGTCTTCTACTTGCTGGTTTTATTAAGCAGATTAAATGTTTTTTTTTCTTCTCAACTAGTTCTCTAGTTTGAAAAGGTACAAAAGAAACTGCAAAAACAAACACATACTTTGAAATTTCTCACATTGACATTTAGACCTCCAGAACATATATTACAAAAGTGGTAAACTGCTGAAATCTTTTTTTTTTTACAACACACAAGTTAGAATGGATAATATCAAATATCTTAGACTCTATCCTTATTTTCCCTCTCTCCATTCAGCTCTATATTCTTCTCAGAAATGTATTTTGAACATTCTTCATTCAACTGTTAAAAAGGTATATATACATTGCTTTATTCCCAAATGTGTTTTTCATTAAAAACTCGCAGCTCACTGAAAAAAAAAAAGATTGAAGAGGGGTTTTCATCCAAAGCATTAAAACAACACACCCCTCTGCAATGGGACAGTCATGGTCAACAAGATATTTTTTTGTCCAAACAATTACTGGGGGAAATGTCTCAAGCCTCCCTACCCTAAAAACAAGCGTAGGCCTCAGGAAACACTGTACCAGTGGCCAGAAGTGGTTAAACATATCGTCCAAAAGATGCACTTAGGCATAGTGCACAATGCTAGGTATATCATCTGTATTCAGCTGGTTTCCAAGTCATGAGTTTCATGGAAGTTTAATTGTCTTTTAAAGTCCTGCAAGCTATGTTGTTAACATTTCTGTCCAGTATGTTTTGACAGGCTGCTCTAAAACTTGTCTGGGATAAAATTGAAACAGAACTTTTCCCTTTTGCTCCCCTATTTAACATCCAGCCCTATGCTCATCAGTGGCAATAAGAAACCTTGTATGTGATGTTTGGGAAAACATATCAAATTATTTTACAATATTTTTGTTCTTAAACAAAAATGTACTGGCAGGGAGAGACTTACCGCATGCAAGTCTCTCCCTGCCAGTACATAGCCTCTCCAACAGCAAGCCCTATGTAGTGCCTCCTCGTGGCGACACACGGTAACTGGGTACACCTTGGACCCTGGCTTAACTACAAGGGACGCGAAGGTGGTCTGGCCCCTAGACGTGTGGTACGCAGGCCCACCGGTGTGTGGATATTCCCTGATGCCCACGAACCAGCCCCCAGCTATGGGTTAAATAGTGCCACTGTCTAGTGGATACCTCAGGAGAGGACTAGGCTACGAGAGTAAACCCCTACAGAAAATCAAGGTCCACAGTGTTGTGGGTTTTTTTTTCTTGCCCTTTTGTATGTGTTTAAGTAGGAGAGTACTGCTGGCGTCATGTGTGGCTGTCGCTTCTCCTTCTCGTAGCCCCCCCTTCCCACCTACCCCTGTATGTTTGTGTTATGTTTATCTGTTGTATTGTTTCACCCCGCTTATTGTAAAGCGACTTTGAGTGTTACAAAAGCGCTATATAAGTTTAATTTATTATTATTATTATTATTATTATACTGAATAACAGCCAACCTGTCATTGTCCAGTGGGTCTGAGGCCCTTTCCTGATCTGGCAAGGGAAAACTAACGAGGTCATTTTTCTTTTCCTTTTTTTTTGTTTTTTGTTTTTTTAATCAAATATGACAGATTGACATGAAGAGAAAGCAATATGATGTTTAGTACCACTAGTCCATTCCATTATAAACAGTACAACATGTACTGTGGCGGTGATGTCAGCACTGTGATAGGAGTTGTACTAGGGTCGGTCTGTGCTGTCCTCTGCTGGGCTGGCTGCTGTGGCTTCATCGTTGCTGCTGTCCACCTCCTGCTCCATTGGGCTGTCCTCCTCCAGCTGCTGACTGGTGTAGTTGGTTATCTCCAGGAAGCCGCTGGGCTCCACAACCACGTTGGACTGACTTGAGTCAGGCAAAATGGAGTACTGAGGGATCACCTGCATAAAAAAATACAGATACTAGATGAGGGAATGTGTACGGAGTGTCTCTTGTCCAGGGTAGGGATTCCAGTTATTTCACTTTCAGGTAGGCTAATCAGATACGTCTGTTTTTTTTTTTGTTTTTTTTCTGGATGCAGACAACAAGCAGTTCTCATTATAAAAAGTATGTAGAGCACACTTTCTGTGTGATTTTGTGCAAAGTGTTATCAAAACTACACACACTTTTAAATAGATCTATATCACTGTACAGTCTATTTCATTCATTACAAAGATTTTTGCAGCTTATAGAATATTTTGAGTACCAAGAGAGGAATTGTGGTATTGCTTGAGAGCAAAGAGAGTAGCAGAAAATTAAATCAGCATAATTCAGGACATGTACAGGGACTGTAAGACCGTAGTTCGCTGTGCAGTGGGAACAACAAGTGAGTCTGAGGTAAAGGTAGGACTGCATCAAGGATTGGCGTTGAGCCCTTTCCTGTTTGTGATACTGATGGGCAGCCTCACAGAACATCTTAAGCAACAGCCACCATGGAGCATGATGTTTTCTGATGACATCATGCTAGCAAATGAGGACAAGGAAAGGTTGGAGAGAGATCTTGAAGATTGGAGAGACGTGCTACAGATTAGAGGACTAAAGATTAGCAGAACAAAGACTGAGTACTTGCGTATAAATAAGCAAGTAGAGAGTCCAAGATTGACCTTAGGAGGAGATGTCCCAGAAGTTAATGAATTCAAGTACTTAGGGTTGACAATACAGACAGAAGGCAGTGGTAAGAAGGAAATCAAGAAAAGGACACAATCTGGGTGGAAGGTAAAAGGTGATAGGTAGCTGGAGTACTTTGTGACAAAATAATGCTATTGAGGGTAAAGGGCAAGGTATACAAATCAATGGTTAGGCCTGCCATGCTCTTTGGCATGGAAGCAGTGGTAACAACAGAGAGGCTAGAATCTACATTACAGGTAGCAGAGATGAACATGCTGCATTGGTTTTTGGCAGTGACTAGAAAAGACCAGAAGAGAAATGGAGAAGTGAGAGCTACGTTCAAGATCAGAGGAATGGATGAGAAGTAGAGAGAGACAATATTGAGATGGTTTGGACATGTACAGAGAGCAGGCATAGACTACATAGGAAAGAAGGCATTGGACCTGGAAATACCTGGCAAAAAAAAAAAAAGAAAGAAAAGGTGTAGAGACCAGATAGATGAGGACATGAGGAGGGTTGGACTGTGGGAAAGGGGTGCGTCAAGACAGAAAGTTATGGAGGACAAAAATCCGCTATGGTAGGGTCCGCAGTGGTGTAGCGGTCTAAGCATCGGCTTTGTGTCGATGCAGTTGCCCACTGGGGACCGGGGTTCGCGCCTCGGTCTAGTCAGATCCGACTATGGCCGGATTCAATGAAGCAGCAAGAATTGGCAATGCTGTCTTCGGGAGGGGGGCGGAGTCAGCTTGTGTTCATCACATGAATGCGTCTCTGTATGTGTCAGAAAAAGCAGTGGTTCGGCCTGGATTCGCCTTGTCACGAAAGTGGCGAGACGTCTCCTTCGAGACTGCCGGCCGGAGAGATGCAGTTAGCGAACGCATGCAGTACGAGGGTGGGTGTTTGAATTACAATAGGGAGCAATTGGCCGTAAATTGGGAGAAAAAGGGAAAAATCAGAAATAAATTTTTTTTAAAAAAAATCCGCAATGGCGACCTGAGAAACGGGGAACAAGCCAAAAGAGGAAGACTACAGTTCTATTTTCTTCATTATAAACATTAATTTGTGATTTGATAGAAAAATAGATATAGATAGATTATGCAATGTTTTAAATTTATTGTGTAAGTGATGGAATAAAAAAATGTTTAAATGATTTAATAATTCAGAGGAGTAATGGGAAAAAATGCGAAAAAGGTCAATAGCGGTAGGGGTATTTTGTGAAGGCACCAAATGCTCCACCAGTTGTCTTTCATGGTTCACTTGCTTGAAGTTAGTGCCAGATCAAGAAATGGGGGGGGGGGGGGGACAATACGACACCATAAAAAGCAATTACAGTTAGTAGCCCACCTCTATGACATCCAAGTCTTCCTTGTTTCTCTGAGCTGTAAGGCCTTGCATGCGACTGAACTGACCATGTTGGGGTTTGATGTGGGAATGATGCACAGAGGTCCCGGAGCTGCTGATGAACTGGCCAGAGCCAAGTGTCCCGGATACTGCCTGGACTCCAACCTCCAGGGCTTTTCCCAGGGAGCCACAGTCACTGGAGGAATCTACCACCATAGGCTCAGTGCTGGGGTCGATCTCCGCCTCCATCATGGAGATCTTGAGGATGTCCGACACGGAAGGCTTGTTGCTGGAGGGCCCTGAGCTAGACTCAGGAATCAGCTTGGCGGTGGCCTCTCCACTGCTGAAAGCTGGGGCTGAATGGTGGGCACTGCCAAAGGTGATCTTGGTAACAGTGGCACTCTGTGTGATGATTGGCTGCTGTATTAAAGAAATTCAAGTGGAGGTTTGGCTACTGGAAATTCAAAGAACTTGGGTAGTCATAGCACCCCATACAGTGGTGATTAATTTATTAATGCTTCATGTACTTTCAAACATGAACAGACTCATGAAAGTAAAATTAAATTATTTAGGCAATGCAGTAGACTTTTAGGACATCACAGCACACATAGTTACCTGGCTTGAGGCAATCTTTTCTGTGCTGATAGGGTGGTGAGCCTGTAGTGGAGGTGGCTGGGACATTGGTGTGTGGATGGGCCTGTGGTGGGATGTGGGTGCTTGCTGGAGTTTAGGGAGCTGGGGTGTCAACAGGGGCTTCGTTGGTGTACTTGGGGTGGCAACTTTCCCCCCTACCTGGCCTGATGCAGATGAGGGTCGCTCCTTGGGGCTCTGACTTGGGGCCTGGGGCTTGGGCTGAGACGGCTCTAATAGTTTAGGGAGCTTTTTCGTCAGCGAATGGGTTGTGGAAAAGGAGGAAGAGGAGGGGGAGGGGGAGGGGGAGGAGGGTGGCTGGCTTGTCTGGGGTTTGCTCTGCAGTTGTGGCAGTGGAAGCTGGGTGGAGGTGGACCCATGCCGATTTTGCTCTGGCTCCAGTTGGGTCTGGGGTTTGGGAGTTGTGGTGTGAGTTGCTTGCTTTGGGGGGTCCACGGCAGTTTGACTTGAGCGATAAAACAAGCCTGTTTGGGGGTCCAAGGTGTCACCTTCCAGCTCCCCTGCCTCCAAGATGGTCTCCACTTTGCCATGGCTGTCAGATGGCTGATACATGAACAAGAAAGACTGCTTAATATTATCAGTTAGACTTGAGAAGCTCAGTCTAGTATATCTATATTTGTGTGCTTCATTTGGAACCTGTGTTGACTCCATTAAACAACCCATTACAATGGTAAATTAAACAGCTGTTTTAGCATGGTATTTCAGACTAATTGAATCAAATTGAGAGCAAGTGAGTAACATGACTATAACTAAAAAACATAGCCAACACTGATCACTGACTATAACTAAACCCAAGGGCACTCTTTTTCTAATCAAAATCGCAAAGTAAAATTGAATAGCAAAGAATGTATGGAAATAAACAAAAATATCTTTTTGTATTTTCTGTATTTTAAAGTGACATTTGGGCTACTCTGATCAATCGATGAGTAATATTTTGTTTTCTCTAATATTTTATATGCAATAACAATAATAATTAATAAAAGTAAGTAGTAAACTCAAAACACTGACAATTTTCAAATAAGATCAACAAAAATGTTTGTTCTAAGCCACACTAAAACTTATACAAAAGCCTCTTTAGAATGCCCGATGTGCAAGAATCTTAACATATTATATTTATGAAACCAATAGGTGTACCCAGCTTATTACCACAGCTGCATCATTATTATTGTCATGGTTCTTCAAAATTTTGATGTGCAGTGTTTGTGCCGTAGTTCACTTGGGGTCCAAAAATGTCCAGAAAGGCTTCAGCGTTATATCACAAGAACCCTGTCATGGTGATATATTTTGTCATTGCTAGTTATCTCATTAAGTGTTTGGTCTCACCATCTGGCTGAGGTGTGAAGTCAGAGCTGCTGAGGAGGTGGGAATAGCTTTGGCTACCAGGGTCACCTGGCTATTGCTTTTGTAAGCCTTCCCCTGCTGCTGGCTGGAAGACATGACCACATCCTCCTCATTAGGGGGCAACCCAACTCTGCTGGCCTTACCTGTGCAAGGAAAAACCTTGTCAGGTCATTCTATTTAGAAAAAATTATATAATAAGGGCTGGCTGATATGGAGTTTTCAACTATGAATTATGGAGTATATACTATATTGTCGCACAGACACTAGGTGATGGGCGTGTAGCTCTGCTAATTAAACTTTTTGCACATTAAACAAACTATGTGTGAAATACAGCAGTAGCATAAAAATTTAGATATTTCATTATTGCAATACAGGGCTGTCCCGGATACCATTTTTTGGGCCTTGGTATTCGACAGCAAATATTTGAAAGTATTCAAACTTTTGCTACCACGAAGCTTATATGCTCATGTTTGCTGTTATGCTGTTATTAATTATGTCTTTATCACATGCTATCATTACGCTGTTATTGTAATTAATTATTATGCTATTGAGACAAAAGGCAAAACGGACTTCACCATAGTAACCCATTGTCCTGTTCGGTTTTTTTTGTTTTGTTTATTTTTGCCATCCTGCAGCTCCATCGCGCAGTTGGGGGGTGGGTGGGGGGTGGGGGGGAATACCGAGTCTGGTGTCGATTACCATGCCAACAATTGAAAGCTTCGAAGCATTCGGGTCAGCCCTATCAGAATATTTACTGTATTTCATTAGAAATGATAACTGTTGTAAACACATTTTCCAGAAAAAGATTTCTTTTCCAATTTAGAATTTTCAGTAAGAATTTTTTAAAACAAACAAAAACGGACTTTGAATAAAAATGTACAGTACATAAATCCTCAGCCAACAATGAATAAATGCAAGCTTGTGAATGGAAAGATAAATTAATATGTTACAATTTCATTTAGCAGATGTTACAGTTTCATTTAGCAGATGCTTTCATCCAGAGCAATGTACATCTGAGAGTTAATACAACACAAGCAAGGCTCTAGTCAGGAGACAACAATGTAAGCAAGTGCTAAAAAACTAGGTTCAAGTTCAATAGGACATAGGTGTCAACTGGAAGTGCACAAAGGCAATGCATAGGGTGCACACGCGCGTGCACGCACGCACGCACGCACACACACACACCCATATATATCCATCCATCCAGCCATCCATTATCCGAACCGCTTATCCTGCTCTCAGGGTCGCGGGGATGCTGGAGCCTATTCCAGTAGTCATGGGGGGGCGGCGGCGGGGAGACACCCTGGACAGGCCGCCAGACCATCACAGGGCCGACACACACACACCCATCATACCTAGGGACAATTTTTTAGTACGGCCAATTCACCTGACTTACATGTATTTGGACTGTGGGAGGAAACCGGAGCCACCAGAGGAAACCCACGCAGACACGGGGAGAACATGCAAACTCCACGCAGACGAAGACCCGGGATGACCCACCAAGGTTGGACTACCCCGGGGCTCGAATCCAGGACCTTCTTGCTATGAAGCGACTGTGCTAACCACTGCGCCACCGTGCCGCATATATATACACACACACACACACACACACACACATACACATATATATGTATATATATAATATGAAAAGATTATAAAATATATGGTAAGCAAAAGGGCTTTTCAGGTTTCTGGATCGTGGGAGACTTTGTGAACCATGACATTTTATTTCATGCAACAAATTCGAGATACGTAAAAGATATCTCGACGTAAATGCCACGAGTTAAGCAATTATCAATAATGATTAACAGATACTGATATAACACGCAAAGCAAATGGAATTTGCACATGGAAAGTAGGGGAACATGCCTTTCCCTTTAGCTCAACCAGCAGTGACTTCCAAATGGATATTGATCAAATTTGTGCAAATATTGATGGTCATTTTTGTGAGAACATTATTATCATACATCACAGTGGCAGAGGTGCTGTTATTTATTTTTTTAGATTTTTTTTTTGCACTTACGCCTTTATTTGATAGCAATAGAGAGAGACAGGAAAGGCAGGGAGAGAGAGGGGATGACATGCAGCAAAGGGCCTGGGCCGGAGTCGAACCCTGGCTGCTGCGGTAAAGACTGAGCCTTATGTGGTACACGCTCTACCTGGTGAGCCACCAGGGCACCCCAGAGGCTCTGTTAACATACATATTGTAAATCATGCAAACAGCCCACCAATGGACGCAGTGCAACAGGCCCAATCAAAAAAGGGAAATGGTCTGCTTCATTCACACAACTGTCTCTTTCTTCCCATGATGGCCCTGTGTTCGCTGATTTCTTTTATAGATCTACTGCAGGACAATGTGGACAAAATTTACAAAAGGAGTGGAAAAACAAATATGTGGTTCACCAAATAAGTCACCTGATCCACAAAGATGGAAAACACCCTTTTAAGTTTCATTATGAAAATATGTTAATGATGATTTTAAAGACATGCATATGTTTATTCTAAATTACAATGCATTTTTGGGGGGTTCACTAGGCATATCTGACGAGTTTCAGCGGCATTTGTCTTTTAGATTCCAAACAGGATAGTGGGGTGTTTGCTTATCATAATACAAGAAATTGTATCATTGTGAAAAAAATACATTACAAAGTGGAATATATTCTAATTATGCTGCATTTTTATCAATTTTCCTTAGTGGGTTACATTCAAAAATGGTCCTCTTGGGGAGAAAAAAAAAACAACTTCCGTACTGCTGAAGTGAATAGTTGACTTTGGAAGGGCACAGGGTGAAAATGTATTGATTCTTAACCTAATCATTTTTTACAGTCAATATTTATTTGTGATACTTACTATTACAGCAGTAATGCCCCAAAAGAAGTGTCCAACCCTATTCTGAACAATGATATACCTATCTAATCTTGTACAGAGTATAATTAAGTTTTATGTTGAAGGGGCATACCTTCTGTGACATACTCGGTGCCGGATTCAGATTCTGATGTGGAGGGCCTGGGTGACTCTGGGCTCAGTTTCTTTTCCTGGGCCAACTGGATAGGCACTGCCATCTGGCTCAGGTCTATGGTGTGTTGCCTGGGTCTCAGCTCACTTTTGTCCTTCACTTTTAGGAAGGTAGACACTGATGTCACTAGGATCTTCAAAACATATTATTTTCAAGTTTTCTCATGATGGTTGATGGCCACGAGGAGTTTAAGTAGGTGTGTCACATTGAACTCTATGCAAGAGATACTAAACATCGGAAGTCGCATTTCAACATACAGAGCTGGAAGAACAGGCTGAGTAGTGAAAATACAACTAGAGTATTTGCAGGCATTACATATATGGGAGATATGCACTGTATTCACTGAGATTGTGTTAAGATTGCAGTTATAACACTGAGCAGGTAACATGCAATGAACTGGTGATATTCTGTATTGAAAATAACAAGGGGACTCAACTGTTAATATAAACAGCCAAATGACAGTTCACTAGTAGATTTTGGTCCGAAACAATCACATCATTAAAATAAAATCATGCCCCATGTCTAGCTTCTCTATCAGACCATCACTTATGAGTAGTATGCTCTCACAACATATTGTAATGCACAGCTTCCAACCCCCTTGCAGTAACTAGTTTGATGATTTTTTTTTACTGGCCCATCCTCCATGTCTGCTAAATTCACTCATATCTGCTGTGTGAAAAGGTTACATGGCAACCCATCTAACCTGTTGTCTGCTGAAGCTCAAGGAGTGCTTTGATGGTGGAAGTGGCTGACTGGGATTCCCCAGCAGACACTTCCTGATAGATGATAGTGGGGTTGGATTCCACAGATACCTCCTGCTCAGTCCAATCCTGCTCTCTGGTGGATAGTACGTGCACTACAGTTTGAGAGTCTTGGTTTGGGTGTTTGCGGGGGGGAGGGGGGCAAAACAAGCCATCAAATATATTACTCTGTTACCACACCATGCAGTCCTAGAATGTTATTTTAAAAGCTCAGCCATTCTAAACAATTGAATAAAGACAAAGAATGACTGTACATTTGCCATTATTTAGACAATAGTAACCTTATTGCTAATCAATTATGAAAGTATAGACATACACTTCATGTACATCTCATTAGGGGAGATTAACAGTTGCCAGTAGTCGCACTTGGATTGTTAACCAAGTGATAATATAATGAAGTAGACTACCAGGATAGGATTGTGTCGAATTTCTCAAATTTTGCAAAAAAGATAATGACATCACAGCTGAAACAAAATAAACGCAGTGGCTCATTTAACAAAGGCTAATTGTTATGGGTCAAAGACAATTCTGAAATAGCAAAATGTCCTTTGGTTATTTCATCATCAACTGTCAATACATACATACATACACACACCAATCATGAATTACTATTTAATTTTGAAAGAGGAGATAATGAAAAAGGACCATCTTAGTGGTGTTCCCCTTTATGCATTTATAAGATGGAGAAAAAAAACATAGCACTACCAATGTCTACAACCAAACAGCTATTTTCTTCCTTTGTGCCATACAAAATAGAGGTATACCTTGGGCACTACTATGGGAGCCCTCCACCAACGACGTGCTGCTCTCTATGAGGTTGTTGGACTCATCCTTAGTCGACACATCCTGCCCAGAGGGCTGACTCTGTCCCATGTCGGAGGCGCGGGACACCTGCTGCAGAGTCTCACTGACCAGCTGTCGTGTCTGCTCACTCACCACTGCCGTCTGGAAGACTGGCTTGGGCTTAATAAGAACCTGGAAAGAAAGGAAATCATCTCTCGTGTCTCTTTCTTTTTCAAACTAACCAAAGCAGGTGAAAAAAACCAATGTCAAATTAAAACAGAATTTAGACATCATTCAGCATCACTGGTGTTAAACAATGATCTCATGCCTCATTGGCCACTGATGTGAGATTTTGTTTATTATGTGCTAAACTGCTACCAATCATTAAATACAGGAATTCCCCTGGTTATGAATGCCCAAACTATGAATGCCCGTACTTATGAACCAACCTCCATAAAGCCTATTAACAATAATAAAAAAAAGAGTTACACACAATGGTTCATACTAATGAATAGACGAACTACTCTGTGCAATGCTCAAACACTGCGTTTTAGGCGGTTTGTCGGCCCAAGAGAGAACACCACCACGCCGCCATCGCCATTTTAAGTTGGATCGCATACACTGTTTTGACTTAAATTTTCATGTGTTTACCCTCATAATCATGGATTCAAAGCATAAATCTGCTAATAGACGGCTGCTTTTTAATTAATTAAAAACATTTGATTACTACAGTGTCAAAGAGAAATCTGGGATTGTTTATTAATATTGATTGAGAGAAATACACTGCCTAAAACTGTAATTGGAGACAATAAAACAAAAAGAACAAAAACAATAGAGAAAAGTTAAAGAAAGAGAGATTACGGAGAAAGTGTGGGGATTTACCTGTGTTTTCCCTTGCTGCCCATAGACTATCTTAGTGGGTATGATCTTTGTGGCAGTGGACTGGGAACCTGAGCTCATGCCTTTGGGCTGGGTGACTATCATTTTTGTAATGGGTCTGGAAGCTGTGATGATGGCTGGCTTGGTCCCCTGAACAGTCTGAAGGCTCTTCTCACCCTAATAAACAAAAGTAAAAGCAGACAAGAGTGTATAGTTTATCATGTGTGGAATATATTCTGAAACTAGAAGCAACACATGCCATGTGAAGGATAAGATACAAAAAAGATTCTAAATCACTGCTATAACTTGAATGCATCAAACTGTTTAACTGACCCCAGCATTCAAAAGTGTGGTGACCACATTCTTGCCAGGCAGTCCTTGGATTGTAGCTCCTTTACCTGTTGTTTTCTGAACCACAATGACATTTGGCTTTGATGTCATGGGTATAGTGGTAATCTTAGTTGTTGTGCCTGCAATGGAAGGAAGAAGATATTTCATCTAACTATGGAACATAATGGCTCAAAGAAGCTCAGCTTTAACTCCCTTCACAACAGGAAGGATAACCCCCCAGTTAACAACTCCGTGTTGATCTACAGTGCGGTCATACACCAAATTAGAATTATACCTACCCTGAGACCAAAATCAGCCCTTTGAATAGTTCTCAAAGTAAGGTTCATGAATCTTAACATAAATGGCCTAATGAACTGGCGATTCCCTAACTTGTGTCCTCTCTATTCAACCAATTCTTTCAGTTCCTTCTGAGGTTGCCTGTATTTGACAAAGGCCATGACCACAAATCACATGATGTGTTGAGGCTAGATGGGGGAAAACCAAACCTGATATGAAACAAATATCCGGAAAAGAAAGACCTTTGGTTGGAGTCGTCTAAAATGCCCACAAGCATATAGATAAATAAAACCACTATCCTTGCAAGACTTTGGTTTCAGACTGCTAGAGTAATAAAAAAATAAAAGTTACTGACCACATTGTATTGTTTCGATCAAAGAACTGTGAACTAGAATTTAACCTTTTATCAGTGAAGTAGTCTAAAGTGAGCCTGAACTGAATGAAGGGAACTAATTTCTTAACTGAGCTGGATATCTGAAACCAAAATAACTTTAACATCTTCAAAATGTATTCTATGTATGATCTGGGCAGTTAACAGATACAGGCACCACTGCAGAGCCAGTCTGCCTGAAATCACCTTGCTACAGGATTGAAGTAGCTCACCAGATACAATGTTGCTGCTGATGATCTTGCCACCCAATGTTGCTAGAGACTTTGGCACCACCGTGATGATACTGCCACTGGTAGTCTTGACATAGGTGGTTCCAGCGGCGGTTGCTGATATTCTAGCGCCAATGTTAGGGCTAACAGTGGGTCTCGTGTAGGTGGCCTGAGTAGCTGCAGGTAAAAATATTATAGTGGTAAACCTCAGGGGGTAAACTGACATAAAAGTCTTAAAAAAATGAGCTAAGTTACTTTATTGGTAGCCATGTTGTCTCGCTAAATTTAAAAGTAAAAGTAAAACCCTAATTATTGTCTTTGTTTTCACATACTTGTTTTCACATTTCAAGAATAAATCCCTGGACAACAATTTTTTTTCAAATGTTTTGCTTCCTGAAAAAAAATGACAGATTCTGATAAATCAATGTCAAGCTGAACACAAAAATAATTTCAGATTTGCTGTGTCACATCAGAATTTCAACAAAATATTAAAGTAACTATTATTGAATTTAACATGTTTAATTGCATAATGATGCTGACACATTGTGTCAGTTCAACTGAGCTTAAAATGTTTTGCAGCTGATTTTCGTTTGTACTCAGCATCTGGTGCCTCTCATGTCAGTGTCCAACAATAGTCAGCCAACATTGATGGATTCCAGTTGCCCTGATACCTCTTTTCCACAGTCACAGTGTCCTGGTGAAACCTTTCACCATGTTCGTCACTGACTGCACCAAGATCAACAGGGAAGAAGTCCAAGTGTGAATGCAGAAAATTAATTTTCAATGACATGTTGCACTTCATGGTTTTGTATGCTTTAAGCATGTTGTCAAGCAACTCAATGTAGTTTTGGTGCTCTGTAGTTGCCAAGAAAATTCTCAACAACCTCCTTAAATGCCTTCCATGCCATTTTCTCTGGTCCCACTAGCAGATCTTCCAACTCCCTGTCATTGATGACCTGTCTGATTTGTGGACCAACAAAAATGCCTTCCTTAATCTTGGCATCAGTTATTCTTGGAAACATCTGTCTCAAATAGCGAAATCCATCACATTCTTTCTTCATTGCTTTCACATAATTTTTCATCAATCCGAGTTTTATATGCAGAGGGGGCAGAAATATCTTTGTTGGGTCGACAAGTGGTTTATGCGCCACACTTTTCTGCCCTGGAATGAAATACTTATGGAGCGGCCAGTTCTTTTTAATGTAATGTGACTCTTTAGCACGGCTATCCTATTCACAAAGGAAACAACAGTACTTTGTTTATCCAAGCTGCATTCCTAGTAGCCGTGCCACTACTTTAAGATCACCACAGATGTTCCAGTCGTAATTGTTGTACTGTATGTGTTTCAATAACAGTTCCATGTTATTGTAGGTTTCTTTCATGTGTACTAAATAGCCAATGGATACTGAAGGGTGGACATTGCCATTCTGTAACAGGACAGCTTTCAGGCTTAACTTTGATGAATCTATAAAAAGACACCATTGTTGTGGGTCATTCACAGAACCCAAAGCCATGAACAATCCATCAATGTCAGTGTAGAAACAGAGGTTGACAACCTGCGTAAAGAAGCTTGTCAAATGTTCTTGACGGTTCCGAAAGATATAAATTTTTGAACCTGATGACAGCAAACCCCATTCTTGCAAACCCCCCCCCCTTTTCTCCCAATTGTATCCGGCCAATTACCCTATTCTTCCGAGCTGTCCCGGTCACTGCTCCACCCCCTCTGCCGATCCGGGGAGGGCTGCAGACTAACACATGCTTCCTCCAATACATGTGGAGTTGCCAGCCGCTTCTTTTCACCTGACAGTGAGGCATTTCACCAGGGGGACATAGTGCATGGGAGGATCACGCTATTCCCCTCAGTTCCCCCTCCCCCCGCACAGGCACCCTGACCTACCAAAGGAGGTGCTAGTACAGTGACCAGGACACATACCCTCATTCGGCTTCCCACCCACAGACACAGCCAATTGTGTCTGTAGGGATGCTCGACCAAGCCGAAGGTAACATGGGGATTCAAACCGGCAATCCCCGTGTTGGTAGGCAATGGAATAGACAGCTATGCTACCTGGACGTCCGCATCCTTGCAATCTTGAACCAAATAGTTCTGCTTTAGCTTTTGACAAATCTAAGTCGCTGATCAGGTCATTTAATTCTGGCTGTGTTATCCGATGAGGATAAACAGGTATGAAGGGTTCAACATCTGGATCAGTGTCATTTTCCACATCTGGTTCATGCATTGTGGAATCTTCATCTGCCTCATCTAGGCTCCATGTCTGGTGGCTTCGGTACTGGCAAACTGTCATCATGTGGCACTGGTCTCATGGCTAAAGGCAGATTGGGGTATTCAATCGATTTCTTATTTTTAGCAGAGAAGCCAGATACATTGGTCAGACAGGAGTAACAGTCTGTCAAGTGATCATTTGTGTTCTCACCATATCAGTGGGACTACAAATGGCATTGACTTCGAAGTACCTCTGAGCCAAGCTCTCAGGTTGACTGCACATGTTGCACAACAAATGTGAGGAGCCCAGGGTTTCTCTTGGTCACCAATTTTACATCCGAAGTCAAGCTCATAGGCTTTCTTAATAAGTGCAGTCATAGTGTGTCTTTGAGCCTGAAGCGTATACTCGCCACAGACTAACAATGTATCACAGCTGTTGCAACATTGACGAGAAATTTCTGCTGTATTAAATCTTCCTGAAGACAATAAATCCTATTGTTAAGTTTACTCACTATGCTATTGCCTGAAGAACACATGCATCAACGTGTGTCCAAACAGCTGTAAATGTTAGCAGCTTTTATAGCCGTCTGCCAGCATCTAACCTGACTAAGCATGCCCAGGCATGCCTAAGACACTGAGTGCATGCCCAGGCAGGCCTAAGACAACATTTGCATAGCACCTACACTGAGTGCATGCCCAGGCATGCTTGGACTGACTAAAACAGCTTGCTTTGTGGCCAATATACTAGTAGACTTAAATATGATGGGAAATCACAAAAATGTGTTATATATACAAAACAGTATGTGATAGGAAAATTTTAAGGTGATTTTTGTGATCAGCAGCCCAAAATCCATAAAACACACCCAAAAGTGTTCAGGAAGCAAAATCTTGTGTTTTGTCCTTTTTTTGCCTGAGGTCTTCATACTCTGCTTACCTATTCAACCACTTTGTCATCTCATCAAACTTAAAATCTTGGCTCCAAAAGATCTGTTAAGATTGTCTAAGTATCATGAAATAAAAAAATACCTATCTTTGAGCAGATGCAATAGCATGACAAAAAAAAACTGGGAGCAGACTCATAGCAAGAGGGATTTGTGTAAATACTCAATTGTGGAACTGTCATTTTAAACTAGGTAATGGTATGTGTGTGTTTAAATTTCTATTCATGCACAACTACGCTGGGAGTGAAATTAGGAAGTTTTCCAAATTTAAATTCAACTTGTAAGTACATATCCACAGAAAATTGAAAGTGTTGGCAAGGGGTGATGGGATAGGAAAAGAGGAAGAAAGGAGGAGTAGGTGCATTAAAAACAAATGGGTATAAAGGGGAGGACAGGTTAAGTTTGGTCATTTGAACTTAAAAAAATGGAGGAGCAAGAAGAGTCACAAAAATGTATGGAAGTAAATTAGGCTGAAAAGAGTGACAAAAAGAACAGATGGAGGTGAGTTATTGGGGTACAAGTATGGAGTACACTTCTGGGGCAGGGCTTGAAGCATCATAGCAAGTTTGGTTACTCTAGCTTGAAAATTGTGATCAGGGGACAGTTTGAGTTGTTGGGTTTAAAGAAAAAAAAATGAAATGGATGGATGAAGTGAGATACTGACTAACTGCATACAAGTTATATATTCCTGGACAGAGGTTTTCAAGTTTTGAAAGACTTGTGTCTGGCAAAAAAGTTTTAGGACAAGTAGTGTCTGTGAGGAACGTAGGAGAAGGAGGCCTGGACAGAGGTTTTCAAGTTTGGAAACATTTGCAAGTCTGGCAAAAAAGCTTTGGGACAAGTAATGCCTGTGAGGAATGGAGGAGAAGGAAAGAGAAAGAGGAAGAGGACAAGACAAAAATATAATAATGATCAAGATTTTGTGGGGTAACAATAATGTGCTAGCCCATTAATTAAGATTCTGTAGGATTTCAATGAAGTGCCTGCTTTAAAATAGCCCACTAGTTTAATGTTACACAGTCAGAGTGTATCTTTCTCCATATCCTGAAAAATAACTTGGACAAACAGCTTTTTAGAAATCAAAAGAATCTAACGAAATAATGGGTTGGCATGAATAAAGTGAACTACTGAGAGTCAAATAACAGATTCTCAGGTGAGTTTTTTAAAATAATTTTTAATATGGAAAACAACAAACTAATGATTAACTAAACAAACTAACCAAACTTTACAGTTACTACATGTTGCCTCAGAAAACCAAAGCAGAGCAGGAGCATTATGAAGCTGGATCGGACCCAGCACCCTTGGAGTCTGCTGTCTTCAATCCATACAAAAATAGAGAATGGTAGAGGAATATACACGAGTGCTTCTGCCAATGGCCATTTAAGGAATTGTGAGGGGGTCAAATGAGGCACTTTTGCTGCCTCTATGAATCAACACAAGTAAAATTTCATGAGTTGAAGCGTGAAATCAAACTGTGTCTGAAAAGTTAAGAGTGGCCGACAGAACTCTCACAGGACATAATTAACTAGATTTGAGAGTTCATATTCCAACACGTAACTTGCCAATGGTTTACTTAGAGAGCACGCACCTGTGGGCTGGGACACCAACTTCGTTGTCATGATGGCTCCATTGCTGCTAACAACCATAATTGGCGAGGAGCTGCTGCTAGACAAGGCCACTGAGGAAGGCTTGGGAAGGATCTTGCTGGGCTGCACCTGCTGGGTAATTATTTTCACTCCTATGCCAGAAAAAACAAACATTCTCTTAGCAAATGCCACTTCTGGAGAGCAACCAAACACATCAATCCCTACAAAACAAGATTTTTCAAAAGGAACCACTTCATGTAATGTCTGACTCAGACCTTGGCTCCAAAAACCACACAGTTAAGCCAGTCTATTTACAGAATTTCCTAACTTTGACTTGAACTCAGGTAAAATTTTAAATATCAGTGCTTTCCCTTTATCGGGAAAAATATGTTTGAAAAGATCAACTTCAAGACCCTACCTTTTAGGTAAGAATAATAATAATGTATCAGAAAGTAGTATTTTTCTTCTCACCTGACTCTTGTTTGATCTGAATGGTGGGTTTGGTGCCAGGTGGGGTAGTAGAGGCCTGGGTCTGGCTGACAGAGGGAGCCCCCATAGGGGAGCCCTGCTGCAGGTGTTTGGGGGACTGCTGTTTTGGGAATTGGGCCAAAATCTGAGTGGGAGATCCCACCAGAGTCTTGGGTGATGGGAGCCTAGCTGAAGCCACCTTCACACCGGCAGAGGAAACACCTGGAAAAAGGAAATAACGATCAGCAAAAATATTAACTAGTAGGAAAATTCTTACCATTAATAGGTATATTGTTATTTTTGAAACAATGTGGGAGGGGGGAAGTGAATGAATGGCGCTGTCCCCTCCCTCAATACCCATGGCTGATGTGCCCGGAACAAGCCAACTGCTCCAGTGGAGCTGCTCAGCGGCCACCAGTGAAGACTGTGGTTGTACTGGACAGCTCCCAGGTGTGAATGTGTGGTGGTAGTGTGAATGTGTAGCAGGGCATTGCTGAAAAAGAGCACATGTGCTCAGCGTACTACCCTGAGTAAATAAAGGTTTAGAAAAAAAAAATTCTCCTGGACAGGACAAGCTCTGTATGGCTGCAATTTCAATTCTCTAAAAGATAAATTACTATGTAGTTACTTTTACAATGACCAATATAACAACCTTTCAAACACACTGGACCAACAAACTGCTTATTTGTTAAATGGTCCTAAATAATTTGATTAAAAAAAAACATGTTGATGTATCATTAAGCAACAGAAAAACCTACACTGTGCGACTGTTGACATTACTACAGAAGGGCTTGAAGAGACCACTGTGGTGACTGCCACAGTGTTGGCGTTAGAAGAGGAGCTGGAACTGGCTGGAAACACCACTGTCTGTTTCTGGCTGGTTGTTGTCAGCATGGATGTACAGGCCAGTTTGGAAATGGTCGCATTGTTGTGGGTGTTAGACTTGGACAGGATGTTGGGCACAAAGTTGGAGCTTGGGGAAGTTGTCACAATGATCACCTGAACCAAGAAAAGACACAGAAAAATAATTAAACAAAAATATATTTTCAGTGTTTTTATCATTAACATAAGATGCTAATACTATGTATACTATGAATTATAATAATAATAATCATAATAATATATCAGGAAGTGTCATTTCACCTCATGTACTTGCACACAAGTGAAACGAAATGCTGTTTCCCCCAGCCCACAACAGTGCTACATACAGACAAAAACACATTCAAGAACTACAAGAACACACACATTCAAACTAACACATACATCACATACATCCAACCCCCCCAAAAATCACTGTCCAAGGGAACAAACGCCAGCCAGGATGGCTGTCGGAGTCGCCGGTCTGCATGGGCTAGCGGTTAGCCTAGCCTGCCCCGATTATGCGTCCTATCAGACCACCCTCCGTGTTTCCTCCTCGGGCGCAGCTCCAGGCAGTGGCGATGGTCCTGTGGCAAACAGACAAAGCAGACCAAGCCCTCCCAGCCGATCCAGCACCAGCTATTCCAGCCAGACACCCTTGACACACCTCCCCACACTCCACACAACATCAAAAACACCAGTCACCGTCAAGTAAAGCCGCCGCCACACGGCCTTCGGTGTTATCGTTTAACTGCCAGCCTGCATGGGCTAGCAGTTAGCTTAGCCTGCACCGCTTCTGCGTCCTGTCAGAACACCCTCGGTGTTACCTCCTTGGACGCAGCTCCAGACAAGGCTGCGGTCCCTGGGCCCACAGTGCAGCAGACCAAGCTCTCGCAGCCGATCCAGTGCTAGCTCTCCCAGCCAACAAACGAAGACAAAAATTTAGACGCAGACGTCGACAAAGACACTGCATCGACGGTACTGGGTGAGGCCGCTGAAAATGTGAATTCACGCCGCCATATTCTCACACCGGTACTGGGTGAGGCCACCGTGAACGTGAATTCGCGCCACCATCTTCCCACACCGGAACTAATAATAATAATAATAGTAATAATAAAAATAATAATGCTAACACTATGTATATGTCATACTAATACTAAGACTCATTTAAGTGTCTCCTCAAGTTGATAATTTCTGAAAAACAATGTAAATGATTAGCTGTGGTTTCACAAAAGAAAGAGGGATTGTATTGACAAAATGTTTTGATGATTATCATGATGTATTTGATCAAACTGACTGATGAAAGTTAAGCTTGAAATCTTTTGAAATATCAACCCCAATTCCCCAACCCAAAAAAAAATAAATAAATAAAAATATATATATACTTGGGCGACATTTGGGTCCCAAAATTGGGGGGGGGGTTTAATCACATAATTGTAAAATGTAAAAAGTACAACTAGCGTGCAATAAACAAAACGTGCAGTTCCAATTTCAAAATTGTATTTCAAATAAGTGACAAATCTTAAACATTTTTAAGTTTTCAGAGCGTCCATGTCGTTCTCCTTGAATCAGTCATTGATTTCACTTATTGTCTTGTCCAAGACTTTGTTGTGCATTTCTTGGTAATGCTCCTGTCCGGTTTCGTCATGTTCCGTGGGCGTTGTGTTGGCTGATCTCTTCCATGGCTGCTGCGGGCCTTGGTAGCCGTTTTGAGCACAGAGATTGCTTGTGTGCTGCCACAACTGTGGAAAAAAAAAATCGGTGGTTCTCATGGCCAGCACCGTTTCAATTGTGGGAGACACCAGGTCCTTAACAGTTGCAAAGTTAAGGCTGGGTGACTGCAGTGCTTTTGAGAGCACATTGCATTGTGTGAGAACTCGTCACATCAACAGGCATGGGAACAAAAAGTGGAAGCTTGTGATTGCTGTCATCAGTGTTTACTTGGCCACCCATGCACACATCATTCTACGAAAAGTCATTCAATGTCCATAATTGCCTCAGAATTATCTAGAATCTCTCTGAGCGCTTCGGCACGGCAGCTCCATCTGGTGTCACTGAGAGAGTTCAACGTTTTAGCTTGGCCCAAAAATCTGTCCCACTGCATGGACTCAAAAACGGCATGACGTTTAGCTGATCCTTCGATAAAGGTGTGGAGTGAAGACACATTTGTCAACATGTGTCTGACTGCCGGAACACTGCGACACACATCAACAATGCAGAGATTTAGAATATGCGCATGACAGTGAATGTACATGGCAAGAGGGTGATCCTTCGGAATACGCGATGCAACATCACTGTAAGCCCCTTGCATGTTTGCCGCTCCATCATAGCACTGGGCCCTCAGATTGTCTAAATCAAGACCATGCTCTCCAATGTGTTTTTCAAGAGCAATGCCAATGTTTCACCATCTGTTCTGTCTGTGCGGTAAAAACCAACAAACGATTAATGTACTGCAAAGTCACTGTCGACATACCTCAGTACAACTGCCACCTGCTCATGTCGGCTGATGTCCTGTGTTTCATCTGCCATCATGGCAAAAATGCCTGCATCTCACACACGTTGTGTGATGTCACTTTTGATCTGGTTAGACATTATGGAGATTAAGTCATTCTGGTGTGTGCAATGCTCATAATTGGAGGACCTCTCCCGGTTTTTGAAAAAACGCTCGATGAGAGGACAGTCACTCACTCGTTGTTCCATCAGCTCTAAAAAAATCCCCCGATTGGAGGAGCCCTCTTGTAGATAACCTTTTAGCGTTATGTTTGTACTGACCTGCATTCTATACTTACAGAGTAGCCATGTGATCATACAGCCTGGTTGCAGCAACATACACATAGTTACATGCCTGTACACCGTACGTGTGTTCCCCTGCAATGATTATTAAATGTTAAGCCTAGATGCTGACACTGCCTCCATGTGAGTCATTCTACATGGTGACAGAAGTGAAACCTGATACTTTCCAAACTTGGAATGTACATAGTTAGATCCGACACCTTGTTCGGCAAAGTGAGTTTAGTTAGCAGCGCTGGCTAACTAACGTAGCCATTCTCTCTGCATGCAAGGAACTCCACAAAGATGAAAGAAGAAAAAGCTAGCTTGAAGGACGACAATGGCAGACAGATTTCGGCGACCGGACGCTCTTACCTTCGATGGTAATGTAGCAGAGAATTGTCGTATATTCGAGCAGGAATATGACATATACATCGCCACAGCGCACAGTGACAAACCAGCCAAAACGCAAGCATACATACTGCTACATTTAGCAGGAGTAGAGGCGATCGAACGTGAGCACTCATTCACGTATTTACCAGCGGTGCTCGCAGAAGACGGGGTCGTCATGAGGTGGGCAGAGACACGAGAAGACCTGGAATGTTTGAAAAGAAAATTCAGGGAGATTTGCAACCCTCAGACAAACATCACCATGGAGAGGCATTCCTTCAACACCAGAAACCAGAAACCTGGGGAAACAGTGGAAGCATATGCGAGTACACTCAGGATCAAATCTAAAAGCTGTAATTTCGGAGTTCTCCAGGCGGAGCTGATCAGAGACCATTTAGTGTGTGGCATTACCAGTGATAGTATCAGAAAAGCACTACTCAAGGAAAGTGAGCTAACTCTAGCTAAGGCGATTCGTATGTGTCAAATAAGTGAACTAGCTGAGCAACACAGCAAAACTCTGACCACTCCAATGCATGCCCCAGTCATCATGGATGCTGTCAAATATCCCAAAGCCTTTAGAAAAAAGCAGAAGGGGGCCAGATCAATGCCACAGAGTGAACAAACTTCAATGACAGGGATCACCAACTGCAGAAATCGCGGTGTAAATCACCCACCAAGGGAGTGTCCGGCATATGGGCAGCAGTGCCACAACTGCAACAAATCTAACCATTTCAAAAGGTACTGCAGGTCCGCTAGACAAGCCCGTGCATACAAACCTGTCAATCATCTGGTCACAGAAGAGGACTCAGACAGCAGCAATGGCTCATTTCATGTAGATGGACTATCACTAGACACTAAAGAAATCAACACAGTCAACCTGGAGAAGATAAAGAACAAAAAGGAGATCTACTGCTCCGTCACAGTGAATGGCAAACCATTGGAACTAAAAGTAGACACTGGGTCCAAGCGTAATGTCATACCCTCAGACACTTACAACTTCGTGAAACAGGCAGAGAAAATCGACAAGACACAGACAGCCAAACTAGTCGCATACGGTGGAACCGTGATCTACACAGAAGGCACTGCGCTGCTAAACTGTCAAACGAGGATGCAGACACACACACTGCAGTTCCATGTGGTGAAAAAACAATGTCCAATCACTACTTGGCCTACCAGACTGCCTAAACATGGACTTAATCACTCTAAACAACGATGTACATCAAGTTGACGTCAGCGAGGATTCAACATTCTCACACAAAATATTCTCTGAATATGCTGCCCTGTTCAGTGACGAGATTGGCTCACTACCAGTAACATACTCAATGAAAGTTGATCCAAATGTCACATCTGTCGCGAGGCCACCAAGGCCCATCCCTGTAGCGATGAAGGACAAAGTCAAAAAAGAGCTGGATTGGATGGTGACATTGGGAGTCATCACACCAATGACAGAGCCCATAGAATGGGTTTCTGCAATGGTTGCCACACACAAGAAGGACACTGACAACATTCACATATGCAGCGATCCACGTGACTTGAATGAAGCTTTAATGCGCTCTCACCAGCCTATGCGTGCAGTCGAAGAGGTGGCTGCACAAATGTCCGATGCCACTGTGCTTTCAGTGCTGAATGCAAAAAGTTCATTCTAGCAAATGAAACTAGACACAGAACCCTTTATCTGAACAACATTCGCCACACCCCTGGGGAGGTTCAGATTCCTGAGAACGCCCTTTGGAATCAATTCCGCACCAGAAGTCTTCAAATGAGCGATGGCGCAGGTCTTCACAGGCTATCCATGTGTGATCATCGTCGATGACATCATCGTGGGCAACAACGGAGTAGAGGAACATGATGCCAACCTCAGAAAGGTCCTGGACAGGGCTCGGAAAGTTGAAGCTCAGACTGAATCCGGTGAAATGCAGGTTCAGACTCAAACAGGTGAGCTACGTGGGACACATCTTCACAGACCAGGGACTCAAAGCTGACCCTGCGAAGATAAAAGCAATCGCTGAGATAACCCCAACTGAAGACAAGGCTGCTCTTCAGAGATTCTTAGGAATGACAACATAACTTGGAAAGTTCATCCCTAACTCCAGCAAACTGTCTGCACCACTCCGTCAGCTGCTGCAATGTGACGTAGCCTGGTGTTGGGAAAAGGAACATGAAGGTGCATTCAACGGACTGAAGGCTCACATATCAAGCCCTCCGGTGCTGAATTACTACGCGTGAGAAAGCCCATCACACTCACCTGTGATGCATCACAGTATGGCCTTGGTGCAGCTTGCCTACAGGGAGGCGAACCCATAGCATATGTCTCGCGCACCTTGACAGAGACTGAGACAAGATATGCGCAAATAGAAAAGGAGCTGCTGGCGGTGGTGTTTGCATGTTTCAAGTTCTATGACTACGTCTACAGCAAGCCAATTACAGTCGAAACCAATCATCAGCCCCTCATCACAATCCTGAACAAACCAATCCACACCGCACCAGCGCATCTGCAACGCATGATGTTGAAGCTGCACAAGTTCAACTTGACGCTCGTCTACAAGAAAGGGAAGTTCATGTATTTGGCCGACACGCTGTCTTGTGCACCAAGGAAGCGCACAGCACAGCATCAAACTGAACAGAACAACTTTGAAGTGATGGCAATCCAGCCCATCTCATCAAATCACCTGAAGGAGCTGCGAGAACACACAGCTGCAGACTCTTCAATGCAAGCTCTCTGCCGCACTATGAAGCAAGGACGGTCCAACCGAGCAAGCAGTACTGTACCATTCTTTGCATTCCGGGATGAGCTCACCATCGACGATGACATTGTAATGAAAGGAACAAGAGTGGTCGTTCCCCAAACACTACAGTCTGTAGTAGCTTGTAGCATTATGTTTGTACTGACCAGCATTCCATACTTACAGAGTAGTCATGCGATCATACAGCCTGGTGGCAGCAATATACACACAGCTACATGCCTGTACACCGTACGTGAGTTCCCCTGCAATGATATTAAATGTTAAGCCTAGACACTAACACTGCCTCCATGCGAGTCATTCTACACAAAGGACATCCTGGGGCCGAAGCAACGAAATGCAGAGCACGTGATTTTGCATTCTAGCCATCCATGGCAAAGGATGTTGAGAACATGGTCCAAGCCTGCAGTGTGTGCAACAGTGTAAAAGAACATCAACAGAAAGAGCCACTGCAACCCACCCCAATCCCAGAACTGCCCTGGTCCACCGTCGCCACAGACATCTTCGAGTGGAACAGTCACCACTACCTGGTCTTGGTCAACTCGTACTCAGGGTGGTTTGAAATCGATCCACTTAAAAACCTCTCTTCACAAAGTGTGGTCAACAAGCTAAAGCGACACTTCTCAGTTCATGGCGTCCCTGACACTGTCTTTTCAGACAATGGCACCCAGTTCTCCAGTCAGATTTTTCATGAGTTTGCCACAACTTGGGACTTCCACCATACCACCAGCAGTCCTGAATACCCACAAGCAAACAGCCTGGCAGAACGGGCGGTACGAAGCGCAAAGAGGCTGCTTGAAACTTCAAAGAGAGACGGGACAAATCTACTTTTGAATCTGCTGAACATTCGGAACACGCTACGAGATACAACCTTGGGCTCTCCCACTCAGCGTCTCCTATCTAGGAAAACACGCACCACCCTACCTGCCAGCCAACAGCTGTTGGCGCCGTCATCAAAGGACACTGTAACGATCTGGGCTCAGCTGTCAAAGAAACGGGGAATGCAGAAAGCGCACTATGACAAGTCAAGCAGTCCACTGCCTGCACTGGAACTGTCCCAAATGGTCCGTCTTCAGACTACAAAGGGACATGACAAGATCGGAGTGATCAAAAGGAAGTGCGATGAACCTAGATCTTACATCGCTGATGTAAGAGCCTTACGGGGCTTTGTAAAGTCAAAGCCCCCATAAGGGAATGTCCCACGCTGCAACAAAATGCTAGCCAATGTCCAAATAAAGTTGTAAATAATAGTGAGATTATAGAGCGAGAATAAAAAAAACACAAACAAAACAAAACAAATTGTTAAGAGTCTGCCAATTAACAAGTCCCGACTCTTTTAATTGGTTAGAAAAAATAGAACTGTAGGATTTATATGTAGCTATATAAATAACCATAGTGAGGCATAGCACTCAGAAATCAGATCAAACTTATCTGCATTTGAGCCAAAACTGTAGACCATCAGTCTCCTGTTGTGGGGGCATCGCCTTCTGAATTTCTGGAGATTTTCTTTATATTGAGAGTGGAGGTTTTTCTTGGGCTGTGTGCCGCCTTCCGCTGAGTTGGGTTCTTGAAATACTCCCTGGTCGCACCGTCTCCCTGCCACCTGCCAGGTAGACAGGAGCCCGATCGCTTCTTGATCCGGAGAGGCAGAGGACCACCACAGACACTGGGAATCCTCGTGAAGCGATATCCCTTGTTGCCTCCGTAGCATCCTTGTATAGCCGGGTGCCGTCGTCGTAGAAGACCCACATCTCTGCAGGGTACGGTGTCTGAAACTTTGTTTTTCTTTCAAAACTTTCTTGGCTTCGGCATATTCACTACGTTTCTTAAGCACTTCCAGGGGGAAGTCATTGTCGACGTAAAAGTGGGCATTGTTGCAGAACACTTCTTTTTTCTGCCAGGCTCTCCAGAGCACCTCCTCTTTCGTCCGATAACTACCAAACTTGACCACTACAGATCGGGGCTTTGCCTGCGGGCCATTGGGCTTCTGTGCTAATGCCCGGTGTGCCCACTCAATTCTGAGGTCTCTGTCACGGGGAAGGTCCAGTGTGCTTTTAAATAAATTGTCCATAAAGCCAACCATATCGGTGCCCTCTTTATTTACCCTTAAATCATCTCTCCGTGCTCGGCCCTCCTGGTCTATCAGCCTTGGAAGCACGGACTCCATTTAGTTAATTCTCCCCTTTGCCTCATCCAGTCTGTCGTTTGTTCTCTTTAGTTCTTGTTTAATGTCGGAGAACTGTGCCTTGTTGTCTCTTCTGAACTCCCGGAGTTCTTTGGGAATACATCACAGGCTAACTTCGGGGCTGTCTTCGCCATGTGGCAAAGATAAGTTTGGGGAGCTACTTCAGCTGCCTCGTCTCACTTCGGGATCATTTTCCATCATGTTCATCGTTGTCCTACGTCTAGTAATACCCCTTTTCTTCATTGTTCGACAAAAACTTCACTAGGGTTAACAGAACTAAAGTTTTTGGGGTTATTTCTCAAAACCGCTGGGGAGCTCGAAAATTAGGCTGTCATTCTCTCAGTGGCGGAACCGGAAAACAGGGTTTTTAATGAATTTATATAAGTGGTCAGCTTCATAGCTGCAGAAATGTGTTTAATGCCTTTTTGATGGTCGCCGAATTTTTCCAATGCCTTCTTCCAATTTCCAAATGTTACTGTTAGAAACGTTTCTTCTTTGTTGTGGCCAGCAATGCTAAATGCGCGGCATGAGTAACAGAATGCCCCATCAGCGGCGGGGCTGTACTCAAGCCACGGGTAGGTAACATACCATTCTTTTCAAAATCTTCTCCCTCCTGTTGCTGGGAATAACAGGGTAAGTTGGCAGGGACCATTCTCCACAAAATTCAAGCAGTTTCCTACACCAAGAATAGGATCTCGAGCTGCAGGTTGTAACACCACGGCATTGCCTGCTTCTCGCTGCTGAAGCTGTGGAGGCTCCATCTCTGCATTGCCCACTTCTCGCAGAGATTGCTCTGAAATGTTGCCCGTCTCTGTGAGAGACACATCATCGTCCTGACGCGATTCTTCATTTTCGTTCTCTTCAGCCCTATCGATTTTTGTTGTCTTTGTAAAATTACTTAATGACGTGTTAACGTGTTTGGACATTTTCAATTAGCCTCCCATAGCTAGCTAACATGGTTCGCTTCAGAGCATTACATTGCCCCCAGCTGCTTGTAGGTGTAATTACAGCAAATAATATTTGTATATTTTTAAATAACGTTATGTGATATATTATTTTAATTATTCTTTGTGAATTAGGGGGGGCAACTGTCCCCCCATAATGTCGCCCATATATATACTACTGCCTCTAAAGGCTACTGCTATTTCAATCAGGATTCAGATTTTTAACAGGAACATTAAAACACTTGAAAAAGTATCAAGATTTACCCTTGAAAGTTTAGGTTAAAGGCTTTCTAGGCCAGTTTACAGTTTTTGTACACTGAATTTAGCACAACAAAATCCGAAAAACTTATGTTAAGATAATAACTTATCTTATGAATCAATATACATAAGCCTTGTGACATCAATGTATGAAACTGCTAGACGAACCAGTTCTGTCATTCCCTCAGCATGTCTGGGCTAGAAAATCTCCTAGATCAAGAACATTATTCAAATGTTGCATTAACAACTTCATCTTTCATTGATCATTAGAAGTGATCATTCCAAGCGCACCAAAGATGTATAAAAATAATAACATGGCAACAAACAGCAAATTCACTAAAATGTGTCACATACTGTACAACTGCATTTAAAAAGGCTTGTCAATTGTATTGAATTTAATAAATAACTTGTTTTATTATTATTTAGGAAAAGGGCCCTCAAACAGATCTTGCAAATTACAAGACAAAAAAATACAAATGTGATTTTTCAAATTTCATTTTTGTTGTTTTCTCATTCTGACAGGTGTGTTGTAAAAATCTATTAAAATGAATTAAAACACAAAAAGAAAAACACACAAAATAGTGGATGGAGCTGTGAGAGTCATTTTGGAGTTACTACAGCTCACCTTTTGTGTTGTAGTGTTGGTGGTTTGGATAGTGGGTTTGGTGAAGGTTATCTTCACTGGGGACAAATGTGGGGGCAAGGAGTTGGCAATGCTCTGCATGATGTTGCTCATCTTGGGACCGCCGCTCACCGGTACAGTGATGTTCTTGGATATAGGTGGGTTCACCTTGGAAACCTCCTTCAGCACCACTGGCGAGGAGCTGGAAGAGTTGGTCCGCCTTCTCTTCCGCGGCTTTTCATCCTCATCTGAACAGCTCACACCTGCAAGAAAAACAAACCCATAACAGAAGAAAAAATGTTTTAAAGGAGCGGGGGAAAAAAAGAAGAGAAGAGTAGATAATGGACATATAGTACTGCTTGAATGTTTGTGGACCCTACAGGGATGGTCATCATTTTCCATATGAAATTATGTTAAAATAAACTTGTGAAATCTTTATCCAAACCCAAATTCTTAATAAAGATATTCCAAATAAAGGAAAGAAACAAAAAAATTATGTTTTCATTATTTATTCAACATAAGTGGTGCAAAAATATGTGAACCCCTTCAGTCAATAGCTTGTGGCACTTCCATTAGCAGTGATAACTTTGAGTAAATGTCTCCTATAGCAATTAATCAATCTCTCACATCTCTTTTGAGGGATTTTGCACACTCCTCCTTTCAGAACTCAGTCAATATGTTTCTTCCTAGCAACCCCCCCATGAATTCCATTTTGACTCAGTGTTCTTCTTATTGCTGAAGCATGCAGTTACCGAAGATGCAGTAAGGGAGGTCTGTAATCTGTAGATGTTATTTTTGGGTTGGCTTTTACCTGGTTTATTATTGGTCTTGTGGCTCTTGAGGACATTTTTGATAGTACGTCCTTTTCTTGGCCGAGTTGCTATAATGTTACATGTTCTCCTTTTGTAAATTATTTTACTCAGTGGACTGATGGAGCCCAAATCTTTTTGAGATGATTTTATAGCCATCCCCAGACTGATGTGCTATCACAACCCTCTTCCTGATGTCCTCTGAGATCTCCATTCCTCTTGCCATGGTGTGCTTTGTATTCGCCTGGATATGTAACACCAAACTGACCAGGTTTGTTTTTTATCTCCATTTATCAGAGTCCCACTTAAACTCTTTCCTAAAGATCTCTCCTTTGATTGGTTCATTTGGTACCCAGTTATTTACCCAATTATTTGATTCTACTTACCTACTTGATTTAACCAATGCCACTTGGGGTTCATTTATTTTTGCACCTGCACTGATTTCTTTTTAATTTTGTTTTTCTACTACATGCATGATTTCCTCTAAACCAACATATGGATATGGAATTGGCAAATATAAACCTGTTATGTCAGATCAAAAAGACTGGTTCGGATTAAATGAAAATTTCATGATAAAAACAAAAAAAAAATCTATAATTGCACAAAGGATTCACATACTTTCAAGCAGCACTCTATCTCATTGTGCTTGTTTGATAATCATATGCTCTTTCAAAAATCCTGGCCAAATTATGATAACATTGAGATGGATGCCATTATACCTAGTATTGTCATACATATGCTGGATAGTGAACAATCCGCTAACAACCATTGCATTTAACCTGGTATTTGTATCCTTTCATGTTGGATGCATTATGTTTCAGTTGTGGTTAGATCTCATATTTCACATGCACTATGAAAAGAAAATTCATCTAAGGGGTCATTTTAACAACTCAGGGTAATCAGAAACAGCATGTCATTTTGCAACTGGTATGAACAACACAAAAGGAACTTGTTTAAATTCAATGGCAGTGGTTCATGATAGAACTGTCTGAATATGAGTAAGAAACAATCTTAGTAACAATATGCAATATATTTGACTACTGGCTGCAGGCTTACTTGTGTGTGTGAGATTATTTAGAAACTTACTTTTCACATAAACAGTGCTCCCACTGGGCAACACCACCACATTGGAGGCAGGACTAGGTGGTCGTGGAGATTTCACTGCGGCTCCTAAAGTGCCACTGCTTGCTGTGGCACTGGTAGAAGTACATGTGGTGCTCGTATAGGAGTAACACACAACCACTGTAGGGGAGAGAAAAAATTACACCAATCACATGAGGATATTGATTATATTCTATCCATTTTAAAACGTTACTCTGCTGGCAAACATTAATGCAGACCTACCTTCTTTGTTTCCTGTTTCTGCTGGCAGCAGGAGGGAGGCATTTTGAGTGGCTGTGGCATTGGCTACCGCATTAGCAGTCACAGTAAATGCTGTTTGAGGGACTAGTCTTGGCATCAATGGGACAAGCCGGCGTCCTTCAATGGACCATTCAGAGGCGCTATTAGGACCTGACATGCTAGAAAAAGAGGGCAAGTACCTTCTCAGCATCTGATCAAGGCTGAAGTGTTACATTAAGTGCAGACTAACATTTTACAGACTAAAATATTTCCTAACTCTAACCCTACAAAAATCCATTATTTCCAAAAAGTGTTTATTGTTTGTAGTAACCCATTAAAATCACACAATTTGGAATTATCTTTCCTGCAAGCTGATTTATTTTCTATTTATTGATCTATTTTGTTAATCATTTATAAAACTGATGTATAGGAAATTAAAAAAAAACTGAACTTTTTAAATCTGGGAAACTCATGGATAGTCATCAAAACAAACTTCACTTCAGGAAAAATTCACTAAATTTTGATCAAGTACTATAACGTCAATGCATGAATGAGGTCAAATCGTCAGTAATATCTTCTCAATACCCAAAGTGTGGATTCATTTTTTGTGAAAAATTCTGCAGGGGTGTGCCTGCTATTTAGGTCCAACTAAGGTACTGTGACCATATAGGTGACACACTAACATGGCGGACATCTGGACGGTTGTGTACTTACTGATAAGCAATCGTTGTGAGGCGTTCATCATTGACTGCCCTACGGACCTCTGCTCGATGACGCTCTGTTGAGATCCTATGTGGAGGGTGGGTTGTGTGTAGGGGAGTATAGCACATTTTTAGAGATGTCCAAGTGTACTCTGTGCATACTTGATTGAAAGATTGTTTTTAAACAAGCCAAACTCTCTCAAGCTTGAACAACTGGTTGACTGGTAGTAATAGCATGAGCACACAATTGATGTGTAAAATGTGTCTCAGAATTGGAATTAATAACCATCGCTCCATTTTGATGTCAACATTTGAAGAGTGGAAGAAACCCAGTGAGATGAAGCTAATAAAACAATAAAAAAACAATATATATGTTCCCTATATAGTAATTTTCTCAGACTGTATCACTAATTAGTCAATCTAGTTACCCAATGCAGATGACACTTACCCAAGAATTTTAGTGAGCTCTCCTAGGAGATCCTTCTTGTCCTTTGAAAGATCTCCTTGAGCTCGCAAGGCACTGATAACCCCAGCATATGCCTCCAGTTCTAGTAATTATAAAGACATACATGAAAGATCACACAGCACTGGAGTAATTAAATGATTAAAGCACAGTTGAAATCTACATATTTCATTATTCATTATCATATCTTACTTGGTCAAGGATTTTTAAGCTTTCGCAACTCATAACTCCATTTATAGATACAATATATAACTTTGCAATATTTACAAATGTAAACTAAGATAATGCAACCTTAATAACATGTGAGACAAGACTCCTGTTTTGCTGTCAAATTCTTCAGCCTTGGCACACAAAAGGTAAGACTATACATTCCTGAGGGAGATAAAATCTTAAACTCTGTGATTCATCTAAACCCAGCCAGCTGCTGGACAGCTGAAGGTGTTGTACTAAAATCACAGGTTAGGGTTTAGAAGATTCAAAGTCAGTTAAGCAAGTATCTTGTGAATGAGATTTTGTCCCCATACATGCTGCCTTACAAGAGTTCAAGTGATTAAAGTGAAATGCTGGACAATCCTACCCTAATCTTATAAATTTGGTTGGAATAAAAACTTGGATATTAATTTAAGCAATCTGTCTCTCCATGTATACTCCCAGATCCTTCATGCCATTTATATATCAATAAGTGTGAATGGTGTTTACTCTTACCCAGTTTACGGAGAATTCTTTTGCACTCATCCCTGCCTAGGTCAAGTATGGTGGGCCATACCACAGGCATGATCCCAGTCAGCAATGGTTTCTCCAGTTGAATCATGGACTATATGCAGAGAATAATGCACATTATTATGTTTATTTGTTTTAATAGTAGTTAAAGAAAGCAAATAGCTGTTTGAGGTTATGTTCTGGCCCATTCAATGTAACTATCTCTGCCAAGGGTGCCGACTTGATACCCTGTACATATCAAATCTCACTTAACTTCCTCTATGCAATGACAAACAGGGCTTACAGGAGAGGGAGAAGAAGAGTGAAATGCATGCCAATATGTTTTGGTTTCAAATCAAATGATAGAGGAATGA
Organism: Lampris incognitus; assembly: GCF_029633865.1. Taxonomy (NCBI): domain Eukaryota; kingdom Metazoa; phylum Chordata; class Actinopteri; order Lampriformes; family Lampridae; genus Lampris; species Lampris incognitus. The sequence continues at coordinate 24,043,340 of NC_079218.1, forward strand.
ATATCAACATATCAAATCCATTCAGGAAATTCCCATTCAATAAGTGACCTTGAATAATTAAGTGCAAGAGCTTTATTTGAAACATTATATATCAATAGAGCAGGTTATACAATACAATATGCAAAGGAATATATTTCAGTGGATGCTTTTCAATCAAATTTGCTCTTTGCAGCCTACAGTTACAAACCAAAAACGGAATTTTATTTCATACAGTTTTGGAATCCCTGCAATGTTTCATTTAATAAACTATAACTGATATGTTTGACATCCCCTTTAAAGAAGTCAGGTCTTTTCTCAAAAGTTTGCACGCAGCTAACCTGGGAGAATGATACACCAATTGGTGCATGCGTGAACTTACTACCACCGACATGTTGCTGTCTTCCTGTCGTGAAAAGTATCGCATAATACTATTGACAGGAATAGCGATGTAGTTGACAAACGCTGCGTTCGTTTTCCCCCCGAGATTGGGCCCGACAAATTCAAAGTAGCACGTTGCACGCTAGAGCTTAAGTATACCACTCCCTGAATTCACTGATATATGTTATGGATGACATTAAACATCCTCTGTGATGCATTTTACTACTGTAAGTAAAGATGGCGATGTTGGGATAGGTGAGTAGTTAGGCCTATGTAGACTAGCTTATCGAAGATGCAAAGCATAAGACAGTTAAAACCTACGACAGAGATGAACTACAACAGAGCCAAGACACAGTTCACCAAGGAGAGCCGTGGCGCAGTAAAATAAAAGGCTCTGGTTAACAAAATAAGCAAATAGTATTTCGGCAAATAGACAGGTTTTCGTGAGCTTTGGCTAGTGGCTAGCTTCTCCAGCTTTCATTATTGCTTAACTACATACTCCTTACCCCATAATTCACATACAAAACATTTCAGTGCAATGCAAAGCTCTTTGTGTTGTTAACTAGTTATGTTCCGGCAAAAGTAATTCTATGTTTAGTAACGCCAAATTCAAATAATATCCATCGCATACGTTGTGTTAGCATTTCAGGTGCCAAATCAATGTCTTACCGTCCGTCAGAAGGACAACTTCAAGGCCTGGATGATAACGCCATAGTCCAGACATATATCATTGACCACAATACATTTATCAAATCAACCGACTATGCACAACAACAACGGAGTTTGAACAGTAATCGATACGATACAATAAAGACTTTCGTCAGAGATATTTGTGTTTACGCTTCAAATTAGCCATCTTCTTCCTCTGTTTGGGACTTCTTTTTCCTGTGAGGTAAGCGACAGTTCAGACGCAAATAAATCGAAGTGCTGCCCCCTACAGGAAATGAACGGGGTCAAACGCGCCAACCTTGACCCTGCGAGCCATTTTTTTGGATGAAAAGTAAACACTTCAGCTCTGGTCTTACATCGTGATTTCTGTGAAGTTTTTCTTCGTCCGAATCGAGAGTCTAGGGATGGGGGTGTCATACATTTTTTTTCTTCCATTTTTAACTGTTTGACAATGTAATGTGATTGAAAAGTCTCCAGGACAGAATTGTGATCTGGGGCTAGACTAAGGAATAGTAGATTGAATATTTGAAGGTTTTGGATAGGTCACCTATGTCACTGCCAGCTGTTTCCGGCTTCTGCTTTCGTGAGATCGATAACTGCTGTTTATTCTGTTCCTTACTACCTATATTCTGCCCTAACCTCTTCATTAGTTCTACTGATTTAGCTATTTTCTGTGCTTAGTTCACTTATCGCTAGATTATATAGTTTTCTTTCTCAAACGACTTGTGTTTAGTAGGAAGCCTCTCGTTCCTAGTTTGCTACTAGCTTTGCCTAGCTTAGCAGTTAGCTCTTGTTGAGCTGGGGTGCGCAATCTTCATCTTGCGTATGGAGGATAAGCAAAGCTTGACTGTTTTCTCTTTAGCCGTTACCGTTAGGCATATTTATTTAGGCAAATACAGCAGGTCTTAGCTTTCTACTACCGAGTCTTACAACACACACTGTCGCACACAGAACGTGGCGACGTTACATCCGAATGGACCGTAATACAATGAGTAAGGGCGCCATCAAATAATAGCACTTAACACCCCTACTCGCTCTTAGCTCATTGGATTACCTAGAAAACAAAACAACAAAAATAAGCCTTCTTCTTTACCTTGACAATGAGAACACACTCTTTGCACTTCTAAGTGCCAAACATGTCTTGAGCAAACCTCTCTACCTTTAGCTTGGTGGCTGGCTTTGTCATTACATCAGCTGTGGGTGAGAATGTCTCCTCGTAGTCAGTTCCTGGTTTCTGACTGTAGCCTTTTGCTACGAATCTCGCCTTGTATTTATCTGATCCATCAATGTCACATTTGAGTGTGTAGACCCATCTACCCCCCACTGCCTGTTTACCTGGTGGCAACTGGGTGAGGCTGAAGGTCTCGTTCTCCTCCAGTGATCGCATCTCCTCGTTCATGGTATTTTTCCATTGCTTTGATTTGGTTGATGCCATGGCGTCCTGGTAGGTTTGAGGAATGTTGCATACTGCTCTATAACAAGAGTCCACGCATGTTTGCAGTTTGTCCTCTGTATCCTCAGTCTCGAATTCCTGTAGGTAAGCTAGTCTCCTCTTGGTTCGCAGTGGGTTCCTTCTGATTACAGTCTCCGTGACTTTGCCCGGCTGTGTGCGTTCAGTCTGTTCAGGTAAAGTCCCAGAAACTCCACTCTGAACACCCTGACCTGGTACATTTTCCACATTTTCATCAACAACATTTTATTCACTGTCATTGACCCTGGGATGTACATTCCTATCACCATATTCTATGTATGATTCAGGTGTTTGTATTTCCTTTTCTTTGGCTGTCTTGGTTGTAAACTTCACCAACCTGTGCTTTTGAACCCTCTCTGTGTCTGGATAGTACACTAGATAAGCTGGGCTGTTTTTATCGTAGCCAATGAAAACACCTTGCTCGCACCTAGAGTCTAGCTTCCCTTTCTCTTGCTTGTAAGCAAAACAGATTGATCCACATTTCTGCAGTTTGGTTTCTTGCCTGTGAACAGCTCGTATGGCGTTTTCATTGTGCGCCTGCTCTAGCACCTGTTCCTCACATAAGCTGCTGTCTGCATAGCGTAGTTCCATAGCTTATCTTGTAACTCGCTTTCTATCAGTAAGCATCTGCTTATATCATAGAGAGTTCGCCAACCTCTCTCTGCTGTGCCATTTTGGTGGGGTGAATAGGGTGCAGACGTCTCGTGTCTAATCCTATTCTTGGTTAACAGTGCCTGGAAGTCTCAGCTTGTAAACTCGGTGCTGTTATCTGAACGGACACACTTGACTTCTCCATAAGGTGCTATGTCTGCTAAGAACAATCGCTGCTATAATACACCCCTATAATAACGTTGTCCTGTGAGTTCCATGTGAATAAGTCTGTGCCTATCACTTGCCATGGATGGCAGCATATGTTGCTCCAAAACCTGTAAGTACCTTTCAGCATTAATGGTGCCTTCACAGATGTGCAAGCTACCCGTGCCATGGGCACTAACACACCCCCATACCATCACAGATGCTGGCTTTTGAATTTTGCGCTGATAACAATCTGGATGGTCCTTTTCCTCTTTAGCCCGGAGGACACGAGGTCCATGATTTCCAAAAAGAATTTGAAATCTGGACTCGTCAGACCACAGCACACTTTTCCACTTTGCGTCAGTCTATCTCAGATGAGCTCGGGCCAGAGAAGCCGGCAGCATTTCTGGGTGTTGTTGATATATGGCTTTCACTTTGCATGGTAGAGTTTTAACTTGCACCTTAGATGTAGCGACGAACTGTGTTAACTGACAGGGGTTTTCCCAAGTGTTCCTGAGCCCACGTGTTCATATCCTTTACAGAGTGATGTCGGTTTTTAATGCAGTGCCGCCTGAGGGATCGAAGGTCAGGGGCATTCAATGTTGGTTTTCGACCTTGCCGCTTACGTGCAGAGATTTCTCAGGATTCTCTGAATGTTTTGATATTATGGACTGTAGATGATGAAATCCCTAAATTCCTTGCAATTGTACGTTGAGAGACGTTCTTAAACTGTTGGACTATTTGCTCACGCAGCTGTTCACAAAGTGGTGAACTTCGCCCCATCCTATATCCTTCTCTCACTCAGATGTGTGACTAATGTGTGTTTTTTGTTTGTTTGTTTATTTGTTTGTATGTTTCTGTCTACAAGGTGATGGTGGTCATGTGGTTCAGGTCCTAGGCTTTCCGGTGGTGTCTGGACACTGCTTGACATCCTCCTCATCATATTCTTCATATATTTTATAATTCCATTATAATTCTGTTATCCTCTTTCAATGTTGTATTCTGTAAATTGTGTTTTATATGGTGCACACAACATTTATTGTATGTTGTCCATCTTGGGAGAGATATCCCTCCTCTGTTGCTCTCCCTGATGTTTCCTCCTATTTTTTCCCCGTTACAGTTTTTTTTTTTGGGGGGGGGGGGGTTGTTCCCTATCCAATACAAGGGTCTAGGATGTTGTGTTGTTATAAAGCCCCCTGAGGCAAATGTGTAATTTGTGATATTGGGCTATACAAATAAAATTAACAATTGACTATTGAGTTAGATTGTTCTAATTTTAGCTATGGGTTCTTCTTAGGGCTATTGCTGGCGATATATTGGTATTGATTTGCAAGATGGCAAGATTTATTTTTTTGGGAAGTGGACAATTTGTTTGGCTTTATTAGCATATCCATTAAAATTTATTGACTGGTGTGGCTAGTGTTGGAAAGCAGTGAAGAGTTGGTTTGATTGGAATCATTGAAAATAATGAATTGGGTTTGGGAAGACTATTAATTGTTATGGTGGTAATAAGTCATGTAAGTGTGAGTGTAAAGTTTGACCAACGGTGTAATGTAAATCACCAATAGTTTTCAGTAGTGGGGTAGAGCTATAAATCATCTGCATATCAAAAAGACATGCATGTTAGGGTTAATACTCCTGCCTATGCCCCCAACCAAGGCAATGAATGGAAAGAAGAACTGGAGTTGGTCCCGGGGCGCTGCAACTGCCCACTGCTGTTATATAATAGGATGGGTTAAATGCAGAGAACAAATTCGTTCTAACAATACAATTCGTTGTAAGAATGCAATGACAAAATAAAGTAGCTTTCTTTCTTTCATATTGGTCGATTTTTTGAGTGAGTTTAGAGGTTTAGATTCCAGTTGGTTGGTTTTATCAAATAGTAACTGCTAACAGTTCATGAAAAGTGTAAAAATTGGAAGAGGACAGTGTACATCCTTTCCTATTTCCTCATTGTAGAACGAAACTGCTGTTTTGCCATTAGAGATGACTGCAGCCCATGGTGAATTGTAAAGAGCCTTTATCCACTGAATTAACAGCTTTCCAAAACCAAAAGTTTTGTATTGCTGAGAACAGGAAAGATGAGCTGACTTTGTCAAAAGCTTAATTGGCATCAAGAGACAGAATGATGTTCCATATTTTGTTAATGAATTGTTTAAAAGGTGGCATGTGTTGATGAATTATTGCTGGTCTTTAATGAAACCAGACTGATCCAGATTAATTAATTGTTGCATGATGAGTCCAAGTCTGGTTGTGAGTCCTTCGCTTATTATCTTAAGATTTTTTAGAATAAAAGTGGGTGCTGGAACAGACAGTTCCTTCTTAAGTAGCGCTGAGGGGATAATGGTGTTCATGTGGGGTGAAACTTGTAAGGCAGACTTTGTTTCTGTGATCATTCTCATGAAGTAAATGCCTTCTACAAGAAACTATCCTGGCATCGTGCTTGATGTAAAGGTGTATTATGGCAGCTGCAGTGAGTCCTCTGAAAAACTTGGTCATTATAGTGTTCCCGCAATACAAGCTTTTTTACCTTGGCTGGATTTTTTGCAGACCTCCACTGTTGGAGTTCATCAGTACAGGGTTATCTTCATGTTTCTGTGTTGAGTATGCAGCCAGACAAGGTCATCCTTGGGGTTTGAACATGTACTTCAAACACTCACAATTTGTGATATATTTTGGGGTCCCACTGATGTCAGACTACATCGTAATCTTCAAGGTACAACACTGTCAGTCTTGGAAGGACCACTAGTGCAGCAGTGGGGAAAATTTCAACTGAAAGCGGGCACTACAGCTAGATTTAGTTTTCCAATGCAAGTTGGGTGAAGTTATTTTTGTTAATGTTGAAATTATGTTGACAGTTCATCAGGTAAAAGGCATGTAGACATGTCTACAGCTCAAAAAATTGTGTTTAGGGTTTAATTACACTTTTTCTACATGGTGTGAGAATGCTTAGAACAGTCTTGGAATGTGAGAACATGTCAAAGTAAAATCCACAAAATTGATGGGCCAATAATTATTTATTAGAAAAATAAGGGAAGCCAGGCTTCGCTTGATATGCTAGAGAAGTAAGTAATTGGAGAATCTTACAATCACTCAAAAATCAGTCCTCCATTGTATTACATTGTGTGCCCAGCAGTTTTAGCATACAGCTCCAACCATTTATATAGAAGATGGTGTGCTAGATCCCACTAACTGTCATTTATTGTAGAGCACATTGCATATGATGTGAGTTTTGGTGCTTATGAGGGCTTTCCCTAAAGCTGGGTGCTTAAGGCATTGTATAAATTTACTGAAGTGGAATGTTTCTGTGTGTTTTGCTGCAAGTAGTCTTTCATTTTGCAGTGTCTAGACATCAGTCCATTATGCCAAGTGGCAAAATTGTTTACATAAGTGCTTAAGTCTTAAATCTAAGTTTAATATGAGTAGCAAATTAAGGCAGAAGGTAATAAAATATTTCACTGGTTGAAAAAACTGCTTAAATTTTAGATTTTTAATAAGTGCAAGCATATAGTATGTTTAGAATCTGTCTGATATCGTGTGTGAGGGGAAATTACCTTAAAGGGCTATTTTCTCAGAACTGGAAAAACACACTGCAATGTTCATTTTACAGTACTGTGCCTGTGTTATTATCTTTATCATCTCAACCATTTAATCAGTGAAGATGCTGGGGTAGATGGGTCCTAAAAATAGCACCCTCACTTCTTCAGTGATTACGACAGTAACAGCTTCCTCAACATATTTAGCTTTTTTGGTTAGATGACGTCCAATGTTTCCCTTTTGAAATTATTTTTCATTTAAAAGTGTTCAATAAAATTAAAGGTTGAGCTTTTTTTCCCGACTAAATGGAGAGCCTGTACTATAGATCTAGTTCATTTAAAGAAGATTAAGACAACCGTGAGATGACCTTTGAGGGCTACACCGGGTTTACACAGCACACAGAACAGCCGTGGAACAGATTTTACGTGGAGACTTGCAGCTTATTGTTTATACCACATGCTGAGCAGGCGCAGGGATCTAGGCATGGCCCTCTAAGTGTAACAACTTGAAGTGATTTAACATCTATTTTCATTTAGATAATTCAGTGATAAAGCTATTTTTATTTGAAAAGGGTTATTTTATAGGAGATTGGACATTTATCATCTCTATGGTAAGTACTGATATACAGTGATGTTCATATAGGTAAACAGACAATAACCATACAAAGACACAAGTACAGGCTGCTAGATGTTAGAGTATGAAGCCTGGTATACATGGTTGTAAGATATGATTCATGTATGCTTATAAAGTGTATTTCCCCAATATATTTTTGTGAATGCTGCATGTGGTGCACAGAGAAAATAGACTAGACACCAAAACTGTACTTTACTCTGCATGGAATTGTGGCTGTTTAACAGCCATTCCATGTGCTGTGTAGACTCGGCCTTATGAAGCTTTGAGGATGGTAAGATTGTGAGGAGTTTCCTTCATCATCTTGTATGCGCTGACCCTTAAGGGCAGAAAATGTTTTACTTCCATCCTGCTATACACTCACTATTTGAGCTCGTGCAGTCTTTGTTGAGTATAATATTTTGGGCTGAATATTCAATTGCTAAAGATTTCTTATTAGAAACTTTTACTTGCACATGAGCCTATAATACACCAGTACTCTGAGTCCTAAAAGGGAAGCTGTACCCTGATCCCTAGTCATTCTGGGTACTGCAATAGTTGCTCCCTTTTCTTTCTCATATTGGATTCATTCTCTTGTGTATGACAAACTATGAGGGAGAAGGGATACCTCTCTTTTTCCTGGCTCTAGATGACTTGATTTACTTGTCTATCCATTTTCTGTTTCATTACGTTTTGTTTTAGTTTTTTATACAGTTGATCCAAGTTTATGATGTTATTTCCATTGTTATCAATGTTGACATGTCACTAATATTAGCTGATCCATCCTTGGACAAGTATGAGCCACAGTATGTACAAGTATACAAAAGATGAAACTTTGTAGGGTTCTCCTTTCAAGAAAACAACATAATTTGTTTGCTTTTTGTCCCATTTGTTGATTGGAGTAGTTATGTGTTACAGTGGCATGGTCCTGATAAAGTTGATAAGGTATTCCACTGATGGCGAAGCATGCCAGGGGTGGCACTGCACTTCTTTCTGCCACTTTGAGCCTCCATTGTTGGGCTACAGCAATACAAGTGGATGGGCTACAGCAATACAAGAAGGCCTCTGGGAAAAGGTTAGCAAGGAGCAACTATGTATTCCCATTCCCCCGACACTTGGCTTGCATGGGCTAGGTCCTAGAGAGAAGGTACCCCTTGTCATTACTGAGTCCTATCTGTAGAGAGAGAGTGAGAGAAAAAAAAGTCAAGAAAATTAGTGTCAACCAAATAAAATAATGGATCTCTGAGAGTTGACAAAATGTCTATCTGTTACTGCTATACTATTAACAAATCACAAAGCAATTAAAGAAACAGAGAAAGAAGCATACCATTGGTCTCTTCTGAATCAACAGCCATTTCACCTGGTATTTGGCACAATTGGTTATACTTAACCTCTACTTCCTGAAATCAGATAATTATGAAAAACTTAGTTCGACAGATAAAGTAAATGGAAATGTATGTTTTATGTGCTGTTAAGGCAATACTCTTATTTTTTTCAAAGATACACAGCTTCTGTCACAAATACGAAATACACTGTTTTTTTGTTTTTTGTTTTGTTTAGGATTTTCCCTCCTTTCGCCCCAACTGTATCTGGCCAATTACCCCACTCTTCAAGCCATCCCGGTAACTGCTCCATCCCCTCTGCCAAGCCGGGGAGGGCTACAGACTACTGCATGCCTCCTCCGATACACGTGGACTCGCCAGCCGCTTCTTTTCACCTGACAGTGAGGAGTTTCGCCAGGGGGACGTAGTGCGTGGGAGGATCACACTATTCCCTCCAGTTCCCCCTCCCCCTCGAACAGGCACCCTGACCGACCAGAGGAGGCACTAGTGCAGCGACCAGGACACCCACCCACATCTAGCTTCCCACCCGCAAACACAGCCAATTGTAGGGACGCCCAACCAAGTACTTACAATTTTTGTAAGAAAGAAATCCAAAAGCAGCAACAAATGTGACATGCACAAAATGTAAATTTCCAGACTCCTGATTAATGTTGTTAAATTACATACACCATTGACATAGGGCTCTACATACTATTACGTAGTTAACTGGACCTAGACAGATGTTAATATCCATGCTATATGGATGACATCTGCAACTTTTATATATCTTTAACTATAGCTGTTGTTTTCCATTTTGCTTTGAGCATCAGAAACCATAATATTTCAAACTATCAATTTTGTTCACACCATAACAAACTGAGACTTTGATTGATCAAGACAGATGACTGATAAAACATATTTTTAAATTTGTTCTTAAAAGTTCTTAAAATGACAATCTTCTTAAAGTATAATTTAAGCTGAAATCCATGATTTTTATCCATTAACAAATCATTATTTCATGCATCTGGACCATGGAATCAGGTTACAAACTACTAACTGGCATCTTTGTCAAGGCTGGAGATGCTATCCAGTCTCCATTTACCGCTGCTGAAATTTTTTGACTGGTTCACAAGAGAACTGGTACAGCAGAAAATAGGTGTTGGAAACAACTCCAGCAAGAAAAAAAAGTTTTCAATCTGATGCTGATGTGGCAATGCTTCCATTGGACAGACAATAGGGCTGTAGAACAGTGCTGAAATATAGTTTGATGAAGTTTTTAATTCATTAGACTGCCTGTGTTAGCTTTGGTCCGAGGATCACATTTTTACAAGGGTAGGAAAGGTACAACTGAGCTGATGGCAAACAAGCAACAATGGCTGCTACACCTTGTTTGTAGTACGACAAAATCAGTGTGCAAAAGATCTTTTATGCAGTGCACCCTACATCGAACTGTATCAGAACACTGTTCTACTGTAATAGTGACTGCCTGTCCAACAGAATCGCCACATCATCTCATTTCAAATGATTAAAACAACAACTTGTTAATGGAGAACAAAACGATTTTGATTTTCTTTTATTTCAAATCAGCTGATTTCAGCTTTAAGATCCATTTGTACAGATGATTTGTTAAAGAGGCCAAGCGACTTAATCAACAGTCACCAGCCATAATACCTTTAGATGCTGCAAGTTGGCCTGTAGGAGGCGCAGGTGAGTCATAAGCTGCCGGTTGAGGTTAGGACCGCTGCCCCCTGTTTGTGAGGAGGACAGTAGCTTCTTCAGGTCAATCGCCACATCTCCTGCCATTCTGCCGTTATCAGTGTTGCTCTCCTCGGACCCCCCACACCATTCAAACACAATGTAGCTACCTGAAGGCGCACGCAAAATGGAATGGAATGAGTTTCTCATAAAAAAATTAAAAAAAAAAGTAAATTATAGCTTGGCATTATCAATAGTTTTTTTTTAAAAATATGAAGCCAATTGGTATAGTGGGCAGAGGAAAATCTCAATAAAAAGAAAGTTCACAATATTTAATCACTGTTTTTCATTAACTTGGAAAAAGAAAATCCTCACCATTGCTTTCAGCTGTATCATACAGCCCTTTATGTCCAGCTGGGAGCTCTGAGTCCTCTTTCTCTGGATTCTTCTCAGCACTCTCACCAACTACAGTAGATGGCCCTACTGATCTGCTGCTATTCTCAGGGCTCCCAAGCGACACGGTCCTCTGTAGACATCCAGGGGTCCTCACCCTTCTTTCCTTACTATCCTCTGTTTCCTCTCTCTCTTCTTCTTCCTCCCCCTTGCTTGCAATGTGGTTGAGAAGGACCTGCTTCAGCACTGCCACTAGGATTCACAGAATTAAAAAAAAAAATCCCCATTAATACATCATTTTAACATATTTCTTGTTACCTCCAAGCATGATTCAGCCTTGAGTATGTAACGGTAATGCACTAATATTAGCAGTGAGGAAAGAGGTCACTGAAATATCAAGCAAATATCCCTTTAACATGTATTGTTATTCTAAACAACTGGTGGCAACATTGGACTAATTCTTTTTTTTTAAAAAAATTTTGTGGATTTTTCCCCCCTTTTTCACCCCAATTGTATCCGGCCAATTACCCCATTCTTCCGAGCCATCCTGGTTGCTGCTCCACCACCTCTGCCAATCCAGGGAGGGCTGCAGACTACCACATGTCTCCTCCGATACATGCGGTGTCGCCAGCCACTTCTTTTCACCTGATGGTGAGGAGTTTCAGCAGGGGAACATAGCGCGTGGGAGGATCAAGCTATTCCCCCCGTTCCCCCTCCCCCTCGAACAGGTGCCCCAACTGATCAGAGGAGGTGCTAGTACAGCGACCAGGGCACATACCCACATCTGGCTTCCCACCCGCAGACACGGCCAATTGTATCTGTAGGGATGCCCGACCAAGCCGGAGGTAACACGGGGATTCGAACCGGCAGGACCACTTCTATTAACTATGGGACCTACATGTATTTAGAGCTTCTTCGGCTACGGAGGATGGTATGCCAAAGAGGTTTTGCTCATGGTTTTCAATGGCAATGCCTTGGCGTGACCTCTCCTGGAGAAAGGGTAGTTTGTCTGCCAGCTCGTCTTCTAGGAAGGCCGCAAATTCCTCCCCGTAAACCTCTTCATCCTCTCTGTCTGCCATGGCTGACCCCTCTTGCTCGTCTTCTGATTTTATGTCCTCGAAAGGATTGATGTCTGATGGCTGAGCTTGAAGACCGGGAGAGGAACTGGTGTCCTTATCTGGGACAGAGAGGAGATTTATTTTCATGACAAAAATCCATATCTTTATTCTTCAGAATATTTCTTCTTGAGCAAGAAGGTGATGTTTTATTGTGGCAGCAAATTGCCACATTATGTTCAACTCAAAATCATCTGCGAATCAGGGTTACCTGGAGAATGGATAATTGTGGACTCTGTGCTGCTATAATCTTTGCTAGGTTTCGGCATGTCAGCATTGATGATCTCAATGGTATCCCGTTCAGCACTGACACACACACACACACACACACACACACACACACACACACACACACACACACACACACACACACACACACACACATACACACACACACACACAAAGTTCACATTTAGAACACTTAAAACAAAAAAAGGACAAGGTGATAGAGCAACAGCCAAAGTGCCTGCATCAATGAACTCACTCAGACTGATCTAGAGGTATCCTGTTGTGTTTGGACTTCATGGCATCGGCACACTGCGTGATCAGACACTGCCACCTGGATGGAGGAAAGTCACACAACAGGATCAGAAAGCAGAACAATGTGACCCGATGAATCAACTGTTTGAGATGCAAGACTTACGTCCTCTGCTCTGAAACACTCTGTGCCATCAGCTCATAGATCTGAGCCCCGTTGTCAGACATAGACAGCACGAAGAAGGACTTGTTGTCTGAGGATGAAAAAATTAAAAAAAAAATTCCTTTCAGTCATTGAGTATTCCACTACACTGAGTGCAAATCAACATCAGATTACCTTTCTCTGTCCTATAATTAATTCACCAGGCCAAACAGAATCAAGTCTTTTACCTAGAAAATACCTGAATTTCAATGTAATTTTAATTCACTTTAATTTGCATGTAACTTCAAATCAATTCTCAATTTTCCCATAAATGGAATATGGTTTGCAGACAGCTTTAAAAAACACAAGTAAATCTACACATCACACCCCATGCAAAGAAGCACTAAGAAATCTGCAAGTTGTCAAGACTAGATGAGAAATTAATATATTTTTGAGTGACTAGTTCTTACCAGTGGCCACAGGGCGCACCATGACAGTATTGAGTTTGATGATGGGACTGAAGATGTGCTTGGTGTCAGCGGTGCCTGCCAGATTCTTGCTGTGGCACTTAAGCACTAGACGCTCATCTTGTTTCTGAAGGAGAACTAGAATATCCTCCAATAGGATTGTGTATAGCTCTGAAACAAAATGGAGATGAAACTGGCACGTCATTGCAAGACATCAATATTGTGGTACAGTGCAGTAACACACACACACACACACACATTCATGTTTTAATTCTACCATAATGTACATACATACATACGTACATACATAGACAGATAGATACATACATAAATAGAGAGATACATACAAAGATACCGTATTTCCCAGACTGTAAGTTGCTGTTTTGATTTGTCTGGCTGGTCCTGCGACTTATATTCCAAAGTGACATATACGATGTAATTTTGCCAGACGAATACACTGCATTTCAACTAAGGCCACTAAATGGCAATGTTTAATCTTGTGACTCGATTGAAAAGACAGTGCCGCCATGTAAAAGCGACTTATACACTGAAGCAACTTATACATGTTTGTTTCCTCACAGCAACACGTTTTTTGTTGAGTGCGATTTATACTCCCATGCGACTTGTAGTCTGGGAAATACGGCAGACAGATAGATACTAGGGGTGGGACGATTCACAAATCTCATGGTTCAATACGTCTCACGATTCAGGGCTCATGATTTCGATTCAATACAATAGTGGATGCCTTGATAAGCGAGAGACAAAACACCATTGCAGTTCTCTATTTTTCATTTATTTTAAGAATTAGAATTAGCCCCAACATTTTGGCATTATCAAGGCACGTATTCAAATGTAATGCAAGTGCAAAAGTTCTAACTAAATTTTGTGCCATCTTTTCTTGTTGTGTAACAGTTGCTTTACTTTAAATCTCTGGCAAACGGGTCGGACCTTTTAGTCAACTGGTTAGTGCAGACCCAGGTTTGCATCCCGGCTGCAGCGGATTCCCAGCTGCCTCCTGAATTCGCTACAGTACTAAAGTTGTTAAAATGTTAATTTTGGTGTCAGTCGTTTCCTAACGGATATACTAACATATGAAATGCATTAATATATCAACTGGGTATTTACCTTGACACAATATAGAGTTTAAAAACCATAGGTGGTAATTTTGACTGCCCATGGTCGTTTTAGGTAGGAGTGAAATCCCAGTCCTAATAACACACGATCTCGCGAAATGGGGAGCATCTCGAACCGTGAAGACCATATCGTACAATTCGGAACTCGATCCAGTATCGTCCCACCCCTAATAGATACATACATAGATAGACAGATACATACATACATACATACATACATACATACATACATACATACATACATACATACATACATACATACATACATACATACATACATACATACATACAGATCAGATCAGATCATATTTGATTGATCATATTTAAGGTTATGGGAAATAGGTTTTGAATGTGCTTTGACCGTGCCACTTAAGGGAGTCGCATTTTGCATTTTCTTCTCCAAATTTCGACCTTGGTGCAAGATATTTGTGAATGTTCAAATACAATAGTTTGTAAATTTCATAAAGACAAAATTACTACCTCGGATTTTTCATGGGTATTTATTTGCTGTGGGTAGTATCTGTAATTATCTGGCTGTTCTTTTATTTGTGGATCAAATTAGAAATAAGATTGTTCATAATAACCAGTAAACCCAAGTGCAGTGTGCATCTAACTTCATATTTTGGAGGGAATAGTAATTCAAAGTAATCAAAATTGCTGTAAAATGGGCAATTAAATGTTCTTTTCAAATTCACTTTACTGATCAGTCCTAGTCAAGTCTATTTAGTGAATGCCTATTTTATATAAAGAATTAATGTTTTATATTGTCTGTGTTTCTATGTAAACACTACTTTTGTTCACACATACCAATGGTTTTGTCTTTATTGACCTTCCAGGAGAGAGGTCCTTCATGTACCATCTTCCTCTTGGTCAGATCCAGATTCTGTAAAACACCAAATTTTACTTGGAGTATGTCAATATACTGTAAAGACAGTCTCTACTAATACCAGTGAAAACTCTCTCTCTTATTCAGGATTGAAGCTTGACCTGTAATGTATGATAGAAAGACGAAAAAGTCACTTTGTTTGACATTGTATTCTTACAATGAATTTGTCTTCTGTATTTAACCCATCCTATTCTATAGGAGCAGTGGGCAGCTGCAGTGCCCGGGGACCAACTCCAGTTCTTCTTTCCATTGCCTTGGTCAGGGCACAGACAAGAGTATTAACCCTAACATGCATGTCTTTTTGATGGTGGGAGGAAACCAGAGCACCCAGAGGAAGCCCATGCAGACACAGGGAGAACATGCAAACTCCACACAGAAATGACCTGGGACGGCCTGAGGTTTTAACCCGGGACCTTCTTGCTGTGAGGCAACAGTGCTAACCACTGGGCCACCACAGCCCAGTGATTAATGTGTATTGTAACCCAAATATCCATCCATCCATCCATCCATTATCCAAGCTGCTTATCCTAACCGGGGTTGCGGGATGCTGGAGCCTATCCCAGTAGTCACTGGGCGGCAGGCAGGGAGACACCCTGTACAGGCTGCCAGTCCATCACAGGGCTGACACACACACCCTTTCACACCTAGGGACAATTTAGTATGGCTAATTCACCTGACCGACATGTGTTTTGATTGTGGAAGGAAACTGGAGCACCTGGAGGAAACCCACGCAGACATGGGGAGAACATGCAAACGCCACACTGAGCATGACTTGAGATGATCCCCAAGGTTGGACTACCCCGGGGCTCGAACCCAGGACCTTCTTGCTGTGAGGTGACCGTGCTAACCACTGTGCCACCTTGTATCCAAAATAAATTGAGAAAAATCAAGAAGATGGCTTTCGGTTTTTCATAGTATTGAATGCATCAAAGAGGATGCTTATGTTAGGCATATGACCCTCAGAAAGAGTCAGAGGTCAGAATGGGTCAAATGCTGGTGTTTTCCTTACCTTGAACTCTAAGATCATGGGGTTCTCACTCTGCTTTAGAGAAGAAAGGTCCAACCTTCTCTGATATTCCTCCAGCCTCTGTTTGAGAAAGCAGTGCGCCAAGATGTCACTTGCTTTTGCGACATGACAGTGTGACTTCACGGCAGGCAAGTGCATACTCTGGCATAAGTATCCTACCTGTTTATTCTCAGCCTCCTTGACAGCCTGATTGACATGGTTAAGGATCTTCCTACAACATTCTCCTGCCCTTTTCACCTTGTCCGTCTCTTCAGGGTCCTCTGTGGAGATATCAAAAACAGACACACATAAACCCCATATAAATCAACCAACAATCTTTTGTTCTCACCAGTGAATGATCCAAAAGTCATAAAGCCACATCCAGCAGACTTAACTAACTCTACCTGTGTACTTGGCTATACTTCCCAGCAGAAGTGGATATTTAGTCAGTCTCTGCATTTCTATGGGAATGATGTCTTTAAGCTGCAGCCGGCGACACAGACGGTTACTCTCAGCTTCCTATGGGAAGAGATAAAGACAGAGAGGGCCATCAATATCATCAAACCAAATTAGGTTCAGTTCATGAAATGGATTTAAGCCAAGCAACAATCTCACTCGGTGTAAGGTGCAAAAAGACTATCATCAATCACTAAATTGCAGGATGACAATGGAAAATTATTATGAGAATAAGAATTACTTGTTGATGGAAAAATACAAAAAATCAGCTTCTGCAACACTTGGAACACACAACCTCTATATCAACACATCAACTTATCCAGTTTATGAGAACGTAAAAACCTTGTGGCATTATTGAGGATGGTAAAAAATAGCATTACTTTTTAATTTATCTTATTCACACCTGGAAAGATAAGTATAGACATGAAAACATAAAGGTGTGCTTTTTTAAATTTGGATGCATTACTGATGTTGGCTCCAACTCTTACACTCTCCATGAGGCTATGAAGGTGAATGGGGCCTCACCCCCCCCCCCCAATTGTACTTGGCCAATTACCCCACTCTCCTGAGCTGTTCTGGTTGCTGCTGCACCCCCTCTGCCGATCCGGGGAGGGCTGCAGACTACCACATGCCTCCTCCGATACATGTGGAGTCACCAGCTGCTTCTTTTAACCTGACAGTAAGGAGTTTCGCCAGGGGGATGTAGCGTGTGGGAGGATCACGCTATTCCCCCCAGTTCCCCCTCCCCCCCAAACAGGCGCCCAAACCGACCAGAGGAGGCGCTTAGTGCAGCAGCCAGGACACATACCCACATCCGGCTTCCCACCTGCAGACATGGCCAATTGTGTCTGTAGGGACACCCAACCAAGCCGGAGGTAACACGGGGATTCGAACCAGTGATCCCCGTGTTGGTAGGCATGGAATAGACCACTATGCTATCCAGATGCCCCAGGGCCTCATTTTTTTATCTAATTTGTCCAGTATATTTCACAATCTTTAATCTAAAGACCATGGTGAAAATAGATTGACCTGCATAAAGGAGGTAAACCGCTGGTCTTTCTTCTGCTTGGACTTGATAAGTTCCAGAGCAGAGGGTTGGTTACTACAAAAGGTTCCTACTGCCTTCTTGATTTTCCCCTCTTCCTCACCACTGAACTGGAAGACAAACACATAGGAGGGAGAAAAAAGAAAAAGCATTTAGCTTGTGCCTCAATAATGTTCAATTTGTAGATCACATTACCAGCAGGGAATGTAAAGGTAACAGCCAGAGCAGGCAAACTTTTTTTTTATTTCATACTCATAATACAAATATTATAAGAAATAGAAGATGAAGATACAGAGAATGCAGTTTCATGAGAGAGAAGGAGATTTGAAGTTTTTGTTGAAGACCTTATTGTGTAGTTTGATTTTTGAGAGAATTATATTACAATAACATTGGCAACACAAAAGGTTGTAATCTCTCAAGATTTACGTTAATTAGATTTTGTTAAACAATTTGTCATTATTTGTAAAAGGACATTTTACTCTGTTTAATGTGCTGTCAACTGTGGCCTCTCTCACCCATGCCAGGAGATCATCTCCAATATGGCCGATCACGGACGTCTCTGTTCTCTTCCTGATGGCTGTCATGTGCTCTGTTACTGAGACTATAGGGCAAAGGAAGGAAAACTCTGAAATACAAATCCTTTTTACATCTCATTGCTGTTATTCTCAATGCCAATTCTTTTGCCTTTTGTTTTTTATTGTGCATATGCAGTAAAATTTCACTGAATCGCTGAATTGGTAAAGAACTCATTCATTCAACCATCTATCCATCAATGTAGAAAATGTAATAAACACTAACTATTGGGATTAACACATACTGTACAAAATGACAGTTAAACTGGTTGAAAACTATGATGTTTATAGCGCGCCTGCTTGTAAGAAACTGGAGCATTTTCTACATGTGATGTGAATCTGAAGTTTACACGTAAACACATGAAAATTAGGAGATTACATGAGTTTTTTGGGGTTTTTTTGGGGGTTTTTTTTGAGGGGATTCCCCCCCATTTTCTCCCCAATTGTATCCAGCCAATTACCCTACTCTTCCGAGTTGTCCCAGTTGTTGATTCACGCTGCAGACTACCAAATGCCTCCTCCGATACATGTGGAGTTGCCTGCCGCTTCTTTTCACCTGACAGTGAGGAGTTTTGCCAGGGGGACATAGCATGTGGGAGGATCATGCTATTCCCCCCAGTTCCCCTTCCTCCCTGAACTGGCGTCCCATTCGACCAGAGGAGGAGCTAGTGCAGCGACTAGGACACATGTCCACATCCAGCTTCACACCTGCAGACAGGGCCAATTGTGCCTGTAGAGACACTCGACCAAGCCGGAGGTAACACGTGGATTCGAACTGGCGATCGCTGTGTTGGTAAACAACGGAATAGACCGCTATGCTACCTGGATGCCCCGATTACATAAGTTTAAAGTCTGTATGCAAGGTGTGCAAATGCACCAGTGAGTATGTTTACATTTAGGTTGAAACCAAAGTTGCAGAGAAGAATGTAGGAGTGGTGCAGGATATGTATGAGGGAAGTGTGACAATGGTGAGGTGTGCGGTTGGAATGACAGATGGGTTCAAAGTGGAGGTGGGATTACAACAAGGATCGCCTCTAAGCTGTTTCTTGTTTGCAATGGTAATGTAGAGGTTGACGGACAAGATCAGGCAGGAGTCTCCGTGGACTATGATGTTTGCGGATGACATTGTGATCTGTAGTGAGAGGTTGAGGAGAGCCTGGAGAGGTGGAGGTATGCACTAGAGAGAAGAGGAATGAAAGTCAGTACAAGCAAGTCAGAATACATATGCTTGAATGAGAGAGAAGACAGTGGAATGGTGAGGATGCAAGGAGTAAAGGTGGCGAAGGCGGATGAGTCTAAATAATTGGGGTCAACTGTCCAAAGTAACGGGGAGTGCGGAAGAGAGTGCAGGCAGGGTGGAGTGGGTTGAGAAGAGTGTCAGGAGTCATTTGTGACAGAAGGGTACCAGCAAGAGTTAAAGGGAAGGTTTACAAGATGGTTTTGAGACCAGCTATGTTGTATGGTTTGGAGACAGCGGCACTGACGAAAAGACAGGAGGCAGAGCTGGAGATGGCAGAGTTGAAGATGCTTAGATTTCCGTTGGGAGTGACGAAGAACGACAAGATTAGGAACAAGTATAGAGGGACAGTTCAGGTTGTACGGTTTGGAGACAAAGCAAGAGAGGCAAGATTGAGATGGTTTGGACATGTGTGGAGGAGAGATGCTGGGTATATTGGGAGGAGGATGCTGAATATGGAGCTACCAGGGAAGAGGAAAAGAGGAAGGCCAAAGAGGAAGTTTACAGATGTGGTGAGGGAAGACATGCAGGTGGCTGGCATGACAGAGAAAGATGCAGAGGACAGGAAGAAATGGAGATGGATGATCCACTATGGCAACCCCTAATGGCAGCAGCCAAAAGCAGAAGAAGAAGACTATGTGTTCTGTTCGTGTTTTCAACTGCTGCCATCACTAAAGTCACCAGTTAACATGGCCACTCATTAAACCGAAAAACAGGGATGGCAGGAGTCTTTCCTTCTCTAAATACCTTAAATTCTGTTTATTTAGCATGGCATAACGTAGAAAATGATTGTCAAACAAATCTATGTTGAACAACAACCAGTTATGTCCACCTACCCACAGCGCCCCCCAGCTGCATATCTGCAGTAGATGCATTGCCGCTGCTTTATTACTGCACAGTGCCAAGTATACACAGTGCTAAAACCACAGATGAACGATTACTCTACAACTATGCACAGTGTCGGCAAGTGGTTTTGATAGGGGACTAGTTGGCTATTCTGTGAAACCTCTAGTTAATAGTTGATAAAAAGACTTGGCAAGACTCCCTTGCATTTTTCAAGTTTATCAGCTTTCTATAAAAACTGTCAAGGGAGTCATGTCATGTATCCAGTCATGTTTTTTTCTATTCTTTATTTGATAACATTTAAAAAAATAAGTTCTGTATGCAATTGATTATGATGTACTGTATGTACGCTCAGTGACTGCTGGGATAGGCTCTAGCATCGCCGCGACCCTGATGAGGATAAGCGGCTTGAATAATGGATGGATGGATGGATGGATGGATGGATGGATGGATGGATGGATGGATGGATGGATACTGTATGTTCAGTTTGCTATGGTACATGGACTAAATTGGTAAATTGCTTCTTGTTTAAAATCTCCCCAAAAACATGACTTTTTGCCATGTTGCTGTTGTTGAAACAACATCCTGTTCACTGCATCTGGTGACAGAAGTTTATTCATACTAGCAAATTGTTTGGGTGAGATCCTTGACATAAATACACAGTCATGAACACAATGTTTTAAAGGAGAAACAAATTAAGAACATCCAGCATTGTTTAAAAAAGGTATCTATGAACCTATCTAAATACCCAATAAGTAAGTAAAGAGTTATTTTGTTCAGTCTAAATTCCTGTGGGTTATCTTAGCACTGTTGAATATCATAGTACTTGTATGTGTCATGGAGATTACCATGGAGCTGAATGATCTCGTCTAGGTTGGTGAAGATGTGTTTGATATCTTCTGGGGGCAGGATGCTGTCTCTGTTTAGCCTCTGATAAAACACAGAGTCTAGCACCTTCAGCATCCTTAGGTGGGCTCGCTCAGTGTAGAGCAGCTCTAAGAATAGATACAAAATCACAAGTAAACATGTAGATGTATGCAAACACACAGACAAAAACAAATACACAAACATATACAATGTCAACTGGCATGTTCTGGTCAATGTCATAAAATCCTCTTTGTCCAAATTCTCAAATGAATTTAGTAAATATTCTGTTTTAAAGAATCTTAATGCTATAACTGATTGGAATAAATGGAGATTTTTGTCAATGCTTTAACAAATCTCGACAGTAAAATGGCATTTGCATCAAGAGGGATTATTGTGGATATTCATACTCATCCTTCATGCTTTCCATTTTGTACTTAAAACTTCCTGATGATTGTAGAAAAAAAAAGAAAAAGAAACCATTAATGGGGCAACAGGCATCTGTGGTCTCACCATTGATGACTTCCTGCCTCTTGATTTCTTGTGGCGTTAGATTTGCCAGGACCTCTCGACTAACCAGCCGCTGCCAGTTCAGTGGGTCCTCTTTGCTCTCAACCTCTGTTCCCTGGTCATCCTCACTCTGGACCTCTGGTGAGCCCACCACACTCAACCCCTCCACCCTAGAACCAGCAAATGAAAAAGAGGCAAAATAAAAAACAATGACAATGAATGAGAGGAAGGAGTGAGATGTGACAGAAAGGAGACTGAGAATTCTGCACTATTTCACGATCTGTGTACATGAGCATGGGTAGGTGGGTGGGTGGATAGACAAAGTAATGCAGAAATACAGCTTGATTATAGATAAATTTACAATGCATCTCCAGAATGAGGATGTTTATTTTTAAAACAAAGGTTTTTCCACATGATCTAGTCCTCGCCACTCTGAAGACCCACTAAACAATACCTATGAAACCATGAAAGGCTGTTTGTCTCAGTGACAATTTGGCATTCAATGCTAAGTAATTCCTGCTAAGCAGAGATTCAAATTTGACATGTAAGGGTCCACAGGTCAATTTTGGTCAACCACAAACACTTTTACGGCTTCTTGAGGGTTTCAAAATGTAACAACATCTTCTCAATCTGAACTAATCCATATTTATATTTTCCAATATTTAATGCATGAGCATAGCAGACAACAAAAATGAGAGAAACTTTTGTTCGTGAACCTGCAAGTGTCCTGTTCCTCCTCTTGCAATTGGTCCAAGGTGCAGGGACTGAAGTCAAAGTGGGTGCTTGGTGAGTTGGCATCAGCATCCTGGCTGTCTCCAGAGTGCAGACTGTCACTCTGTCTGGGTGGAAAGGAAGTTGGAGTGAAACCTGTAGATGAGAGAGGAGGATAGTTAATGGATAAGTTGTAGAAAATAGAATACAGACCAAACTGATAATATTTCAAGTGTAGAGCCCTAATTCAACAAGCTTTTTTATCTTGTTTGATGATTTCTCTATTTTTCAACAGCCTGACAGTCCTATATCCCTAACCTTACCTGAACAATAATCACAACACTAGGATTAACCTGAGTGTTCAAAGTGGAGGGTATTTTCTTGTGAATATAAACAGTCAAAACAGTCTAACTGCTCAGTTGGTTTGAGTAGTTTTAGCCTGCATGTAAATCTTACAAGTGCATTCAGTCAACTAGACTTGTCAAAGCCCTATATAAACCCTCATATCTCAGATATCAGCACTGATGTTTAAAATACATTTCATACCAAACTGATTAAAAAAGAACAGAATTAGCATATGCTAACCTATGATTTTTATCAAGTGTTCAATTACATGAGTAGATTATTTAAAGCTGCAACGATGAGTTTAGGATCAGTTTTTGTTGCCTTTATGCAACCCAGTGGACAAAAGTGGTAGTGTTTTGCAGAAGAGTGACTTCCCTGGTGAAAAAAATCTATGTTAATCCTCTGGTAGCTTGTGCACTTGTTTTGGATAGAAGAGTGAGAAATGTAGTAGTGGTGTTTGCAAGATATACAGCGATGAGGTAATGTATCCCTAATTGGTGATATGTGTCCCATCTGTGAGCCATAAATCGTTTCATCAGATTTTCCGTGGCGTTCGACCCAGAGACTGGCATTCAGAATCATCCATCCATCCATTATCTTAACCGCTTATCCTGCTCTCAGGGTCGCAGGGATGCTGGAGCCTATTCCAGCAGTCATTGGGCGGCAGGCAGGGAGACACCCTGGACAGGCTGCCAGGCTATCACAGGGCGCACACACAGACACACACACACACACACACACACACACACACACACACACACACACACACACACACACACACACACACACACACACACACACACACACACACACACACACACACACACACACACACACACACACACACACACATTCCTAGGGACAATTTAGTATGGCCAATTCATCTGACTTACATGTCTTTGGACTGTGGGAGGAAATCGGAGCCCCCGCAGGAAACCCATGCAGACACGGGGAGAACATGCAAACTCCACACAGAGGACAACCTGGGATGACCCACCAAGGTTGGACTACCCCAGGGCTTGAACCCAGGACCTTCTTGCTGTGAGGTGACCGCACTAACCACTGCGCCACCGTGCCGCCACTTCAGAATCATTATATATTAATATCTAATCTTCTCACTAATACTCTCATTTGATTATATTGATGATATTGAATCAAAATTGAAGAGACTGATAAATAAATCAGTGAAAATGTCTTCATAGAAGCTTTAAAATAGAACGAACTGCAAAAAATCTTTAAAAAGACACCTGTGAATGAAAGTGGTTGAACGGGGCAGTTTACCGGAGTCTGACTCTTGACCACTGTTATCTGTAGCCTGGCTGGTCGGGGAGCTGTGTGGAGTTGAGGTGGCGTAGGGTAAGGTGTGGGTGCTTGCATCTGAACAATCACTTGACTGGCTTCCTCGGACGCCGCCAGATAAAGAGTCTGGGTGTTCAGGGATGCTGTTGGCCGGCTGGGAGAGTTGCTTTGGGGAGCGCTGCTTGTTCAGCTCTATGGCCCTGCCAACTGTGATAAAAAAACAAAAACAAACTTTATGTAAATTAGATAAACATAAAAGGCCTGGGATCAAAACCCAAAACTCTCTCTCTCTCTTTTTTCCCTCCTTTTTCTCCCCAATTGTATCCGTCCAATTACCCCACTCTTCCGAGCCATCCCAGTCACTACTCCACCCTCTCTGCCAATCCGGGGAGGGCTGCAGAATATCATACGCCTCCTCTGATACATGTGGAGCCACCAGCTGCTTCTTTTCACCTGACAGTGAGGAGTTTCGCTAGGGGGACGTAGCACATGAAAGGATCACGCTATTCCCCTCAGTTCCCCCTCCCCCCTGAACAGGCACCCTGACTGACCAGAGGAGGCGCTACTGCAGCGACCAGGACACATACCCACATCTGGCTTCCCACCCACAGACACGGCCAATTGTGTCTGTAGGGACACCTGACTCAGCCGGAGGTAACACGGGGATTTGAACCGGCGATCCCCATGTTGGTAGGCAACGGAATAGACCGCTACGCTACCCGGATGCCCTAGAACCCAGAACTCTCTTGATGTGATGCAACAGTGCTAAACACTAAGTCACTGCGCTACTCATGCTAAAACACTACTAGCTCCTATGGGAAACTCATTGTCGAATTGCAAACCAGAACAGGGTTCAGTAGTTTTTGACCCACCTGAAGTTGAATCCACTCTACTAGGTCGCCTCGGCTGCCCAAGGATGTTGGGAAAGCGAGGCTTCCTCACCTTTTCTTCTCCCTCCTTCTCAGGCTTGATGCTCTTCACCTTGTTGACGAGAAACATGTTTCATTTCATAGGATGATGTCACTCTTGTTAAAAAGCTACAAGCCAACTTCAAAATATAGAAGTTTCTCAGGGAATGAAAACGATGGTGTCATTTTTCTCACATATAGTATATACCATATGTTATAGTTCCATATGTTTGTTCATCTCTTAGTACGTCTGTTTATTAATGGATGTCGTTAGGCTAGCTACTGTAGCTTGTGTGTGTGTGTGTGTGTGTGTGTTATTCTAAAGAAGAATCAGACCTTGATTTTTGGCAGAAAGTTGATTCGCAGTCGTTTCGGTTCAAGGCTGCGTGGCTCCTTCACTTTTACTCCGAGGTGCTTCATATAGGTAAGGATCACATACTGTATCGTTGAGCTGCGATACAAAAGGACACAGTGGTTTTTCTACAATTATAAACAAATGCTCAGGTCTCAATTTTTCAACTTTCCACTAATATTAAGTTTACTTTATTAACCCCCTTGGGGAAATTCATTTACTGCAAATTAACCCATCCTAGCTGTGATCTGTGGAGTTAGAAGCAGTGGGCTGCTGCCTTCATGCTGCGCCCGGGGACCAACTCCAGTTCTTTTCCCACTGCCTTCGTCAGGGGCACAGACAGGAGTATTAACCCTAACATGCATGTTTCTTTTGATGGGGGGGGGGGGAACTGGAGCACCCAGAGAAAACCCACCACTGACACGGGCAGAACATGCAAACTCCACTCAGGGGACAACCTGGGATGACCCCCAAGGTTGGACGACCAGGGGGTTTGAACCCAAGACCTCCTTGCTGTGAGGCGACAACACTAACCACTGGGCCACCGTGCCACCCACTTATAATGCCAAATATATGTGTATTGCACATTTCTGAACAAAATTATAACACACATTCAATAACACTAGGACAGCTATGGCGCATAATTATTTGTTTGTATTACACTCATCTATGTGTCTGTGAATGGTCTCATTCATCCAGGTCATGGTTATCCAAAGGAGTTGAATCAAGTGCAACTGGACTTGGTATATATCCATGAAGATGTTTCGCCTCTCATCCAAGAGGCTTCCTCAGTTCGTGCCTTTCTGACTAGACCAAGCTAGTCTGACTGGCTGGTGATGAGACTCAGAATTTATCCTCTAGGAGTCGTTGTCAGATGTCCATGGCTCTTTGTGATCCGATGTTTACCAACGCCCGTCGCTAACAGAGCCATAGATATGAGTGGCTCTTTTTGTGTACCGATGTTTGGCCGCGCCCGTCATTATCGGAGCTATTAATTTGCAGTTGTTTAGCAGCGACGGTCGTTGGGGGTGTTAGTTTCGACTTCATTGTTCAGTGGTCATGAGAGTCATTGGAGCCGTTAGTGATAGGTGGGAGATAGGTGCTGTCCTCGCTGTCCTTCGAGGACAGCAACGAACACATTTTGGACAGAGAAGATAGATGGTTTGAAAGAGGGGTGAAGGAAGCCATCTATGCAAAACTGGAAAAACCATCCCTCAACAGAGGAGGAGGTCTGCGACACCACCTATCTCCCACTTACAATGCCGTCCTTTCATCTCTACCCAGGAGACTCAAGAAGCCTGGCCTCCAAAAACAACAGTCGGTCACTAACAGCTCCAATGACTCTCATGACCACTGAACAATGAAGTCGAAACTAACACCCCCAACGACTGTCGCTGCTAAACAACTGCAAATTAATAGCTCCGATAATGACGGGCGCGGCCAAACATTGGTACACAAAAAGAGCCACTCATATCTATGGCTCTGTTAGCGACGGGCGTTGGTAAACATCAGATAACAAAGAGCCACGCATATCAATAACTCTGACAACGACTCCAAGAGGATAAATTCTGAGTCTCATCACCAACCAGTTAGACTAGCTTGGTCTAGTCAGAAAGGCACGAACTGAGGAAGCCTCTTGGATGAGAGGCGAAACGTCTTCACGGATATATACCAAGTCCAGTTGCACTTGATTCAACTCCTTTGGATACTCATCTATGTGCTTGGCACTCTTGGTGGATTTGAATTTGATAAACTTTAATGGACTCTTGGTGGATGTGCATACATCGATCCATGTTTTAATGGACGTCAAAGGTCCCGTTCAGAAATATTTGCATTAAATTCAAAGTATTTGTGCTTCATGCTTGCCCATTCACTCCTCCTTCCATATATCTCACTGACCAACGTCAGACACTTACCATTCAGTTACTGCCCTAAGTACGGCTTGAAGCTTGCAGCAAATTAAATGAACATTTTTTATTGACACTGACCTACCAATTTAAAAACATCCATTTCAAATAATAAATTTGAGGTATCAATTCAAGATAGCAACATTAATAAAAAATGTTTGTGTGTGTGTGCGCGCGCGCATGTGTGCGTGTGTGTTTTTTGTTTTGTGCGTGCATGCGTGTGTACGGTGTACAATCACTTGAAAAATTCTAAAAGCTGAGAGCAGTTTATCTGAATTGCAGGCTACCAACAGCAGAAATGTTAAAGAAATTAATCCCTCCTCACCTTTTTTCCTCTTCTGTAGGCTGTGATGTTAACCTGCAAAGAAAAAGAAACAGGAATCACACACACATAATAACATCATGTCACAGAGAGAGGGGCAGAATATGGCGGGAGGGACAGAAAGAATATGTGCATGGGGGGGCTGGGGTGGGGGGCCTAGATACTCACAGAATATCCTCGATCTTAGAAACAATGTGTTCAGCACAGGAGCATTCCTTCTCAAGTGCCAGGTGGTCATTTCCCCTCTCTGAGTCAAGCTTGGACAGCTCATCATCTGCTAGAGTCAGACCCATGCTGCGCTTCTGTCTACAAACACACACACACACACACGGTATTCACATCACTAATGACGCAACTAACAAAGACATTACTTTCTGTCTATAAACCCAAAGCATATGATGTGAGAAAGTACAGGGTCTGGTATGTGTATGTGTGCGTGTGTGTGTGTCCTTGCGGGTATGAGTGTCTACGGGTGTGTATTACCTGAAGTCCTCCAGGTTTTTGTTGAGCTCTGGTAGGAGTGTATCCTGTAACAGTTGTGTATACTGTTTACAGAGTTCCTCTGGGATTAATTCCAGCCTCCGCCGCTCTACATGCAATACACGCACACACACACACACACACACACACACAGATATGAGTAACACAGATGTAAGACAGATGATGCGAGAGCATTTTTAATTCAAATCTTCTTGCAAGCTCGTTGCAGACATACTGTATGCTACGGGATTAATAATCAAATCCTGGAATAAAAGTCTACATAAAAACATTCTGTTTGAATGTTAAAGGTAAAAAAAAAACAGTTTAGCTAGACCATGGCTCCATCTGAGATTTAACAAATGTCAGCATCTGTTGGGATGGGTTACAGGTATCAAACCACACCCCGCAGTTTTGTTTTGTTTTTGTTTTTTGTTTTACTTTTGGAATTGCTCAGTCTACTCTGGATAACACTCGCATCAACAGCAACCACGGAGGGGAGCAAGAGCACTAATTCTATAAACTAACTATAAAACTATATGAATTATCCATCCAGCTATCCATTATCCAAACCGCTTATCCTGCTCTCAGGGTAACTATATATATATATATATATATATATATATATATACACTACCGTTCAAAAGTTTGGGATCACATTGAAATGTCCATATTTTTGAAGGAAAAGCACTGTACTGTTCACTGAAGATAACTTTAAACTAGTCTTAACTTTAAAGAAATACACTCTATACATTGCTAATGTGGTAAATGACTATTCTAGCTGCAAATGTCTGGTTTTTGGTGCAATATCTACATAGGTGTATAGAGGCCCATTTCAAGCAACTATCACTCCAGTGTTCTAATGGTACAATGTGTTTGCTCATTGGCTCAGAAGGCTAATTGATGATTAGAAAACCCTTGTGCAATCATGTTCACACATCTGAAAACAGTTTAGCTCGTTACAGAAGCTACAAAACTGACCTTCCTTTGAGCAGATTGAGTTTCTGGAGCATCACATTTGTGGGGTCAATTAAACGCTCAAAATGGCCAGAAGAAGAGAACTTTCATCTGAAACTCGACAGTCTATTCTTGTTCTTAGAAATGAAGGCTATTCCATGCGAGAAATTGCTAAGAAATTGAAGATTTCCTACACCGGTGTGTACTACTCCCTTCAGAGGACAGCACAAACAGGCTCTAACCAGAGTAGAAAAAGAAGTGGGAGGCCGCGTTGCACAACTGAGCAAGAAGATAAGTACATTAGAGTCTCTAGTTTGAGAAACAGACGCCTCACAGGTCCCCAACTGGCATCTTCATTAAATAGTACCCGCAAAACACCAGTGTCAACATCTACAGTGAAGAGGCGGCTGCGGGATTCTGGGCTTCAGGGCAGAGTGGCAAAGAAAAAGCCATATCTGAGACTGACCAATAAAAGAAAAAGATTAAGATGGGCAAAAGAACACAGACATTGGACAGAGGAAGACTGGAAAAAAGTGTTGTGGACGGATGAATCCAAGTTTGAGGTGTTTGGATCACAAAGAAGAACGTTTGTGAGACGCAGAACAAATGAAAAGATGCTGGAAGAATGCCTGACGCCATCTGTTAAGCATGGTGGAGGTAATGTGATGGTCTGGGGTTGCTTTGGTGCTGGTAAGGTGGGAGATTTGTACAGGGTAAAAGGGATTCTGAATAAGGAAGGCTATCACTCCATTTTGCAACGCCATGCCATACCCAGTGGACAGCGCTTGATTGGAGCCAATTTCATCCTACAACAGGACAATGACCCTAAACACACCTCCAAATTGTGCAAGAACTATTTAGAGCAGAAGCAGGCAGCTGGTATTCTATCGGTAATGGAGTGGCCAGCGCAGTCACCAGATCTGAACCCCATTGAGCTGTTGTGGGAGCAGCTTGACCGTATGGTACGCAAGAAGTGCCCATCCAACCAATCCAACTTGTGGGAGCTGCTTCTGGAAGCGTGGGGTGCAATTTCTCCAGATTACCTCAACAAATTAACAGCTAGAATGCCAAAGGTCTGCAATGCTGTAATTGCTGCAAATGGAGGATTCTTTGACGAAAGCAAAGTTTGATGTAAAAAAAATCTTATTTCAAATACAAATCATTATTTCTAACCTTGTCAATGTCTTGACTCTATTTTCTATTCATTTCACAACATATGGTGGTGAATAAGTGTGACTTTTCATGGAAAACACAAAATTGTTTGGGTGATCCCAAACTTTTGAACGGTAGTGTATATAAATAAAACTATAGAAAATCAATCAAAAACTGTAAATACCACAGTCAAATTAGAACTACTGAAAAATATGAAAATATGTAACTGTGGTCTGTCTCTCTCAATAACGGTATTCACTCTCTGTCGCTCTCGCTCTTTCTCTCTCTTTCGATAAGTCACTCGCTCAAATACTCCTCTCCTCAATGGAAGAATATTGTAGCAAATTCAGGGGGCAGCCGGGAACCGCCGCAGCCGGGACGCAAACCTGGGTCACCATGGGCGACTGCGCTAATTAGTCAACTAAAGGGTCTGACCCGTTAGCCAATCGAATAGTGAGTCTACTCATTCATGATACACTAGCCCCTTCCTTCCGGAAGCGCGTCCCTGCACTTCAGCATAACTAACTCCCTCACGCCTCTGGGCGCACGCACTTCCCATGGCCTCGTGGTCTCACCATCCCACTTCTGACACCAATGTAGTGAGTTCAGGGGCAGCCGCGAAGCGCCGCAGCCGGGACGCGAACCCAGGCCTCCCGCACCACGGGTGACTAAGTTAACCAGCCGACTAAAGGGTCCGACCCGTTAGCCAATGGCTAGCGAGTCTAGTCATCCATGGTCGTTACACTACCCCCTCCTTCGGGAAGCGCGTCCCCGCGCTTCAGCATATCAGCTCCGTCACGCCTCTGGGCGCATACGCTTCCATTGGCCTCACGGTCTCACATCCCACTTCTGACACCAATGTAGCGAATTCGGGGGGTAGCCAGGAACTGCTGCAGCCGGGACACGAACCCGGGTCGCCCGCACTACCCCCCCACCTTCGGGAAGCACGTCCCTACACTTCAGCATATCAGCTTCCACACGCCTCTGGGCGCATGTGCTTCCGATGGCCTCACGGTGTCACTATCCGACTTCTGACACCAATGTAGCGAATTTGGGGGGCAGCGGAGAACCGCTGCTGAAGCCTGGAAGCGAACCCAGATCAACTGCACTACGGGCGCCTACTACACTAACAAGTAAACTAAAAGGGGACTTCCGGTTATGGCGAGGGATTAGGGGGTCGCACATCTCAAGCTTTGCAGCTACCGTGTAAATTAATCCTACAATACTAATCCGAATCTTGTCTAAAGTCACGCAATACGTGTATAAGAGTACCCAGAACTAAAATGTCAGGGAAAAACCCGAAAGAAAAGGCAAAGAGAGAAAAAGAGAAGGAGAAAAGGAAATCGCGACACGAGGAAGAGGCCGAGAAGGTTAGCGACGCCATGCAGGTTGAAAATATGGCTAACGAAGAAGACGACCACGAGGAAGATGACGAAATGTTAGACACAGATAAGAATAGCAACCTAGATATCATGAAAGCCATACAGTCTTTGAAAAGTGGACTTTACAAGAAAATTGATGGAGTGCAAGCGACAATTGCGGATGTAAAGAAACAAATACAGGAATGCACGGGCCGCATGGAACAGGCCGAGCAACGGATTTCTGACGTGGAGGACGACGTTAAGAAGCTAACACCCCGAGTTAGCACGCTGGAAAACACCGTCAAAAGCCTTACTGACAAAGTGGAGGACTTGGAATGCAGGAGTCGGCGAAATAACGTAAGGTTGGTGGGCCTACCGGAGAAAGAAGAGGGCCAGGATGCACCTGCATTTCTGGAGAAGTGGTTGCCGGAGGCTCTGAACATGGATCCGCGGGAGGGCTTGGTGGTGGAGCGGGCTCATAGAATCGGCGCTCCGGTAGACTCTCGCACGGGTCGTCCAAGGACATTGATCATGAGGTTCCTGAACTTTAAGGACAGGGAGCGAGTCCTAAAGGCAGCCAAAACCAAGGGACAGGTCCTTTACAAGAACACGCCGGTCCGTTTTCACATCGACCTCTCTGCTGGGGTGCACAAGATGCAGCGCGACTATGACCAGGTCCGGAAGAAGCTGAGAGACCAGGGGATCCACAAGCACAGAATCATCTTTCCAGCCCGGCTCCTGGTAACACACGACGAGAGACCCCACACCTTTCAAACCCCGGCAGAAGTGGAGCGGTTTATTCAATCCCTCGGATAAGGACTGATGCAGTAGGCTATTAAGCTCACTTTATTTTATTTTATTTCCATTTACACGAAAGATGTAGCTACGTGTTGCCATTTTGTTTTTGTTTAGGCTTTATTTTTCTACCTGGACAGGACGGAGTCTGGTTTATAGCTAGACTATTCAGCTTTTGTGGAATGCACTTAACCCTGAATGAGAGACAATGTCCAAGCACCAGCCGAAATGACATGGGCACATCCCAGTAGGCCTAGGCCTAAGGGACAGAGAGAGTCATCATCGGTTTATGCGCCTGTCGGAGGAAGGAAGGCCCAATGCATCGCGGACTCTTGTGACCAGGTTACAGACTTTTCCCTCTCCTCGTCTTCCAGTCTGCATGCACGGGTTCCAGGTTTGTGTATGTGCTCGGATGGTTAATTTTATATATGCCTACATGCTGTTGGCGTTGAACAGTTCATTAATGATGTTATGTGTGATTAGTATTTAGAAAAAGTAAGATAGCGAGCTAGAGCGAGAAGAAAAGAAAAGTTAGAGAAACTCGTTTTAGCGGTAGTTAAACGTGGGATGGGAGGGGATGTCCAGAGTTCATGGACTTTAGGTTCGTATGGGGTTGAGGGTGGGTTGTTGTGGTTTCATTTTATTATTTATTCTTTCATCAGTGGGTGTGGTTTGTCAAAGTACTTCTTCACTACGGTTCCTAATATAACATACCGGAATCAATGTCAGAGAGTTGCAAGGTAAAATTTACTTCGTGGAATTGTAGGGGTTTGATCAAACTCACAAAAGTGAAGCAGGTAATGAGCAGGATAAAATCCTTGAAATCAAAAATCGTTTTTTTACAAGGAACACACATGGTGGATGAGGACGTTCCCAAAATAGCAAGACGATGGCAGGGTCAAGTGTTGTCTGCTCCTTACACCACTCATGCTAGAGGGGTTATGATACTAATTCATAAATCGGTTCCATTACGGGTACAGCATGTAGTTAAGGACCCTGCAGGGAGGTATATTATAGTCCAGGGTAGGTTATTATCTGAAACCTTAACTTTGATAAATGTTTACGGCCCCAATGAAGATGACTCTAAATTCTATAATAGTCTGTTTTTGACTGCTTCAAATCATCCTGGGAAATACATAATAGCTGGCGACTTTAACTGTACGTTAGATCCTTCAAAAGACAGGTCAACTGGTTTAGATGATACCCACAGTAAGTCCAGAAAGACGATACACCAGTTTATGAAGGAATTAAATTTGTTTGATGTTTGGAGGCATGGTAAACCGAACGCAGTAGAATATTCCTGCTATTCCGGTACTCATAGAACTCACTCACGCATAGACTAATTTTTGGTTTCAGCGCTACTTGTCTCCAAAATAGATGAATGTCATTATAGTAGTATAGGTCTGTCTGACCACGCTGCAGTATCCTTGACCTATGAAGATAATAACTTAGTGTGCGACCCCCCGAGATGGCGTTTTCAACCCGGGTGGCTTGCGGATCCTACATTCATAGATTTCTTAGATAAGCAGATTGACCTGTATTTTGAATGTAACAAGTCCCAGACTTCTGCTAGCACAAGGTGGGAGGCTTTCAAAGCCTTTATCAGGGGCCAAATCATTTCCTTCACTAGTTCCAAGAAAAAGGCTACACGACTTGAAATGAAGACATTAGATGAGGAAATTAAAAAACTGGAAACAGAAATATATAATAATAGAAATATACCTACAGATGTTCATACAAGACTGCTACTGCTTAGAGCACAGTACAATGAACTGGCAGCTAATAAAGCGGCTGCTGATTTAATGAGACTCAAACAGTCCTACTATGATCAGGGGGAAAAGCCCGGAAAACTTCTAGCATGGCGCATTAAACAACAACAAACAGAAAGGTCTATTAATTGTATTGAAGTCCCAAGTGGTAGAACTATAGTGGACCCGACAGAGATTAATGAAGCCTTTAGAGACTTCTACAGGAAATTATACAGCTCTGAGTGCTCTCCTAATCTGGACACGCAAACACAATTCCTAGACAATCTTAATATTCCTAAAATTTCGGAAGAGGAAAGTAGAGTATTAGATCAAGATGTAACTGCATTGGAAATTGCAGAAGCAATTGGGTGTATGCAGGCTGGAAAATCAGCGGGTCCAGATGGCATCCCTATAGACATTTATAAAAAATTTCAAACCAAATTAATACCACCCCTCTTGGAGATGTTTCAGGAATCCTTTGAGAATGGTCTTCTCCCTACATCTATGAGGGGCGCCCTAATCACTTTACTCCCAAAACCGGGGAAACCAAATACAAAATGTGAAAATATGCGTCCAATTAGTCTCCTAAATTCTGATACAAAAATACTCTGTAAAATTCTTGCAAGAAGATTGGAGGATCTTCTACCTAGAGTAGTGGGAGAAGACCAGAACGGATTCATTCAAGGGAGACAGGGTTTTCATAACGTTAGACGAGTGCTCAATATTTTATACAGTCAGAGGGAGGCGCCTGACACGGCCTTACTTTCACTTGATGCAGAGAAGGCCTTCGACCGTGTTGAATGGCCTTATCTGTTTGAAGTGTTAACACGATTTGGCCTTGGGGATACATTTATCAAATGGGTAAGATTGCTTTGTACAGGGCTTACTGCAGAAGTTTTGACGAATAGTAAGGTTTCTAAACCTTTTAACATTTGTAGAAGTTGCCCTCAAGGGAGCCCTTTATCGCCTTTACTTTTTATCCTAGCGATAGAACCATTTGCTATGGAATTCGAGAGGGACATCTGGAGCACAGGGTAGCACTCTTTGCCGATGATGTGATATTAATGCTTAAAAATCTGCATAGATCTATCCCAGCGCTCCTAAGCCTTATTGAATCATTTGGGAAAATATCTGGTTATAAAGTTAATTACTCCAAATCATCTATAATGTTACTGAATGAAACAGAGAGGAAGAATGGTCTTGTTTATGCTTCTACCTTCAACCCAACAGACACATTTACATATCTGGGAATAAAAATTGTCCCTGAGGTGAATAAGATTGCTCAGTCAAATTATGAGCCCATCCTGGACGCTAGTATTGCTTCGATAGAGCGTTGGACATCCTTACCTATTTCAATGATCGGCAGGATTAATATCCTAAAGATGAATATACTTCCCAAATTTCTTTATTTGTTCCAGAATATCCCCCTACCCCCTCCTTCATCTTTGTTCACGAAAATCAAGAAACTGTTTACCAACTTTATTTGGCAAAATAAACGTCCTAGATTACGTCTATCTTTACTTTATCTACCATATGATCGAGGAGGCCTGAAATGTCCAAATATCCAATGGTATTACTGGGCAGCACAATTAAGGTTGATTATGTTTTACTTCTCATCTGGAAGTCCCCCAGCTTGGATTGATCTGGAAGCCTGCTCTGTTAAACCAGGCTTACCATTGCACCTGTATTTGTATTCAGCAGACCGTAAATATCTGAAGAAAAATACAGACAACCCTATAATATTGAATATGATTGATGTTTGGTTCGATGCTTGTAAGTATTTGAATATAAATATGTCCCGGTCACGCTTCAGTCCTATTTGGGGTAATGCTAATTTCAAACCAGGGCAAAATGATAGGGGATTTAAATTATGGGCTGAAAAGGGGTTAAGGAAAGTGCAAGACATGTACAGGGAGGAGGATGAAGTATTCATGTCCTTTGAGGAAATATCTACCAAGTATGACATTCCAAGGAATCATTTTTTCAAATATCTTCAGCTAAGGAGTTTTATATCATCCTGTCAAAGCCATTCATTAGACATTCCTACTATTTCTATATTAGAAGTTGCAGTAACAAAACACTGTTATGATAAAGGTTTAATTTCAACTATGTATGACTTATTTGTATCTGGATCTGATGAATCATCAGAGACAAAACTGAGATTATGGGAGGGAGATATAGAGGAGGAAATATCTTTAGAAGAATGGAGTGAGGCATGTAAAGAGGCCCAGAGACAGACAGTTAGCAGCAACCTAAAGCTTCTACAGTATAAATGGCTGATGCGTACATAT
Organism: Lampris incognitus; assembly: GCF_029633865.1. Taxonomy (NCBI): domain Eukaryota; kingdom Metazoa; phylum Chordata; class Actinopteri; order Lampriformes; family Lampridae; genus Lampris; species Lampris incognitus. The sequence goes on from NC_079218.1 coordinate 24,079,566, forward strand.
ATAACTCCTGTTAAATTGCACAAGTTTAATGACAATATTCCTGATACCTGTATTAAGTGTAGTGAGGCAAGGGGGACGCTGTTTCACTGTATATGGGAATGTGTGGAAGTGAAAACCTTCTGGCAAGATGTTGTTGATATGATTGATCAAATTTTGTCAAAGAAATTACCATTGAGTCCAAAGCTTTTTATTCTTGGTTTATATCCTACCACCCCACATTTACATAGCAATGAGTTCAGATTTATAGATATGTGTATATTACAAGCAAAACGTGTAATTGCTCTTAATTGGAAAAGTGTTGATGGACCAAGAATTGGTATGTGGGTTAAAGAAATGGCCTCAAACATGTCAATGGAAAAGATAATGTATATTGTTAGACGTAAACAAAGTGTTTTTGATAAAATCTGGGGATTGTTTCTGTACTTCCTAAGACGTAATACTAATGTTGGTAACTTGCTTAATCAAGAACAAGCTCTGGGGGAGTAGAACAACTCTATCTGACTGTTTATATGCGTAAAAGCAACTGAAAAAAAAACACACCCTCTAATCAGTCTGTGAAAGAAATTATTGTTATTATTATTTTATTTTATTATTTTTATTAATTGATTTTTTATCTTTATTATCTTCTTTAACCCTGCTTTGAATTGTATTACTTGTTATAGGGACAGGGTTATTGGGGGGGGGGGGATGAAAATGTTTGCTGCACTGTGCTATTACTTGTTTTGATGTAATTTGCAAACAAAATTCAATAAATATATTGCTTAAAAAAAAAAGTAAACTAAAAGGTCCAACCCGTTAGCCAAGGGCTAGAGAGTCTAGTCATCCGTGGTCATTACACTACCCCCCTAATTCGAGAAGCGCGTCCCCGCACTTCAGCCTATCAGCTCCCTCATGCCTCTGGGCGCACGCGCTTGCGATGGCCTCACGGTCTCACCATCCCACTTCTGACACCAGTGTAGCAAATTTAGGTGGCAGCCGCGAACCGCTGCAGCCGGAACGCGAACTCAGGTCGCCTGCACCTGCGCTAACCAGTCAGCTAAAGGGTCCGACCCGTTAGCCAACCGGCAAAAACGAGTCAACTCACTCATGATCATTACAATTTGAATATTTTTTATTTACAGTAGAAGGTGGAAGGGCATAGCTGGGAGGTTGTGACTCGTATCACATCATATAGCCAACCCTATGACAATCCATGGTTGTAATAACGCAGTTATAACCACAGAAGCAGAAAGTTACTGAAATTCACTGCTTTGCATATAGATCGTGCTAAAATGTCATGATAAGCACCAGGGTCGATGTCTCTGACTTGGATGTGTCCAAGTACATTTGTAATCAGTGAAAATAAGTTGTTTTAGTGTTGTGTAGACGATACTGGTATATTCTTCTTTCGGCTTGTTCCCTGTTTCCCAGGGGTCGCCACAATGGATTTGATAGTTTCCCTCGGTACCCTGTGAGGGCACAGCCCCAATGGCGGTCTTGTCAATCCGCAATATGATTTGGCAATACTGGTATCAAATATGATATTTTAGATTTTAAACTTGCAGTGCTGAAGTTTTGTCTCCCCCTTCTGGCAGTGAGAGTAACTTCTCTTCTTTCAGCGCTCTCCAACGAGGAAAAGCTAATGGATATCCGTGTTTGTCATCGCTGCCGATCGCTTTCTTTTTTGCTTTTTTTTATGATTTTCAAAATTAATAAACACAAACATCTCACAAACAGCAACAGAAAAACGCACAAAACAGACAAATACCACTCTAAAATCAACAACAGACGCTGCAAAATGTAAAACTTATATTGAAAGGAAAAACAAGTAAAATAAAAAATTAATAAATGAAAAATAGCCACGATAAAGAGTATTAATAGACTTCACAAGAACACGACAGGGAGCAAGCAAAGACCACAAAACAGGTAGAGCAATCAGCCACCACCGTCCAAGGACAGACAAGTAGGTCAGAGTCCCTGCAGGAAGGAGTGCAAAGGCCTCCGGCGTCTCTAGAATTTGTCTGATTCATGGCTGAGGTCATGAGTCAGTTTCTCCAGAGGGAGAAGGGCCGATATCTGTGATAGCCACATGTTGACTGCAGGAACTTGCAGTGCGGACCACCACAGCAAGATACACTTTTTAGCCAAAAATAGAATTTTTTTTAAACGTTTTCCTTTTCTTTTCCATAGTAACAAAGAACAAAAAAGAAACAGGGCATACTTAAGGAAAATAATGAATTGCACTGCTTCATCACTAGCACAACACATTTTAGCACTCAGTGAGAGAGGTGGACAGCACACTATAATATTTTGTTGCTGGTCAGGTTCCGCATCATACTGAGCAAGGTGATCCAGAAATGGCTGCCATTTATCAGAAAATTTATTAAGACTGGCCATCATGCCATATCAAACTTTCTCCCTATGTAATATACCAGTGAGCTCAGTTAACCAGGTCTTAAACTGAGGCACAGTATCTGACTTCCAGAGCCTTAAAATTATTTTCTTTGGGCATCTGGGTAGTGTAGCGGTCTATTTCGTTACCTACCGACACTGGGATCACCGGTTCGAATCCCAGTGTTACCTCCAGCTTGGTCAGGTGTCCCTACAGACACAATTGGCCATGTCTGTGGGTAGGGAGCCGGATGTGGGTATGTAACCAGGTCACTCCTTACTGTCAGATGAAAAGAAGCAGCTGGTGACTCCACATGTATCGGAGGAAGCATGTGGTAGTCTGCAGCCCCCCCTGGATCAACATAGGGGGTGAAGCAGTGACCAGGGCGGCTCGAAAAATAGGGTAATTGGCCAAGAACAACTGGGGAGAAAAAGGGGGAAAAAAAGCCACAAAAAAAAACTTTCTTTACGTTTACCATTCCATACATGGTAGTGTTTTTCACAAAGACACTGTGGTTTAGTAGGGAAAGAAAAAACCCAAATAGTACAATATCTGGATCAGGTGGGTCAGAGAGCCTTCTGCAGGTTTACAATCAATCACATAGAGAGGAAATGGTAGGAATATGCAATTTAGTTTTTGAATAATGAAGCCTGTATATCACCTTGAATTGGATTAATTGATGCCTAGCATCAATAGAACAAGATCAGGTCCTGTTAAGGCCCTCTTCCCAAACATCATCCCCAATCTGTATACCCTGTTCCTTCTCCAGGGCATTTTTCAGAGAGTGTGTAGCATAATTCACTCGTTCAGAAAATATATTTACAAAGTCTGAGACCAATTTTTTGGACTCAGGTGGGCCCAACAAAAGCTTTTAAATCATTCTTCCTTCAGGGAGAGACTCAAAGTTGGTCACACACTGATGAACCTAATTCCTAATCTGTAAGTATTGGAACAAATGTGTTATGGGAAGAGAGAACTTTTTTTTTTAGTTGAGTAAATGAGGCAAATTGCTTGTTAATATACAAATCTTTCAAAGCGACTATACCTTTTAGCCTCCAACTGTCAAAAGATGCATCTGAGAGGGATGGGGGGAATGCATGATTGTGATATACTTGGGTATGAATAGAAGTGTCTGGTAATTTGCAGCCACTCTTAATTTGTTGCCATATGTTCAAGCAATTCAAAATGACTAAGTTATTCAGCTTAGTATTTGCAGGGGATCTGGGTACTGAGAAAAGGAATGCTTGAAGAGAGCTGTTTTTGACATCACTCTTTTCAATGGCAACCCAAGAGGGAGTCTCGGTGGATACTTTCATTCTGTAACCATCCTGGCATTAGACAAGGGCCCTCGCATTCACTGCCCAGTAATAATGCAGGAAGTATGGTAGTCCTAGTTCACCCATCTCTCTTGGTTTATGTAAACAAGTTTTTTACATTCTGTGAGCTTTAAAGTCCTGGACAAAGGGCATAACTATTGAGGCTAATGGTTTGAAAACGGATCTTGTCAAAAAAATGGGTAGATTTTTAAAGAGATACAAGAATCTTGGCAGAGACCATTTTGATGGCATTTATACAGCCCACCATTGAAAGAGGAAGGGTCCTCCATTTTTCAATGTCCCCCCTCAGTTTTTCCACTTTCTCAAGAAAATTCATCTTAAAAATTAGTTTAGGGTCTTTTGGCAGAACTACTCCAAGATACTTCAGTTTATCTGTAATTCTGAAAGGGAGATTATGCAGAAATTCAGTGTTAAGATCAGCACCCAGTAACATAAAGTCACTCTTCTGCCAATTAATTGTATATCCTGAAACTTCACTAAATGACTTTACAAGATCTAGCAAAATGGGAACAGATTTCTCAGGTTGTGATAGGAAGAGGACAACATCATCCACGTATAGGAAAATGTGATGATCCACATTCCCCAACCGGATGGGTCCAATAGAAGGGTGATTCCTAATACTAATGGTGAGGGGCTCAATAGTGACTGCAAAGAGCAACGCGTTGATGGGACAGCCCTGGCAGGTCCTACGATGTAATAAGAGCAGCGCTGATCTTTCTTGGTTTGTGAGGATGGAGGAAGATAGGTGAGCATACAATGTTGTAATACAAAAGCCAAATTGGTTACCAAACCCAAATTCCTCCAATACCTTTACCATATAGGTCCATTTCACCTGATCAAATGCCTTCTCCACATCTAGGCAAAGGACAGCCACCTAAGAACCCTTCCTATACCTATGGTACATTATGTTCATTAGTCTTCTGATATTAAAAAATGAAAATCTATTGGGGACAAAGCCAGTTTGACCAGCATGGATAATGGATGGAATATATTTATTTAACCTGTTTGCTAATAACTTTGTAAAAATGTTCATGACTGAGTTCAGTAATGCAATAGGACGAAAAGACGAAGGCTCGGTCTCATCCTTACCCTCTTTTAGTGATAAGGAAATATTGGCTTCATATAGTGTGCAGGGGAATTTCCAAATTTCAAATGAAGGGATGAACATCCTCAAAAGAAGGGGAGCCACCTTCCCAGAATATTTTTTATACAGTTCCATGCCAAAACCATCTCGGCCAGCGGCCTTGCCACAGGGGAAAGATTTTATAGCACCCAAAATCTCTTGAGTGGTGATATTAGAATTTAAAGCCTCTCAAGCAGCATCGCTCAGCTTGGGGAGATTCAGATGCCCCAGCCAATCAGAAATGTCTCTTTTAGCTTTTGACATGTATAACTGTTCATAATATTCCTTAAAGTGACCATTTATACCTTTAGGATCAATATCCATTTCCCCAGATTTTGATCTGATTATGTGTATGGCTCTACTAGCTTGTAAACCTCTTAGCTGTTGGGCCAATAATTTCAAAATGTTTCTGTCTGAACTTAAACAGTTGGTCACACACCTGACCAGATAGGATGGTGTGTTTAAGAATATTTTGTAAAGTGGAAGGGCTGGCGGAAGCTCTATAGATAAGTTCCAATTGTGATAGTTCAGTTTGGCAAGGGCTTGAATGTCACGGACAATCATTTATAGGTACGAGTCCCACACTCTAGCTTTAATATGGTTTATTGATCCAAGAAATATTAAAGAAATATTGTAGCATCTCTCCACCCTTACCCAATTCAGTGGAAATGAGTTCTGGCACAGGCACTTTAAGATTCTGGGGAAAAAAACAAAAAATAAATGTGAAATACAGGCGGTGGGAGTCATATAAATAAATATACAAACAAATTTGTGAGGAAAACATTTTTAAATTTGTTGAACAGATTATTTTAGCTACGTAGAACCCTTAAGGAGCATTTGGCATGCTTGTCATCACAACTAATAGCAAAAAGCTGTTTTTGTTTTTTATTGTAACATTGGCTAGGGCAAATGCAACACTAAAACTATGTGGGCTCATGTAACAAGTGTACATAGACAAAGACATGTTTTTATGCATGCTCAATAATCCAGATTAAAAAAAAATCAAAGAAAGCTGAATTAGTTCACCTGGACACAACGTTTATTGACATAAGCATTTCAGCACTCATCTAAGTGAGTCTAAACTGATGAAATGATTCAACATTCTTTGATAGACAAAGACAATGAGGGCAATCTAAAAAAAATATTTTTTTTTTAAAATATCTGTGGTTACCATGTGTAGGATCTATTTAATGCAGTTTCAAGTAGGAAATGGTCCACAAAAGGGGAAGAAGGGAGTAGAAATGACAAAGAGGAAGAGGGGCCAGAATAACTTACTGCTCCTCGATCAATGAAGAGTGAGTAGAAGTCCATGAACAGGCGTCGGCTCTCTTTGGAGTTGGCCTGCTTGTGCAGGTCAGCATAGAGGTAGCAAAGCTAACACAAGGGACCAAAAAGCAGCTTAAAAGATCATACTGCTGACATGAGTGATATCTGAAATAATTTTTAGCTTGTCCTAAATTTAGACCAGAGTGGCTAAATGCTGTCAAAGGAGGCATCAAAGAAATCCAACACTTTTTTTTTTTGTTGAACACAACAATCTTTAAGGAGATTTAAAAATGGAAATACTTTCAGTTTAATTGGAGGTTGCGAAACAAGTTTGGTTAGCCCATGAGCAACACGATACTAGTGCACTGACTAAGGTAAGGTCGGAACAAATAAACAGCCTTGGCCAATATTAAAAGATGAAAAAACATTTTGCTAACAACTATTATCGTGGTTGAGGTGTATAGTGTACAAGTGAACATTTATGTGTGTGTGTGTGTTTACCAGAGGTGAAGGGTCAAACTGTGACACTACATGATGGAGGAAGGCAGCCAGGTGCGCCGGTCGAGTTTTCATCAACTCTATATTCTGGAAAGAACTACACTGACCATTGAGCTGTGCAAGAGGAAGTGAGAGAAAGGGAGAGAGACATACAAATGTGGACATTTAGATATGTGAGACATCATGGAAATATTAATTTCCCTTTAAGTACAGCCTATCTCGAATCATCAAGCTAATAGTTTACAAAGACTTGAACATCATATAACAATGTGAACATTAATAAAATTTTAAAGATGACATTAGAAAAGCAATGAAAGTGCACGAGCTATGTATTTAACATAAAGTACTAGAAGAAGGCAAATTAATTTGCTGTAGTTTTGTTTAATTAGCCTCTATCATTTTTATGCATGCTCAATAAGCCATCCATCCATCCATTATCCAAACTCCTTATCCTGCTCTCAGGGTCGCGGGGATGCTGGAGCCTATCCCAGCAGTCATTGGGCGGCAGGCAGGGAGACACCTTGGACAGGCCACCAGGGCATCACAGGGCCGACATACATACATACACACACCACACACACACACACCACACACACACGCACACACACAGGGACAATTTAGTACGGCCGATTCACCTGACCTACATTTCTTTGGACTGTGGGAGGAAACCGCAGCACCTGGAGGAAACCCACGCAGACACAGGGAGAACATGCAAATTCCACACAGATGACGACCCAGGATGACCCCCAAGGTTATATTACCCCAGGGCTCGAACCCAGGACCTTCCTGCTGTGAGGCAACCGTGCTAACCACTATGCCACCGTGCCGCCCATGCTTAATAATCCAGGTAAGAAAATCAACAAAAAGATTGAATCACTTCATCTGGATATGTTTATTGACAGATACGTTTCTTCACTCATCTAAGTGACCTCTTCAGTCTGAAGACTCTTCAGTCTCAGACTGAAGAGGTCACTTAGATGGTCAAACTATAAAAAAAGCAAGCTTACAGAGGCTTCAAGTAGCTTATAATGATGCTATGAGAATATTACTAAAAAGACCTAGATGGTATAGCGCAAGTGAAATGTTTGTGGCTGCAGGAGTCAGTACCTTTCAGGCTCTTCTAAGAAATCTCATGTATACATTTATTTGCCGGCTCAATGACTCTGATAATGCAATCATCAAGAGTTTAACTAATATAAGATTCAGTGCCACACACTACGGATCCCGGCAGTGGGACCACTGGTATAGCTGCCTTCTTATAAGACAACGATTTGTTCCATTTATGTTATTTATTGTGTTTACTCTTTGTATTGTCTGGGGTTTGTCTTTTACCTATTTGTCTTTGTCTGTTACGGACCCTGAGTCTACAATAAAGTTTTGAATTGAATTGAATTGGATCTGTCAATAAACACTGTATCCAGATGAACTGGTTCAACTTTCTTTGATTTAGCATCTATCAAAGCTAAAAGCTGTGTCCTCATGTTGGTTCCCTGTATCCTTATCAACAAATAAGATCTCCACTACAAAATCCCCCATATGACCCAGTATGGAGCCTTGTATATCTTGAATTCGAGCATTTGTGCAGCAATTTCTCTAGTAAATCATGATGTATTAACAATAAGCAGAGCAACTTTCCATTGACAGAAGATGGCAATCCATTCATTATCCAAACCACTTATCCTGCTCTCAGGGTCACGGGGATGCTGGAGCCTATCCCAGCAGTCATTGGGCAGCAGGCGGGGAGACACACTGGACAGGCCACCAGTCCATCACAGGGCCGAAACACACACATACACACATTCACACCTAGGGACAATTTAGTACAGTCAATTCACCTGACTTACATGTCTTTGGACTGTGGGAGGAAACCGGAGCACACAGAGGAAACCCACGCAGACACATGGAGAACATGCAAACTCCACACAGAGGACGACCTGGGAGGACCCCCAAGGTTGGACCACCCCGGGGCTCGAACCCAGGACTTTCTTGCTGTGAGGTGACCATGCTAATCACTGCGCCACCATGCTGCCAAGATGGCAATCATCAACAGCAATTAAGCAAATTGCACAAAGGCTTAAACATGGCAGAAGTTATCCATCCATCCATTATCCGAACCGCTTATCCTACTCTCAGGGTCACTGGGATGCTGGAGCCTATCCCAGGATTCATTGGGTGGCAGGTGGGGAGACAACCTGGACATGCTGCTGGGCCCACACACACACACACACACATACACACACACACACACACACACACACACACACACACACACACACACACACACACACACACACACACACACACACACACACCTAGGGACAATTTAGTACAGCCAATTTACCTAACCTACATGTTTTTGGACTGTGGGAGGAAACCGGAGCCCCCGGAGGAAAGCCACGTAGACATGGGGAGAACATGCAAACTCCACACAGAGGATGTCCCGGGGCTCGAACCCAGGACCTTCTTGCTGTGAAGTGACCGCGCTAACCACTGCGCCACCATGCTGCCTGGCAGAAGTTATTCAGTTGGAAAATACATCTCTGTAATCAACCAAGAATTAACAGCAAGAATGGCTAAACCATTCCTTTCTTATAAAAGCCGACGAGGTCAGTTTCTTTCCTAATCCATCTGAATAAACTCTAAAAACATCTCTACACACATGCTGAAGTTAAACAGATGTGATACTCACAACGGTTGTTCAGTAGCTCAGTCATTTATTCCGTACCTGCACTTGTTGAGTGTCAAAGTAGTCATCCTCTGCTCCAATAATCTGAGGTTTAAGGTAGGCGGGCGAATTACCAATCCCACTCTGAGTGATGGAGTCCTTCATACAGTGTGTGTGTGTGTGTGTGTGTGTGTGTGTGTGGAATGGGGGGGATAAGGGGGTAGATTAAAGAAAATACCACGATCAGATGAAAACAGAGACCACTGGATTCCTGGATTTACAACAAAAGTGAACAAATCTAAAGAAACAGGTTTTGACATTTATCAAATTCTATTTTATTTAATAGTACACACATGTTGACAGGCAAAAAAAAAATCAATTTTAGCTGGCAATGTGACCATGATTGTTCAAGAATATTATTGCAAAAGATTTTGCAGATTTTCCCCTTTAATGCAAAGAAAATATCAGCAACCGTTCACTGGCGTTGTGTGGTGGAAAAAGGAAATAATGAGAGCTTTCTTTTTTTTTTTCCCCTCTTTTTCTCCCCAACTGTACCTGTCCATTTACCCCACTCTTCTGAGCTGTCCCGGTCGCTGCTCCACCCCCTCTGCCAATCCAGGGAGGGCTGGCGACTATCACATGCCTCTACCGATACATGTGGAGTCGCCAGCCGCTTATTTTCACCTGACAGCGAGGAGTTTCGCCAGGGGGACGTAGCACATGGGAGGATCACACTATTCCCCCCAGTTCCCCCTACCCCCGAACAGGTGCGCTGACCTACCAGAGGAGGCACTAGTGCAGCAACAAGGAACATACCCACATCCAGCTTCCCACCCACAGACACGGCCAATTGTGTCTGTCAGGACATCCGACCAAGCCGGAGGCAACACCGGGATTCGAACCGGCGACCCCCGTATTGGTAGGCAACGGAATAGACCGCTACGCTACCCAGATACCCAAATGAGAGCTTTTTGAGACAAATATTGTAGATTGCACATTAATCTGTTAAACACTGCAATAAAAATGAGCTCATGGCTGAAAGAACAAAACTCAAAATCATCCTAATGCTACAAGCTGTGTTTGTCTGTGTGCAACCGCCTTTGCCTAATCTCACCATGTCGGGCGTGTCCTCTGTGTCTGTCGAGGGGCAAAACTTGACGGCGTCTTGGGGGTTGATATTTGTGCTATGGCACGGAGTCTCTCTCTGGCTTGGACTCTCTGGAACAGGGCAACCAGGCACCTGACAGACACACATACACAAACAAACACACATGCAAAACACTTAGGCCTAATGAACTGTTTAGTCTGGTGCTGAATACTGGAAATCCCCAGAGGTCTATGCCTTGGACCTTATCAACCCTATTTATAGAAATGCTGATAAAATGGACTCTCATTATTACAGTGGATTCCACATGAGCCTGACTTTTGTAGCATTCAGCCTCACACTCTAAGTGTCGGTAGAGATTCATTAACGTCAGAAGATGGACTTCGTTGATTACCACCAGAATGAATGATGATTTATTTCGAACATGTAAATAAGCAGGATATAACGTACAGATAATCCATTGCCAATAATCTGAAGTGATAAACAAATCCACACATCAAACTCAGCAAACAAATCTCCACATACATCAGATTATTTGTTACATGTTGGACAAGCAGTAGGAGGAAGCACACACTTATTTTTTCCTACCCTTTCTCACCTACTCTTGAGTTAATTCGGCTACTATACATTACAAAAGGAAAAGAAAAAAACATATTTATATAACAACAAAATATATGACCAAAAAAAAGTTTGTGTGACACACACACACACACACACATATATAAAACTTTCTTAAAAGAAGCACTCAGTGGTAGGGAAAGTGCTCAACAAATAAGGAGTATAAATAATCCTAGATACTAGATACATAAAGTATATCCATTCAAGGTTAGCAAGAAGCTAATCCACATCCTTACTTTTCTGGTACCATCAAATCTGGTATCATCAAATCTAGCATGCAGCGCTGTCTCGCCTTTTTTCCTGCTTTTAGAATAAGAGCTTGCAAGTTAGTGTGCTACCAAAACCAACTAGAACCAGATCTGCACACACACCCATACCCCCACCACCCGCCCACACACACACACACACAAACAACTTTTCACTTCCTGAATGCTTATCAGTGGCAATTTAATTGAGCTATACGAATAAAATTGACTTGACTTGACTTGACTTGACTTGAACGTGCTGCAAACATCAGGTCTTGGTGCTCGGTTGTGTGAACCTGCAGAGTTGATCATTGTACAGTACTATTATCTGCTGCCTTTTCATGACTATCCTGAAAAAAGTAACATTTTCTAAATTCAAATTTTTCAATTCAGCATGGTCAAGGGTCTTCATTTAGTCATGAATTGTTAAGGTAGCAATGGCGGATCATTTTGATAAAGTGTCTCTGTCCTCACAGCAATTGCATATGAGAGGGCATTCTTTACTAAAATTATGGACCCTATTGGGAATACTGCTAACCATGAGGCAGAGCCTGTAACAGTAAATATGATTTTGACGGGAATTTGGACTATTATGAAACATGTACAGTCTGGTGTTTTCTTCAAAGTAGTATACACAAGAATTAGAAAGAAGAAAAAAAAAAGATAGCAAGAAAAATTGCCAGCTACCTCCCTACTTTCTACAGGATTTAGAATAGCAACCTATGAAGCCCAGCTACTCACAGCTAAGACATGGTTTTTAACACAATCGTTACATGTATTTGTCAAAACATATTGCAGTTTGAAACTAATTGCTGAATATCGGTATTCATTACTGTTGAATTCAGAACTACATTCTGAAGTTCTGCAGAAAAGAAACACAGATTTACACAAATTAAAGAGAATTTTCTACAGAACTGCAGAATGTAGAAGAAACTCAGATTAACACAAATTATGCATAAAACGAATTTTCTGTTGATTAGATCTGTATTCCTACTACTTGAAATACTAGATTCGATGGTTGTTCTGAGTTTATGAACAGTGTTTACTAACGCAATGGATGCTCTGTGGGCTGGAACAAGTGTATGAGAAAGGGTGTTCTTAATGTCTGGGCTGCCCTGCTTGCCCTGTTCCCTCCACAACCCTAGCCCAAATAATTGGCACGACATGGGATGGATGGTTAAGTCATGGTTCTGGGTGTTTATTATGTGTGGTGGTTTACAATTATAACTATTATACTCACAGAGTTGTTGTTGGCACACGGCCCATCGGACTGTGAGGAGCGAGGTTGTTCGCTTTGAGACAGTTCGCCTTCCCGCTCATCCATTTTGCCGTCCCTGGGCCATGATGCACCATCCTAAAACACACCCCCATGAGGTATACAGTGAAACGTAAAGACTTTTCTAAAAATTAATTTTAAAACTTTCCAAGTTTAGAAAAAAATTTGTTGTCAGGAAAAACAAATTATTTCACAGACCCCTTCAAGTGTGTTCTTTACAAACGACCTGAATTTATGAAGACCTTAACACAAGTGCACACACACACATGCATACACACACACACACACACACACACACACACACACACACACACACACCAGCCATTCCAAGCCCCACCCCCTCTCCTTTCTTACCCCAGGAGGCAGAGGGTAGGTCATGTGGTCTTGGGGACTTGAGGTGCTGGCGCTGAAGGGGCTGCACTGCTCCCTGCTTAGAAGTGCAGGGGATTGGGGAGCAGAGAGAGAGGATGACAAGCCAACCTCTCCCCCTTCCACCTCCGCTTCCTCAACTTCCAGGGGTATTTGGGGAAGCCCTGGTGGCCTCCCTAGTACTGTCAGGGCAACATAGGAACCCGCTAGTGGAGGTAAAATAGAAGAGAATTTAGGGCTGAAGGGGTGCAGACAGGGAGAAGGGATGTTGCACATACATTGGGCTTGTAAAACAAATTGAACAGCATTCATTTGCAGTTACAGATGATGGTGTAATGCTTAAACAACTCGGGCACTTTTTGCAAACTAGATTGATGTTCAAAGTCCAATTTGCTAGAAAATGTAATGACTTCCCGGAATGTCTGACAATTGCAAATGTCCTTTTGATATTTACTTAGCCATTCACTTACCTACAAATATTTACTTACATTTTATCAGCTTGACAACTTCTATGTGGTTTGAATGTGTAACTAAGGTCCCATTAACCTGCCGGGGAACAAAGAGCATTCAAATTACATTCAGCTCTAAAACTTACATCAGACGTCCCTCTCCCCAGCAATGCCCTCCAACACCTCCTGGGGGATCCCAAGGCGTTCCCAGTCCATATTGGACATGTAGTCCCTCCAGCGAGTTCTGGGTCTACCCCGGGGTCTCCTCCCAGTTGGACATGCCCGGAAAACCTCCCAAGGAAGGCACCCAGGAGGCATCCTAATCAGATGCCCGAACCACCTCAACTGGCTCCTTTTGAGGTGAAGGAGCAGTGGCTCTACTCCGAGCTCCCTCCGGATGTCTGAGTTCCTCACCCTATCTCTAAGACTGAGCCCAGACACCCTATGGAGGAAACTCATGCTCTATACATTTAAGGCATAACTAATTAGATCTGATGGATCAGGGTACAGTCAGTGCCTCCTTCTTAAGGTAGCTGTGCATATGCTATATTTTAGAACTGGTGCTTTAATAATCCTAAAACACATGGTTTGAATGTTTAAATATTTGTTTGTTCCTCGAGAATAACTTGAAGCTAATAATTATCCCTATACTTCAGTGTTCTTGCAGCTACAGACTGTGGCTGTAGTAGCCTATGGTGACCACAGCATGGTATGTAGCCACTTGTTGCACTACTGGTATAAAGCTTATTGTCAACGCCATCAGCCAGACGAACTCTATTATCATGCCAGTAAATAGGGACTCACCCGGCCTGGCAAAAAAAAATTGAAGAGCAGTAGTAAATTATGGTCTGCTGCTTCGATAGGATCAAGTCTGTATCATGAGTAGGTTTTGAGAATGACAAACAAGATGATCTACTCATCAAAAACCCCTTTCAGACACACCTTGTCTGCAAGGTCCAATAAAAAGGAACTTCCATATTACCACCAGACTCAGTACAGATAAGAAAGTACTTTCACAACTGTCACTTCTCTCTGGGCTTTCCCCTTCTAAAACCATAAAAAGCAGACGCATACACTCTGCATTTGTTCTATTGTGATCGGCCTGGCTAGCGCTCCCTATCTTTCATTCCCTCGTATGCACAACCAACTTGTTTTACCAAAACTCTGAAAAATATCCAATTTTAAAAGTTTTTTTTTTTTTTTACCAATTCTGGTATATAAAAAAAAAGCGGGGCAGGGTTGAATTCAGAGATGTTGTTTACCAGCCTACTTCATGTTTTATTGAAGTTCATTTTCGGAAAGTTTTAGCTCAGATTGTCCATTCCATTATCCAAACCACTTATCCTGCTCTCAGGATTGCGGGGATGCTGGAGCCTATCCCAGCAGTCATTGGGCAGCAGGCAGGGAGACACCCTGGACAGGCCACCAGGCCATCACAGGGCTGACACACACACATTCACACCTAGGGACAATTTAGTACGGCCGATTCACCTGACCTACATGTTTTTGGACTGTGGGAGGAAACTGGAGCACCCGGAGGAAACTCACGCAGACACGGGGAGAACATGTTAACTCCACACAGAGGACGACACCCAAGGTTGGACTACCCCGACGCTTGAACCCAGGACCTTCTTGCTGTGAGGCGACCACGCTAACCACTACGCCACCGTGCCACCTCAGATCAGACAGTTTCAGACCAAAATAACTTATTCTAATCATAGATGTATGATAGGATATAGAAGATGCCCAATGCTTACTTTAATGATCCTATCACCCGTCTGTACACCAGCTCGCATTGCAGCTCCATCTGCAATACCAAAGACATTCGACACATGAGAGTTAGAGATGCTGTTTCTGCAGGTTTGAGGTGTGCATACGTGTTAAGGACAGCTCTGTAGTACAGATGTACAGATGTAGTACAGATATGGATGTAGTTGCTTTACATGTTCCTTGAGCACTGAAATTATTCACACTACTATGTAGTGCATGTCTGCTGACAATGAATCAACAGAATATAAATTCTTTATCATGACAAGAATAATTGTATCTACGCTAATTCTCTGACAATAAATGACAACAAAACAAAAAAATACAATGGGAGAAAATACACTGACTTTTATCTCTATATTTATTCATTAATTTCTTAAAAATCTGTACAGTGAAGTCTTCTGGCGCTGAATGCAAGCGTACTCCCAACAAGGCTTTTTCCTCTCTCTCCTACCTGTCATCCATTAGACTTAAAAAACTAGCACAGGAGTGGGTAGGGTCTACCCTTAATGAGCATTAAATAAGTAACATTCAAGTCAAGTCAAGTCAATTTTATTTGTATAGCCCAATATCACAAATTACAAATTTGCCTCAGTGGGCTTTACAGCAACACATAAACACATTCCTACTGTGAATTTGCTTTTCTGCCATACATTTTACTAAGAACTCATAAAAATATATAAAATTATATTATATATAATTATATATATATAATTTTATAAAATTATATATATAAATATATATTTATATTCATAAAATTTACAAATTTACAAATTACATATATATAATTATATAAGTGTATAAAATTGTACAAATTACAAAAATTGTACAAAACATTTACATGTTCAAATGTGTTTACTAGTTTATAAGTAATTATATTATAGTTATATTTTAATTATAGCTTAGTAAGCCAAGCCTGTTTCTAAGCCTACTTTGCAATATGCTCGTGTGTGGACCCTTACCTTCTTTGACCAGCTGCACAAATACAGGATTGTCTCCACTTACTGTCAGCCCAAAGCCATTCTCATCTCTCTGGATAATCACACAACGCTGAACAAGACCTGCAGTGCACACAATCATACGCACATGCAAACACACACAACATTTATTGTCATCTTATACTAATTCCCTTCAAAAGAAAATGTAAAAAGAATCAGAATCATGTTTATTGGCCATGTAGGTTTGCACATACATGGAATTTGACTCCGGTTTCATGGTTCTCTCAGTGTACTTAACATAGAATAACAACACTGAAACACAACAATCTTCAGATATATACACAAGGATTGACTTATACAGGTGAAATAATAGGTGATTAAGTGCAATGGTGCAGAGAATATATCAGGGGGTTATGTATCGGCCCAAAGTGATGCAGTTTGGTGGCACTACAGGGTAATGGTGGTTGCATGTGTGTTTGTATGCATCTTCATTTGCCATCATAGGAAAAAACTCATCCATGTCCATTTGCTAGGAGGTTGAACTAGCTCACTATTATGCCCCTTCAAAACAAACCTCAATCTCATGGTGCCGCCTAGTTTGTAATGTCAGTAACCTTGTCACACTTTTGAGAGACTCTGTCAAAAGGCTCACTTTTGACACAAATACACAGAAAATATAGCAACAGAAGTAGATAAGAGGATAAGCAGTAGATAAGGTGTTTTTATTGATTTACGTAAAGCATTTGACACAATCGATCATTCCTTACTCTTGCAGAAATTGAACCGCTATGGTATAAGAGGTGTCACACAATGCTGGTTAAGAAGTTATTTAAATAATAGGTTTCAATATGTGAATATTGAAAACACTGAATCACATCTAAGAAGAGTAACTTGTGGTGTTCCACAAGGTTCAGTATTGGGACCTAAGTTGTTTATACTTTATTTAAATAATATTTCTATGGTATCTAATATGCTGAAATTTGTTAAGTTTGCTGATGATACAAATTTATTTTGATCTGGGGAAGATATGAAAGAATTGTTGAAAACAGTTGAAAGGGAATTAAGAATGTTAAAAAATGGCTTGATTTCAATAAGTTATCACCAAATGAAAATAAAACAAAATGTATGGTGTTCGGTGGTTTTAGGGTTAATTGTGAAATAAAACTGAAGTTAAATAGAGTTGAAATTGAAAGAGTATTTGAAACAAAATTCTTGGGATTGATTATAGATCATAAACTCTTTTGGAAACCACATATAGAATATATTAAACGGAAATGATCTAAATCTATTGCTATTCTTTACAAAACAAGGGATCTACTGAATAGGAAATGTTTGTGTATATTGTATTGTTCACTGATAATGCCATATCTGTCATACTGTGCTGAGGTTTGGGGAAATGTTTATAAAACAAATATAGATCCTATAATTAAACATCAGAAAAGAGCTATTAGAATAATAAATAAAGCTTATTACCATGAATCTACTAATCCATTATTTATACGGTCCTGCAACTTAAAATTCTTAGATATTATTAAAAACATTGTAAATACTTTTTCGAGCTGGAAGTAAATGCCTTCCTGTTTGTATCAAACAACTTTTTAAATTAAGAGAAGGAAACTATAATTTAAGAGGGTTGTGTATTTTTGATATATGTAAAGTGAGAACCAATGTAAAATACAGATGTGTTTCATTTTTGGGAGTCAAGCTATGGAATGGTCTTAATGAGTTGAAATTGTGTAGCTCGCTGTTGAGTTTCAGAAAATCTTTAAAATGTAAAATAATGAAGGATTACCAATTAGTATACATTTTTCTTTTTTTCTTCCTTTTGTAACTCTGATATCCTAGGTTAACTTAAGGACTGTATAGGATAGGCAACAATAAGCCTTGGGCTTCAGCCTATTCCTTTTTTGGTCTTTGATTGATTGAGTTTTGTTGTGTGAAATGGACTGAGGTAAATGTATACGATGATGTTTTCTTTTTTTCCCCTGTCTGTCGCATATGAACACAAATGTATGACTGAAATAAATCATTCATTCATTCATCCATTCATTCATTCATCCACCATGTGTTAGAGACCCTGTCGCACAAAAATTATGAATTCAGTATGAATATCTATGACTAAATATCATGCAGGAAAAAAAAACAGGAGCACAAAAGGTGTCCACCACCAATAAAATCCATAAAACCTCTGGCCAATCCAGAGAAAAGGATGTTTTCCTGGTGGACAATAAGAAAAGGTCAGTGGATGACAAACAATCCTGGTCTCACTTCTGCTGGAAGATTATTAAATGAGAATATTGTCAGCACTGATGGTAGATGACAGGCATCCAGTTGCCTTCCAGAAAACAGTTGAATAACATCAACCGGGAAACAAACGACCAAACACAAAAAAAGAAAAAAATACATTCCAAATACCTTATTCTGGGTAGCTGCCCATTGCAAACAGGACCACTCATCACCTCAAAAATGTCTTTTAATAGCTCTTGCACTACGCAACCTGCCTTTCTAGGACACAACCCTCACACATCCACAGTATCTTTGTTCTCCCCCTCATCACCGAATATGGAAATAATTCTAATGCCACCACTGTTACTTGGTGATTCTTATCACAACCAAGAGATATTTGAACAAATCTGCATTTCTTGTAATTTCTGCACAAGACAGTATACAAAGTCCATCCATAACGTATGCCATGTATTTCCTTCCAACTAAGCACATATAATTCATGATGTACTGGTCTCTCACCATCTCTCTCCATAAATCTTAGCAAATTTAAATAATTCTGCCTTAATGCAAATAGTGATAGGATGCTGAATATATATTAAGTAGATATAATTATTTATAACCTATGGTTTGTAATATGTTTTACACCATTTTCATGCACTGAATGTGATGTCCGTCTTGTGATTTGATGTCTCACCGTGTCAGAATATACTTATGTCATTACGCAAGATGTCAGCATGCACCTATAACCCAACCTCTGTTATCAAAACAAATTACAGTCAATTTACTGTAGCCAGAGATGACAAACATGGCAGCAGGCTTCAAATTTGAAGCTCGTTGTTGATAAGATTTTATGAGAAAGCTAAAAGCTGTAACAATTTAGTGCATGACACACAAGGGGACAAACTAATAGTCTACAATTGGCCACAATGTTTTATGGATTAGTTACACTATATGATGATGGTGAAACAATTTCTTTTAAAAATATATATATTTTTTAGATTTTTCCCCCCCTTTCTCTCCCAATTGTGCTTGGCCAATTACCCTATTTTCCGAGCCGCCCCCGTCGCTGCTCCACCCCCTCTGTTGATCCAGGGAGGGCTGCAGACTACCACATGCCTCCTCCGATACATGTGGCATCACCAGCTGCTTCTTTTCACCTGACAGTGAGGAGTTTTACCAGGGGGACGTAGCGCATGGGAGGATCACGCTATTCCCCCCAGTTCAGGCACCCTGACCGACCAGAGGAGGCACTAGTGCAGCGACCAGAACGCATATCCACATCTGGCTTCCCACCCGCGCACACGGCCAATTGACCTTTCGCAAAGTCCCGCCCCCCTTAGTTACTGTTGATATGCCCGTCAAGCATTTCAGAACTATCCAGGAAGTAGCCGGAAAACACCAAAACATGAAGGAAGAAATCAGCGCGTTGTGTGGGTAAAAGTAACTAATAATACGTTAGCTGTATTAGCTATCAATAATAGCTAGTAGCAAGCTTAGCTTGGAACAGACAGGTATTTTTGTTGATTCTGGATGGATTAAGCTGGCCATGGGGTCTGCTATACTGCGAAATCTATTGCCGACATTGCGCTTCTTGCGTTCTGGGTTTTGGGAAACTTTTCAGATATCTACTATCCGATTTGCAGATCCCATAGGCACACCGTTTCAGCATTTTGTTGTGTGTTTGAAAGCTTGACGGACCGTTGCTAATGGATTGGACAAGCACCATCCTGGGGTGGTACTTTGCAAAAGGTCAATTGTGTCTGTAGGGACTCCCGACCAAGCTGGAAGTAACACAGGGATTCGAACCGGCAATCCCCGTGTTGGTAGGCAATGGAATAAACCACTACACTACCTGGACACCCTTTCAATTTCAAATGTGTTCTACAGGAAATAAATGTTCTAAATTCATCATAATAAAACATTTTATTGAATCAAAACATTTGAGTAGCAACATAAGAAGGAAGGCACTGATTTTCCACAAATGTATTGATGGCAGGCAGCTTCACAAAACAGAACACCATGTTTGACAATGGGCTCTATCAAGCACACTGAATGGTAATGTACTAGTTAATATTCACTCACAATTTATAGATTCCAGGAAATGATGAGAATACAGTATGCATTTCTTACCTGTTGGGTCAAACTCATGTTTGAGGGAAACGTGGGACTTGTCATTCTTATGTTTCTTGTCTAGCGGGTGGTCCTTGTTGAGAATGTTTGGGGTCCTATGGACAAAGTTAGCACAGTCAAAAAACACACAAAAACAAACCTCATTCTGGCTTAATTTAGTATCTCAGTAAGAGAATTTTTTCATCGAGTAAACACAATGTCCTATATAAAAACTCGGCATTACTGTAAATAACAATGTTATCAATACATAGTATCCAAGTTAAGAGTCAGGATTCTTTAACAATCTGCATTAGAAATGGAGGGATTCTATCTTCCAGCTGGAAACAGCTGTGGGTGCCCCAGTAGGAGGTGAAGGAAGTTGGTTAATGAAGCGGGTATCTTAGGCTGCTCTGCTAGCTCTGTTGAAACCATCCTAGCCCAGGTAATGCTGGGAAAACATGAGATGATGTAGTCTAAAGGACGATTATAACCCTGATTTGACAGATTTTTAAGATCCTGAAGAGTCTGCACTGGTCTGCACAAAAGAGGGGAGGTCACCATGGACAGTCAGCACATGTTAAGATTCAAATCTCTCGAAGGCGTCCGGGTAGCGTAGCGGTCTAATCCGTTGCCTACCAACACAGGGATCACCGGTTCGAATCCCTGTGTTACCTCCGGCTTGGTCAGGTGTTTCTAAAGACACAATTGGCCATCACTGCAGGTAGGAAGCCAGATCTAGTTGCTGCACTAGCATCTCCTCTGGTCAGTTGGGGTGCCTGTTCGGGGGGAGGGGGAACTGGGGGAATAGCGTGATCCTCCCACGCACTATGTCACTCTGGTGAAATTCCTCACTGTCAGGTGAAAAGAAGCAGCTGGCAACTCCACATGTATCAGAGGAGGCATGTGGTAGCCTGCAGCCCTCCCTGGATTGGCAGAGGGGGTGGAGCAGAGACTGGGGCGGCTCAGAAGAGTGGAGTAATTGGACCGGTACAATTGGGGGGGAAAGGGGGGGGAATCCCCCCCCCCCTAAAAAAAGTTCAAATCTCTCACCTCCTAATCAAGCCTTCAACCAGTCCAGATGTCACAATTTTATCAAATATGTTTGACTGTTATGATTGGACATGCTCGTGTAGTGTGAGCACAAAAAAAAACATTGTACGTCTCTAGATTGAAAAGACAGGCAATCTGCAAATTTCAATTATTAAAGATGTGGTGCCTTTTCTTTTCAGAGTTTGATATGATTAGAAAAGTTGTGCAATCCACCCTGGGCAGGAGCAGCATTTAAATTGACAAATGGCAAAAAATGCATTAGCGGAGTTATTTTTTGCGTGCTTATTCCTCTAAGCACAAACACATTTTGCCTAATTAACTTTTAATGTACAATTCTATTAACAGCATAATCATCTTTAGAAAAATATGCAAACACAAACAAAGAGCCAAAATATCTTCTATTTCCATTTGGCCACAAGAACAACCATTTTCCTTAAACAGCACTGAAGTGGAAAACGGCTGGAGATGTGATGACCACCTTACAAGGTGGTCACAAAGATCATAAAACATTTTATTTTCTGCAGCACTGTGACATCAGCTTACCCCCCCCCCCAAACACACACACTTTCAGTCCCACAATTTACTAAAAACACGATCAAAGGAACATCAGTGCCAATCTGTTTAGGATTAACACTTCCAAATGGGTTAGCGCAAACCACACACTGACGGTGTCAATTTATTTCATGACAAAAAGGGGCCTGCTGGATAATGGCTCCAGCACACTTTAGCCATGCTCAGTGTTTGTGTCACTCTCTGACAGATCAAACAAGCATTCGCCCCAAATCTCAAGTGGGAGGCCGACTTGATGTAAAAATAGTACAGATTACATCTCCTTCTCTTCTTTCCCCTTTTAAACCCCTCTCCTCCTTCCGTGCAAGGAAGGAGGGGGTGTTTTTGCATTGCTGTTCCTTCCCTGGACAACAGGGATCCTGCACTTTTGAACAATGGTGTTCACGTCACAGGCAACTTACTACACTGTGGCTCAGTGGGACAGATTCCCGGAAACAGAGAGGGCTTCTGGCTTCCCTCCCATTTCCTGACTGTGGTAGAAGGCTGGGAACAAGTAGGAGGGAGACTGGTAGGGAGGCATACATGTCTTACAGAGAAGGCAGGGGTGACAGGATTTGGGAAAATTTGGGGGATTGCAATTTTAAATGTCCAAATAGTACAAACTAAAAAAACAACAACAAAGAAAACAAAAACCATCTAATTTAAAGCAAATAAAAGACAAGAGATGTGACTATTTTCCTTTTAAAATAACACTGCGTTGAGCTCCTATATGATGCAAAAGCTATTTCCCTGAACAAGTCATAGCAGCTGGAACAAGCTTTATTCCCCCAGACAAAACAATAATGTTATGATTAGGAATGGGGGTGATGCTAACAGCGAGAGGAAGGATTTGGTGATCATGGTGACAATTTAACTGGGAGGGGCAGTCTAAAATAAAGGCCTCTGTAGTGCTATGGTGTGACCAGATTAGGAAGTGATATGGAAAGGCCAGACTGCTTTGACTGAGGGCAGACATATTCTACACAGCTGGATTTGGCTAAGTAGCTGAGGCATAAATGTGACTTGAATTTACAGACCTAATGAGTAATGAGTAAAATCATGAGGAATTACTGGGTTGATAGTTTGCTGATAGCAAATAAATTAGAAAATAAAAGGAATGTGTTTTAGTCAAATTACAGCTGCAGTGGAACACAAATAGATAATAAAAATCACTTGCCAGTCTTTGTAATCACAACATCAACCTTATCAATTCTAATGTCTTAGTAGTGTCGCCAGTCAGTTTCTTCACTGTCCACCATATCAACTACTACTGGTGGTTGTTCACCGATACAGACTGTCTCCTGGTTCGTAGTCCTGGACTGCATTACACTTCCCTGAAATTAACTTTAAAATACCCTCAAATTAAATCTGGCAGTTTTCACTTTGAACACGTTGTAAATCAACATGAAAGGTATTAAGTACAGAGCCATGTTATCAGGCAATGCCTACACTGATGAGCCAAAACATTATGACCGCCTGGCTAATATGCTGTTGGTTCTCTGTGTGCTGCCAAAACAGCGCCAACCCGCCGAGGCATGGACTCTACAAGACCCCTGAAGGTGTCCTGTGGTATCTGGCACCAAAACATAAGCAGCAGATCCTTCAAGTCCTGTAAGTTGCGAGGTGGAGCCACCATGGATCTTGTTGGTCCAGTACATCCCACAGACCCGCAATTGGATTGAGACCTGGAGAATTTAGAGGCCAGGGCAACACCTTGAACACTTCCATTATTTTCCTCAAACCATTGCTGAACAATGTGTGCAGTGTGGCAGGGTGCATTATCCAGTTGAAGGGGTGTACCTGGTCTGCAACGATTTTTAGGTAGGTGGCACGTGTCAAATTGATGTCTACATGAATGGACCCAAGGGTTTCTCGGGAGAACACTGGCCAAAGCATCACACTCCCTCCACCGGCTTGTCATCTTCCCACTGCATCCTGGTGCCATCACTTCCCCAGGTAAATGGCTCAAAAGTACTACCCAGCCATCCACGTGATCTAAAAGAAAATAGGACTCACCAGACCAAGCAACCTTCTTCCACTGCTCCATGGTCCAGGTCCAACGCTCGCGTGCCCATTGTAGGCGTTTTCAACGGTGGACAGGGGTTATCATGGATATGCTGACCGGTCTGCAACTACACAGCCCAATATGCAGCAGGATGCAATGCACTGTGTGTTGCAACACATTCCTCCAGCAATCATCGTTGAAATTTTCTGTGACTTGTGCCACAATAGACCTACCTGTTGGTTCAGACCAGATGGGATAGTCTTGGGTGCCCAACACCCTGTCACCAGTTTATGGTTTGTCCCTCCTCAGACCACTGTCAGTAGGTAATCACCACTGCTGACCGGCAGCAGCCCACAAGCCTTGCCATTTCAGAGATGCTCTGACCGTCGTCTGGCCATAACAATTTGGCCATTGTCAAAGTCACTCAGGTCTTTACTCCTGCCCAGTTCTCCTGCATCCAACATGTTGACTATGAGAACTGATTGTTCACTTGGCATCTAATCTACCCAGACCTTGACGCGTGCCCTTGTTTGGAGATGATCCATGTTATTTGGTTCACCTGTGAGTGGTCATAATGTTTTGGCTCTTCAGTGTACCAATCTATATCACATGTATAACGTACAATACGGGTAAAATCTTGTGTAATAGTAAAAACATTGCATTTACTGTATAGCCAACTCTCCATTGTGATATTCAGTTACATTTGAAGCAGCAGTTTTGAAGTTTTCAAAAGTCATGAACTCATGATTACAAATGAAAAATCACCGACTATTAGAAAAGAATGACGGTGCCACAAGAGGACATCATTATTTAAGTGATTAACGTGACAGCTAAAATGTGTCTGTTGGGTTGTGTGCGAGTTAGATAGCTTTTACAAGACTTCTCCAGTTTCTTGTAACAAAGTTAACAAGACGTGAAAAAAAAAAAACCTGAGCAACAGTCCACTTAGAAGCCAAAAAATACCAGACAATTCCCTGGGGATGTTCACAGCAAAGAAATCAGCACTAGAGGCCTGATAAGACACACTCAGATAAAGCTAAAACTTTAGTCTTTGTTTCACTTACTTTGGAGTGGGATTACTTAAAGCTGCAGGTTATATTGCGTTTTAGACGGATTTAGGCCTGAACACTGTGCCTGAACAGCATTTCATTGCTTGTTTGGCTTTCTGACAAGGTTTATTCTCTACTCAGAGGCAGTACAACATTCCTGAGATCCAGTACAGGAATGGCCCGTTCCTGATATCGTAAGTTGATTTTCACAATGAAATCAAACTTTTTGACTTTATTTTGTTATGCCATTTCTGAGCTGCAGCTTCTTCCTGCATGGTAAGTGGTCAAAAAGTTTGGCGTTGTCCACAGTCAGACTCAAGATGCAGTAACATCTTGAGGCTTCACTGGCTAAGGACCACCTATACGTTTTCTGTGAGTCCTGGTGCAAATATATAACCAACGTATCATTCAATACACTCAAAGTAGTAAAATATAAGGTTGAAATTTTTATTTGTGCTCATTTTAAACTAAGAGGATAACTGACGTTATACAGAGAAGAGGTGGCATAGTAAAAAACTACAATTGAGAGGAAAGGCGACTTTAGCATGCATAGGATTTTCAACAATAAATGTTGATAATTTAATCATATAACAATCCATAATCAATGACCAGTTCATTGGGCAAGTTGTATGAAATTGGTTTTTGTTTTTTTTTCTTTTGGAGGGCAGGGGGTTATTATTAAAACAGATAAGAAGGGGATGGGGGTTTTAAACCTGTCCCCCAGTATTGAAATCACATTATGTAAAGTCCTCTGACAAATCCAAATTAAACCTATCCCCTTGTGCTTACCAGGGCCACATTTGAAGATGAATTAATCAAAAAAAAAATTTTGTTTTCAAAGGTCAAGGTCTGACCAGTACATTGTTCAAGTGGCTGATATGTCATTTTTAGCACTTCATATCAAAATCTGGACAATGAATGCACTCCCTGACAAAAAAAGATACAAGGAATTCAACAAGAATAATCATAAAAACTGAACAGATTTTGCCCTACATTACCGGGGTGTGTCATCAAAGAGGGTTATTGCTATCAGGGGAAGCTCTGTTATTGCCAAAATTTGGCAGGGAGTTTGTGTTGACATTTTTACATACTATCTACATTGTCTCTGCACAAGAGCTTGTAGCAAAATATAAAAATAATACTAAAAAAAAAAGACAGTGTTAAATCCAAATCCTTCCTAGAAAATGTAGTTTGTATGGCCCTAATTGCTGCATTTGTGCTGGGAGTAGAATGACAATAAGCTGTGGTTTGTACCCATCGTGCATGTCTATGGTCAGCAGCTCCGTCAGGAAAGGCCAGTGGCCTGGTGGGCCTGACAGACATTGTTAATCAGTGATGTCACCGCTTCCCATGAGGGCCTCGGGGAGGGGGTTAAGGGGTGGAGAAAAAAAACACCCAGATCAGCGAAACGGTGGGACAAAGAGCAAAAGAGCCACCCCATGTTCTCTAGTCATTCATCTTAATCCCATTTTCTGGCTCTGGGCATAGATTTCACTCTTGGGTGGTTTTACTGTCGATTAAGCCTATCTGTAAAACTGATTACAGCCAAAAGTTCACTTTAGTCTTGCTTGTGGTCTACATAAAAATGCGTCAAATCACATTTACAGTGCCCTTTCGCTATAGTTATCAAATTGTTAGTCTTCAGGAATTGTTCAGTCAAATCATTTAGGAAGATCTCCAGAGCTAAAAGAAGAAAAAAAAACATTTCATTTTAAGACATTCAGTTGCTTGTCACCTTTTTTTGTTGTTGCCATTTTTACCTTTATTAGACAGCGACAGTGAAGAGGCAGACAGGAAATGGGGGCGAGAGAGGGGAATGACATGCAACAAAGGCCACCGGCTGGAATGGAACCAGCAACGGTTGCGACCATGTGGTATGCACTGAATCCATTCAGCTACAGAGGCACCCCATAAGTCACATCTTTCACCTGTCTCTCTAAACCAGAAGCAAACTGCATGGCGCACAACATGCGCTTCTGTTGTGGGAAGTCCAGAATAACAGCAACCCAAGATGAGAACCAGCAATGGCCTGAGCCAAACATGCCCCAGAATGTATGAGTGATATACATTAGCTTTGTACAATGCTGCTATGAAAACTTTCCCAAATTCACCATGTAGTTGAGTCTTTTTACCACCTACAAGCGCTCAGTCTCAGTCTTGTGAATTTATTAGAGCTCATTAGGGGACTACGGAGGGGCCTGGAATTGCTACTAATCTTCCCCTCCCTCCTTCTAGATGTGAAGCACCACATGAATCTGGCTTCAAACTCACTCCCTCACAAACTACCATTTAGGGTTACAACCCTCTCCAAAGATGAATGTGAATGATAGTACAAAACAATTCTGATCTGGGCCCACAATTATCAAACATCTCCGAATTAGGCCCAAAACAAACTCTATGTAGGTACGCTAATGCAAATAATAATGCCCAGCCTGTGTACTGCAAATGCACAGACGAGTAGTACTTTCTTAACAAGCATCCTTATGGCTCTGTGGAGGTAATCTCATAGCCAGACCTATCTCCACATTCCATTGTAGCATCACTGTGCCAGTGCAGCAGAGAAGTATAGCAGAACCCATTATCATTTTGGATTAGGTGGAAAAAAAAACATTCTGGGTTGTTTGAATTTCTTTAACCAATAAGAATCGTTGATCATGGGCCTAACAAAATAATACCAAGGGAAATTTTTAATATGGGAGGCGAGCCCTTGCATATGGATCAATGTGACATGAGAGAACTCCATCCAAAATAATTGATGGTGTGAAGTTGATTATGCTTTAAGAGTTCTACATATAAAAATATATAAAAATAATTGAAAATTGTTATCCAAGAGGTAAGATAAAGCCTGATAGCACATTAGCTCTGCAGAAACTCACTTGACTGGTTAAAAGAACAAACAATTCATTAGCCATTACTGGTCAGCAAACAAGCACGTGGTTCCCTTTTAGATAATATATTTTCTAAACCATATTTTTTTAATATCTTTAAGAGAATCTACTGAATGAACCAAGCAGACCTGCCTTATTGTGCAATCTAAATCTTTGCTAAAAATTTTCCATTATAATAATTTAGCTATCTCAAGTGCTTGTTGTTGCTGTTAATAGGGGCGGAGACTTTGAAAAGAGCAACACGTGGAGAGAAGAACAAAGTAATGCCAATAGTTGGCATTTATGGGATTGTATTTATTGTGTTAGAGAAAAAGAACAGAAAAAAAATGAAGATCTACGCCCACTAGTGGTTACGTTCCTACTGACGCGGAGTCTCCATTCATTTTTCCATTGACCCAATTTTTTTGAAAAATGATTGCAAAACCATACCAGCATAGTTAAATCGCAGGCTTTGGGGATATGTTTGGGGGTATGAACTACGAGATATCAGAAAATACACATCAAACATCATTATAAAAAGTGTTGTTTTGGGGTTGTTGTTTTTTTGTCTCTAACTGCACAAAGATAATCTGGATCAAGGCTGACTCAAATCATATCCAAGTGGCATCGCTGCCTTAACATTGCCAAGTAGTTGAAAATCTCTTTAAAAACGACCTGTCACGAATTCAAGCCATTTCATTCTGAGGTAGGAACCCTACCACCAGAGGACGACTCTATCACTTTCCTCCTTATAGAGAGAACGTGGTTTGTGAGGCCACGGAATAGTTCTTGGTGGTAAAACAGGGAGTATGGGCCCATCACACTTGAGCCACACTTGAATACTTGGGCACTTGGTATGGGTGTTCAGAAGTAAGCATACACGTATGCCCCGCTTCTCTGATAAGCCAAAGCACAGTGAGCTTGATGTCTACTTTATCTGACTGCTGTGGAGCTGTATTTGGCTAAGTAGATGACCCACAGCGCACCACATTGGTGACGTTCTAACACCAAGTGATAGATAGACCCAGGCCAGGGTTTATGCATTACTCAAGGGTGGACATCCCAATTTGGCAGCTCGATGGTGTTTTAAGCCCCCAATGTACTCTTCAAGGCAGCGCTGCATGGAAGGCACTGCCCGCCCCCTGCAGTTTCAGCCAATCACAGCACTGGCGCTAGATTTCAACTTTTTCCCTCCTTCTGCAGTGAAGGAGTTCGACTCAAACAAATGTCAATCTTAAAAGAGCAGCGTTTGACGTAAATATCCTTTTAAATGAAAGTTTGACTCATGTACATTCACAAAAAGACCCTAGATTGCATTTTGGCGACAGTTTTGCTTTAACTTACTTAGCTGCTATGTCCAGATGTCGTACAACTTATCTAGCAACAACTGGATGCCTAAAGGAGTTTTGGAAAGACACCCACTCAACCATGCCTTTGTGCAGCTCACTTAAAACTAGGTTGTCGTAGTTGTTTAAATAAGCAGACTGGGAGACATAGGCTAATGCCTAACTACATAGCAATAGCACTACTCAGTCGCTCTCATAACCACCCAAAAAATGAATTGGCCGCCTGGAACTTAGCTAGCGCTAACTGCTAGCCCATTACTAAGTAAACTCTGTCCTGCACGGATAAGTTTAAAAGTAGTACATGCCAACATAAACTGAATGCTCACCACTGCCAGCTATTTGAACAGATTGACTGCATTTGAGCTAACCTTGGCTTAAAATAGTTAGCTAAAATCTACCATTGCAATCTGTTTACAGTTAGCTAGCTAGCTGAGGTGTCCGTTCAGCAAAGAAAATCCCTAGCAGCTAGTGTTGGCTATATTTCAAAGCATATGTCATTTTTTTAAACAACATTTTGATTGGATGAAAAAGTTGGGGGCGGAGAGTGCCTTCCATGCAGCGCTGCCTGGAAGAGTACGTTGGGGGCTTAAAACACCATCGAGCAATTTGGCATCTCCAACTTCCTGCTCTCCCAAGACCCCACCCAGCAAACCACTTCTTTTCATCTGCCAGGTTTTCTCCAGGCAAACATAATGCATGCAGAGACTCATGCTATTTCACCCCAGATCCACCTGGCAGTTGTACTAATTGCAATGGTGGGACACATTACTCCTACTGGCTCCCCACCATGGAGCATTGCCAATAATATTACCTACAACACCCAACTGTGCCACAGGTAACAACAGCATTGAGACACTATTGTGTTAGTCCAATACACCCACTGCATCACACAAGGTCCCTCAAATATACCTTCTTACCTTTATTTGTAAACTGGTGTAAATTGTAATGCAGGGAATCCATTTAAAATCCGTATTAGTGTGTTTCTTATATTGGCCATAGGTCAAACTAGAGTGCAAGATACATTTGGAGCAAGGAATTTGATCTGTACCATGGCCAAGATCATTTTCAAATGGTTAGTTTTCATAACACATTTTCTTTAAGTACAGGAATAACACAAACCTCCAGCCTTCTTCTGTATCCTCTCATTTTTCCATTTGTTGTTCTTACCATAGACATTTGAAATCAATTTTTTTGCAAAATGTACCCCCTCCTCGCCTATGACACTATATCACTATTTCAAAAATCTCTCTGTAAGAGGCAAATATATCCATCCATTATGTGAACTGCTTATCCTGCACTCAGGGTCGCGGGGATGCTGGAGCCTATTCCAGCAGTCATTGGGCGGCAGGCGGGGAGACACCCTGGACAGGCTGCCCGGACACACACACACACCTAGGGACAATTTAGTATGGCCAATTCACTTGACTTACATGTCTTTGGACTGTGGGAGGAAACCGGAGCCCCCGGAGGAAACCCACGCAGACACAGGGAGAACATGCAAACTCCACACAGAGGACAACCTCCCTGAGGTTGGACTACCCCGGGGCACGAACCCAGGACCTTCTTGCTGTGAGGTGACCATGCTAACCACTGCGCCACCATGCCGCCCAGGCAAATATATTCCGATATATTCTCTGCACCATTGTACTTTATCATCTCTTATTTCGCCTGTATATAGTCAATCCTTGTGTATATAGCTGAAGATTATTGTGCTGTAGTGTTGTTATTCTATGTTAAGTATGTTCTGGTCCCTTACACTGACCCAGCTTTCCAATGAGGTCTTGGTTTCCATGCCTCCTCATAATGAATTCTCTTCACTTCCTGTCAATGAGGCTACAGACAAATTTTGTTCCTCACTAGCCTCCTCTCTTAACAATCTCTGCCCTCTAGCATCCAAACCTGCTCATAACAACCCCCCCCCCCCCCGTCCATGGCTCACTGAGGTCATCAGAGAGCAAAGGGTGGGGCTCAGAGTGGCAGAGAAAATGGCGTAAAACCAGAAAGTCCACTAACCTCAGTGACTATCAGTGTCTCCTAGCATCATTCTCCTCCAGCTTAAAAACAGCTAAGATCACTTACTATCAGAACAAGATCTGTGCCACCACTGATGCTTGAAAAATGTTTTTTGCTTTTAACTCACTCCTCAATCCACCTCCTCCTCCAACATCCACTTTGCTCACTCCTGACATGTTCGCCTCATACTTTACTGATAAGATTCCTGCCATCAGTAACCAGTTCTTTGAGCTTGACCAACCCTGTCTGCTGCTGCCAGCTAACAGTGCCTCACTCACCTCATTCTCCCGACTGAGGAGGAAGTCTCTAAGCTTCTGCTGGACTCTCATCTCACTACCTGTCGACTGGACCCAATACCATCCAACCTCTTACAGACAATTTCTCCCGAACTTAACCCTGTAGTCACACACATCATCAACTCCTCACTTACAATGGGTGTGTTCCCCACTATATTTAAGCAAGCTGTTCAAAAAAACTTACGCTTAACCCAGGCCAAGTTGAAAACTACAGACCGGTTTCACTCCTACCCTTTCTATCAAAAATACTTGAGCACATGGTATTTAACCATGTCTCTGAACTCCTTCCTGAGAAGAATCTGCATGATCCGAATCAGTCTGGCTGCACTCCTGTCAGTAATAGAACCACTGGGGTCCACGGTGGTGTAGCGGTCTAAGCATCGGCTTTGTGTCGATGCAGTTGCCCACTGGGGACTGGGGTTCGCGCCCCAGTCTCGTCAGATCCGACTATGGCCGAACTCGATGAAGCAGCAATATCTGGCAACGCTGTCTTTGGGAGGGGGGCGGAGTCGGCTTGTGTTTGTCATGTGAATGCGTCTCTGTGTGTGTCGGAAAAAACAGTGGTTCGGCCTGGAGTCGCCTTGTCACGAAAGAGGGGAGGCGGTCTCCTTCGAGACTGCCGGCCAGAGAGATGCAGTTGGCGAATGCATGCAGTACGAGGGTGGGTGTTTGAATTACAATAGGGATCGATTGGCCACTAAATTGGGAGAAAAAAGGGAAAAATCAGAAATAAATGTATAAAGTAATAGAACCACTGCATTTGGCAAGAGCTGCTGGTCAGTCCTCAGCTTTATTGCTGCTAGATCTGTCAGCTGCCTTTGACATGGTTAACCACCAAATTCACCTCTTCACACTCACTAAGCTTGGTATCTCAGGATCTGCCCTCTGCTGGTTCATGTCCTACCTCTCTGGGAGATCTTTTAGAGTATCTTGGAGGGGAAAAGTATCCAAACCACACGGCTTATCCACAGGGGTGCCTCAAGGGTCAGTGCTCGGTCCCCTTCTCTTCTCAATATACACCACCTCACTTGGTGCATGGTTTCTCATACCATTGCTATGCTGATGATACCCAGCTCTTCCTATCATTCCCACCAGATGACCACACAGTCTCGGCACAGATATCACCATGCCTTGCTGATATCTCTCATGGATGAAAGAATGCCACCTTCGACTTAACCTACGTATCTAAGACTGAGCTCCCTGTCATCCCAGCCAGTCCATCCTTACAACAACAGATAAATATCCAGCTCGGATCAACCCAACTCATGCCCACAAAGTCTCCCAGAAACCTGGGTGTCATGACTGATGACCAGCTAACCTTTAGGGTTCATATGGCCTCGGTTGCTCAGTCATGCTGATTTGCCCTGTACAACATCAGGAAAGTTAGACCCTACCTGTCTGAGCATGCAGCACAACTCCTGGTACAGTCTCTTGTAGTATCACACATTGACTACTGCAAATGATCCAGAATGCAGTGGCGCATCTGGTCTTCAACCAGCTCGTTACGCCACTGTTCATATCCTTCCACTGGCTCCAAGTTGCTGCCCACATCAAATTCAAAACCTTGATGCTCACTTACAAAACAGCAACTAAAACGGCTCCTGCCTACCTGAACTCCCTCATTCAGGTCTACACTCGGTCCTGCTCACTACGCTCTGCCAATGAAAGGCACCTGGCACCTCCACCACAACGCGGACCTAAGTCACGAGCTAGACTCTTCTCTGTAGTTCCCTGGTGGTGGAACGAGTTACCAAACACCATTCAATCTGCTGAGTCCCTCTCCATCTTTAAGAAGAAGCTAAAGACCCGGCTCTTTCACAAACACCTCCACACCTGATGGTATCAATAAAAAATAAATAAAAAAATGCTTCTATGCACCCTATGCTTTGCCTTTGTGCACTGCCTGTTGACACCTATGTCCTATCAGACTTGAACCTAGTTTTTTGGCGTTGTTGCCTCCTGACTAGATCCTTGTGTTGTATTAACTCTCAGATGTACGTTGCTTTGGATAAAAGTGTCCGCTAAATGAAATTGTAACATTGTAACATTGTAAGTACACTGACAGAGCCACAAAATCGGAGTCAAAGTCCATGTAGTGTAAACCTACATGGCCAAAAAACATGATTCTGATTCTGAAATGTCAACATTTTAACATGTGATAATATAAATATGCCATAAAATGCTATAAAATGACATGTCACTGACCATGGGTGTTGAATTTACTCAAATGGAGACAAACAACAAAAGATTTGACACAAGTTTTAGGCTAGGCAAAAATCTGGTCCCCACTGGCCATCAACCACTGCAGGTAATGGGTATCTCTTAGTATATTATATTACTATGTTGTTACTATTGTTAGATTATAGCTTATTGTTATAAATAGAGGTGATTTTCACAGTAAAAGTTGATCAGTGAATACCTGGGGTGCACATAAAAGCATTTCTGTGAGGTCAAACCTAAGGTTATAGAGGTATTAACAAAGTATGAGTATTACTTGAGCATTGATTTAACAAGATCTCACCAAGAAAGCAGTAATAAAATCCACAGTACATAGCGGCAGTGCTTAATGTGGGGATCTCACTACACTACTTTTTGCCCAATTTCTACATCCCAAATAGACCTCAAGATTGAGCAGTCTATATCAATTGGCATTAACTGCAATTGTAGCTTATCATGTAGTGTGGCAGGGGTTAAGGAGTCAGTCTCTCTCCATAAATTCAAGTTTCAGACTAGGCAGGGCAGCCAACATCGATTCTTTTTCTTTTTTTCTTCTTCTTCTTCTTCTTGCATTAATTCCAATATGAATCTGGGCAAATCTGGATAGCCTCCTGTATTTTCACTGAGACAAATTATTTTTGACACAGAGTGGCAATGGCCACTGAATGTGGAGTTTCCATAAATAAGACAAGAACAGAGTAGGCAGGAACATAGTAGGCTGCTGTCTGCCTGTTTATTGCTCTACTATCTTTTACTATCATGTAGTAATGCAGCGCTGGAAGTTCAGGGAGCTTTAAGTGCTGTGGGGCTTAATTGAAGAAACCAATCACACATTACTCTTGTACAGTATTTATTTGTCTTTGGTTTACAATGTGTTTTTATTATTCCAAACTCATCATCAAGTGTTCTGATGTTTAATGTGAAGTTTATTGCATTTTTACAGCAACTTATTTTAATAGCTATGTAGTTTGTAGTCTGCTATAGTGCTGAAAACATACGACTAAATGAGCAGCCCACAAAAATATTAAGTGAAAACACAGGATTCCAGTTAAAAACTAAGATTCGAAATGGCTTGTCATACAACTGTACTGAAAAATAATGGCATTGTACTGTTATCTTACTACATACTGAAGGTCACAGAATCAAATGACTTTATGAGGCAGCTGCGTGCGTCTTTATTTTGGCGTTTTCTCAGAAGACCCACTAAATGCTGAGCTTAAAAATCCATAGTTGACTTGCATGCACAGGAATCTGAATAGTCGAAGGCATTAAACCTTTTACCATTTCTTCAATATTTGGCAAAATTGTAGTCTTGCATAAATGGAGGAAGGCCTTTTGTTTAAATGAAAGGAAGCTTTTGATGTTGGCACCAACGGGCAACTTGGACAAACTACAAACGGTGCAAGATATCAATTTCAAGTCATTATGGATTGTGTTCTGCTATGAACAGTTGAAAAGCAAACATTTTCACTAAGATGCTGGCCTAGGTTTCTGTTTGTTTTGTTTTTTTGTTGTGCATTTCAGTTTGACCCAGAGGAGGAAATTCACAATCATTTTGATGCCATTTGTAGTAAGTCAAATCTTTCCTTTCTCATGACCATCCATTCAGCCACTAGATCATCTTGTGCTCCATAATGCATACAGTTCTCTCTGTAAACTTGACTACATGACACTGAATCCACTTAGATTAAATATCACCATGGCGAAATGTCAGGTTCCTTTCACTGCACCTGTTAGTGTCCTCTTCCATAGCCATTGTGCAATCCACAGATCAATTTCAGTATATATGCATATTTAAACCATTTTTTTCTTATTTTCCTACCTCTTTGAATCTAGTCTAAGTTCACATACAGACATAGGAACACACACACACACACACACACACACACACACACACACACACACACACACACACACAAAAGTGACTTCTGGGGTACTACTGTCAAGGCATATATATGGATTATTGTAGAGGGAGTATTTGGGAGACAATATTAAAATGGTAACATTATTACATTGTAATTTTTAATTTACACATGCATTCTCTGTCGCAAAATGTCAATTCAATGGCAATGACCCCAATTTCATCTCAGTTTCCATGTATAGAATTTACATTTGCTGACAATATTATGACGAGTAGTAGTCCTGCCTGCAAGACTATTTTAAATTGAAAACTCAAATGTAGCACCTGGGATTGCATTTTCATTTGAATATAGTGTATGATATAGTACTTCCATACCAACAGTTAATGTTTAACAGACATCCCTATTACTGGCTCAGGGGGTCAGGGGGTCGGGGGGGGGTGGACTTGTCCCCCTACTGTTTCTGGCTGAAGGTACATTAAAACAAAATGATACAATGTGTCAGGAAATCTTAATAGTGTTAAAATCAACTTTATGATTAAAAAACAGTGTTGTGGACTACAGTTTAACAGTTACACTTTTCGCAAACAAATGTGGGGGAAACTAAGGGCAGACTCAATGCATTTTCAGGTACACAGAAGGATCTCAAGGATGCATGTTTTGAAGAGACGAACTTGGGGTAAAAAAAAGAAGGAGATTTTACCTGTCAGCGAGTGTTGACTGCGTGCCACTCATTGGGCTTCTCATATGTTTCCACGGACTTTATCCGAATAACATCTTAACACCACGCAACAGTTCTCCCGTTTAAAATGACTCGGCCCAGAGTCAAGTCCATCAAAGACGACCCGCAACTACCAAACTGCGATGTATATCCGAGACAACACGGTTCAGAATTCAGTTAAAGAACCTTAATGCAGTTGGGTGAGGGAAATGCCTTGTGAGAGGGGCCAGCTGTGAACGTAAACACTCCACAGACCACTGTGGTAGGATAAAAACACGGTATATCACGTAAACAGATAATAAAACGAGGTAATCCGAATGTTTCAAGGGCAAACATCACATCCCAAAATCGGGACTTCGCCAACCGCTGTCAGCATCAGTCAGTGGACAAATGGCAAACAATTAGCATACCAGACCACTTATCGTTGTTGTTTTTTTTCACCCCCAAATAATATATCCTGCCGAAAGAAGTCGCGTTGGTGGAGTTTTTAGCCTCGCCAGCGACCGATCACGCTTTCTTCGGGGTTTCTCCAAGTTTTCACAACTTGATATAGACGTCGACGCGGAACGTTCAACGTTCTCTGCAAGTATCTCGACCGCAGCGCTGCCTGCTGTCGCCTATCCTTGTTGTCCGGAAGGATGACGTCATCCGCGGCCACTTCGCGCGTCGAACTTTTTCCGAATCTCACAAGTTCCAAATGTGATTTCGAAACATCGCCGCTGCTGCACCTCGTCCGCTCACTCCCCCAGATAGGCTGCTTTACACTGGCCTGGCCCGTTTCTCCCCACAATGTGATGCCAGCCAGTGGAAAGAGGAAATGCTTTACCCCCCCCCCACCCCAGAAAGGTCGAAAAAAGACCCCCCCCCCATCCCCTCTTATTGACGCACTGGGGCTCTCGTTCATCTGTTATTACCAAACTTGAGAGCTTGCTTCCATTTCTACTTTAGATAGGGAACTTACTGTACTTATTGCACAGAACCAATTTCTTCATTTCTTGAATAGATTTAATCTTGCTTTTTTAGGCTGACATGAATCATCCTGACACAAATTCATAGTCAAAGTTTACCAAAAATTTATTCTACATCATTGTCTCCACGGTTTACCTGTTGCTTGGTTAAATGCAGGAGGTGATAGGTATGTCAACGTGCTTCTTCATTGCATAGGCACGAAAACAACTGAATTTGCCTCCTCTCAGATCTTAATAAATTAGATGAGAATGATGAGGTGAAAACATTAATGGTTGATGAAAGGTCGTCGCTTTCAAATGAAGCTGAGAAAAATACTCCCATAAACACCAAAACATCTTTACATCATCCAAATATAGGAAATTCAGTTAGAAAACATGTGGGCCTAAAATATTAAAAGGAGACAAATAAGTGATAATTTCTTGCATGGCATGACAGTTGTCTATGAATTTGGGAGAAGAAATAATGCCCTACCTATTGAGATGTACTCAGTCGATCTGTACAGGCCTAAAACTTACCTGTTTTACTTTACGGTCTAGAATAGAATAGAATAGAATAGAATAGAATAGAATAGAATAGAATAGAATAGAATAGAATAGAATAGAAAGTTGTTCCTAGGATTGACATTTTCTGGAAAATCCAAGGGGCAAAAGAATACATAGGCTTATCTTTTTTTTCTTTTTTCTTTTTGGCTGTTCCCATTAGGTGTCGCCACAGCGGATCATCCGTTTCCATCTCTTCCTGTCCTCTGCATCTTCCTCTGTCACACCAGCCACCTGTATGTCCTCCCTCACCACATCCATACACCTCCTCTTTGGCCTTCCTCTTTTCCTCTTGCCTGGCAGCTCCATTTCCAGCATCCTTCTCCCAATATACCCAGCATCTCTCCTTCGCACATGTCCAAACCATCTCAGTCTCAGCTCTCTTGCTGGTTCTCCAAACCATCCAATCTGAACTGTCCCTCTAATATACTCATTCTTAAATGACAACCAACTAACAGAAGGAGTTCTTCTACCTTTGCATTTTGTTCATGCCTTTTAGCATGAACAAAATCAATTTAGCCTCCTTGACCAGCATACAGTACTCAGGCACAAACTTTCAGCTTTGCTGTTACTTGGATGCCATCTTCAGCTTAATTATAAAATTACTGAAAATGCTCTCATGCATTAAAATGACTTGCATATGTTTTTGTTCAGTTTTATAGATTACTAATCCATTTTCATTTGAAGTCATGCAAACAAAGAAGCACTCCACACTTTGTTTTGGTTATTGCTCAGCAGGAACTTGTTAACTCCTTCCCAGCCTTGCCAATCCATCCACCCAGTCTTGTCCATCATAAGAAGTAGTATATTTACTCCAACTAAGAAACATTTTGGGGGATTCAGAAGGGGGGCATAAATTGCTGGAATAGGGTAAATTATACCAACCTATGGAAGCATCTGACTCATGGGAGTTGCTTCAAGAGCCAGGGCACTATCACCCCACATTTTTAAAGGAGCAATCAAGAAAATTCCCTCTGCAAAAAATGTCTTTTTTAATACTTCTGTCACTGGTATATTTAAGATAAACCTGGGCTCGCCCATGGTTTTATTTGTTTTGTGGTGGGGAAGTGGAGCAGATCAGCACTGTTGCATATCTCTGGGATATGGGTTGCTCAAACACCACAGCAATCACAGAATGTCACCAAAGGTGTCAGCAGATTTACATGATTGTAGCTTCACATGGCCAGAGTCATTTCTGATGTTCTGTAATTTGTCAGCATGATATGATGGAGAGACGGAAGGTAGATATACTGTGTGTGCAAGAGACCAGGCAGATGGGGAGAAAGGCCAGGGTTCAAACTCTTCTACTGTGGTGTGGATGGGAGGAGAAATGGGGTACGGGTAATCCTGAATGAAGAGTATGTCAAGAGTGTTGGAGATTAACCATGTCAGACAGAGTGATGAGTGAAGCTGGAAATTGAAGGTGTGATGATGAATGTTATCAGTACATATGCCCCACAAGTTGGGTGTGAGATGGAAGAGAAAGAAGAATTCTGGAGTGAGTTGGATGAAGTGGTGTAGACTGTATCCAAGGAGGAGAGAGTGGTGATTGGAGCGGTCTTCAATGGCCATGTTGGTGAAGGGAATGGAGGTGATGAGGAGGTGATGGGCAGGTATGGTGTCAAGAAGAGGAATATGGAAGGACAGATGGTGGTGAATTTTGCAAAAAGGATGGAAATGGCTGTGGTGAATACATAGTATTTAAAGAAGAGAGAGGAACACAGGGTGACATATAAGCGTGGAGGAAAGTGCACACAGGTGGACTATATCTTATGCAGAAGGCACAATCTGAAAGGGATTGGAGACTGCAAGGTGGTGACAGGGGAGAAAGTAGCTAGGCAGCATTGGATGGTGGTCTGTAGGATGACTTTGGAGACCAAGAAGAGGAAGAGAGTGAAGGCAGAGCCAAGGATCAAATGGTGGAAGTTAAAGAAGGAAGACTGTTGTGTGGCGTTTATCTTATGTAGAGGGTGCAATCTGAAAGGGATTGGAGACTTCAAGGTGGTGACATGGGAGAATGTAGCTAGGTAGCATCGGATGGTGGTCTGTAGGATGACTTTGGAGATCAAGAAGAGGGAGAAAGTCTAATTTGTCAGCATAAAGTTTCAGAAGAGGACCACAGAACCCACATGTAAATTATTTAGTTAAGTTCTGACATTGAAGTCAGAATCCTTCCTTTATTCTTAGAATTCCTCTCAGAATTCTGACTTTACTCATAGATCTCAAATACATTCCACGTCGCCCTAATCCTTTTCCATGCAAAGTGTTTACATTAAGGCAGACAGAAAATGAAAATATTTGAGAAGGAAACAAAAATGGAATTTTATTCAACTAATAAAAATAATGGTTCTAGCCTATAAAAACAAACTCACAGGAGATATATATGTGTGTGTGTATATATATATCGGATACTTCCACAAGTTGGTGTGACTTGTAAAGCAAAATTATTTGGAAATCTGTGCACATCACATGCCCTTGCTCCACAAAACAGTGTATAGTGGGTATACATGATTTTATATCTCCACCATAATATACAGTAAGAGAAGCGATAACCTGCTAAAAATAATTGGTGGTAATAATGCAATTCACTAATATAGAACAGAGGATCAGAAGACAGATTTACTTTCAGTTTAGGACATTCTCCATTTGCATAATGTTTAGGGATGTTGCTGGTTAAAGCCTTTCAGAGATAATTTTTGTATCACTTGAAAAACGTGGTACTTTTTTCCATTATAAATTTGGTTATGATAATTGCTTGGTAAACTGATGTACAGCTAGGCTGTAGAAAATGATTTTATTACAAAAAAATGTGAACACAAATTTTGCAAGCTTTACATTTGGCTTACTTATACTAAGGTATGGCCTCTTTCAATCACTGAGCTCATT
Organism: Lampris incognitus; assembly: GCF_029633865.1. Lineage (NCBI taxonomy): Eukaryota > Metazoa > Chordata > Actinopteri > Lampriformes > Lampridae > Lampris > Lampris incognitus. The sequence goes on from NC_079218.1 coordinate 24,120,294, forward strand.
TATTTTTCATGTCATTTTAAAAACACATTTATAGCCCTAAACACATCTACAATGATGAAACCGTTCTTAGATAAAGGGGTTTCAAATCTGATTTTCAGTCTCTTACAGCTACTTAAACAAACAATTACACCTTGGTTCAACTCCAGTTCTTTAATTTGGTAGTCTTTGGTGGGTCTAGCCAGAAACAGAAATCAGTTTACGAAACCTTTTGGTACATCTAACAACATTAGTTAGGGATATGTCAAAGTTTTACCATTTTTCTTGTATCAAGGCTGACCATCCGTTTGAGGTCCCATAAGCACAAGTGTATCTATCTGTATGTGTGTCTGTAAGTGTTTTGTCCAGTCAAGGTGTCTTAGATTCATTAGTCTTTGAAAAAGTCTGATGAACTTCTTCAGTTATTCTTCCCCAAATGACCGTCTAGTTTTTGTCCAGTTGCATCTTGTAGTTTGTGGTTGTCTAGCCACCTTTTATATTTGGTGCAGCTTTTCCTATGAGCAAATCTGGCTATGTCCACCATGAACACCCAGGCTAGCACGTACATCCCCACGCCACCGACCTTGATCATTAGCGGGGCCCTTGGGGAAGTGAGCTCACAGTAAAACAGCACAGAGCCCACTCCCACGCGTACAGTGGCGAACAGTAATATGAAGAGCAGGTCCACTGCATCACCCAGCAGGCTGTCATATCGGCCCAATTGGCGGAGGAACCAGCGGGTCTGCAGCAGGGGGTTGGTGAGTTCGCTACCAAAAATGACAGCACAGGTTTCACAGCCTGACCTCCCCATGACCAGTGCCAGCAGGATTCCCATGATGCTAGCAGTGTGGTGGGCAAGCATGACAGGGCCCTCAGACCAGAAGAATAAGCACCAGCCCATGTCAAAGATGAAGTAGCCCAGACAGATGGCCAGGGCAAGGGTCTGGAGTTTAGTGTTGTCTGTACCTGGGGTGTAAATGTTAGCAGGTTGGGTCAGAACAGCAACATATGACAACAGTTTCTGGAAATACAATGCAAGTCAATGGCAAATTGTTTAGTTTATGATCAGTTTTGTTCTCTGAACCAAATATGGCCCCTATGCTTTTAAGACTAGGAGCATGAGGGCACCTGTAACTCATTGAGTTGCATGCCTACATTGTAAAGAAAAAAAAGTCAATTAAGTGGTCCATTTTTAATGCCCATAATGTAGTTAATGAGCATTACAGCAGTGTCATGACCATGTGCCATTTCATCATTCTTATGTGTGGTTAAAATTGAAATTTCTTGTTACTTAAATTGTATCTATGATCATCAGATATGTAAGTAAATCCACATCTAGGCCAAACCAGGTCTCCACATTAACAGACTTTTTTTAAATAAGTTTCATAAACATTATTCTTCTGAACAATATTCTAAACATTATAATGCAAATTTTCTCTCTCATTGGAATTATTTATATTCCTTATTTTCTTACAGAATTAAAATAGGTTAACAAGTTTTACGCTGACAAAACTCACCTTTTAAACTATACATCTACACTGCTGTTCCTGATGGTGTAGCCTAAAGTTATTCATGAAAAGAGAAAATGGAGCTGGAGTACTGAAATCCTGCTTCTGATCTGATTGTTGAGTTGTTTTTGTCCTTAATTTTGGCCCACTTATTCTCAACAACACTGATATTTTCAAAAACTTTTCAGATCTTATACTGACATACTGCAGTTTCTTACTGGGGCTTTAGTTAAGTGAAATACCTAAGTGTTCACAAGCTGTCCCACATTTCGGCTTAATACATGGAATTTATGTGGGATGATTGATTGCTTCAGTATATATGCTCAAATGTATAAAGCAACATACTAGTCACTATTCTATAACTTGTATATCACAGGGTCCACGTCTGTGCTGAATTACTGGGGCATGATAATTAGCTAAAATATAACCAGGACAACCAATGAAATCTGACCTTCAATTTTCATCTGTTCTGTTGTGGGTCTGGTCAGTAACCACTTAATATTCATTAGTAATTGGCCAATTAAATGGACTCAGAATTATTATTTTTTACATTTAGAATGGAATAAAATTTGCATTTCTCTTTCATTTCTCAAAAGCAGTGACCTCAACACAATCATATAAACAATAAAGTTAATAAGATTTCATTTCTTTTTGTTTTGATCAACTTTATGCTTATTTAATATTTATATTTATAAATGAGCGAGAGACATGCATTTCAAGCTGCTTTCGCTTTAAAAGACAGCCTAGGCCCGAAATGCTGATTGCCAGCCCAAATGACAAGCGCTTTTTGCACTGACCTGCATGTGTGAAAGGCCATGGCCCATCTATGAAGATGACATACGCGGTCAGCAACACTATGAAGACCCCATGAGACAACGTCACCAGTCGACAGTTCCACTCTGCCCCCCGCTGGACAAAGGTACTGCAGAACACCAGGTAGAGAGCAAGCCAGCCAATCAGGCTGCAGATCACCTCCAATAGCAGCATGGCTGTGTCTGAGTGGGATGGGCCAGGAGGGGTCCAGGTTAAATCACTTTCAACATCAGGTGTGCACGACATCCTCATTGTCTAAAAACTACAAATCTTTGTCGTGCCTGCGCTCTGCCCTGTCACTTTGTAACTTTTGGGTTAACTTTTCAGTAGATATTTCATTCAAAGATTTCAAAATGAACAAAGCAAATCTAGCAAGACAACATCAGATCCAACAGGCACTGAACATATTGCTTTGGCATGCAGCCTAATTGAGTGTGACCATTTTTAAGAGTAAGGTATAACTCACACCGATATACACTTCACTACAGTTGTGTGCTGTGGAAATCAAACATACAGATATTTGGATTAACTTTAATTATTCAATAAGACAATCCCAGCTACAAACAGCATTTTCCCCAACATGATAAAAGACACACTTGCCATGTATGCAAGATAAGGACACAAGCAAACTCAGCAGCAGCTTACCTTATTTGTCCCCCTCAGTTATCATCTTAGTTTGTAATGAACTTTGGCAATAACTTCAGCAAATGCATGCGGTCTCACCCTCCATCTCTGTTGCTCTGAGCTTTCCATAGATGACATTAAAGATCAGCCCAAATGTCTTAAGATTTCCACATTCGAAATGGGCGCACGGTCACTTTGTCAAAGTGACAGACACGCCATGCCTACGATAGTCAATTAGTGGAGCCTATATCCCTTCCCCCTGGATCTCAGACTTGATCCTCTTAAGGGATTACAGTCACTTCTTCTCTCCAGATATCTGGTTTTAGAATGGGCAAGAAATACAAGGCCCCAAAAGAGCAGACAGCAAGAGGATTCTTCCTGCTGTTGTGCTGTGTTGCACAGGATTGAACTGAGCCTCTGCGGGCATGGTGTTTGAAGCTTGTGCCCGCTTCATCAATTTAGAACACTTTCCAGGATGAATGAGCAACCAACATAGGTTAAATTTTCCCAATTTTTTGTAAAGAAGTGTTCTTCGAAAAACAGGATGCGAACTGTAATAAGAATGCAAAGTGGTGATTCATATGTGCTAAACATATAACATGTCTTAAGAGACTATTATAATGAAATTGTAATTAATAACTAGTCTTACCAGTAGCTTATGAGCAATACTAATAGGACATTTGTGGGAGCTTACTGACATGGAATTTACATGATGCAATGAATAGGACAGAAAAGTCAAGCCAGAACTTTACATCCACAACTGAGAAAATACAAACTGACTTGTACCAATACTACAGTGAATGCTACAGACTTTCTGCATAAACAATAAAATGACAATTTCTAATCAATGCCATCAATAACTTTTGGAAATGTCTTGATGCATGCTCAATAATCAACAACATTTGGAAATCTACAGGATATATGGATGCCACTATCCACTGAGTCTGTGCAGAGTGGAGACAGTCATTTCAAGAGGCTTTGCTGTACAGTACATCTAGGCCTAGGCCTATGAGGTAGATGAATGACAAGTCCTCCTCATTAACCTACTGCCAGGTTAGCTACTATCTGGGACAAGGGAAGGGTGACTGTGCAGAATAAAACAGGTTAAAAGAGGTAAATATAAGCAAAACATCTCAATGTTATGCTCATTCCTGGATACAATGTTTTGACTCTGACATGACATTAATTAGTGTTATTGTTATTCCATTCTTCTATTCTTCTTCCGTACATTTGTCGGCGTCTAACTACTTCTGCATACTTTGTGCTACAGAAACCGTTCAACTATCAAAATGTTCAGATTTTTAGGACATTTCTGCTTACATTCAACTTTTTTTGAATATTTATATGTTTTGAAATATTAACCCTTTTATGATTTTTTTTCTCATTGAAATAAATGGAGGCGGCACGGTGGCGCAGTGGTTAGTGTGGTCGTCTCACAGGAAGAAGGTTCTGGGTTCGAGCCCAGGGTTGTCCTACCTTGGGGGTAGTTCCGGGTCATCCTCTGTGTGGAGTTTGCATGTTCTCCCCGTGTCTGCGTGGGTTTCCTGTGGGTGCTCCAGTTTCCCCCCACAGTCCAAAGACATGTAGGTCAGGTGAATCGGCCATACTAAATTGCCCCTAGGTATGAATGTGTGTGTGTGTGTGTGTGTGTGTGTGTGTGTGTGTGTGTGTGGGCCCTCCCTGTGTGATGGCCTGGCGGCCTGTCCAGGGTGTCTCCCCGCCTGCCACCCGATGGCTGCTCGGATAGGCTCCAGCATCCCTGCAACCCTGAAAGAAGGATAAGCAGTTTGGATAATGGATGGATGGATGAAATGAATGGCGAGAATGTTTAAATCCTCAAAAACCTGCTCTTTGAAATGTAACTATGTTGGCATACTTTCAGTTAGAAACTTCATTTAAACTTTAAACAGGTCACAAGCAGTGCCAGATTTAGATGAAGGGAGGCCCTAGAGCTAGTCCACTTGTGAGGCCCCTCCCAGTCCCCCACCCTCAAGACTAGAGGACGATGGAAGTGTTTTAAACAAAAATGAGTAAAGCGGAGGATGATGACGGCTGTTTAGAATTCCACAATTCACAATTCCTCCTCTAAAGGTCATAAGATGTTATTTTTAAATATCATAGTGATTGAAAAAAATGCATAAATGTTAGAATTAACATTTTGAAAAACTATTGCAATAACGTAACTTTGTAAACATTTTGTGGAATAAACGAGAATTTTTAGGAAAATGAAACTGTAAGTTTAGTGTTATATTCTTTAAAAAAAAAAAACTTGAGCTTAAAATTTTATTGCCTGGGAAATGTTAATAAGATGATCATGACTGCCTGACAGTGACAATGTGACCCGTTTAGATCCTACTTTATGATGTCATTAAACAGTCGGTTTTAAAATACATATTAAGAAATAAAAAAAACTACAATCATCAAATACACTACGACTAAAAAAGTTTTTTTTCTCGCCTTCCTCACAGCAAAATCATCCAAAAGTTCATTAAAATTTGTTTGTGTCAGTTTGTCACTTTCAATGCACAGCATGCTCAGTGCAGACAACCTCTCTTGAGATATTGTGCCCCTCGGTTCATTTTTAATTCTTTTGAGTCTTGAAAAAGACCTCTCTCCTGAGCAGTTAGTGACCATTAAGCTAAGAAATAGCCGCAATATTGCTTCCACATTAGGGAAGGCCATCTGAATTTTTTTCCTTGTATATAATTTGATAAAAGTCTGCATTAGACCGAGAGTGCTCTTCTGTAGGCCTATGGCTTTGTCTCACGTACAAGTGAAAGTGCAAAAGTTCATGAGTAAGTTTCAGGTCAACATCTTCTGGGTATGCGTCCATCAACAGTTCAACACCTTGCTGAATTTCTTGCTTAGATTTCCTTGTGTTAGTCTCAATGTATCTGCTTCGCCGCTGGCACTTGTTGCTTCTTTCAGTGGCTGATGCAAGAAAGCAGTGATTGGTCTTAATTTCTTTACCATATCATTTTCAGGTCTCTTTCTCTTGCGCGTGCTAGCACCACTTTCAAATCTTTTACTCATGCTCAGATAAGAATCTGAAATCTTCAACAGTTATTAGAAAGGAAAAAATTAAGGGGTGCTCTCACAAAATGGGGTCCACTTCAGTGAAGACAAAAATCAAACTTTTTTCTGTACAATATTTGGGCAATTTTTCTTAAAGAATTGTTCCTTATTGACAATTATATTGCAAACTCTGAATCAAATCTGCTTCCAAAAACCGTTTACAAAATGAGTATGCTTTTTCCTATCGTTAACAAAGACGCTATGAATCAGCATAGTTTTATTACTAACCTGACTGATGAAAACGGCAACTTCCTCTGCAGATACTTGCACAGCTGTGTTTTGAACTTATCGATCTCACTGCTTTCCTGGAAGGACAAAATCAGTTTCAGAAATCAATGCTAGTCTCGAGTTATTGGCTTGAGACAGTGTGTAAACAATGTGTGTAAATCCATGTGTCTTGTATGTAGTGTAGAAACACTGTATAGCAGGACTTTGACAGAAATGTCAATCAAGCCAATCCATTTTCCCAAACCGCTTATCCTGCTGTCAGGGTCACAGGAATCCTTGAGCCTATCCCAGCAGTCACTGGGCAGCAGGCAGCGAGACACCCTGGACAGGCAGCCAGCCCATCACAGGGCACACACACACACACACACACACACACACACACACACACACACACACACACACACACACACACACACACACACACACACACACACACACACACTCGTTTCACTATCCTTATGAGGACACCTCATTGACTACATTCATTTCCTAGCCCTTAACCTTAACTACGAAAACTACCTAACCCTAATTCTAACCGTAACCTTAAAACCAAGGCCTAACCCTAAAGTAGACCCTTTTACTTGTGAGGACCTCTAAAATGTCCACACAAGGTATGTGGTTTCTGTTTTTTTTTTAATCCTAATGAGGACATTTGGTCCACATTAGGATAGTTAAACATGTACACACACACACACACACACACACACACACACACACACACACACACACACACACACACACATATGAAATTATTATATTATCAAATTGTAAAGTCCACTTTTTTAATTATCATAATGTTGGCAATTGGTGATGAAATTACGCCCAACAACGTACCCTATTTTGTCTAACCAATATACGAAATGAATGTGTGTATGTTTTATGTTTTTAATTCTTTTTGTGCTGATCTTTGTACTGGTGAAAACTGCACTTTCAAATTTCGTTGTACTTGTACAATGATATAAAGTTCTATTCTATTCTATTCTATTCTATTCTATTCTATAGATCTCATTCTTAGGCGATTTGAGCTAATGCTAGTTGGGCCAATGTTGTCTGTTAATTTTCAATTTTCTTTGAATTGGAGTTATATAAAGTCTAAGAAATACATTCTGAAAATACAGGAGAGTGTTATTATATTACCGCAGTGACCGTAGTGTTGGTCATAGGGCCTGGAAATCGTTTCCATAATTCATTATCAACTTCCGGGTTGGCCGCGGAATTTCCTGCCGCACTTCACTGGAGTCTATTTTATTAAACAGAATAAATGTCCTCTTATCTAAGACTAGCATATCTACGGAAGAGGAACGGGAAGTGAAGGAGATTCAATTGAAAAATATATCAAATTTATTTGGATTTAGCCAAGGGTGCACTTATAAGATCCAGAGCCAAACGGCTAGAGGATGGGGAGACGAACTCTAGCTACTTTTTTGCTCTTGAAAAAAGAAATGGCAAAAGAAAGTCACTAGCTTTTGCAGTGCAACATTCCAAGTACATCCCCAGGCATTTCCCACTACAATATTAATGGAACTCAGTATACAGACCCAACATTAATTTCCAACTTTGTCTCTTTCTTTTATGGGAACCTGTATATGTCTGAATTCAGTGACTGTTCCTGTGGAGAATTTTATCATTAGGGTAAGAAAACACATTTCTGTCATTGATGAGGACTATAAAATACTCTGTGATTCTGATCTGACAGTAAATGAAATTAAAACAGCTCTTTTCTCAATGAAAAAGGGGAAAATCGCCAGGTATTGATGGTCTTTCAATTGAATTTTATGTTCATTTTTCGGGACCTCATTCAAAATCCATTATTTTGTATGTACAAAGAATGTATCAATCTGAGAGATAACTCTTGTTCTTTTTGTGGACATGCTGATGAAGCGTTGAACCATTTATTATTTCAGTGTAAAATAACAATGAAATTTTGGTCTGATTTAAATTCTAATGTTTTCAATATTACTAATGTTACTACTCATTGTTTTACTCTTAAAGATATAATATGTTACTATGATAATATGGGTAACAAATCTCTGAAATATGTTGTTAATTATTTTATTTTATTGGGAAAATTGTTTAACCAGTGGCATGGTGGCGCAGTGGTTAGTGGTCGCCTCACAGCAAGAAGGTCCTGGGTTCGAGCCCCGGTGTAGTCTAACCTTGGGGGTCGTCCCGTGTTGTCTTCTGTGTGGTGTTTGCATGTTCTCCCCATGTCTGTGTGGGTTTCCTCTTGGTGCTCCGGTTTCCTCCCACAGTCCAAAGACATGTAGGTCAGGTAAAAATTGCTCCTAGATGTGTGTCTATCTAAAACTCTTCTCAAGTCATAACTTGTTTCAAAAATGAGCTGGCCTTTAAAGTACAAGTACAAGGAAGGGCTGGTGGTAAAGGTGGGTTTCATAATTTGTTGATTTGATCTGATAGGTTGTATGTAAATGATGAGTAAACGACTATCAGTGAGTATCAATGAGTGATGTTAGAAAATATTAGAGAACGACAATGTCTGTTTTCAATTTACACAACTTCTTTCGTTAAAAACATCTAAGAAGGTAACCTTTCTTCCATAATTTGGCCTTTTCAATTCACTAGGGAGTGATGAGAAATTTTAGCTATGGTATGTGATGCACTGAAATTATTGAACTTTTTTTTGATGAATTCTTTAACATTTTAAACTGATTGACGTCTTTCTATGTTATCTCTAATTTATGAAAGAAAGATAATGCGTATTTTATATTAGCATGGATGTTTTGATATATTAAAGGCAAAACATTAAAATGGAGTGGTAATTCAGTGACATACTGTTCAATTGAGTAGTGAGGAACGCAGGTAGCTTCTAATATACATTTTGGTAAGTTTATCTGTAATTTCTCTAAAGCCCTCTACATCCTGTCTATGTCCCTTTTGTGTTGTCTAACTGAGGAAAGTGAGAAATAGACATTATTCCACTCAAACGACTCAATTTTACACAATACTTTACATGATATTTTCACATACGATGCGAGGGTTTAAGGACAGGATGTTGTGTTGCTGTAAAGCCCCCTGAGGCAAATTTGCAATTTGTGATATTGGGCTATACAAATAAAATTGACTTGACATTATTATTATTTATTTATTTTTACTTTGTGCATACTATGTGTACCTGAAGAGGGCAACAGCATGCCTGTATAGTACAGAGGCGATCCGATCGGAATTCCTCAGGCAATAGAAAAAGAAAAAAGAGGAAACGGAAGTGAAAAACAACTCTGGCTCTTCCGCTTCCCCGGACGACGTTGTTTTGCTGCGAAAGAATACACGCGATATTGGACGTTCACATGCTCACTGGCTAGCATCGACCGCTATAGTAGTTAGTATTTATTTATCCAGCTTATTACATCGCATGAAATAGATTTATCGGGAAGCAAAGGTACAGTATGTGATGTTTGTTAAATTGCATGAATGATTGATACGAGTTATGTCGTTATTCACTGTGTATATCTGTCACTTGTGTCCTTTTACTAGGATGGCTTTACCACTTGTACGACTATTGACCCGACAAAGGAGAACAGCGTTTGTAGCTTGTGGCAATGCTACACTCAGCAGTGTGCCCAGGCAACAAGAGAAGAACAAGGACGGTCCTGTTTTTCAATATGTTGGGAAGCACAGAAAGAAAAACCACAAAGTGTTTGTATGGGGATTTAGCTTCACTGGTGCTTTGGGTATCCCCAGCTTTGTGGTGCCTGACAGTGGCCGGAAGAAGCCCCGGAAATATCAACTCACTCCATACTCCCTAGAGATTGAAGATAAGGTAAATTCGGCGAAACCCTCTCTAGAGACACAGAAACACGATATGAGTATTGCTCATTCTCACTGAACCACAGATCTCATTAATTAAAAAAAAACTTGTTTTTTTTATTTCACTCTCTTCCCCGAATCTACTGTGGAAAATGCTCTACTTAATTTAGACCAGTGGTGTCCAACCCTTCTCCTGCAGAGCTATCCACCTGCTGGTTTTCATTCCAAACCCAGTTTAACACCTTTAATTCAATTATTCAAGGTCTTGATAAGTAGATAATTACTAGAATAAGGGATGTTAAATTAGGGTTGGAGTAAAAACTGGCAGGATGGTAGCACTCCATGAATCAGGAACACTTAATTTGTCATTTCACCTCATGTACTTGCGCACATGAAGTGAAACGAAATGCTGTTTACCCCAGCCCACAGCAGTGCAACATACAGACAAAAACGCATTCAAGAACTACAAGAACACACACTCCAGGAGCAGAGTTGAACACCACTGATTTAGACCCTTAAACACATGTCATTGAAGATGTGGATAACAGTAGCTACTGCCAACAGTTCCATCAGCATAACAGTAATTTTATTTTACATGGATTTTTTTCTACAGTTCCGCAGGAAGCCATTGTTGAGAAATTAAGTCTAGAGTGCAATCAATGGTGGATAGTGAAAGCTATAAGAAAATATTAAACAACTGTGATATTACTGTTTCAGTGTACCCATTGGTAATGTGACTACCAAATGGTTGTCTTTCTGTGGACAACGTAGTGTTTTCAGCCAAATTAATAAGTTTGTATTGATCAGTTTACAGCAAATTAATGACACCATGCTTACTGCATGTGCTTAATTTTGAGCCTTTAGTGATCTGGGTTCTTTCTTCATTTTTCAGTTTATTTTGGTGACCAGTATTTTTTGGTTCATTAAGCAGTTTTCAATCTAACTATTTTCACACAAGGCACAAATGATAAGTTACTTAAAAGCAAACCAAATTTATTGCATGATACTCCTCTAACCCTAACCTTATGTGTGCTTAAAAGATTTAGCAAATCTTTCATCTTATATCTCCTCTCTGGAAGCCATCAGTATACATTACTGATGGATGGATTCTTTGCAATGGATCATGTTGATTTCAAATGATAAACCCATCCCCTACCCTTTCCCCACTCATTAGATCTCTTCTGCTGCTTGTGGATATGGCTTCACCCTAATCGCTTCCTCCACAAAGGATGTGACCAAGCTGTGGGGAATGGGCCTCAATAAGGACTCCCAGCTAGGCTTTCAACGTACCCTGCACAGCCGCTGTAAGGCAAATAACTCATCTATGTATTGCAGAGATGAATAAAGCTATTAGCTATTGCTTCCTATCCGATGAGCAAAATATATGAGAGAGGGGATGAAATTGCATTAGCTTACTCTTCAAAGAAAGCTGTTGTTTATATATGGTCTTATATTTGTACACATGTTCCCTGACCTTCTTCTTCTGCCCCCCCCCCCCCAAGATAAGAGCTATGAATACATGCTGGAGCCATCCCCAGTGGCTCTACCTCTTGCTAAGCCCCAGAATACTAGAGTGGTGCAAGTGGCGTGTGGTCGGGCTCATTCCTTAGTGCTCACTGATCACGAGGGAGGTGAGATAATGTACACTTCAAGGATAGTTTCACTTTCTTTGAACCCAGTCCTTGGTAAAACTTTATCAAGCATCATTTTGAATCATAAAGAAAAAAATTGTAATGATCTCTTCAGAACTGATGTACAACAAGACTTGTACATCAAGCCGTACCACAATGTAAAACGATAAATCACTCTGTCAATTAGGTCTCTGTCAGTGGGATCTCCGATATCAAAATCATTTAATTTTGGGTTCAGTCTCATTGAAAACAGTGGAAAGTGGACAGTTGGAATACAAGCAGTGAAGAGATTAAAGCAGTCAGAAAGGCATTTGGTGAAATCGAAACCATATCAACAGAATAAAGTGTTCATACTCTCGAGGTAAAGTATTTACACAATATCTGATTTTTCACTCCAACTACCCATCTGTCCCTTTTTCTCTCTCCTACAAAGTCTTCAGTATGGGGAACAATGCTTATGGCCAGTGTGGGAGGAAGATTGTTGAAGATGAAGTCTACAGGTATTACTTGATGCAGGTGGCACACACACACACAAACACAGTGCCTCTGACTAAAGCTCAAGTCAGTGTGACATTTTCTTGCTTTACCGGAGCATGTTTTCATATTGTACATTCAAAGTGTGAAATTCGGTGTGCTGGAGGTTTATTACTTCCCCAAACTTTTTTTTCTTTTTTTTTTTTTTTGTGATCATTAAATTTATTTCTACTGAATCCAGACGAAGTTGATGGTTTGATAAACAAAACTCAGAAATGTTAATCTAGTCTTCAAGTATCAATTTTGAAATCAGTTTGGGATGTCAAATAATGTGCAAGTGTTAATACTGCATGTAGGTGCTATAGGCTGCCTGTGAGTGGTGGTGGATGTAAATGCAATAAAGAAACGAGGGAGTGAAGGACAGGAGAGAAGAGGTGACTTTTTGTGGAGGCCTGTGTCCCTTTGTGACCAATTGGGTTTCCTCTTTCACCCTCATTTAGTGGCAGTCACATCATTCACAAGATCGAAGGCTTCAGCAGCAAGGTTACCCAGGTGGGTACAACCTCAGTATGAGTGGTGACGACAGACAACCTCATTGATTCATTAAAATGTGCCACATCATCTAAAGTATAGACATGACCTTGTGCTAAGCCCCGTGATGACTAGCAGTGATTTCTCTCTCATCAAGGTGGCTTGTGGACAGGACCACAGTCTTTTCCTCACTGAGACAGGCCAGGTGTATGCATGTGGTTGGGGCGCAGATGGACAGACAGGTCAGTGCTTGGAAAAAATGAAAGTGTTAATCAGTAGATATTATCCTTCAAGGCATTTTTGTGCAAATGTTGACATTGAGGTTAACCTGAATGAAACTGGTGAATTTAAAAAACATTGCAAAATGTTTAAACATCATAGCGATGTCTATGTTTTTCTTCTGAATGTTTTCTCTGGCGTATTCTCGTCATACTATAACGGATTTACTATGTAAGTGGCATGTCAGCCAGGTTCCTCTCCTGAGATGTAAGATTTGGTCAAGTCAAGAGTCTGTTTTTTGCTTGTTTTTGTTTTTTTTTAAAATCAAACTCACATAGGATGCATGCTTTTCTAACCATAGACATAAAGAAGTGCAAAACTTACTGTTAATAGCAAAACTCACTGCATCTCGCTGTGTACAAGGAGATTATACTTATTATAAACGCACCTAATTCACATTTTAGTTTTTTTTTTTTTTTTACCTTACATAAGTTCTTTTCAGTTTTGTTTAAAGGGGCACCAGGTAACTTTTTGGATTTTGATGTCTTTTATGTCAACTTTCACAAAGACAACTGAGGGGATTTCAAAGCATAGCACATTCATATACAAGCCATAGCTCAGAAGATTATCATGGAGGAAGAGGAGATATGTTCACAGACTTGTAAAGAAAAATTGCTATACTTATATGTGTGCTGAAGAGCAGTCCCTATATATTTCTCGTTGGAGTTTTTATGCCCATTGGCAAATGCATAGGAAAACCAAGGCTTCAAGGGAACTGATCTGAACTGTGATTGTGTCCCCCTTGGTCCTCACACTGTCCAACCAAAATGAGTTTGTTATTTCCAAGCAAAAATGTTACCTGGTATCACTTTAGCATTTGAATGGCAAAACTGCTAATGGCTCAGCATAGAAAAACTGAATCTAATTAAGTTTAAATCTTTAAATCCCAACTCATAGCTAGGTAGGATTAGGCTCCCTATGCCTGAGGCATTATAAGGTAACAGCAGTTATTTGGTGTGCCTAATATGTTTTGAGAGATCGCTAATTGACAAACTTTTTACAACCAGGTTTGGGACATCACAACATCAGCTCTAGGCCGGTAGAAGTGGGAGGAGAATTATCCGGAGTGGAGATTCAGCAGATCAGCACATATGGAGACTGTAGCCTGGCTGTTTCTAGAGATGGCAAGCTCTATGGTTGGGGTAACTCTGAGTACCGACAGCTGGCCTCAGTCACTGACGCTACTCAGGTGAGCAGGAATACACCAACAAGGGTGGATACTGGAATCGCATCATGCTATGCCAGAAATTTTCAAGTACTACAAAAACTGGGATGTGCCTCTTTTCCCCTGCATATCATTTCAGAATGCCAAAAATACTCGCAAGATGAGTGAATTAGCTTTAGAGGCTTTCACAACTTTTTCATCCAAGTCTCTTTTGCTGATTAGTTGGTATTCAGCAGTAGCAACTAGACATGTGTTGATGTATTTAAACTCTCAGGTCCCAATAAAACAGTCACTTTTCTACTCGAATGCATTGCCCCAGCTAGAAGAGTGCATTCAATGGAGTGCAGATCCCCACTAGGTGTATCTCCCCTTCTTCGGTGCTCGGACTTAGAAGAAAAAACAGCTAATGAGTTGGCACTCAACACTCAATTGCGGTATAAAACAGGTTTTTCAAAGATTTTTAATCACCACAACAACGAGAGGTCCTTTATCATAGTCATGACTGTGCACAGACATTAGGCTGACAGGCACAGTAGTATGTAAGATATGTAGTATTAGCAGCAGACAGATAGATGCACACGGGGGCAGAAAAAACAGTATTTTTCCTGCCATTATAAGACTTAAGCGCAGCGCCCAAATCAATTGAATGGGAAATATGTATGTATGTATATATATATATATAAAAAAAAGGTTTTAGCATGCTATGCTCAAGCTAAAAAAAAAATCTACCTAATAAAAACGTTTTGCCCGTCAGTCTGTGGATGCACAGCGTCCGAGGCGGACCCTCGCAGGAATGCAACCAATTTGAACTTGCACTTTAAAAAAAGAAAAGGTTTGCTATGTGACCATTTTGGTCTAACCCTAACCCTGTCATTAGTTTCATAATATAATAAAGTTCGGTAAACCGTTTACAGTCGCGCATGTGCGACTCACATCTACGGTTGACTCAGATTGGGCAGCAACAAGAATATGCAACACTTCCTGTTTTTACTGCAACCTAGATGAAGTTGTTCCTTTTATAATTCACATTGTTTGGCTTATCAAAATTCTTGTAATAACTTTTGATCATGTCACTGCCCGATTTGATTCAACCATGTGCATGCGCGACACAAATCTACGGTTGATTCAGATCGAGTAGCGACAGAGAGCAGTGTTGGTCGAGTGAATGAAGAGGGGGAGCGGCGATAACGATAACAAATGTTTTTCGAATATTTTGAATCACCGCAACCATGAGGCGTTCTTCGTCATACAGTCATAACTGTTCATAAAAAAAATTTAGGCTGATAGGGCCAGTGGTTTGCAAGATTAGCCGTGGACAGACAGACATGCGACCAAACGCATAATCCCCCCCAGGCTATCTGCCTGGTGGGATAAAAATTCTCTATATTTTCTGAGCATCTAAAAGTAGGATGGTCGCTACATATGGAAGTGTCTTTAGGGCTCTGCTGTAAACCCCACCTCTCTGTGTCTCTCTGTTCTGAATGTAGAGGCTGGGTTGGCTGCAAAATTTTGTCCCTCTTTAACTCGAGAGACAGCTCTGGTATACAAATATATAATAGTGTACAGGACTAACTAGTTCATATAAAAATGACAAGGAAATAAACAAATCTGTTGTCTATTGTTTAGAGGGCTGGGTCCACAGATAGATAGATCAGTTGTTTTCAACTGTTAGGCTACGGTCACACATACGCGAATGCAGGCGAATGACCATCATCTGCCTAGGTGAAATTTGTATCTTCTCGTGCTGAAAATTGGCGGCACGGTGGCCCAATGGTTAGCACTGTTGACTCACAGCAAGAAGGTCCTGGGTTCGAACCCCAGGCCATCCCAGGTCCTTTCTGTGTGGAGTTTGCATGTTCTCCTTGTGTCTGCGTGGGTTTCTTCTGGGTGCTCCAGTTTCCTCCCACCATCAAAAAGAATGCATGTTAGGGTTAATACTCCTGTCTGTGCCCCTGACCAAGGCAATGGAAAGAAGAACAGGAGTTGGTCCCCGGGCGCTGCAGCTGCCCACTGCTCCTATACAATAGGATGGGTTAAATGCAGAAAACAAATTTCATTGTCACCTACAATGACAAAATAAAGTGGCTTTCTTCTTTCTTCTTCTTCTGAATGTGGGCAGGGCAGGATGTGACACACACAGAAATCAGTTTGCTGGTTTGTAGTCCCTTTGAGTGGTTATGGTTGTTGGTCACACACGAGTGTTGGTGTTGGTTTTGTGACGGGAAAATGTACACTGAAGTCCAGAGAAAGATGAATAAATGTTTTCACGGGGGTGTCCGGGTAGCGTAGCGGTCTATTTCGTTGCCTTTCAACACAGGGATCGCCGGTTCAAATCCCTGTGTTTCCTCCAGTTTGGTCAGGTGTCCCTACAGACACAATTGGCTGTGTCTGCGGGTGGGAAGCCGGATTTGGGTATGTGTCCTGGTCGCTGCACTAGTGCCTCCTTTGGTCAATTGGGGTGCCTGTTCAGGGGGGAGGAACTGGGGGGAATAGTGTGAGCCTCCCACACGCTACGTCACCCTGGCAAAACTCCTCACTGTCAGGTGAGAAGAAGCGGCTGGTTACTCCACATGTATCACAGGAGGCATGTGGTAGTCTGCAGCCCTCCCCGGCTTGGCAGGGGGGGTGGAGCAGTGACCGGAACGGGTTGGGGTAATTGGCCAAATACAACTGAGGAGAAAAGGGGGGAAAATTCCCAAAAGAAAAAGTTTTCACTTGTCTCACTTGTATATGTTATCGTAGTTTCATAGACAAAAATGGAGGGAGAACATTGGTGTGGTGTACAAGTTATATTTATTAGCTAGGCGAAATATAATTTTCGTAAATTTTCCATTTATTTACACTCAATGCCTGTCTCCTGACTCACTGCCAGCCAGGCATCATCTCTCTTGGGCAGTTTGTAGTTTTTACGGGCAGTGTCATACAATACCGGCTGGTTAGGCACAGCAACAATAGAAGTCTCCTCCATCCTGGCTCACTAAGAAAACTACAGCCAAGTGGGGTCAACCACACACTTCTTTGCTATTGTTTGAGTCTGCGGATTCGCCGGTCATAGTTCACCAAAGTTGAACTCCACGCGAAGCGAAGATGTAAATTAACTTCGCCACCGGAAACGAATGTTTTATTTGATGGTAGTGAACGGGAGTCGAATATTCGCCAATGTTAATTTCGTGCATGTATGACTGTACCCTTATTCTGAAGCGACTAGGGCCTCCAAAGAAGCCACGGGGGGTGTGTTTTCTCACCTGACAACACCAATAGCCTAAAATAGGGAAGAAAAAATAGCTTTGGTCTACAGTCTTAATGGGTTCAGTTATTCATTGGTCATCTCTTCAGGTTGGTGAGATAATGCTTAGCAATGCTGTCAATGTACTATGCTTCCCATTGACAAAACTTAGAGGTCATTTGTCCACTGATTAGTTACCTAACAACTCTTAAGAGATGAAATGGTAAAACTTTTACCAAGGTTTATAGACATGCACCTAACAAATTGGTTTAGTATTTAGACTAAATACCGCAATGTGCATTGCGTGCACATCATTAAAAGTAACCTTTAGATAACGTTTTTTTGTGCTTTCATGCAGGTAATCGTTGACCTCATTTAATTCTTTTTAGATCAACTCCCCTAAATACCTTCCTTTGAAAGGGTGTGGAAAGGTGGTCCAGGCAGCTTGTGGGGGCACACAGGTGGCCATTCTCAATGGTCAGTCCAGTCAAATGAAATGTGACATTAATGTTTCAAAATATTACTCACACCACTCTGATAAAAAGAGAGTCCACCTTTTCATTTGTGAATATGTGTGAATGTCTTAATATAGCAAGAGTTACAACAGTCAGGACTCGCCTGTGTCAAAGAGAGAAGCTATTGAGCGACCCTACTTTCTGATGCAATGGTGGCATTTAAATTGATTTATGTAGAAATAAAGACTCATCTGATTCATATTTAATTGAAATATAATGAAATTAGATTTTAGCTGTAATGGTCAAACAAATGTCCTTGAAGACATTGTTTTGTCGATGTTGAAATTACTCTGCTTTGTTGGTTATATCACAGAAAGTTTGTGTTCACAAGTCATTAATGAATCGACAGAGATCACTGGATTCTGTTTCAGAGTGGATTTTCTTCTCTTTTTAAAATAATGTCCTTTTTCCCCTATGTAAAAAATCTTGTCAGAAAAAGGGGATGTGTTTGTATGGGGCTATGGCATTCTTGGAAAAGGCCCAAAGTTATCTGAATCCTCAACCCCCGAAATGATCCCCGCTTCGCTGTTCGGTCGCTCCGAGTTTAACCCCTCAGTGACAGTCAGGACCATCAGGTGTGGTCTCAACCATTTTGCTGCAGTCAATGGTGAGAATATTTTGTATATAACCTCTGTTGATTATCCTGCTTTTGCCCCTTTTTTTTGTATAGTGAGACCTACTTCCCAATTATTTTAACTGTCACTATCTTTTAACATGTACCTCAGTCAAACCTGTTTTTTGCGATGTCATCCTTTCATTGACCAAATGACCATGATTTATATATAACTTTAACTATAGTGATGGGTTTGTTTAAGTTATATTTTTTCATGTGGTGATTTGTTGTGTTAAAGAATTTTAGGTTGACTTAGGTAAGACGTCTTATGTAACGTTCTCTTTGAAGGAGTTAATGTCCTTTGTGTTTGTACTTAAGTTCATTTGTTTGTCTATGTGTCATGGACAATATGTTAATAAGTTATTACCAGTTTGCATTTTTGTTGTTGTTAGATTTTAGTGGTCTGAAACATCATGGTCCCTGGCATTAAAGGGTCTACAAAAGACTTAATTAAACTTGCTAAAAGCAGCAGCTATCCTGACCCAAGACCCTTTAGGTTTTATGTTGTTCTTTGATCACGTGATTCCAGATCGAGGAGAACTCTTTGTGTGGGGCAAGAATGTGAGAGGCTGTTTGGGGACTGGAAAGAAAGATGACCAGTACTTCCCCTGGAGAGTAAGATAACAAATGTCCAAATACCCGCCAAGTACCTGTTAATAAAGACTGCCCACAGTGAAGGGCATTTCACATGCATGCTTCAATAATCTTTATCAAAATTTAATGTTTCAAGTCAAGAAAGTATGTTTTCAGTGCCGACAACAGTCTACATACCAATTCTAAATAGCTACGGGGGTTTGTTCTTGTGTTCTCCGTTTTATCAGGTGACTGTACCGGGGCACGTGGTGGATGTAGCATGTGGAGTTGACCACATGGTGGCGCTGGCGAAGTCTCTTATCTGAGCATCTCCTCGGCATGGACAAAGCCCGGATGTTTGTCTCAGTAACTCCTTGCAAAAGCACCAATGAGGAGTCGGCTCTGGCTGGTTTGGGGTCCTTGACAATCTCAGCCAGCTGCTCTCCACAGGCAATGGACCCTGCTGGCCCTCAATCCTCCACTGATCTCATTGAGTCTGCAGTCAGGAGGGTCATAGAGGCTTGGTTCACAGCCAGCTGTCACCAGCATTTACTGTGTGCAGAGACCGGCTAATCCCCCAACTACACTGGGTTGTGGAACCATCTGAGCCAACGGAAAATAATGTGGAGCTCAGTGGATCTACATTCATTTCAGACCTTTTTCAAGTGGAGAGGACAATGTTTTTACAACATCTAAAATTTGGATAGAGATTCTAATGTAGGCAAGTCCTTTTCATCTGTGCACAAACTGCATGTGCCATACAGTATGTCCGGTGCTGAGCTCAGAGTGCAAAGAAAAACCGCCTCTTTGGCTTATTTCTGAAAAAAATAATTCTAATAAAAAAAAAAAATGTTTGAAATTTACTTACTTCAAAGTGCATCCATAACACCCTCCCATACAGAAATAGAAATATATATATATATATATAGCACCCCCCCCCTGGAAACCAGCAATGGTGTAGATAAAAGTGCTCAACAAATGAGGAGTGGAATATTAAGGTTATTAAGATATATATATATCTTCTATTTAACCAGCTAAAAAGTCTTATTGAGGTTAAAATCTCTTTTCAAGGGGGACCTGGCCAGGAGAGCAGCATAAATATTTGTTACAACAATAAACATAAACAATACAAACAGACAAATGCAACTGTCACACACTACAAACCGATGAGCAGAATATCCAGCATGCAATACAAGGTCAAAGACAAACATCTCATTATGATGCATAGAGAATTCAGTGAAAATTTTAGGAACAATAACATTAACCAAGAGCACTATTTTATCAATCCTTTAAAATTGACTTAAATTCCCCCATAGTAATTAGCTCTGACAATTTCAGGTCCTTCTGTACAATATTCCAGGAAGAAAGGGCAGCATATTTAAAAGCTTTTTTGCCTAATTCTGTTCTAACTCTGGGGACCAACATCTGTAGAATATTGTGAGAGTGCAGGCGATATTGATTTTGGTTTTTATACACATATATACACAGACGGGGAACTTGCCCAAGGAGAGGTTTGTATATAAAAGCTAACCAATACAAAAGTCTGCAGACATACAGAGATGGCCACTTGGAAGCAGCACACAGAGTACAATGGTGTACAAGATTGCTACAGCCAGTAATAAAACATAAAGCACAATGTTATACAGTGTCCCAACTTCTTTAGGCACTGGTCAGGTCCATTCATAAAGAGCAGGTTGCATAATCCAATAAAGGTGAAAAAGTTGCCGAAATCAAGTGATTTATTCCTAAAAAAGAAACTTAATTTTTCAGCTTGGAAACAAGGTTTTCAGTATGTGATTTGAATGTCAAGTTCTGATCAATAACAATACCTAAATGTTTATGTTGTGACCATTTCAATTTCAATTTCATTGTGCAGTTGAGATCTTAGGAATATGTCATGTTAAATCCGTCCATCCAACTCTTTGCCATTTGAAAATAGCATGAATTTGGATTTGTCTGCATTTTATACAAACAAGTTAAATGGGGCTGAACAACATCAAAGGCCAAACTGCGGAAATTCAAGGGTTTGTACTACTGAAGGGGATGTGCAATAGATAACTTATCTGGATAAAAATGGAATGCAGCATTTGATAAATTATCACAAAGATTATTTATTATTTATAATAATAAACCACTGCTGTTCTCATATATATGAGAACAGCAGCGGTCCTAGTATGGAACTCTGGGGCACACCCTTTGATACAGGGAAGAGGAAGACCCAGCAAACTGGACACATTATGTTCTAGGTGATAAACAATTTGAAAACCCAACTTACAGCATGCCCAGATAAACCAATGTTGTTGAGTCTATCTACCAAGATGACATGGTCAGCTGGGTCAAAAGCCTTGAATAAATCAATAAGAAGAGCTGCACACGATTTTTTTGCAGTCCAGTGCCTCAATAGTCATTCACCACTTTAATAGCAGTGGTTGTTGTGCTGTTTTCTAAAGCCTGGCTGATGTCGTGATAGAATACCAGTTGTGTCTAAGAATTGTTTAAGTTGTTCACTGACTAACTTTTGGAGGACTTCAGCCAGAACACATAATTTAGAGATCAGATTGTAGTTATTAGCAACTGAGGGATCCCCTCTTTTCAGCAAAGGATCTGATCTGATTTACCCACAGCTCCGACAGTAACAAATCTGCCTATTCTCAATACTTGCCTAAATGTTGCTGTAGGAAACAATGGGTGTGTCAGGTGAAACAGGGATGCATGTCCCATGAAGCTGATACCCAGCCAGCACTAACTGGTGGCACACCTCAACACTGACAGGCCATTACAGTCAGCTCCTACAAGGTAAGCTTTGCAAAGATGGATGCAGATGGAAGATTTTTAGATGGACCTTTCATTGCATTACTTTTAAAAACTTGGATTTCAGTTGACAGGAGCTGAGAGGTTTAACACCAAGCATCAAAATAGTAATGTCCCTTTATTACATAGCTTTTTGACAAAGAAGTGACAGTCACAATTTAAAGAAGCACTAAAATGGTAAAATGTATGGTTTGTCACCAATGCTGAATTGACTTTGCATAAAGGGTCGCCATTGCTGAAATGGCCCTCCTCTGCCATCTGTGCACTGATGTGTGCTGAAGCAGTAGAAAGGCGGCAGGGACCTGGGTGTTCTCTGGCTTGTTTACCAAAGTCAAATGGTCAAATGAGATAACCGATACTCAAATTTTTCCAAGGCGTTTTGTTCTTAGGGTCTTCTCCAAAGTGGAGGAAGAGTATTAGAGAGGCAAAGGCCTTAGCTTGCAATATCAGAAACTGCACTGCTTTCTGTTTGACTGTAAAGAAGATTGGGGTTTTTTTTCCAACTTATTTTGATTTTTGCTCAGTTGGGTTCATAGCGACTTCTCAAGTTTGCTTTGAACAAAGTCATAGTAGTGGCATCATATACAGGTATGGCGAATATAAATGAAGGCTATCTGAGAAAGAACAGCTTTGACTGAAACGTCATGGTCACCAGTTTATTGATTTAAGTACACATTGGGAGCAAGTATCAAGAGGACAAGCCTCATTTCACTAGGTCAGTAAAGACAATAAAAATGACACTTCCTTGCAGAACTGAACACACAAGCTCAAAAAGCTTTATTTTTCACACAAGCTCAAAATGAACAGCTTTTTTTAATCTAATCAGAAGAAATGTTACCTTCCTCATGTTTTAACACTGAAAAATACTTGGTTTCTGCAAATCAAATCTAACCCAAGAAAGTTTTTGCTAGGTGCGATGTATGGTGAAAATAACTATCACCAAATGCTTAAGACTTGACAAAAGTGTGTCCCTGACTCAACAGGATCCTTCAAAAGTAGGTAGTTCTCCCCATTTTCACATCAGTACAGCGGGTCTTTGGGCCTGACCCGCATTAAAGTGCAGCTTGGGATGGGGTGGGGGGCTGGGAAATCTTGAAGGCCTAAATGGACATCAGGGTTCTGAAGTGAAATTATCCCTGTGTGAATGATAGCTTATGTATATCACGCTTATACTGCCATTAGAGTACGTCATTAAAAGTGGCTCAGTAATTACTAGATGCAAACATATCAAATCACCTTATTCCTCACCGAACCGGGTTCATGAAAACAGCTAAAGAAATGGTAACTGACACTGAGACCTTGAAATCTTAAACTTGATCTTCTTTTAGCGGGTCAGTATCACAAGGCCTCCAAATCTCATTCCTAAGGTTGAGGGATTCCAAGTATCAGATCGGTATCCGTTTTGTGATTACAATATACTATGCAACAGGCGATAAAAGGAAAACCACACCATGTCATTGAACTAGGCGATCTGTCATCACTGTTGGCAATTCCAAACGTATTTCCGTCAATTGCACACACAAATTTTGACAAGGCATCAGTTTAGGCATTTAAACATCTTGGCACTGAAAAAGACTTGTGGGGAAAATGGAGGTCTTGAAAACTCATTTTTGAGAGTACATTCTTCATCCTTTGATGAGAGGAGTATATGTAACTAATACAGTATGCTGGCTATGAGCGTGGGGGTAGGTGGGTAGGGAGAGGCAGCTTTAGAGATAGAGAGGGGGGCAATACAGTATATCAACAGGAAATATTTATTCCCGGTAAACTAGCAACAACTACCAGAGCAGGCTGTCAAGGGGCTTCAAGTGCAATGGTGGGGGTAAAAAAAAACAAAAACAAGGAACAAAGGCATCCTTAACACACCCTTCTCCATCTCCCCATATCTCCGCACACCACCCAAGCTTTGTAGATAGTCGCTTCAGGACCGATCCACGGTAGTCCACTGAAAAGCTCTTGGCACTTTTTGGACATGATAAACCAACGTCTTGACAAAATGGCCTCGTCCTTCCTCCTTCACTGTCCTTTGCACTCATTGGTCCTCAGAGCTCCAATCACACTCTGGATGTTTTCCTCTGGAACCTATTGGAGATGGGATGGGGAAAAGAACAGGTATTAAGTGTATTAGACCTGCTGACCAATTAATTTAATCCAGATAAAGTGGAAGAAACAGGTTCACTCACCAGGGCATGGTCAAATTTAAAGGTGCTGATGTAATAAGCTGGAATGTCAGCAGTTGCCAGGGGTTCCGATATTTGAGCCACAATGCCGCATTCATCTGTTAAAGAGGAACAATATACTTAAACTTTTTTTTTTCCACAGATGTTGGAGTTGGTGGCTAACAGTTGTCTGGAATAAAATACAACAAAATACAGTCAAAATCTCAACATTTGTGTGCATATTAAAACATCTGTTTGAGTCTAAATCTGGCTCATAACTTAAAATGTGCATCATGCGATGCATCAAGATGCCAGAATCTGTGTTTGACCCTACATAAGTAATTTTGAAAATGTTACCACCCCCAGTATAAATGTTTATCTGGAGCAGCTTATACTTGATCCAGCCCATCCGGTGTATCTGGGACTCCCAACTCATTTTTAAATCCATCTTGTGGGCTTTTTGCCTTCAATACTACTACTACTACTACTACTACTAATACTTTCAGCTGCTCCCATTAGGGCTTGCCACAGCAGATCATCCGTTTCCATTTCTTCCTGTCCTCTGTCACGCCAGCCACCAGCATGTCCTCCCTCACCACATCCATAAACCTCCTCTTTGGCCTTCCTCTTTTCCGCTTCCCTGGCAGCTCCATATTCAGCATCCTTCTCCCAATATACCCAGCATCTCTCCTCGACACAGGTCCAAGCCAACTCTTGCCTCTCTTGCTTTGTCTCCAAACCATCCAAACTGAGCTCTCCCTCTAATATAATCGTTCCTAATCCTGTCCTTCTTCATCACTCCCAATGAAAATCTTAGCATCTTCAACTCTGCCACCTCCAGCTCCGCCTCCTGTGTTTTCATCAGTGCCATGGTCTCCAAACCATATAACATAACTGGTCTCACAACCATCTTGTAAACCTTCCCTTTAACTCTTGCTGGTACCCTTCTGTCGCAAATCACTCCTGACACTCTTTTCCACCCACTCCACCCTGCCTGCACTCTCTTCTTCACCTCTCTCTGCACTCCCCGTTACTTTGGAAAGTTGACCCCAAGCATTTAAACTCATACACCTTCGTCACCGCTACTCCTTGTATCCTCACCATTCCACTGTCCTCCCTTTCATTCATGTATAGGTATTCTGTCTGCCCATACTGACTTTCATTCCTCTTCTCTCCAGTGCATACTACCTCCACCTCTCCAGGCTCTCCTCAACCTGCACCCTACTCTCACTACAGATCAAAAATGTCATCCGCAAACATCATAGTCCACAGAGACTCCAGCCTGATCTCGTCCGTCAACCTGTCCATCACCACTGCAAACAAGAAAGGGCTCAGAGCTGATCCTTGATGTAATCCCAACCCCACCTTGAACCCATTTGTCATTTCAACTGCACACCTCACCATTGTCACACTTCCCTCATACATATCTGCACCACTCCTACATACTTCTCTGCAACCCCCGACTTCCTCATAGAATACCTCGGCACCCTGTCATATGCTTTCTCTAAATCCACAAAGACACGATGTAACTCCTTCTGGACTTCTCTATACTTCTCAATCAACATTCTCAAAGCAAACATTGCATCTCTGGTGCTCTTTCCTGGCATGAAACCATACTGCTGCTTGCTAATTGTCACTGCTGCTCTTAACCTAGCTTCTATTGTGCTTTCCCATATCTTCATGCTGTGGTCGATCATCTTTATACCTCTGTAGTTGCTGCAGTTCTGCACATCAGCCTTGTTCTTGAAAATTGATACCAGTCTGATTTAGTCTTTGAGTTCAATTTATACCGAGTTAACCCATATGTGATTTTTTTTTCTGTTTGAATTGTACGTCTCTCCCAAATGCTGTCTTTTCCGGTTAGCTATAGCAGCTACCAGCAGGTTGCGAATGTGCTTTTTCAGATGCACAAGAACCTATATAGTAGGTTGAATTGCTTTAATGATGCTCAGAAGTCTTTCCTTTGGCTGCATATGTCGGGATGGCCATATCCTACAAACAACGCATGCAAACACGTATCCTGCATTTTTCCTGAGACAGCCATGAGAATAATATACATGGTTGCAGGAAACTGTTGGCCATCTCAACCTTCAACTTAAACAATGCAGTAATAGACCTTGCCGAATACCAGCTTTCTCAAGACCCACAGAGCTAAACGAAGTGCTACTCTGAAGCTAAAGTGCCATGGGATTCTGGGTCGCTCTCTGTCTTTACCAGTTAAGGGGTTTTTGCATCAGGATGTCCCAATTAGCAGCACCGCTGCTCTTCACACCCATATATATACATATAATTTTGCATGCTTCTAAACAGTGCAGGAGATGTACAAACTAGCAGGTAGACGTACTATTCAAAAAATGAATGTGGTCCCTTTCATTGCATTATGGAGTTGGCTTTCAGTAGCAATCATCTGAATCATTCAGTAGGAATCAAGTGTCATGGTGTCATAGTTTATAGAGGTTAAAATAATTTCTGTGACATCCTGTATCCTTTAAATCCTTTCATGATTAGAGCACAATTGATAAAAAGTGTATAATTGTGAAAAATCTAACTTAATGAGATGTCACACCTTAGCTGAGAATTTTAACAATCCAATAATTTTTTTTCCCCCTCTCTTTTCTACTCAATTGTATTGGGCCAATTACCCCACTCTTCCGGGCCATCCTGGTCACTGCCCCACCCCTTCTGCTGATCCAGAGAGGGCTGCGGACTACCACATGTCTCCTGCAATACATGTGGAGTCGCCAGCCGCTTCTTTTCACCTGACAGTGAGGCGTTTCACCAGGGGAATGTAGCACGTGATAGGCTCACACTATTCCCTCCAAATTCCCCCTCCCTCCTGAACAGGCACTCCGACCGACCAGAGGAGGCGCTAGTGCAGCGACCAGGACACATACCCACATCTGGTTTCCCACCCGCAGACACGGCCAATTGTGTCTGTAGGGACACCTGACCAAGCCAGAGGTAACATGGGGATTCGAACCACCGATCCCCGTGTTGGTAGGCAACAGAATAGACTGCTACACTACCCAGACGCCCCAATCCAACAATTTTGACATATCAAAAGAATTTTATATCATGCCACAAATGAACAGAATCTTAACCCATTGGTCTCGACTACACAAAACAATCACACCCCCCCCCCCAAGTCCCATTTTGTATATTCTGACTTTACCTGGGATTAGTTTAAGGTTCTTCTAGATGATGGTCTAAGGCAACTTTCTCTTTCAGACATGGGTTCAGGTCTGGATTGGGGAAAGCAAGTCACCTGATCTTTTCTAATTCAAGTTCAACTCCTTAGCGTAGCGGTATAAACTGGGCTCCAGTTCAGTCCAGCCTACCTTACACCGCTAAGGTTGGCAAACAAGCATGCTACTTACCAAATCCTAAAGGTTGTCCTCCGATGCGGACCATTTTCCAAAGCTCCCCAGAAGCGCTGGTGAAAAGGACATTATTTGGGAACCTACAGAGGTACAAAATATATTGAGATACATATACACAAGGCTGGATCTCAAAGAAAAGCACATCTTACAACTTTGCATATCAAATTTTTGAATGGAATCTGACAGATTTATTGTAAGAATATCCTAAAGTTATTGTCGAGGCGGCAACCTAAGAACCCGCTGGTAGACACCGATGATGAGGGAAGCCGTCAGGCTGAAGGAGGAGACCTTTCGGACCTGGTTGGCCCAGGGGTGTCCTGAAGCAGCAGACAGGTGCCTGGAGGCCAGAAAGGCTGCTGCTTCGGTGGTCACGGAAGCAAAAACTCAGGTGTAGGAGGAGTTCAGCGAGGCTATGGAGGAGGACTTTCGGTTGGCCTCAAGGAAGTTCTGGTAAACCATTCGGCGACTCAGGAAGGGGAAGCAGGGCTTGACTCAGGTTGTGTTCAGCCGGGGAGGGGAACTGTTGACCCGGACTGGGGATGTTGTTGAGCGGTGGAGAACACTTTGAGGAGTGCCTGAACCCGGCTAACACGTCCTCAGTGGAGGAGGTAGAGTCTGAAGACTCAGGGGAAGCCCCACCCATATCCCTGGCAGGCAGAGGTCTCTGACGTAGTCAAAAAGCTCCTTGGTGGCAAGGCACCGGGTGTGGATGAGATTCACCCTGAAATACTGAAGGCTCTGGACATTGTTGCACTGTCTTGGTTGACACGCCTCTTCAGTGTCACGTGGACAGTACCTGTAGAGTGGCAGACTGGGGTGGTGGTTCCCATATTTAAAAAGGGGGACTGGAGGGTGTGCTCCAATTATTGGGGCATCACATTACTCAGCCTCCCTGGGAAAGTCTACTCTAAGGTACTGGGGAAAAGAGGCTCCGATCGATTGTCGAACCTCGGATCCAGGAGGAACAATGCGGATTCCGTCCTGGCCGTGGAACAATGGACCAACTCTTTACCCTTGCGGAAGTGCTGAGGGGGGCATGGGAGTTTCACCAGCCAGTCTACATGTGTTTCGTGAACTTGGAGAAGGCTTACGACTGTGTACCCCGAGGCACTCTGTGGAGGATACTGCAGGAGAATGGGGTACCGCGGCAGTTACTACAAGCCATCCAGTCCTTGTATAACCAAAGTGAGAGCTGTGTCTGCATTTTCAGTACAAAGTCAAACACGTTTTCAGTGGGTGTCAGACTATGCCAAGGTTGTTCCTTGTCTCCAATTCTGTTTGTGATATTCATGGACAGGATCTCAAAGCGCAGCCAAGGTGAGGTGTGTGTCCCTTTTGGGAACCTCAGAATTGCATCTCTGCTCTTCGCAGATGATGTGATTTTGTTGGCTTCATCAGAACGTGACCTCCAGCGTGCACTGGGGCGGTTTGCAGCTGAGTGTGAAATGGCTGGGATGAGAGTCAGCACTTCCAAGTCTGAGGCCATGGTTTCCTACTGGAAAATGGTGGATTGCTCCTTCTGGGTTGGGGATGAGTTGTTGCCTCAAGTGAAAATGTTCAAGTATCATGGAGTCTTGTTCACAAGTGAGGGTAGGATGGAGCAGGAGACTGACAGACGGATTGGTGCAGCATCAGCAGTAATGCGGACATTGTACCGGACTGTTGTGGTGAAGAGGGAGCTGAGCCGGAAGGCAAAGCTCTCAATTTACCAGTCAATCTTCGTTCCAACCCTCACCTATGGTCATGAGCTTTGGGTAGTGACCGAAAGGGTGAGATCGTGGATACAAGCGGCTGAAATGAGTTCCCACCATAGGGTGTCAGGGCTCAGCCTTAGAGATAGGGTGAGGAGCTCGGACATCTGGAGGGAGCTCGGAGTAGAGCCGCTGCTCCATCATGTCGAAAGGAGCCAGTTGAGGTGGTTCGGGCATCTGATTAGGATGTCTCCTGGGCGCCTTCCTTTGGAGGTTTACTGGGCATGGCCAACTGGAAGGAGACCCTGGGGTAGACCCAGAACTCACTGGAGGGACTAACATGTCCAATCTGGCCTGGGAACGCCTTGGGATCCCCCAGGAGGAGCTGGAGGGCTTTGCTAGGGAGAGGGACGTCCGGAGTGCCCTACTTAGCTTGCTGCCACTGCGATCCTACCCTGGAGAAGCGGCTGAAGATGAATGAATGAATGAATGAATGAATATCCTAAAGTGGTAGATGCTTTTGGGATAAATGAATATCCATTTTACATTGCTTTATAGCAATAACAGTGTCATCAAATGGTTTTGTAAGTGTTTTGTTGGAGTCCACATTGTACCATTCCTTTGGACTGTTCTTCCTAGCACACTGCAGCAAGCTTAGCAACCAGGGTATCTGTTAGCTTGTGGAGTGGGTGCAGGGAAGGTAACTATTAGCCAGTCACCCGTCTGAGCAGAGCAGATCTGCAACACCAGGCAAATTCATTCACTACTGTTCAACTAGCTGTTCTCCATGCAAGAGTACCATTGTAAACTAATGTAAAATGGGTGACCCATCCCTTTAAGGCAACATGTTAGGTCTTATGTAAACAAGGCACTAAGAATGCCCTACATGCTGCTATAAAAAATACATCATTTGAAAAATAAATAATGAAAGCTCAGTCCAATTATTACACCTCCACATAGCTTGGAGATATGACTGCCCCATATAAGAGAAACCCCATTTATGAGTGGACAGTCATAAGATGAAGGGCTAATGTGGTGTTAGTAAATGACAGACTACAGGTGATTTGCAGCTCTTCATACTATGAATGCCAAATTATCTTTTATTTGTTTTATAAGGAAAATGCAAGGAGGAGGGAGCCAGAATAGCGTGACAAAGGTCAGATTCAAACCCACTAAAATCATTGACACAACCAGCATACACCCAACTACTCCAAAACAAACAAATAGCCAATTCAAACAATGCTAAATTTGTCCAAACTTGGCAAAACAATGACAACTAGAAGAGATCTGCATATATTTTGAGTTTCACTTCTTTCAGTGATATAGTCACAAATGTGAGTTTTAAGTTTTTGTAGGAAAGTATGCCTTTCTACCTCTGTGTTGTCTGTTCATCCATGACCAGAGAGATGTAGCCCTCGATCAAGGAGAAAGAGAAGAAACGGATGTGACTGGAGTCCTCACTTGCTGCTCCAGGTTCCTTTGGCCTGAGAAGGTATAGCAGTAAATACAGTCTGATGAAATCCATTCAGATAATCCTTCACCTACTCATGAACACCTCGACTCATAAGAACAACATGACGGAAGTAGTCCAGACTCATAAGGGTTCAGAACATTTTCAGATAGGAATGTGAATAACAGTTCTGCATTCTCGCTGTCTAAACATTTTGAGTTGTTTAACCACTGTTGTATTTAGCTCAGAGTAAATGCACAAAGTTGGAGGACCCATACATGAGCAACGGTGACAATAAGTGGTTTGAGTGCTACTACTGATTTTTTATTTTGATATACTTTATTGATCCCCATAGGGAAATTACGCTCTGCATTTAACCCATCCTAGCTGTGTAGTTGGGAGCAGTGGGCAGCCGCTGTGCAGCACCCGAAGACCAACTCTAGTTCTTCTTTCCATTGCCTTGGTCAGGGGCACAGACAGGGGTACTAACCCTAACATGCATGTCTTTTTTTGATGGTGGAGGAAACCGGAGCACCTGGAAAAAACCCACAGCAGACACAGGGAGAACAAACTCCACACAGAAGACGACCTGGGATGACCCCCAAGGTTGGATAACCGCAGGGTTCGAATCCAGGACCTTCTTGCTGTGAAGCAACAGCGCGAACCACTGTGCCACATACATTTTTTTTTATTTTGAGATTTCTTCCCGCTTTGTGGTAACCAGGCTCCTCGTAGGCTCTGGTGAAGATAAAGGTTAAAATCTGCCAATTTCACAACAGATATAGCAGGAAACTACTGCACCATTGTTCTTTTTCTATCACATAAATGGTACACATTAACTAGTCCCTTAATGAATAGTATGTGTATTAAATACAATAGGTATATATAAGCTATTTATAGCACCCTTCAGATGGACTCAAGCTATAATTTTTGAACAATTTTAAATGGACTGACCAATATTTATTAGTGGGCTAAAACATATATTATAATAAAAAATACAGTAAGCAAATACAGGGATTTTCACCCTGCCATCATCTCCGCTCCTTATATAATTGAGTACTGAGGCCAAATCAGTTTTATTCGACATTTCAAATCTGTACTCAGAAATAGTATGATCCAAGTGTATGTAAATCAGGACAAGAATAATTTGAGACAAACTGAAAACGTACAACCACCATATGCTGCTGAACTGCAGTGGACTACCAGTAGAACCAAAAAGATTACAATCAATTACACTGCAGCCTACAAAATATTCAGTCATTGTCCAAAAAAATGCAGAGAGGCTTTACTTATCAAAGATTATACTATAAAATTGAAAGTGTTATTTAATCTTGCCCACATAAAACCATCGTATGTGATCTGCCTCGGCAGAGAACAGGTGTGGACAACTTCCTGATAAGTTATAACTGTGACACCAGTAATAACTACACTCCCCGATTCCCCTCGACACCGTTTGGTCTAAAATAAATGGCAACATATGATCAAAATTTGAAAACAGTGAGACATTTTGTTTCTCTAAATTACCAGCAGTCCAAAGAAATGACAAGGTAATTTGTCTGAAGTCTAAATTGCATAAAATCCATTAAAAAGTAGCATTCCCTCCAATTTAAGAACACAAGGTTGTTTATACCCTTTAGGATAGTATCAATCGATATTTGTGAACATAAAAAAATTCTCCCAAAGCCAGAAAACAGAAGTAATGATGATGCCAGCACATAGTGAGCATGGAGATGCCCCACAGACAATAAATGAGTGACTGATTTTATGGACGGCCAGTGTTTTATTTGCTGTATCACACGGGGCTGCTATCACATTCATTCTGAAAATGCTTCTTTAGCAACTGAAAACCCCTCCGGATTTTTACCTAAACAGCAGGTACAATACATGAGGAATATCCTGTTAAGTTTATGGATTTATCCTGTTAAGTTTATGGATTTTTGATAGCTTTTGCTGCATTTTCTTCACGATCACAAGCAGTTCAAAATGGCCAACTGCATGAAACAGAGCAGACGACAAATTGAAAAGTTTCACCAGGATTCAAACCTGTTTGTTATCAGAATCAGACATACTTAATTCAACCCCAAGGGGAAATTGGGTATTGACCATTAGTGAAAAAAGTGCACATCTTATCCTGCTCATCCAACATAACACCACCCAGTTTGACTTTTTACAGCACATCAAAGCAAAATGCTTTGATTAGGTACACTTTATGCAGTATCAAGTCATAATCAAAAAGTACTATGCAAGATTTTACCCTTAATCTAGCCTATATTTGACCTTATAGCCGTTAAGGGGGTGTGTTTGTGTTGAGTGACCCTCTGTTTACTTCTCTCTCCGTTTGATTTGCTGTTGTGGTTTGCATTTGGCTCTTGGTCTTACAATATCAGACCGTAAGTTAGCTTCCTCCCCTTGAGCACCAACCCCACCAGAGGAGAAGCACAAGTTGCAAGAATGGCTAAAGAGTGGCCTGCTGTCAGACCACAAATGCCCCGGTATGCCTCCCACATAACCTCGGACAAAGCAAGGGAAACCTAGGCTTTGACAGCACAAGGGAACACGCTGATCAGCTGTCTCGAGGGAGTGTTAGTACTGCTGATGCCCACTTTTCATCACCAACTGGCTACCTACTTAGCACCCGTTACACTGCCAAAATACAGCTCTACAGCTGGCTAGTATGGACATGAGCTATCTTATTGTATTTCCAGTTTCTAGCCAATCTGCAGCCAAAGTAATCAATATGGGCAAGACTTATCCTCCTCCAAAGTCGTCATACTTCCAGTTTAGTGGGAAAGGAGCTTTTTGTGCCCTCTTTTTCTGCATAAACAACAATGAGTCTACTTTTTCGCATTACTAGTTTATGTAATTATGTACTCTGGTCACTTTGAGAGGCATGTATGCAGGCAGCAATGTTTTTGTTTTGGTTCAGATTCCATGTTCATGCACAAGGGATCTCAACCTTATACAGAATAACGTTTAAAATATTGGCGAACATTAAGAATCACTGCGTTACTGTGATAAGTAACAAGGGTAAGGGTAATGAAAATATGTTAGCAGTAGCCGTTTGGGGATTCAAATTAAGCACTACTTTAACACTCACGATGGGATTTTTTTGTTTCGTTCTCCCCACCCCATCCCCCAAGACTGAAAGCACAAACTGCAACATATGTTATCGTTTACTTCAACCCCACGTTATTACAAATGGGAATCTGAAGTCTTTTTTTTTCTTTCCTTTTTCACCCTCGGGGGGCACATGCCGTTAGATCCCTGTCTCCCTGAGGTTTAGATTTGCCCAACCTTGTTGAAGCAGGGTTCGAAGAGGCTGTGTGGCATTGTGAAAAAAACATTGCGCATGCATTCTAAATCCGAAAGCAGAAAATTGTTCCCAGTTTGAGCTCAAAGTAGCCGCATGCACCAACAAGACATCTGAACGGGTTCTGTTTTTGACCACTGGGTTAAATAAAAGATGAGTTGGCCCTCACCCCCCAGAGTAGAACATGACGTCCATGAGCAGAGTGGCTACTGAGGGCAGTGTGTCTGGGTCCAGGCTGGTCACACAGAACATGTTGCTGGGACTAGATAAGGGGTGGATGATAGGACGGGGAACTGAAAGACAAACAGTGGAATACAATATGGTAATTAGGAGACACCTGAATTTGTATGTTTTTGAACAGTTCTGTTGCTTATTGAAGACACATAGATTTGATGTCATTTTTTCACGGAGCTTCCTCATCCCCTATGCAATATCTGAATACTAAGCTAAAATAAGTCGTAAGATGACAGCACACACATACACACACACACACACACACACACACACACACACACACACACACACACACAAGTAATCATCTCAAAGATCATTAAAAGCTCTTGTCATTAACTTTTGTGTTCTAGCTTAAATATTTGTTGACATACGTCTGTCCTTCCTCCAGACATGGCATTAGTTTGCAGTCTCAGGGTCTCTATCCCAGGGAACAACAGCTCATGTCCTTGAGCAGGGAACTCAAAAGAAACATCCCATGCAAATTTGGGAATGTTTATGTGGGTGTAGGGCTGGGAATAATTTATCTTCTTTCAGTGGTATTGTATCGAGATGAAATTCAAATATTGTTATATTGCGATAGTTTTTTTTTTGTCTAAATTAATAATAATGAGAATCTATTTTACCTAAAATCTCTCACAAAATTGTCTGAAATATTTGAAGGAGTAGCGTTTGAAAACTTGCTTTGGTGTGACATTATACTTTACATTACCAAACAGTTAAGCATTATGAACCTCCGTTGGATTCTTAAATATGGTATTTTTGCATATTTAAGCAAGCAGATGCCGTAATATGAGACTGTGTAAAAAACCCTATGATAGTGATAATATTTTCCATATCACCCAGCACTATGTGGGTGACTAATACAGGCAACACGATTTGAGAATTTCCCACAAAAAGTAACAGATTGTCTTTATTTGTACATTACAAATATATTCCATGCAAAATATTATTCTCAAAATAGACCATGTAAATATTAACTGTTAAGATGAACTAATGATCCTTATACATACCGAGTTTTGGCTTTACAAAGCCATTGGTGACTCCTAGACTGTGGGCAGCGACAGTCTCTCCATTGACCACCCTGAGCAGAGTGAACTCAGATGATAGCGTGTGCATGACCATGGGCAGGTCTCGCTCTCGAACCTGAGGACAACAAAATCTGGGGGTTAAATTCTGATTGTCGAAGTGAGAAGCAATCTGGTCAGAATAGTATATAAAGAAACCTACTTGGAAATTCAGTCCCCTTGGAATCTTTTTGCCTTACTTTTTGGGGCCCACTTCAAATCAATACAGGCAACCTCCTTGATATAGCCACTGATCCAACCAAAACATTAAAACACAGACGGGTAAGTGAATAACATTATGTCATTACAATGGCACCTGTCAAGGGGATGGGGATATATTAGGCAGAAAGTGAACAGTCAGTTCTTGAAGTTGATGTGT
This sequence comes from Lampris incognitus, assembly GCF_029633865.1. Classification (NCBI taxonomy): domain Eukaryota; kingdom Metazoa; phylum Chordata; class Actinopteri; order Lampriformes; family Lampridae; genus Lampris; species Lampris incognitus. The sequence continues at coordinate 24,155,768 of NC_079218.1, forward strand.
TGGTAGCTGGAAAAATGGGCAAGTGTAAGGATGTGAGCCACTTTGACAAGGGCCAAATTGTGATGCTGGATGACTGGGTCAGAGCATCTCCAAAACAGCAGGTCTTGTGGGGTGTTCCCGGTATGCAGTGGTCAGTACCTACCAAAAGTGGTCCAAGGAAGAACAACCAGTGAACCTGCAGCAGGGTCATGGGCGCCCAAGGCTGGTATGTGAAGAGAGGAGGCTAGCCCGTCTGGTACGAACCCACAGAAGCACTAATGTAGCTCAAATTGCTGAAAAAGTTAATGCTGGCTTGGATAGACAAGTGTCAGGACACAGTGTATAGCAGCTTGGTGCGTATGAAGCTGCATAGCCGCAGACCAGTCGGAGTACCCATGAGACCCCTGTCCACCGTCAAAAGCACCTATAATGGGCAAGTGAGCATCAGAACTGGACCATGGAGCGTCTGATGAATCATGTGTCCTTTTACATCAAGTAGATGTTTGGGTGCGTGGTGTGCGTTGCTTATCTGGGGAAGAGACCAGGGTGTATTACGGGAAGAAGGCAAGCTGGCAGAGGCAGTGTACTGCTCTGGGCAATGTTCTGTTGGGAAACCTTGGGTCCTGGCATTCCCGTGGCTGTTACTTTGACACGTACCATCTACCTAAACATCATTGCAGACCAGGTACACTGCTTCATGGCAGCGGTATTTCGCTGATGGTAGTGGCCTCTTTCAGCAGGATAATGCATCCTGCCACACTGCAAAAATTGTTCAGGAATGGTTTTAGGAACATGAATAAGAGTTCAAGGTGTTGCCTTGGCCTCCAAATTCCTCAGATCTCAATCCAATCATGCATCTGTGGGATGTGCTGGAAAAACAAGTCCGATCCATGGAGGCCCCACCTCACAACTTGTAGAAATTAAAGGATCTGCTGCGAACGTCTTGGTGCCAGATACCAGAGAACACCTACAGAGGTCTTGTGGAGTCCATGCCTAAATGGGTCTGAGCCGTTTCGCGGCAGGGGGTAACCTACACAATATTAGGCAGGTGGTTTTAATGTTTTGGCTGATCGCTGTATATACGAGTTGTACAGGAATAAAAATAATGAAAATATTAAATAATGAAAAAATAATGAAAATAAAGCTTAGGCAATGTGAAAGGGGCAAGATGATCTTTCAAACACATTTTAAGTCAATTCTGCAGGGTAGTTCTAATTGTATTTTAAAGACTGACTGACCAATTAGTTTGACACTTTCTAACAGATTAAAATAATTAGTATAGGTTGCACAATGGGGCTCAAGAAATCTCAACATCCAGGCTACTGTATGATGAGCTTATTAGAGGGTGAAAATCTGGGCTCTCAAAACTGATGAAAGCAAAATATTCTTACAGCTAAGTCAGAAAGGTACACAGTGTCAAGGCTTGGCATGCCTCTCCTTTTCAGTCTCTCACTGAACTGCAATGGCAAATGGAGATGTACATTTGGATATGACAGGTTGTTTCCTTGCCAACAGCGACCACCGTATTTTAATGTGAATTGCGCTGTTTTTGTGAAAAGAAGGCGAGGTTTCCTAGGAGAAATTGATTTGGAAATGAGTGGCTTGGTTGTCAGAATACTTTTGGACCCTCTTAATAAAAGCATTCCACATTTGGGTCAGGTCTTATGGTTTTATGTAACATAAAAGGTCATAACACAGAGAGAAAAATAAACTCAGCAGGTATCTCTTTTGGTCAGCTCAGGCATTTGGTAATTGAATCAGACAGTGCGAGACAGGGATATATATACAGATACAGACATAAGACGGGGGGGGGGGGGACAAATATGAATGTGCAACCTAGAAATGCGAGGAGCCTGAGAGGGTAGTGGGTGCAGGAAGGCAGAGTTAAAAAAAAAAACAATAATACAGATTTGTCTTCATGTTTTCTGCTGTGCCTGTAATTAGGGTTCTAGCTAAAAGCAGCTGAGAGAGAGAGAGAGAGAGAGAGAGAGAGAGAGAGAGAGAGACACTGACTATGTACGTTACCTGGAATTCCAGCAGGAGGCTGAGCTCTTGCTGATCCCCTTTACATAACTGCCAACAGATTATCACCATCGACACAGGTTCTTTCTTTCATTTTCATAAACAGGCAAAGGCTATTCAGTAGCCCTTGTCCCCCCTTCCATCCTCGCAAAGCGACCCTACGTGCCCATAAAGGCTCTACTATAACAATGGTGTGAATTAGCAATTTCCATTAAATTAAATTATTTCTTGCATACAGAGAAAAGTGGGGCCCTTGAAGGTACTTTATAGCCAGCGTGATTTTCATTACATGTCAGTTGTATCCAGTGGAAACATACCCGACAGATAATGTAAGCCTTCCAACACCCTTTAAAACTAACATTAAAATGTATTACCTGCATCAAAGGCTTTTGTGAATGCGATAAGCATACTTACTCCATCAGACCTGATGTTCAGTAACACGTGTTCAGTGACATTAGACAACAGCAAGGCTATCGTGTCTGTTCTGATATTAAATTCTGCTGACTATATCACAGGTTTTGGGGTTTTGGTGATTTTTTTTTTTTTGGATGAATTACCCCGTTAGATAGATTCAGGAAATTTGCAGTGTTTCTGTATCAATACCCCGACAACCTGCCATTGTAGCATCCTAAACTGAGAAATGCAGTACTCTGAAAGCCCATCAACGTTAAACTGCACTCACCAGAATGAAGTCTGTCTGATACGTCGACAACATGAATACGGAGATATTGTGGTCGGCCAGGGGTGCAATGACTGATTTTGCGATTTTGGTGACTCCGATTGGCTGCGAGCTGGAGGCATTCCCACCCCCTGACACCACATTCAGAGCCAACCATGTTGCCTCGGCGACGCTGATGTGCTCCGATTCAGGCAGCTCTGGAAGAGGAACGGAGAGCAGATGTCAAAGTGTAAGTGTGTACTTCCGTCAAACTCCAGCAAGATTTCTGAATATAATCAGTCAAATAGAAATACGTTCTTTCATTTCCATCGCCATTCAGATTTACCCCTAGGTAGCATGACTTTATATTTGTTAACAAGATTCAGCAAATTAAGAAACAAACCCCTTCAACACAACACTATAAAAAATTGCTTTTGGGAAAACCAAGATTGAACCTATGGATTATTTGTTTATCATTTAGTCTATAAAAAGTAAAAAAACAAAACGAATGCCAATTTCATGTCCCTAGAGACCGAAGTGATAGTTTGACCAGTAGCCAAAAAACTCCTTTACTAGCAACTCTTAGCTGTTGTGACGCTGTAACCAGCAAATTTTAACCATTTTTACTTGATAAATGACAGAATGATTAACCGACCACCAAAGTCACATTTGATTAATTTTTTGTCAATCAACTGATTAATCTTGACCGATATGTTAATTGACCGATGTGTAAATGTTTTAAGTTCCTACAATATCTACACCGTTTGTGTGGCAGTTATACTCGGCTTGAAATGATCATGTGAGGCACTTACATCATACTATGGATATAGCCTACTGAAATTGCTTGTTTGCCTTCACTGCCCATTTAGGCTTAAAAGAAAAAGAAAAAAATGCTTTGAGCCGCCCTTCTGTTGAAGATACCTGCACCCGTTATGCAACAAATAGCTTGGAGTATCCACAGTAACCAGCGAGGGTCACCCTGGAAAAGGCTCCGTAATAACACGGATGCACTCACTTAGCCAACCGCTAAACCCAGCAAGTGGCAGCTCGCCTTCAGATCTATAATGATACTGATGATGGGGCAATACGTGGGACAGACATTGCTGGCGAATGTACACGGGACTGGAGAGAGTTATAGATGTGATATTTTCCCGTTGACTGCTCTGTGGTTGCCGCAGCGACTCAAATGAAGCGCAAACAATGTCCTGAAGGAGGCCCACCTTTGAAGCCTTCCTGGTCTACGATGATAGTGTAGTCCTCCGGAGTTTCGGTCAGACTGAAAAACTTACACCTAATTAAAAAAAGAGAGAAAGGAGAATCCTGATTAAGAGAGAGCTTCACACAGTGGTTAAAGTGAATTTATGAGAGAAACAGAAAGACAGATTATAGCCTTATGGGAAATGGCCAGATATACTGCATCCAAGTCATTTTAAGAATCTTGAAATAAATGTGCAGCTGATTGCAAGTTTGTCTCTAAAAATCTGTTTTTGTCATTGTGTTGTAATGGAATATGGGCTGTAGTGGTATATGAAACTCATCAAGTCAACAAGGCGTTTATTATAGATCAGTGGGCAAAATTTAGATGTTTCATAAAAATGTTAGCCAGGAAAGCAAGTTATAGGCCGATCCTTTCTAGCCAATGAATCGCTCTTAAACATAAACATTATTTCTGTTTTTCTGATTGATGTCTACTGATTTAGCAAAGTTTGAAATCAAATACAGATCTTTAGGATATTTTCTAATTATGCAACGTGTCATGTCATGAACACCACTGCTCCTGTCCATGACTTACTTCAGTAAAGCCTCTGCTCTACTGATGGGGATTTGTAATTATATTTAAAAAGAAAAAAAAAGTAATAACCGTATTTACAAGATTCAAGATTACTGATTCGAAGTTGTAAGGATGACTTTGTCTGAAATCCACAAAGCAAACATGAGCTCAAAAGCAGTGATTAAAACACAATTTTGATGATCCTCGATGTAGGAGAGGCTATTTAGTTTATGGTCAGCTTTAAGTCGATGGCCTACAGAATCCCATCAGGCACATTTCCACGTCATAAGAAAAAAATGTGGAGAAACTATACTTTCTTTTTTTTGTCTGACTGAAGGCTTTGAAAGACCACAGAGAAATAACAGACAAGGACTCTCAACAAGCGTCATTATGGTAATAATAATTATAATAATAATAGCATTTCCCACTGTTGAGCTGTCTAATCTTTTACATAGCATAGCATTACACATTAACGGTTTATGTTATGGCGGACCTGTCAAACATTATAAAACCACATGTATTGGTAATTATATGCTAATCACTGTTTCAATCCCTTCCATATTATTAAACAAACACTACTTTGTGCCTTTCAAGATACTGAGTGTTACAGTGTTCAACTCTGTCGAGGCACAGAGAGGATGGCCTTACTGACAATGAAAAGGCAAATGAAAGGAGCCGGATATTGACCTTCATCTAGATGGTAAGTCACCAAATAATTACTCAGCAACTCCAACATTCAATGTGCACACAAGGAACTTCACACTGACTTTCTAAATGAGATACAGTAATTTGCCATAGACAACCATACAGTATGACTATGCAATAGAAAAAACAACCAATGCTGCGTTATTGAAAAAGGGCTTAAAGTTGCTCATCAATGAAAAGGATGATTTATTAATCTGCACAATTTTTGATATACTGCAAAATAGGGCTGGGCAATATATCGATATTATATTGATATTGTGATATTATATCAATATGGTAATATAAGACTAGATATCAACTGGGATTTTGGATGTCATAATATCTTGATATGACCTAAGTGCTGTCTTTTCCTGGTTTTAAAGGCTGTATTACAGTATAGAGATGCAGATGTCTGAACTTATTAGACTGTTCTAGCTGTTATATTATTTGTCGCTACCTGTTTGGACATCATATTCACATTACTAATGAGTGTTTATCAAAAATGTCATTGTCTAAATATTTTGTGAGCAAAGGGAAGGGGTTACTTTTAATCTTATCAGATTCAAAGCTCATTTTCACTTGTGCCCTCTGTTCCAAGTTCACAAACAAGCAAAACAAATGAATGAAATTTTATCATTTTATAAGGCCTTTCCTTTCGCTTCTTGCAGATACTGCTGATGCAAGTTTTCAGACTGACCTCATCTTCAGAGTGTGAAGGTTTTGCAAAGGAAAGCATAAGTATGTCCTACATTTTCTTTTCCCCACACCACCTTCCTTTGCAGGCCCCATAGGGGTGGATATTGCTAAGCACAAATACTCTTATTCATTCATTTGTTTATTCAATCATTTTCCCCCAAACAGCAACTAAACCCGAGACTGCTTTTGTGAGTTTGCTACAGTCCAAAGGTGAAAAATCATCTATAAGTGCTTGGCTGATTTTGGGAACAAGTGATGTAGGCACAGCAGGACATAGCTATAGTTATATCACTTACATCTGCAGCTAATGAAATTGAAAATCAATACTTGCTCATTAGCACAACGAAATAAAACCGACCCATCATTAAGTTTTGTAGTTACAGCTGTGTTTACCTCGCTATGCTTACATCCCTTGGTCTCAAGATCAGCTCAGTGCTTATAGAGGATTTTTCACCTTAAGATGGTCATAAAATCACAGAAGTGGTGATCCTTCAATTTCACATTTCAAGCTGACTTTGCAAGTCTATTAACATTTTTCACACAAAGGCAGCATAGCCACTTGTCCACAACCCCAACCAAGGCAAAATGCTCATATTGGAAATACTCAGAGAAAACAAATGGCCTCAGTTGAAAATTAATTTGGGAAAATTAATTGAAAACAAACACACAAAAAAACAAAACAACAAACAAACAAAAAACCATAGGTTTCGCATTGATGAACCTACAAGATTTTGTGAGGTTGTTCAAAAGCCTGAGGCCTGAGATGACATACACTAAAGGCCCACAGTAGCAGTGTGCAATTGACTTCCATGACACCAGTTATATTAGGACATTAACCCTCATGATCTGTTCACTAATTAGAAATGGGTACTGCTCACCAGTCACTTTGACCCAGGCCACCTTTGGATTTTATAGCAATATAATTGCAGTTTATTTGAAAATACTCAATATAGCTTATCTTCATCTCAGTTATCAATAATGTTAATATTTATGTTAAATGGTTATTTAAAATTTCGGGTCTTTTTGAACTTAAAAGAACACAATAGTTAATGACCAAGACAAGAGTGCTCTGTGAGAGGGTCAGCAAGCTGAGGTTTCAGTTATTTCAGGAACATTGCCTACATTGAAATTAACTTGGTAATGTCTCAGTGTAACTGTAGCTGTTTGAAGGTGGATTCAAGTCAAAATGATTAAGGTCCTCTGAATAATCTTGTCTTTTTAGAGTCCGATTGTACAACTTTCAGCTGTCTAGGATAAGCCAAAGTTGTGTCTCCATCTTTGCCTACTTCTCGAACTGTTTGGGCCAGAATTTCCATTTCAAAAGTTGGCAAGTTCAAAAATGTATTAGGTTATAAATGAGGGGGAAACAGCTACAGCTAAGAATAAGACTTAACAAGTTGTCTATGAACTACCTCTGTCTGTGTTCAAAGCAGAATTCAAATGTACCAAAAACCCAAGACGTAATGCTCGCAAGAGATGGCACCCTAAGCCTTTTCAGTGGAGAGGATTTGGACACCAACAAAGGGAAGTAATATTGCCAAACCAGCCTCCAGACATGGGCAGATTGCTTGTCAAGTCTATTGAAGAAGAGGACCAAGGCTGAGAACAAGCGGGCACAAAGAAAAATTGTTTCAAAGATGAAAGCTGGTTGAGAAGTATTTTGTTGGCAGAGAGATGTGCTCTGCTACTCCAGCAAAATAGGGGATTGGCTGAGATGTGAGATGAGAGTACTGAAAGTAGAATCATTTGAAAGAAAGCATAGCATATGAGAACAAATGGATCTAATTTCAAAATCAGAGCCACCTACAATACCCTATGTAGACTGACAAATTGATAAAAGTTGTGAGGCAAGGGCCTGACATACACCTTCTGACCAAAGCCAGATGAATTCAAGAGCATGGCAAAAAAGGAAAAAGCAAACAAACAAACAAACAAAAACCAAATCACATCTGGGGATGTACACTATATAACTGTAATAGAGTATCCCCTAACTCCCCCAGTACTTGGCCTCAAATCCAGTATACATTTTAGTATAAGGAGGATGTTTGAGCTATTCAACAACGACCTCCCCTTCAATTCCAGAAAACCATCCGAATGCATGATGGGATTTGAGGATGTTCAGAAACCTAAACAAAGACTTGTGCACCCCCCAATAATTTCTTCAACCATAAATGCTAACCCGTAAGACAATGCTGGTTAGGAGGTAGGCTGACAATACTTTGACTCATGTACACATGTAAAGTCAAATCCACTTTTGCAATGGGATTTGACTCGCCACCTTTGTGACTTGATGCTGCATGCCATGAAATAAAACTAAAACTTCATCTGGCTTGGTCGGGCGTCCCTACAGACACAGTTAGCCGTGTCTGTGGTTTGGAAGCCAGATGTGGGTATATGTCCTGGTCGCTGCACTAGTGCCTCCTCTGGTCGGTCGGGGGCGCCTATTCGGGAGGGGGACCTGGGGGGAATAGCGTGATTCTCCAACGCGCTACGTCCCCCTGGTGAAACTCCTCACTGTCAGGTGAAAAGAAGTGGCTGGCATCTCCACATGTATCGGAGGAGGCATGTGGTAGTCTGCAGCCCTCCCCGGATCGGCAGAAGGGGTGCAGCAGCGACCAGGACGGCTCGGAAGAGTGGGGTAATTGGACGGGTGCAATTGGGGGGGGGGGAATCCCCCCCCCCCAAACAAACTAAAACTTTTTGGGTGTTTGAATGAGGTCTAATCTTGGCGGATTTGGTTTGTCATAAAAAAGGGGGGGCGGGGGACTATGGTAGAGGTAGAAGGCAACGGACCAAAGTCAGGGACGTCACACATGCGCAAATGCAGGCGAATGACCAATGCCTGCCTCGGCGTATCCTGTCCTGCTGAATGTGGGCAGTGCAGGATGTGACGCACACGGAAATCCGCTTGCTGGTTTGTGGTCCGTCTGAGCGGTTGTGGTTGTCGGTCAGATGAACGGTTGTTGGTTTTGCGACTGGAAAATGTACTCTGCAGTCCAGACAAAGACAAATAAATGTTTTCACTTAATTGTCTCACTTGTACATGTTATAATTTCACAGACAAATGCGGAGGAAGAGCATTGGTGTACAAGTTATATTTGTATACCGTGAAATATAAAACGCTATGAATAAATCTGCCATTTATTTACTTTCAGTGCCTGTCTGCCGACTTACTGCCAGCCAGGCAGCGTCACTCTTGCGGGGCAGTTTGAAGTTTTCACGGGCAATGTCGTATAATACCGGCTGGTTGGAACGCAGCAACGAACAGAGCCTCCTCCAATCAAGTCATCCCGGCTCACTAAGAAAATACGACCCCAGTGGTGGTGGTGGGGGGGGGGGGTCAACAACACACACTTCTTTGCTATTGGTTGAGGCTGCGGATTCGCCGGTCAAAGTTCACCAAAATTGAACTCCACGCGAAGCGAATGTTCTGTTCGTCCCTTCGCTCGCATAGAACCTAAGTGAACGGGAGGCGAATATTCGCCTGCGTTAATTTGGCGCATGTGTGACGTACCCACACTTCTCCATGTAGAACAGGTGTTAAATGTATAAGCTAGCAATCTCTCTTCATGAAACGAGATATTCCCCGATTTTATGTCTTTCAATAACGGAGGATGAATGTTTTAAATATCACTATATAGATAACATATACTAATCAAGTGGGTAATTTTTGAAAGCGTTCAATATTCATTTCATGACTATAATAAAGCGCAAATCTGGATTGTGAATAACTGTACAACACACTGAGTTAACATCTAACAGCTCCTGTGACCCAACCAATTCAAAAGCAAATGGCAGCAATGGTGCCAATTTTGTAAAATAAAATCAATTCAAAACGGCTGTCAGATTACATGGAAGGAGTAAGAGAATGTTTAATTTTACTACGTTAACCTGACTACAATAAATTGTAAATGTAGTTCATTAGTTACTTTGGCTAACACGGTAATTGGGATGACACACTCTGGGAGGAAAAATCCCCAATCATTTACGTGTTGGATGACTGCGACAAGTCAAAGGGGAAAAGGTTAAAATGTGAAAATACACAGTGCAAGCCCAGATGATTAAACGGAGTGGTACTGGTTTTAGATAGAGGTAAGATTAAAATACTGCATGTTTAGTTTAATACTGTACGTATTTGAAAGGCAAAGTAATCAATTACTTTACCGAGCCTGGGTCCCTCCAGGTGCATATTGCATTTATACCAAGTATTCGGGAATCCGCAAACCCCCTCCCCCCAATACACCATAGCATCAACATTTGAACTAAACGCCACACTCTGGCTTATTTTAATCTATGGAAAAGATCGTAGGACAGATTACACGTGCTTGTTCGTTATCACCCGTGGTGGAAGTACTTTACTTATTCTACTGGTTTTCCAAGTCGCCACGGCAGACAGCTTCTGTGTCAGTAAAGTCCATTGACTTGCTCGGGCAAAGTAGTCCTGCTCTGATGCCACAATAAAAATGGTCTACAAACACAACAGTCTGCTCCGATACCTGCATATCAGCAGAGCCTTGAAAACAGATGGAGCGTTGTTACAAGTCACAAAAAAGGCCCATTATCAAGACATTGTTGTCTTGTATCAAGATGCTCCGGCAATTTCATATGAGGAAAGTATCCCCAAGCAGAATGGCTCGAGTCGGGCAAATCCAATTATAGTATACATACATTTCTTGCGCTGCACGTCCAAGCTTATTTTAACCCATGTAATAACACACACGCACGCACGCACACACACCCCTTTGCATCGACCCAGCTACAGATGGCAAAAGGCTACAAAATGACACCACAGAACAGGGTAGGCCTGGAAACTGGTGATATAGTCTCAAATCCCGCACGCCATCCAGAGACATTTTCAATGTCGTTTTAGGTACGATCAAAACTGTTTAAACCAGAATGGGATTTTGCAGCGCTTTTCTTTAGACACAATAATAGGGCAAAACACTTCTATCATGCAGGCTCGTCACTAGTTTGCTGTAACCTCTCCACAGTTTAATATGTGCAGGTTTGCAACGGATACAAAATAGACTGAATTAAATACCGACTACAGCGGTGACCGTTTACTTGCTTACCTTGTTTTAGATGCCAGAAAGGCGAGTTTTATTAATCCATGAGTGCAAATCTGGATGCCTTCTTTTTCTATACTCGCCACTTTCAAGCTGTGTTCTAGTATGTGTAGCTCCATCTTTTACGTCTTCTCATTTGAGGAACAAATAAAAGCTAAATCTACATAGGCTAGCTACAAATAAGAAGCATAAATAAATAAATACACGTATAAAAACTAATTAAATATTGAAAGAAAGATTGGAGCAGGGTGGATAAAGAAAGCAATGAGGTAAACGGACCACCGAGTGTCAAGCCGCCCGTGTCCAACCTTTAAAGGCACAGTGTGCGTTTCCGGTCAGCGCTTTTTCAAAATAAAAGTATCCGTGACGACAAGCTGATCTCGCTGGGGATTGAAATGCTCTAGTCAATGAGGCGATATTTCTCTTCTCTTGCCAGACATACAAGTCAAAGAAAAAAAAGGGGGGGGGGGTGCAAAGAAATGTTTGGAGCAAAATGTCACATTGCAAACTGCTATGGCCATGCAGAGGGGTGAAGATGACAAATATTCAATGGGCTTTTTCTTGGAGTTGGCAAGCAGTAAAAATCATGTCCATGGTGCCTCTGTTAGGACGAAAACTACACTGGGATTCTGGCAGAATTTCCTCTGATATTGGGAGGAGTCTGTTTGCCAAGACCCAAGGCTTTCCCTGTGGTGGAAAGCAAGGAAATGCCACAGTAGTTTCAGCACTCAGCTTTGTCCCCTTTCTTAAAGACAGGGACAATGAGTGCGTATCTAAGTTGCACAGGGATTTCCTCTTTTTCCCATATTTTAAGTAGCAGGGCATGGACATGTCTGAGGAGTGTCGGCCCACCTGCCCTCAGTGCTTCAGCCGGTACTCCATCAGGACCATCAGCCTTGTTGATTTTCATCTTCCTGATGGCATCCTGGACTACTCTTAGACTAGGTGGCGCTGCCATGTCCTCCTCTTTGGGTTGTTGAGGGAGTTGTTGGAGGGCATCCATCTCATGGCTAAAGTCCCGGTTTTATAGGTCCTGGTATTGCTCTTTCCACTTCTCTTTGATTGACTCATTTTCTGTTAGCAGTATGTGCCCATCTTTGGAGCAAAGGGGGGTTAGATGGTGGCGGCTGGGACCGTATATTGCTTTAGTAGCATTGACGAAGCCTCTGGTATCCCCAGCATCTGCAAGGTGCTGGATCTCAAGGGCCTTCTTTGTCTACCACTGGTTCTTCAATTCCCTAACCCGGCTTTGGATGGCTGACTTGCTCTTGCATGAGCACCTCGTTTGTTTTAGCAGTTGATGTCATTCTGCCAGATAGTAAAGGCTTGCCTCACGATGTTGATTAACTGTTGGATTTCCAAGTCGTTCTTATCAAAACAATCTTGGTGGTTGTTCATCTTATGTCCAAGAGTGGTTTTGCAGAGGCCAGCGATTGCAGTCCTGAGCATATCCCAGTGGCTTCTGCTTGTGCATTGATGTACTGAGCATGGCCTAGAACTGGAACTGGAACTGGAACGTGCACACACACACACACACACACACACACACACACACACACACACACACACTTCTACCAAATATCACAACATTCTGTAGACCTAGGCAAGGAGACACACTGTTCCTGCATGTGAAAGACATTAGACACCGTTTGACTGACATGAAAACTTAATTTGGTTTACAATTGCAGGCAGCATGGACAGCAACTTCATCGGCTATTCAAGCAAACCTCTAACAAACAGTTAATATGTTTGCCATATTCATTATGTTATATTGGTATATTTAGTCCATTAGCACCAAGAGAACTTTGGTTCTATCTATATTGTTTTTATTATTATTATTTATCTTTCATTATAATTAAATCAATAGTAAATTTAAAAAAAATTGATAACTGTAATGACAATTTAAAACCAGCATTGGGAGTTTTTTACGCTCACGCGTTCAAATTATGCACTTTTAATTTGCAGGCAAATTTGTTTATCCGGAAATAGTATTGTTGCCAACTAATAGTAGCTTGACAACGGTTGGTAAACGCAGAGCTAGAAACGAGGACTCGTTGGTCCCCGTGTTTGCTCCCCGAACAAGGATTGGAATAGTTTGCAGCTGGTAAGAGTGAGACAAACAACTTGCCATTCAACAGAGGTGGGAGGAACTGCAGTGCAGTGGTGCATGTTGGGATATGTAGTCATATTGTTTACAGCAGGGTTTCAAGATTCTTTATTGGTTGCGTCTCATTATACAAGTACAAGAGCGTAAAATTCTTGTGTTTCGGGTCCTCAACACTGCAGCAACAATACTAACAAAATAACAAAACAGAACAAAAAGGCAGTAATAAGAATAAATAGTGTGCGGTGTATGTAAGGTGCTGTGTGTGTGTGTGTGTACATGTGTGTAGGCCCAGCCTTAATAAATGTGCATATGTGTGTGTAGTTGTTTGCATATTTGTGTGTGTTTGTGTATGCCAAGTTACGTGTGTGTGTGTGTGTGTGTGTGTGTGTGTGTGTGTGTGTGTGTGTGTGTGTGTGTGTGTGTGTGTTTCTGTGTAAAGCACGCTGGCCACAATACAAAGTATATATATAAATGCAATGCAATGTTTGGTAAATTCCCTGTGCTTTATAGTGTAATGGCAGCATTTTATTCAGAAATCTGAAAACGTGCAGTGACAATCATATTCTTAAATAATTAATGCTCAAAGCACTGTGGTGTTGATTGCCTCTGGCCGAAGGTCTCTGGCCACCATATCTAGCCTAGCCAGCACACTAATCAGAGTAAGACTGCATTATGGTGTCCCTTAACCACTGATAGGAGCTCTGGTGCCACCAATAGATAACCTAGATTATTCTCACAAGATATAGAATTGGAATCAGGCTTACCGGCCATGTAAGTTTGCGCACACATGGAATTTGACTCCGGTTTCGTGGCTCTAACAATACTACAACACAACAATCTTCAGATATATACACAAGGATTGACCCTGATTCTGATATGGACAACATAAGCATAAACAAAACAATAAAATTGCTGCATGTGCTCCGTAAAGCACCTTATGAATACCAATGACAATTATGTTATTTTCATTTCATACTTCATTTCATTTTCCTAGACACATCATTAATCCTCATTCATACATTGATCAGTGATACTACGCATGTGTCAGTCAGCCATTCAGCCTGTTAAAGGAATTACTTAGTAGGAAGTTAGACTGTGATGTCATATCAGATGTTAGCCCAAATACAGGTACAGGGTAGGTAGCAGTTAAATCCACAATCATGAAGAACATGACCCTTGGTAACCCGAATTGCTGATACTGGTGAGTACATCGGTGTTTGAAAACATCTATCTGAAATGAAAGTTTTCAGTGCTGTTGTGTCAGCAACTTCCCAACTGCTAAGCAAAAAATGTGGTTGAATCTGGGTTTTAGTTGTATCTGTTGGTAAAGGTCCTCTAGGAGCTTGGTCTGCCTGATAATTACATAAAATGACTTTGCCTCTCCCTCAAATTCATCACTACTTATCTTTTCCTCCGTATTCAGTTGCAGTCGTGAAGATGAAAAACGACATGTGTTGTATTATTTTTCCCAGGATTATCCTACCTGGCAGTAATCATTAAAGTGAGCAACTTCAAAAGCAGGTATGATTTGGATGTTATGGGTTAGCCATTGTGTGGTTAATTGTGTTACAGGCTTTATATTTAAAACACCCTATTGTATTGCATAGATGATCAAAAAGAACATTATCTGGCCTGTTAGGGTTCAGGATTGCTGCTTTAATCTATATCGATTTTCTGTCAACATACCATTGGTGAAATGAGTGAAAACCTGATTTGTAATTTGTTCAGATTTGAAAAATCCCATACATTAAAGGGCCTGTTTTATCCTTTTTCTCTCTCACAAGCTCAAACTCAAGTCATGTCATACTCCAATGTGTTTACACAAATGCTTGCAGTCTACAGAATAGTGCAAAACTGGATTTGCTAGACTAGTGAATGGCAGGTAGCTGACAAGAGAGGTTCAGTTTTCAGTGTCCTTCACTGAACACCTCTACACAGTGTGATCTGGCCTTGGTGTGTCTGGACAGCTGAGACCTAGCAATAATAAGAAAAGGTGCACATATAGTTGGATGTATGCGCAAGAGGTTCTCTGCATTTTATAGAATTTAAAGAATAATAATGAATAATGAGACTGCAAGGTAGTGACAGGGGAGAACGTACCTAGGCAGGCAACATCAGATAGTGGTCTGTAGGATCACTTTGGAGACCAAGAAGAGGAAGCGAGTGAAGGCAGAGCTGAAGATCAATTGGTGGAAGTGGAAGAAAGACTGTTGTGTAGTGTTCAGGGAAGAGTTAAGACAGGCACTGGGTGGTAGTGAAGACTTGCCAGATGGTTGGGCAAGCACGGCAGAAATAGTGAGGGAGACAGCTAGGAAGGTACTTGGTGTGTCATCAGGACAGAGGAAGGAAGACAAGGAGACTTGGTGGTGGGATAAGGAAGTACAGCCAAGTAGACAGAGTAAGAGGTTGGCAAAGAAGACGTGGGATAGTCAGAGAGATGAAGAAAGTAGACAGGAGTACAAGGAGATGCTGCATAAAGCGAAGAGAGAGGTGGCAAAGGCAAAGGAAAAGGCGTATGGTGAGTTGTATGAGAGGTTAGACATTAAGCAAGGAGAAAAGGACTGGTACCAATTTGGTAGACAGAGGGACCGAGCTGGGAAGGATGTGCAGCAGGTTAGGGTGATCAAGGATATAGATGGAAATGTGCCAATAAGCAAGGAATGTGTGCTGAGAAAGTGGAAGGAGGGCTTTGAGGGGCTGATGAATGAAGAAAATGTGAGCGAGAGAAGGTTGGATGATGTGAGGATAGTGAATCAGGAAGTGCGGTGGATTAGCAAGGAGGAACTGAGGGCAGCTATGAAGAGGATTAAGAGTGGAAAGGCAGTTGTTTAGGAGAGATGACAGTGGAGTTTTAAACTAGATTGTTTAACAATCTTGTGAGAATGAAAGTGAGAGGATGCCTGAGGAGTGGAGAAGAAGTATACTGGTACCGATTTTCAAGAACAAGGGCGATGTGCAGAACTGTAGCAACTACAGAAGTATAAAGTTGGTTAGCCACAGCATGAAGATATGGGAAAGAGTAATAGAAGCTAGGTTAAGAGGAGAGGTGATGATTAGCGAGCAGCAGTATGGTTTCATGTCTTGAAAGAGCACTACAAATGCGATGTTTGCTGTGAGTATGTTGACTGAGAAGTATAGCGAAGGCCAGAAGGAGTTACATTGTGTCTTTGTGGATTTAGAGAAAGCATATGACAGTGTGGAGGTGGTGTGGTATTGTATGAGGAAGTCAGGAGTTGCAGAGAAGTATGTAGGAGTGGTGTAGAATATGTATGAGGGAAGTGTGACAATGGTGAGGTGTGTGGTTGGAATGACAGATGGGTTCAAGGTGGAGGTGGAATTACATCGAGGATTGGCTCTGAGCCCTTGTTTGCAATGGTGATGGACAGGTTGACGGACGAGATCAGGCTGGAGTCTCTGTAGACTATGATGTTTGCGGATGACATTGTGCTCTGTAGCAAGAGTAGGGTGCAGGTTGAGGAGAGCCTGGACAGCTGAAGGTATGCACTGGAGAAGAGGAATGAAAGACAGCAGGAGCAAGACAGAATACCTATGCGTGAACGAAAGGGAGGGCAGTGGAATGGTGAGAATGCAAGGAGCAGAGGTGAGAAAGGCGTATGAGTTTAAATACTTGGAGTCAACTGTCCAAAGTAACGGGGAGTGCAGAAGAAAGGTTAAGAAGAGAGTGCAGGCAGGGTGGAGTGGGTGGAGAAGAGTGTCAGGAGTGATTTGTAACAGAAGGGTACAAGCAAGAGTTAAAGGGAAGTTTTACAAGATGGTTGTGAGACCAGCTATTTTATATGGTTTGGAGACAGTGGCACTGACGAAAAGACAGGAGGCAGAGCTGGAGGTGGCAGAGTTGAAGATGCTAAGATTTTCATTGGGAGCGATGAAGAAGGACAGGAATTAGGAACGATTATATTAGAGGGATTGCTCAGGCTGGATGGTTTGGAGACAAAGCAAGAGAAGCAAGATTGAGATGGCTTGGACATGTGTGGAGGAGAGATGCTGGGTATATTGAGAGAAGGATACTGAATATGGAGCTGCCAGGGAAGCAGAAAAAGAGGAAGGCCAAAGAGGAGGTTTATGGATGTGGTGAGGGAGGACATGCACGTGGCTGGTGTGACAGAGGAAGATGTAGAGGACAGGAAGACATGGAGACGGATGATCCGCTGTGGCAACTCCTAACGGGAGCAGCTGAAAGTACTAGTAGTAGAAAGAATAATAATGAGCCACATAATCTCCCATATGGAGGCTGCTGTTTTGGTTTCTTTGAAAATTGTGTTACAGCATACAATGGACTTGACATATCATGAAGGGTCTGAATGCTAAATGTCCAAAAGTATCGTACAGCTTAACAAAAACAGGTTTTTGGTTGCACGATGCCCCAGTGGTTAGTACCGTTGCCTCAATGCAAGAAGGTCCTTGGGTCCTGGGTTTGAACTCCAGGCTGTCCCAGGTCCTTTCTGTGTAGAGTATGCATATTCTTCCCATGTCTGCGTGGGTTTCCTCCCACCATCAAAGGTATGTCTGTTAAATTCTCCTGCCCATGCCCCTGACCAAGGCAATGGAAAGAAGAACTGAAGTTGGTCCCTGGGTGCTGCACGGCGGCTGCCCACTGCTCCTAGCTACACAGCTAGGATGGGTTAAATGCAGAGGATGAATTTCCCCATGGGGATTAATAAATTATATCTTTTTCTTCTCTCTTTCTTTTAAGATTGCTCTTTCTGCTCCCTTAAACTCCCTTAGCCAGAACCAATACAACATGGAAACCTGTCAAACATTACAGAATTGTTTCGCTGGGACTGGCATGGTAATTCTAGTTTGGCCCAGGCTGACAACTGAAGGGTTGCTTGTATCAAGACCCCAGAGGTGGCTGTTGTGCCCTTAGGCAAGGTGCTTTACCTCAAAGTGATATTTGCAGCTGATGCCTAGGCAATGAAAGCAGCAACATGTGTTAATGTTCATGTAACTTAAAGCATTTCTTATTTACTTAAACATGCGTCTTAAATTGGGCACTTTCCATGGTGATGCTGAGAGGATACGTTTGTCTTGTGCTTTTTCCTTTTCAATTCAATTCAGCTCAATTCAATTCAATTTATTGTCATTAAAAACAATGTGCAGGCACATGTTAAAAATGAAATAAGGGCTGTGGCTTCCCCAAACAGTGCAAGACAGACAAAGACAAAGACAGCAAACACAGTATAAGATATACACAGATGAAGACCAAGAGCTTAAAAAAAAAAGAGCACAAGAACAAAAATATTTAAAAATATCTACAGACATACAGTGGGTAGCCAGGTTCAGGTGGCCAACAGCTTGAGGAAAGAAGCTGTTTTTGAGCCTGGTAGTGCAGGCTCTTAGGCTCCTGTCGTGCCTCCCAGAGCGCAGGGGGGAGAACAGTCCATGGTTGGGTGGGTGGGATCTCTGCTAATGCCGAGACCCCTTCGAAGGCAGCGTTTGTGATAAATGTCTTTTATGGCTGGGAGCTGGGTTCCAGTGATATGCTGGGCCACCTTGACGACCTGCTGCAGAGCTTTCTGGTCTACTTATGTGCAGTTGCCGTACCACACTGAGATGCAGCTGGTCAGGGTGCTCTCTATGGTCGTGGTAGAAGTTGGTGAGAATTTTGGGGGATAGACGGGTGCCCCTCAACCTCCTCAGGAAAAGTAGGCATTGTTGGGCCTTTTTCACAAGGGCCTGGGTGTTTGATGTCCAGGAAAGTTCATTTGAAGGATGAGTTGGCAGGCAGTCATGGGTAAAGAGGGAGAAAAGGAGGAGGCTCAGAACACAGCCTTGAGGGGCACCTGTGCTGAGGGTCAGGGTGGAGGAGGTGTGGTCACCTAACCTAAGAGACTGGAGTCTGTTGGTCAGGAAGTCCAGGGTCCAGTTACAGAGGGAGGGGTTGAAGCCAAAGGAAAGGAGTTTGGTGGTTAGTTTGGTGGGGATGATAGTGTTGAAGGCAGAGCTGTAATCTATGAATAACATCCAGATGTATGTGTGGTTAAGTTCAAGGTGGGTCAGAGCAAAGTGCCGGGCAGTGGCTATGGCATCCTCCGTAGACCTTTTGGGACGGTAGGCGAACCGATGTAGGTCAAATGTGTGTGTGTGTGTGTGTGGGAGGGGGGGGGGTAGTGTTTTTGATGTGAGCCAGAACCAGTCTCTCAAAGTACATTATGGTAATGGGGTGAGTGCTTTGGGTCGGTAGTCAATTCAGACATGTGGGTGTTGATTTCTTGGGGACAGGATGACAAAAGTGGTCTTAAAGCATGCCGGGACTATGGATTAGGACAGTGAGAGGTTAAATATAGTTGTGAAGACCCCAGCCAGCGGGTCGGAGGATTCCCAGAGGACCCAACCCGGTATGGCGTCTGGTCCAGTGGCCTTTCGTGTGTTTACTCTGCGCAGTGATTCTCTGACCTCTGTGATCGATTGAATGAGCACATGGTTTTCTGGATGGCTTGGGATTTTTGTGGCTGGGTCAGTATTGTCCTTGTCGAAGCTGGCGTAGAAATGATTTAGCTCATCTGGCAGGGAGGCATCCTGGACAGTGGGACTGCTATTGGAGCTTTTGCAGTCTGTGATAGACTGAATGCCTTGCCACATTCGCCGGGGATCGGAGTTATGTGAAAGTGGTCCTCTATTCATAGGGAATGTTATGTTTGGCTGTTCTGATGCCCTTTTTGAAGTTGGATCTGGCTGCACTGTAGGCCTTGCAGTTACCTGACTTAAACGCTGCATCCTGGGCTTTCAGCAGCTGCCGGACCTCACTGGTCATCCAGGGTTTCTGGTTTGGAAAGGTGCAGATTGAATTTTTTGTTGTGACACTCTCAGTGCAAAAGTTAATATAGGATAGCATGGCACATGCCTGTTCATTGATGTCTATATGGGAGCCATGGGTGGCTAAATGGGCAAAAGTACTCCAGTCTGTGTTGTCAAAACAGTCCTGGAGTTCAGAGACTGCTCCTTCTGGCCAGACAGTAATTGTCTTTACTGCTGGCTTGACCCATTTTATGAGGGTTTTGTGGGCTAGGGCCAGGAACAGGCAGAGGTGGTCAGACTGCCCCAGGTGGGGGCAGGGAGTGGCTTTGTATGTGTCCTTAATGTTTGTCTAGCGATGGTACAGGGTGTTTTGTCCCCTAGTGGGGCAGGAGACATGTTGATAGAATTTGGGCAATACCACCCTGAGGTTAGCCTGATTAAAATCACCACCTATCATAAAGGCAATGTTCGGGTGTTTGGTCTGTTGTCTTCCACATTATAGCTGTTTAAATGCTACCTTAGCATTGGCATGTGGGGGATGTATACAGCATCGATGGTAATGGCCGTTAGCTTCCTAGGCAGGTAAAAAGGCCTGCACTGAATCCTAAGGAGCTCGAGATCAGCAGAGCAACTCCTTTAAACGACCTTTATTTTATTGCACCAAGAGTTATTGACATAAATACTCAAACCTCCTCCGCGGATCTTATCTAGCCGGAGTCCGCTGTCCGGCTTTGCGACCCGCTAGCTCGACTTCCCAGTCGGCTATGTTGCTGTTGAGCCAAGTCTCCGTAAACATCAGCAGACAGCAGTTCTCCAGCCTTTTCTGAGAGGATAGCCTTAGTGTTATCTCGTCCATTTTGTTAGCTAATGATTGGACATTAGCCATGAAGATGCTGGGGAGGGAGACTTTGAAGGGAGCGCTACTTAGCTTAGCATGTAGCCCGCCTCGTTTCCCCTCTTCTGTTTACGTTGCCGACGGGGGGAGCGTTTCCATTTTGAGACTGGTAAGCAGATAATATCGATGGGGAAATTGTCCGTGATGGTAGAGGGAAGTGAGTAATCCGTTCTGACGTGTAAAAGTCCCTGACAGCTGTAGAAGAGTGCATGACTTACACTTGTAAATAAACTTAAAACTAACATGAATAACAAAGAAAGCAGCACTGAACAGGGGGCCGCCGTAGCTGCTCAGCCCGCCGCCATCTTGAGTATGTTTTTCAAACCTTGATGGAAGAAAAGAAATTTCTCAAAGGAAATGTTATCTTATAACTTAAGCATGGATAAGCATGGCAAGAAGCACCCTATGATCAAAGAAGGTTGAATCAGTTCATCTGGATACAATGTTTATTGACAGATACGTTTCATCACTTAATTAAGTGACATCTTCAGTCTAAACTGAAGATAAACAAATGGTCACACTCATATTTACACATGAAACTGGTCATTGGTTTCGGTAGTTATACATCAGTCATCATCTTACAATGCTGTGATTGTAACAATCCCTAATCCTCTGTGAATAGTACACATGGCTTTTGTAACTCTAGTTAAAGGTCACACCCATATTTGCATTAAGAAACTGGTCGTTCGTTTCAGTCATTAGGCAGTCTATTGTACTGTTGTAGCAATTGCAGGAAAGTAGAGACGAACAATTTCTCTCATTGACTGCACGAACGCGTGCATCTTTTATTTCCTTTTTACAAAACCAATAACCTGAGCAACATGGCGCTGCCAAAACCAATCATTATCCTAGCTCAACCCTCTCAACCCAGGAAGCCTTTCTTAAAAGGCCCGTGTCTACCTAACACAGAACTTCAACATATTATGGTGAATTGTGCCCATATAGTCCACTACATACGTCCCCCCAGAATTCACCATAATAAAAAAAAGTCGACATGGAGGGGGCCGGATGCCCGGCCGCAACGGCTTTGCCAAACAGGTGCAGAGACTGGGGTGCCTACATGGGAGGCTTTAAGTACCCTGCGGCGGCATGGGGGTAGGGCGGGGGTGGAGGAACCTTAGGGGCCTGGTTGGGGGATGGGGGCAGGGTAGGAGGGTGCCTCCGCCATGGGGGCTGGGCAAGTCCAACAGGTTGGTCCAAATCCAGGTGAGCCAGTTTGAGGAGATCCACAGAAATGTGCTCTGGCCTGTTGCTGACTTTCACGACAAAGTGCTTGTTCCCGGTCTCCAGGACGTGGAACGGCCCGTCGTAAGGAGGCTGCAGGGTTCCACGGTGGGCGTCGTGGTGAATGAAAAAGTATTCTGCCAACTGCAGACTTGCGGGGATATGAGACTGTGGGAGGCCGTGTTGCGAAGTGGGGACCAGTGCAAAAGCTCTGGCATTACCCATGAGCGTGGTCCATTGATGGGCTGGAGACCAGAGAGTTGTGGTGTTGGGAACGGAATTCCCTGGGACCCACAGTGGCTGTCCGTAAACCAGTTTAGCGGCTGAGGACTGGAGGTCCTCCTTAGGGGCGGTCCTAAGGCCAATTATGACCCACGGGAGCCTGTCGACCCAGCTGCTATCCTTAAGGCTGGCTCGAAGAGCAGCCTTCATAGAGCGATGAAACAGCTCTCACAACCCATTGGCCTGTGGGTGGTACACAGTGGTGCGGTGGAGTTTCACCCCTATGCTCTCTGTGACTGCGTTCCAGAGCTCAGATGCAAACTGTGACCCCCCCCCCGGTCTGAGGAGAGGTCAGATGGGGTGCTGAATTGGGTGACCCAGGTCCTGATGAACGGCCTGGGCTTTGTCGGTGGATGTTGTCGATGACAGTGGCACGGCTTCTTGCCATCGAGTGGTCCTGTCCACCATGATGAGGAGATAAGTAAAACCATGGGAGTGGGGCAGGGGGCCCATTAGGTCCATGTTTACATGGTCGAACCTCCTTTCAGGCACCAGGGGCTCTGGTGTGGTGGTGCACTTTAGAGCGCTGACACTCCACGCAGGTGTCAGCCCAGTCTCTCACGTCCTTTTTGAGACCATGCCAGATGAATTTGGCCGCCACTAGTCTTTGGAACGGCTTTTTGCCAGGGTGTGAGAGGCCATGGACAGTGTTGAAAACACGGTGCCTCCAGCCAGTGGGAATGACGGGCTGGGGCTGACCCGTGGATACATTCAGGGATGTGCGGTCAGGGGAGGCAGGTGAGGCAGAGCCTCACCTTTCATCATGAAAAAAAAACAAATGATGATAAAATAAAATAAATATTAATATTTATCTACTGATCTGTGCTATAAATGTAATTTATGTACAATTCAAATAATTTAAATAATTTTTATTATCAAATCGCTAAATTTGCATATTTCCTGTTCAATTAGAGGGGAGATACACGAGTTGAGGCAGCGAGGAGTGGAGCCTCACCTCAGATTGTGCAATCCCTCACAAACTGGGTTGAGCGCATGCCTTTTGCTTTCTCACTGTTTGTCACCAATGTAATGTTTGTAGACACTTTTATCATATGTCCTCACTTTCCTTAAAATAGTTAATGTATTTCATGTATGTGTATAACATATTTAGTCTTGCTGATCTTACATAAAACCGCACTGAAAAAGCATGAGATGAGGCAGCCAGTACCTCTGCCTCACTGAAGGGGGCGTATGAGTGAGCCCACGGGTTTACAGGACGGAACGACTTCTAAAACTACAAGAAGATAAGGAGGACTTTTACAACAAAGTCACGGAGATTTTTGTCCAGAAGGATAGGAGAATGGACTTCATTTTCAAGTGAAGGTAAGCCCATGCATACACTGCAGTACATCCTTTTATTTGTATTGAATGAGTATGTAATTAATTAAATACTAATAGTAGTAATAATAATAATAATAATAATAATAAATTTTATTTATAAGCACATTTCTGGACACTCGACACTGTACAAAGATAAACAAATACAAAAAGCAACAACAGATAAAAACTACACAATATAAAAAGTAGTAATAGTAATTGTGGAATTACGATGGCAAATTAGGAAAACACTCACGGTGCAGAGCAAATGCGCTCTTTCTCTGAGCCGCTCCTTGTCCAAATATGTACCTTAATTATGTGTGTGTAAAGAATTCTGATGAGATATGAAACACAAGCAGTAGTCAATGTGCAAGCTGCCAAATGAATGGTGAATTGAAGCTACTATATTGGGTTCATATATTTGTAAATCTGACTCTGAAAAAGTCAGTGCCTCACCAGCCACGAACATCACTGCACGTCACTGGATACATTGCACAGGAGCATGGTGCCAGCATTGGCGAAAGTCACGTCCTCTAACTGCAGCCCTATGACAGCTGTCCTGAAAGCCTGCATACCTGGGTCGGCAGCCTGGTCAGCTGCCATTCGGGCATAGTCAAGACCCAAGTGGACGGCCTCCTCAATGGCCCGGGAGAGGCAGTTGACGACAAGGTTGGTTTTGCCAGCAACATGTTGTACGTCCGTGGTGAATTCCGAGATGTAGGAGAGCTGGCGTTGCTGGCAGGTGGACCACGGCTCAGCCACCTTGGCCATGGCGAACGTCAGTGGTTTGTGGTCCACAAACGCCATGAACTGGCGGGCCTCCAATAGGGAATGGAAGTGTCGAACGGTGAGGTAGAGAGCGAGGAGCTCCCAATCGAAGGTGCTATACTTCTGTTCGCTGGGGCGTAACTGTCTGTCACCCGCTGCTCGTGCACTGCCCCGACTGCGTAGTCCAAAGAGTCTGTGATAATGGCGATCGGAGCATGGGTGATAGGTGTGCCAGCATTGTTGTGTCAGCAAGAGCAATCTCAGCATCCACAAACACCTTGTCCCGCTCCGCAGACCAGTCCACAGTGTGTTTGGTGGCTTTGCCTTTCAGGGCCTCATACAGTGGTTGCCTGAGTTGAGCAGCTCGGGGGTAAAGCGGTGGTAAAAGTTCATCATGCTGAGGAACTCCTGTAGGGACTTGACTTTAAGCGGTCGCAGGAAGTTCACAACAGCATTCATCTTTGACAGGAGGGGTACTGCCCTGTCTTTGGTGACTCAGTGTCCGAGGAAGTCGATGGTGGTCAGCCCGAACTGGCACTTGGCTGGATTGATGATCAGCCCGTGCTGGCTGAGCTGCTTGAAAAGAGTCCGAAGGTGGGACAGGTATTCCACTTTGGAGGTGCTTGCAACAAGGATGTCGTCTAGATAGATGAAAACGAAAGGCAGGTCCCATAGCACCGAATCCATGAGGCACTGGAATGTCTGCGGCGTTCTTGAGGCTGAACGGCATGTGCAGGAACATGACAGTCCAAATGGGGTGATAACCGCTGTTTTGGGAACATCCAGTGGGTGGACGGGCACCTGATGGTATCCATGGATGAGGTCCACTTTGGAAAAGATGACTTTTCCAGCCAGGTGGGTGGAAAAATCCTGGATGTGTGGGACTGGGTAGCAGTCCAGTGCCATTGTAATGTTGAGTTGGCGGTAATCACCGCATGGGCACCACCCGCTGCCAGGCTTTGGGACGATGTGGAGGGGTGAAGCCCACAGGCTGTTGGAGTGGCAAATGAAGCCGAAATGCTCCATATTCTCGAACTCCTGCCTGGAGGCAGTGAGCTTGGCTGGGTCAAAGTGCCGAGCCTGAGCATAGACTGGTGGGCCAGCGGTGGCAATGTGGTGGACTACACGAACGCATGGGTCTTTTATTTCCTTTTTACAAAACCAACAGCCCGAGCAACATGGCGCTGCCACAACCAATCATCATCCTAGCTCCACCCTCTCCACCCGGAAAATCTTTCTTAAAGGGCCCGTGTCTACCTAACACAGAATGTCAACCTATTATGGTGAATTGTGCTGGTGTAGTCCACTACACTGTATTGTTTGTAAGGGGTGGGAATACCTGCAGTCAGTTTAGACTGAACATATAACTTGGCTGAGTGATGAAACATATCTGTCAGTTAACATTGTATCCCTATGAACTGATTCAACATTCTTTGATTTTCTTACCTGGCTTATTGAGCATGCATCAAAAAACACTCTATGAGTTTCTTCCGAAGGGGGTCTGGGCTCAGCCTTAGAGATAGGGTGATGAGCTCGGACATCTGGAGGGAGCTCAGAGTAGAGCCTCTGCTCCTTCGTGTCGAAAGGAGCCAGTTGAGGTGGTTTGGGCATCTGATTAGGATGCCTCCTGGGCACCTTCCTTTGGAGGTTTTCCGGGCACGTCCAACTGGGAGGAGACCCCAGGGTAGACCCAGAACTCAGTGGAGGGACCACATGTCCAATCTGGCCTGGAAATGCCTTGGGATCCCCCAGGAGGAGCCTGAGGGCATTGCTGGGGAGAGGGACATCTGGAGTGCCCTTCTTAGCTTGCTGCCACTGCGACCCGACCCCGAAGAAGCAGCTGATGATTAGATGAGATGAACGTAAGCATGAGCTGGAAGCTGATCACCTTCCTATGGCCCCATTACAGAAGCAGAAACAGCATTACCTTCTTTTACCTACCTACTATGACATATTTAGTTAATTTACAAGCACTGTGGTTTTATTGACAGCAGCAGCTATTGTCTCAAATAACCAATTTATGAACTGCCGCCAGCTTGATGGATTAACACCGGTTTTTATGGTTTTACTGTCCTTCGAGCAGTGAAAATGGAGTGGAATGAACAGGCCTGATGTGTGAAGCGAAGGCAGGGAAGACCTCGTCCTCCAACATTTCATGCCAAACAATTTTGTAAAATCCATCATGTTGATTTGTTGAATTTCATGGGGGGAAAGGTCTGGGCTCCATCAGGTTAAGGAGTGTAGAACAATGTGGGGTCCTCCAAACAGTGGATCGTTCATCACCACTTTGTTGACTGATCCACAAGGGTGAGCTAGTCGAGATATAATGCCCCAGAATTTTGAATAACAAACCTCTAATGTGAAGTTGTATGTCATTTTGATGCCCAAATATGGGATTCTCGATACATCAGTATTTCAACTTCAACTCAATGAAAACAACCCATAGCGGTGTGGAAAGATCATCGCTAACGATGTCCAAAGCTCTTATTTAACTACCTTGGGAGCATTTGAAAAGCTTACCATTATTTAATAATTGCCGTCTTACCTCAGTTCTGTGTTATGATGGCAGTGTCACTTGTTGACATTACATTTTTTTTCCAACATGAAAACCGATGCATTAGATGGGGTGAAAAATACATTTTGTTACATAGATAACAACTCAGTCATGTCTGTCTGTCAAAGAATAAGGACACAACACATGCATATGGCTGATGCAACCTTTGTTAAATATACAAAATATTTTGATTATGCAATGAATATACGTGTTATCCCGAGTTGCAACATTCAAAATATCATATGGGCGATTGGTAAATGGGATCCAAAAGTCTGATCCATTTTTCCATAGCAAAAAACCAAAACCAAAAACAAAACAAAACAAAAAACTCAACTGGTTCCAGATGTATTTTAAGGTATTCAAACTGATGTCATCACTTTAGATGTCTTTACCTTGAGAGTACTGCATAGCACTGGTTTATCAAATGGCCCTCCTGGTTGATTAGTTTAACTAATGGGAAGCTAATCATTTATCAGCACGCTTACTCAGGGAAATTTTCAAGTATCATCTAGTACCTAAGTGGTTGTGATTATGACTGCCACTCTCTCTTAGTCTACTAAACATGCAATTCAAACTGAGTTAACAATCCTTACACACGCACACACACACGCACGCACGCACACACACACACACACACACACACACACACACACACACACACACACACACACACACACACACACACACACACACACACACACACAATATCTCATACTTACGTAAGCCTTCTTCGTCTTCTTTCAGTTTATTCCCTGTTTCCCAGGCGTCGCCACAATGGATTTGATAGTTTCCACCGGTACTCTGTGAGGGCACAGCACCGATGGCGGTCGTTGTTAACCCGGGCCTTGACTGATCCGGTATTGTCTTGTCAATCCGCATAATGATTTGGCAAAATTTTACATTGGATCCCCTAATCTCTCATGCTTATGTAAGTCTATATTTGCAAATTAAGACTTGCGTACATTCATTCCATTTGGGGAAACCAACTACTCAATTTCAAAGTGAAACCAAATGCCGTCACACAGCATACAAGTCATCTGTTTTGTCTTCTATTTTGTAACATACCTGCATGGTCTTTCTCTGCCCATTTGTTTGGTAAAGGTTCAATGTGTAATATGTCTGCTTTCCTGTAGCATAATATGACTAGTAAATATCAGTATTTGCGGCTGAATTGCAGTAACTGATGCAAATCAACAACCCACGGCCTCCCCGCTCCACAGACTTATGAATTCAAAAATAAGAGGTCATACTGGCTGAATTGTTTTTGTCATTGTTTGACGCCTCACCCCGCTAAAGACTTGGCTCACACTGAGTCTTTCACAAACTATGCAGCAATTGCGGAAATTGATGTCTACCGACTGTTTGGTGATCTGTAAAAAAAGAAAAGTTTCTTAACCTCTCAACGGTGGCAGAACAGTCTTTTTGAAGTGCAGATTGTTCTGTGTGATGAATTTTGCTGTGAAAAGGCTGATTTTTGAAAAGTCATTCATAAAAGCGTGGGAATTATGGGGTGTAACGGTCAATCATATTGACTGCAATTGTACCCAGAAGTCATTCACAGCCAGGACATTTATACTTGCTGGTTCACAGCAGGTCATATGGAAATAACACAAGACATCTGTTTTTTTAGGCACTGAACCGTGTATATCCGTCTCTAATTCCAACTCAGCACAACTTCACAAAAGAACAAATTGTGTATAAAGAGGTAGCTTAAATGTGCAGTTGGAGTGACTTTAGGAGGGCCTTGAGGTCTGCTTACCCCTTTAGGGATCTGTTTGCTGAGTGCCATTTTATGAGCAACACCGCCTTGAGAAAAAGGCATGCAAAGTGGAGAACAGGGGTAAGTCTTAATCTCTTCCCCGTGACCCATATGAAGTCTAGAGAACAACCTCTGTCTTGGCATGGGCCAGCCCACATCTTAGAACGACTTTCCAGCTCCGGCACAAACACAATGGTGATCTGTGTAAACAGTATAACATGGATTAACAGACTTTGTGCAGTACCATGTCAGGCACACAAAATAGCACAGGTTATGTGACCAAGCAGCAAGGCAATGTCCTCTAAATAAGTATTAATTATAAGTATTAATCAAAATTAGTTATTCAAAAGCTCAAGACTGTATGGTCTTCTCTAAACGAGTTTCCTAATGTTTCCCTAAACTGCCATAGAAACCAACATGCTGAGATAAATGGGATCAGTTCTGAAGAAATTGGTAAAGATGCTTGTCATGAGATCATATTAGGTTCTGTGCTTTTATTGCCCGTTAGGTTTACAAAGGAAATGATGATTGCATTAGTTACTTTGGCTTAATTCAGGTATTTTTATGCCCCCTATGAGCCAGCCACTTTATGCTCCTAATGCAGGGCTCTCTGGCCATTGACAAATGGAGATTAAACACCAAAGGTGATTGAACTTTTGCTCTCCAAGCCCCTAGGCTTTGCAGTCATTAACTTGCTAAGTTTATTTTGGAGAACAGTGTCATCTTTTAAATCCCTTACTTGTAGCATTCCAGCCAGACTTTATTCAGACGATGCACTCCAATAACGACTGACGGGTCCATGGTGCGGTATCAGACCATTTATTGCAGCATTTACTAGTCACACCGTAGACACACCATAGAACCACCGTAAGAGCTGAAAGCATATACATAAAACAATCATTCAATTATATGTGCAACCACGTTTCCCCCATAGCTAGCCACCAGTACGGGGTGCATAGCACTAGCTAGCATTAGCTTATCATTAGCGATCTCCAAATCACAAAGAACACATTGTAAATAACAACATAACGAAATTCGAATCAAACAGTCAATCGGCACTCATACCTGTTCGCCTTCCAGCTAGGTGCTAAATAAATGATGATGATCAATGAATTATAAGTTGTGAATTCGTTCTGTGCATAGCGAACATGACCATCGTGTTCAACTTTCAGTTTTGTTCTGCCGTTTTCTCGCAGCGGCGCACAGCATCATGGGAGACCAGAGTTTTTCAAATAAAGGTCACATAACAAAAGGAAGTGTAATTCGCTGTTAATATCAATCAGGACTGTACTTTAGGCACCAAATACAAATCAATAATGAGCACCATACAAATCAATAATAATAAAAAATATAATGACAAAATTATATGGGTCATTTACACTCCCACCAAATCATTAATGTTTCGAATATAGAAAATCAAGCATAAACAAAAACAAATGATTTCTCAACTCAAAATGACCATAAACCATAAGTATCGTGGGAAAGGAGTGTCAAGTATTTTAAAACAAAATAAAAAACGCATCTCAAGAGATGCAAGGCATGTGTTAGTTAGTAACTAACTAGTCACTATCTAGTAACAAGACCAGTTTTTGAACTGGCCGTTCAAGCACTGTCTGCTTGGTGAGCTGTTCACCTTTTTTGCCTAGGTTTCTATCCCCTAGACAGATCTTCACCCTCCTAACCAGTCCATCTCTATCTACTACAGTCTCTAAAACTCTACCCAACCTCCATTCATTTCTGAGTCTCAGATATGAACACTGTCCGTAGCCAGTCGTGCTTGCATTGGAGAAGTGGTGTAACTCCTGTCTGGTGACCCTCCCAAAGTTTGCAGGTGCATAGCTCCGGGGAATGTCTATCTTCTCCATGTTGGTAAGGTCATTTTTCCATCTCTCCCACCGTGGGCGAAGTTCATCAGTCAGAGGATCATCCCAACCCGTTCCATGTCTGCACATTTCCTGCAGTACTCCCTTTCCGAAGAGCAAGAATGGGGCGACAAACCCTAGGGGGTCATACAAGGAGACAACCGTAGACAGTATACCTCGGCGTGTTGCCGGTTGATCCTTGAGATTGACGTTGAACTTCAAGCAGTCTGACTCGATGTGCCATTGGATCCCCAACACTCTTTCTGAAGGTAGGTCATCCAAGGTAAGGTTAAGATCTTTGATTTCTGATGCACGTTCAGATGACGGTATGCTTTCTATTACAGCTCTGTCGTTGGACACAAATTTGTGGAGTCTAAGGCCACCCAGGGCACAAAGTTCTCTGGCTTCTCGAGCGAGCTGAATAGCCTTCTCTGTACTGTCCATACTTGCGACACCGTCATCGACATAAAAGTCTCTCAGAATGAACTGTGAACCTAGGGGGTATAGGTCTCTGTTCTCAGTAGCCAGGTACTTCAACCCGGAAACACTGTCTCGCCACGCTTGGAGTGTCAAGGCATGGTGAAGAGCAACCCACGATGCTCCATCCAAGGTCGGTTCTGATTGCGTAAGGCTCTTCATTTCCTCCTGCTATTACGTCTCTTGGTGCCATTGCCCTCGCACAGTTGTATCCTATTAAAAGACCAATATCACAATCTTGCAGCGGTGGAATCTCGTCTATGACTGCGGAGAGATGATTCCATTGTCTGGCTGTTTCACTTGTAGGAATGTGGGCGCGGTTCACCGGTATACCGTCCTTAGCGTAGGCAGGAGGAAGGTCGATGTGGAGGGAAGATCTGTAACCGCGAACACGAAGCCCCGAGACTCGTTGGCTTTTCACGATAGTGTCACGTCCTATCATTGTCGTTAACTTCAGTTTCACTGGACAGGACTCTGCCTTTAGAGCGCTGCTCACTTCCTGGTCGACGAATGTGGTGTCACTCTGTGTATCCAGCAGGGCGTAGACAAGTTTTTCTGTTCCTGAGTTGTTCTTGGACGACACCCATACGGGCACAATCATCGATGTGTTGGTAGACTATCCAGTCGTGACGGCATGTGACATTGCAGTCGCGGCAGCTTCTGATTCATTAGCGTTGCTTGGGGGAGTGTTTTCCCGAGCTGCAGACGGTTCCCTTTTCACGTGGTTGTCATTGTGAAGACAGGTGGGGTGTTTTCCTTTGCAGGTGTTGCAGGTATGTCTATGTCGACAGTCCTTCGCGCTATGGCCGGGTTTGGTGCAGCCATAGCAGAGCTTGTTCTCTTTCACGAATTCTCTTCTCTCCTCCAGAGTCTTGGCGATGAACTTGGGACATGCATGTAGCCCGTGTTGACTGTCTTGGCAGAACGCACAGGGGGTTTTTTCCTTTCCGCTGGCTGGCTTTTGCTTGTCACTGTCCGTTTCAGTTTGTGTACTCAGAACACTCGCCTTGTTCCTCTTAGGGTCCCTGTTATTCAGTTTTGTTGTGCTAGACTCGGAGTTGCGTAAGGCATAAGGTGAGGTGATCGGATTGCATGCGATCGCTGCCTCCTTTGCCATGAAGGCGGTGAAGTCCTTAAAGCTGGGGAATTCTTGATTCCTGTCCAAGGCTTCCGTAGCCTTCCTGTTCCATCGAGATGCTGCCCAGTCTGGCAGTTTGTGGACCAGCTTCATATTCTCTTCACAGTCGTTCAATATTTCGAGGCTCTTCACATGAGACATTGCGTCTTGGCAGGCGTTCAAGAAATCGGAAAAGTCTCTTAAGTCCCTCTGCATCCCTTGGTTGGATTTTTGGCCACTTTGTGAGCCTGTCTCTGAAGGCTCTCTGTATGACGAAGGCCTGTCCGTATCGGTGATTCAGTTTGCTCCATGCGTCCTTGTAAGACTCGCCGTCGTTTCTGTAGAAGGTCCCTTCCAGTGTCTTACGAGCTGGGCCGCCTACATATTTCCTCAAGTAGTAAAGCTTGTCTGCTGAGGAGATGGCCTTTGAGTCAATGAGTGACATGAATGAAGTTCTCCACTCAGTGAACTGAATGGGGTCGCCATTAAATACCGATGGCTCTGGCACTGGAAGTCTATTCAGGGCTATACTATCTTGGAGGGCCCGGGCGAGGGACGACACGTTTACGTCAGGTGACGATGCCGTTATATTGAGGGTTTGGTTGCTGGTAGCTGGGGAGCCGTGAAGATTTCTTTCAGGATCATTAGAGTGGACACTGCCGCCCTGTGATGTTCCCTGGTTATAGACTTGAAGTCTGGCCCGTGCAGCCCTTAAGTCCTTTTCTGCCTGTAGACGTTCAAGAGCGCGTTTTTCAACTTCAAGCTGCCACCTTTGTTGCTCCTCTAGCGTCCTTCGTTGCTCCTCTAGTGTCCTTTGTTGCTCCTCCAAATGTTGTATCTTCTCCCTTTGCTTATCTTCTTCAAGCAACCCTTCGAACTCCGCTTCCTTTGCTGCAAGCTCTGCTGCCGCGTCCACACGTTTGACTATTAAAGTGCTGCCTTCGTGGCTGTGGACTGACTTTGACACTCTTGAGACAGTGGATCCATAGATTGAGTGCGCATAGCTGCCCTTGATTAGCTCCTTGAGACGTCGTTGTGCTTGTTCTGCATCAAAATCTAAATCGATGTCTACAATCCTCTCGTAGGCGATTTTCTTAATCTCTGTTGTAGCTAGCTCACATGCATCAACACGGCTTCTCATTTCGGCTGAGGGTGTGAAGTGACCTCGTATGTCATTATAGGTGTTCAACACAGCCTCTTTATCCTTCTCCAAAGTATCAAGCAGAGATGCCAGCTCAGTTTCCTTGAGGTCTTTCTTTAGCCGCTCTCTTGACTCACGAGCTCAACTCTTCCATTTTTCGTACGCTGAGAGGAGCTTTCTCTCCTTCTTCCTCACCTCCTCTTGTTGCAGTTCAAGCATTTTAGGAGTCGAGATCTTCACTCGAGTCGAGTGTCAGAGGCTATCCCCATTTTGTTCTTCAAGTTGACTTTGGAGGCTACTTAGTGTTTCTTGCTTAGTTTGAATTTCCTTCTCTAAGTGTTCTATCTCGGTAGTCTCTAGCGTTTCGTTGAGAGCCTCTTGTAGCTTACTAATTTTAAGCTGTAGTCTATTTATCTGATTCTCTAGCTCTGACTGTGGGGCAGGATTCTCTGTTTCGGTCATATTCAATTCTGCCATGATAAATGTGATGTAATGAATTGTTTGCCTTTACTATAGCCCATAGACTACCCGAAGAGAGGAGCAGAGAACCTGGTATAGCTACAGACTGCTTAGAGGACTAGAGCCTATTACTGTAGGCTGACTGTTATATTACTGACTGCAAGGTTATAATATCAGTCTCTCCACTGAATACAACATTCAGTTACCATTCAGACTGTATAAATCATGCATTAAACATTTTCCCTTTTTTTCACAGTCAAAAGGAAGGATGATCAGTAAATGGATAGTAATAATAATAACAGTCAATAAACAAAGTCACTTGATTCACTTGTTACTTTGTGTGAACTTATTTGTTCTATAAAGTCCCATCAGCTTCACATTGAGAAACATCAAATTCAATAAATGTCCATTGTTGTTGATGTCTTTTTCTTCTTAAACCTTTTCTTCTCAAACCATATGTTTATCAATGTTCTCAGTGAAGATGAATTGTTCCTTATCAATCAATGAAATGTTACATACCTTTGTCTGACCGTCGCACCAAACCTTTAGCCAGCTGCCTGATGACCGTAAAGTCTCTTTGTCTAGAAGACCCATAGAATGGCGCCGAGTTGCTCGACGAAGTGTCCGTTGTCAGCAACACCAGACGTAGTAGCAACTTGGCCCCGTGATTCGTCGTCGTAGACCTCTCGGTGCAGCGTGGCGGCAGGGTTGATGAAGGGGTTAGCTCTTACTGTAGCATTCCAGCCAGACTTTATTCAGACGATGCACTCCAATAACGACTGATGGGTCCATGGTGCGGTATCAGACCATTTATTGCAGCATTTACTAGTCACACCGTAGACACACCATAGAACCACCGTAAGAGCTGAAAGCATATACATAAAACAATCATTCAATTATATGTGCAACCACGTTTCCCCCATAGCTAGCCACCAGTACGGGGTGCATAGCACTAGCTAGCATTAGCTTATCATTAGCGATCTCCAAATCACAAAGAACACATTGTAAATAACAACATAACGAAATTCGAATCAAACAGTCAATCGGCACTCATACCTGTTCGCCTTCCAGCTAGGTGCTAAATAAATGATGATGATCAATGAATTATAAGTTGTGAATTCGTTCTGTGCATAGCGAACATGACCATCGTGTTCAACTTTCAGTTTTGTTCTGCCGTTTTCTCGCAGCGGCGCACAGCATCATGGGAGACCAGAGTTTTTCAAATAAAGGTCACATAACAAAAGGAAGTGTAATTCGCTGTTAATATCAATCAGGACTGTACTTTAGGCACCAAATACAAATCAATAATGAGCACCATACAAATCAATAATAATAAAACATATTGACACAATTATATGGGTCATTTACATTACTTAAAGGAGTTTTATTTTATTTTTATTTTTTTGCACACGTAGGCATGGAATCAATCACGTAGAATCAGGAGTGGCTCATACCAAGTGACGAGAAATACCTGATGATAACTGATCTCTCTGCCTATTCATGTATATGTGCCTTTCCCTGTTATATGTGAAAAGAAGCACTCAAATAAAGCTGTCTATCAGCCCTTGATTGTCATTAAAGGGACATTTGG
This sequence comes from Lampris incognitus, assembly GCF_029633865.1. Classification (NCBI taxonomy): domain Eukaryota; kingdom Metazoa; phylum Chordata; class Actinopteri; order Lampriformes; family Lampridae; genus Lampris; species Lampris incognitus. Next base: position 24,190,956 of record NC_079218.1, read on the forward strand.
CCGATGGTTTGTGTAGGTGCAATCAGCACTGATGAGTAAAGCAGTCAATTGAAGCAATGAATTCCTCACTGCGTATATTAACAGAGATATCTCTGTTCTCCTGCTCACAGGCTTTCCTACAGCGCCTACATGTACCAGAATGCATTGCTGTGCATAAACTTCTGTATCATCACCTGAGAGGGGGGTGGAGCAGCGATCGGGACGGCTCAAAAAGAGCGAGGTAATTGGCCAGGTACATTGGGGAGAAAGGGGGGGGGGCTGAAAAAAAGTGTTGTGTGACATCATTTCCACCACCGGAAACGTGGTTTAGCCAATAGAATGAGGATGTGTTTTTGAACAGCGCGTTTACAGTAGATTAGAATATTACAAAGCGTCACTTGGTCTTTCTTCAGAAACGATCGCGAACTGTCAAGGCAGGAGCAGGAATTGAGGACCCAAATGCAGACGCGGTAACAGGTGAAACAAAAGGTTTACTCAGTGGTGGACTATCAGGGCCTTCACTGCTGGCCCTTTCAAAATCATAATTTGTTTTTGAGAGTTAAATTGCAAGTGCCGGGGTGCCCTAGTGGCTCACCTGGTAGTGCGTGTACCACATAAGGCTGAATTCTCACCGCAGCGGCCTGGGTTCGAATCTGGCCCGTGTGGAGTTAGAAAACAACGAGACAAGAGACGTGAGAGTAGACGTAGTCGAGGTAGTTTACTAGCTCCAACTTAGCATGTCATACATCTGACAACGACACTGAACTGACTGTGAACCGGAAGCGGAAGTGCATTATCTGACCCCTCGCCTCTTCCCTTAAAGGTACACCGTCTGTGGCGTATTGGATCGAGCACTCGGTGCTCGATTGTGTTGGACTGTCACCACTACTGAGTTCTGTAATACGCTGGTCGAGCCGAGTAGTGTGTGATGTCTCCGTCAGTAAAGATGAGACTTGTGCCGCATCCTCGTCTCCGTGTACTTATATATATTAGCGATTAAGTTAGTAACCCACGAATAGTAACACTACAATAGTGTACATAAGAGAAGTCACAACATGGTGTCAGAAGACGGAGTTACGGTATAATTCGAGGGCGGTACTTCAACGAGTTCGCTGGTAGCTGAGGCAGCTAGCTAACACGTGCTAGCCTGCGCACAAATATGGAACAGTTCAAGCCGCCACCACCGCTGATACTTACCGGGAATGTCGCAGAAAACTGGAGAAGATGGGAGCAGCGTTTCCAGCTGTACATGACCGCTTCAGGTGCGTTGGATAAGGAAGAGACGGTTAAAATAGCCATTCTGCTTCACACCATCGGCGAGGAGGCGCTGGAAGTTTATAACACACTCAGCGTCATCCCAGAAGGAGACGACGAATCGATGGAGGACGTTCTGAAAGCCTTCGAGGACTACTGCAGCCCTCGGAAGAACGTCGTGTTCGAACACCATCAATTCTGGTCGCACACGATGTCAGCAGGAATATCGGTGGACAGATTCATCACAGAGCTGCGCCAGAAGAGCAAAGACTGTGAGTTTGGCAGACATGAAGATGTCATGATAAGGGATAAATTAGTGTTCAGCATAAATAATGCCCGTTTGAAAGAAAGACTGTTACGTGATAATGAGCTTACTTTGCGCAGGGCCGTAGAGATATGTAGATCAGCCGAGCTCGCTAAGTCACAAATACAAGCGATGCAGACGTCACATGTTGTCCAAGACGCCTCAGTGGAGGCATTGAAGAAAGCAACAGGGCAAACGCGCACGGGCAGCTGGAACAAGAACAAAACGAGCAGCAAGAGGCATGTAGCAACAACTCTCTGCCACAAGTGTGGAAATAAACATGAGCCCCGTCAATGCCCAGCTTATGGTGCAGTGTGCCACAAATGTGGTAAGAACAATCATTTTTCCAAGGTGTGTAAATCAAGCACTGAAAAAAGCGGCAATTACAAGACAAAGACAGTGCATAATCTAGAAAGTGAAATTGATTCCTTATATATAGGCATGATTGGAAAATACAAAAACAAAGCAGCCCACCAAGCTAAAGGCACTGTATGGCGTGAAACAGCCACGGTCAGAGGCGTAGCAATTAACTTCAAGTTGGACACAGGCGCCGATGCAAATGTGCTTCCTATGCGCGTATTCCGGCAGCTACCAGGTCCCGTTCAGTTACGGCCCACAAAGACTGTGCTGATTGCTTTTGGTGGTGCACGACTACCCTCAGATGGTGTTGCATCTCTAGATTGCCGCACATCTAAGCATACGGCTATATTGGACTTCCGTGTGTCTAGCCGAGCTGACAAGCCAATCCTGGGTGGAGATGCGTGTGAAGAGCTGCAGCTGGTGAGAAGAGTCGAGGCGCTTGCAGTGGAGTCCCCACAACCAGCAAAACCTCCGGCCACCAAAGAGGAGCTGCTGCAGAGGTATGCGGAGGTCTTCACAGGATTAGGCGAATTTCCTGGAGTTCATCACATACACATTGACCCCAGCGTCACGCCTGTGATTCACGCGTGCAGGAACGTACCACTCTCCATCATGGACTCACTAAGAGAGACGCTCACAGACTTGCAGAACAGGAAAGTCATAACTCCTGTCAATGAACCTACAGAATGGGTGAACAGTGTTGTTGCCACAAAGAAAAAAAATGGTGCGCTAAGGGTATGTGTGGATCCTTGCAACCTGAATGAGGCAGTCAAGCGTCAACACTACTCCATTCCTACACCGGAAGACGTGCGCAGCAGGCTAACAGGAAAATCTATCTTCTCCATCCTAGATAAAAAGGATGGATACTGGCAGATCAAGCTAGATGAGCCGTCGTCTAAGCTATGCACCTTCAACACGCCGTGGGGCCGGTTCCGCTTCCTCAGACTCCCATTCGGGATCAAATCGGCCAGCGAAGTGTTTCAACAAAAGAACTGTGAGACCTTCGGCGATATCCCAGGTGTGTACATTATAGCAGACGACATGATCATCGCAGCGTCATCAGAGCGGGAACACGATGAAATCCTGCAGAAAGTAATGGAGAGAGCCAAGACCGCACATGTGAAATTTAACAGGGACAAGATCCAGTTTAAAGTTGATACTGTAAAGTACATGGGACACTTCATCACGGCAGCAGGACAGAGAGCTGACGACACAAAGATCAAAGCGATTGTCGACATGCCAACCCCGGAAGACAAACAAAGTCTCCAACGTCTGCTGGGAATGACAAAATTCCTAGCGCAATACATACCAAACGAAGCCTCACTCACGGCACCCCTCAGACAGCTGCTCAAGAAGGATGTAGCGTGGCAATGGTGCCCGCACCACAGCTCAGCGCTAAAGGCACTAAAGACCATCCTCACACAAGCCCCTGTGCTGAGATACTACGATCACAAGCAGCCTCTCTCACTCTACAAGCAGACTCCTCAAAGGATGGACTGGGAGCCTGTCTGATGCAGGACGACCGCCCAGTGTGCTATGCCTCACGAGCGCTCACCGACACAGAAAAGAGGTACGCACAGATAGAGAAAGAGTTGCTCGCTATAGTGTTTGCTGCTAAGAGATTCCACCAGTATGTCTACGGCAGACCAGTAACTGTCCAGTCCGATCATAAGCCTCTGGAGGTCATCATGCGCAAGCCGCTGAGCAAAGCACCTGCACGGCTGCAAGGTATGCTTTTACAACTGCAGAGGTATGATCTGAGTGTAACATACACACCAGGCAAGCACATGTACATTGCCGACACACTCTCACGCGCTACAGCTAGCAGAGAAGGTGACCATATTGATGAAAACCCTTGTGATGAGAGAGTTGTGTATGCCTTGGATGCCACAGATGCCTTGAGCGAGGAAACACTCAGCCAATTAAAGAAAGCAACGGCAGCAGATAGCGTGCTGCAAGCTGTGTGTGAGAAACACAAGAAAGGCTGGCCCATGAAAAAGAAAAGTTTGGACAGAAAACTACACGCCTACTGGGCAGTAAAGGACATTATAAGCATGGAAGATGACATTGTCTTGGTCGGAGACAAAATCATCATACCCCAGAGCTTCAGGAGCACGATTTTGGAGAAGCTGCATCTTGCACACCAAGGAGTGCAGCGCACAAAAGCCAGAGCAAGAAAGTCTCTCTACTGGCCTGGCATGGCACGAGATATAGAGGCAATGGTGGAAAAGTGTGTGCAATGCCAGCAGCTACAGCCCAAACAGCAGGCTGAGCCACTTATGCCGCATCAGGTCCCAGAACTGCCATGGATGAAAGTTGGAGGTGACATCTTCGAGCTACACGGTCAGTCATACCTGTTGTTAGTTGATTACCTAACCAAATATCCTGAAGTGCTCAACATATCTGACAAAACAGCATACACAGTAATCCAGAAGATGAAGTCTGTGTTTGCCAGACACGGGATTCCTAGGGAGATAGTGAGTGACCATGTCCCATTTGCCAGCTATGAGATGAAGTCATTTGCAGCTTCATGGGAGTTCAAGCTCACACACTCCAGCCCAGGTTTTCCCTCTTCAAATGGCATGGCTGAGAGAGCCCTAAAGACAGTGAAACATGCGCTGAAGAAGGCAATGCAGACCGGCACTGACCCACATCTGGTGCTGCTGTCACTGAGGAACACACCGGTGACAGGACTGGACGTATCACCTGCACAAATGTTGATGGGGAGAGTTCTACGAAGCACACTTCCGTGCTCCAGTGCTGTGCTGACACAATCAGTCCCACAGCACATTCACAGCAAGATCCGGAACCTGCAGTTCCGCCAAAAACAACGTTACGACCAGTGTGCAAAGCCCCTGCCAGTGTTGACCCCAAGAGACACCGTACACATGCAAACGCGGCGCGGCTGGGAGCCTGCCGTTGTCATCCGACAGCGAGATGAACCACGGTCCTACACTGTGCAGACACCGGCTGGGAGGATGCAAAGAAGGAACAGGCGACATCTGAGGAAGATACATCCGAGCCTATTCAGAGACACGGACAGTGAGGAACATTTTGACCCAGAGGTACAACCCTCACCCTCACAAGCGCCTGTGCCAGTCGACTCACCACCACATGACCTGCCACCACACGACCCTCCTCCGGTGACTACAGGCAGTGCACCCACATGCTACACAAAGTGCGGCAGAGCAGTTAGGCGCCCTGCCAGATACAATGACTAACCTCAGGGTTCTTTTGTGTGATCATTCAAGTGTTTATTAAAAAAAAGAAAAAAAGAAGGTGAAACAAAGAGTACAAGGTGTGTTTAACCTGAAATGTTGCAAGATTGCTGAATGTTCAAAATGTTTACATGCTAACCACCAGAATGTGAAAAGGAAATGGTTTATGTTGTTTAATGAGAGTCATCTGTCATTTAAAAAAATGCTGTATTAATCATTGAAGTATGCAAGTAGAAAAGACTTGTTCAGTGTTAATGCCATAGTGTTAATGGTTCGGTAAAGGGTCTACTGTTGAAGCAACTGATGAGTAGGCCACATCTCAGTTGGAAAAGAGGGATGTGGTGTATTGGATCGAGCACTCGGTGCTCGATTGTGTTGGACTGTCACCACTACTGAGTTCTGTAATACACTGGTCGAGCCGAGTAGTGTGTGATGTCTCCGTCAGTAAAGATCAGACTTGTGCCGCATCCTCGTCTCCGTGTACTTATATATATTAGTGATTAAGTTAGTAACCCACGAATAGTAACACTACAATAGTGTACATAAGAGAAGTCACAACACCGTCCTCTTAGGTGAATGTCTCTTGATATATAGATGTGGGTCACCACACCCGGGCCTTTTGCTGCATGTCCTGCCTTTCCAGCCTCTCTCAACTATCGCTATCAAATAAAGGTGGAAAATGCAAAAATAAAAAAACTGGAGTGTTCCTGGAATGTGTCCGTATTCAATTATGTGCTTTCTCGCGGGGCTGAGCAGGGATTTCCTGTCATCTAAACGCATCATAGCTCTTTGGACCAGCACTAGTGGTATTGCTAGCCTTTCCTTGAAGCCTGAAGTTGCAAACTGATTACAACCTTGAGTGACCGTATCATTAGCCAATCAAATTCTGATGTGTAGTGACAAAATGCCCTGGTGTTGTCATCAACGTTGAGTTTAAGCCTTTGGCGGATTATGAGCAAACTAAGCGCCATGGGTGTCGCATTCACAGCTACTGACAATCTTGTTGCCCATCTACTTAGTGTTTTTTGCGAATCTCGTAGGATTGTCTGCATTTTTTTTTACTGGATGAATTTTGCAAGAGAAGGCTGCTACGAGTCTTGTCAAGTGAGGTGGAAGTTCAACTCCAGGTTGGTGCGCACATTTTTCTTATTGAATTGAAGGCACTGATCATGTTGTGGCTATACCTTATTAAATTTGTTTTGAGTTGCGCGAGTGACTGGCGAACATTACATCAACTGGATGCTTGTTTGTTATCGCTGCCAGGGAGTAGTAGCCCGGAGGGAATTCTGGATTTGGTGGCGTGTGTCTGTCCGCAGCTAATCTCGCAAACTACTGGACCTATCAGCCAATTATTTATTTATTCATGTATTGCAGTTATGACTATGATCAAGAACCCCTCGTGGCTGTGGTGATTAAAAACCTTCCGAAAACGTTTGCTCTCGCCATTGATGGTTCCTCTCTTAATTCACTCTCTAGCTCGCTCGACCAACGCTGCTCTGTCGCTGTATGCACGCACACGATTGAATTTAATGTACTTAAAAACGGGACACACGTCTCCGTCGGGAGCCATCTTGTTATTGCGCAACGTGAACAGAGGTACGGGTGCCGTGTAGGGACAGAACAGACTGCAGCTACGGAACGCAAACACGATATGTTACATTTCCCCTCTTAAACAAAAATAAACATTCATTGAACTTTACTTGTGTCAATAAACAAAACAAACACCTGTTTATGTCTAAATGCGATTCTACACACAGTAATTTGGAAGGAGTGTTTACCAGCGCTTCACTTTCTCAAGGTGAGAAAAACTACTCAAACACTTATCGATTCAGTCTATCAAGAGGCTTCACAACTCTGCCTCGCCTAGTAGTAAGCTGTTCAGCTGGCCGGGCTTGAGTGGGGCTCAAAGGTATTTTAGGTGGCGAGTGTGGCAGTTCCGGAAGAGAAGGGGTTTGTGGCTCCCTCTCAGTTAGCGGATCTGATAGATCAGTCCAAGGTTCATCCCGAACCCAGTGGCGTGGACGGTTGGTGGCTGCGGTGCTTTTGCGGAGGTGCTGGCTGTTGCGGCGGTACTCCTTGTTCCCACAGTCCACACCCCACAACATAGGACCGTGGAGCACTGTGTGGTTTAACTACAACTCCTGCGAACTATTTGTGGTTGCCAGGATAGGGTTGCATCCTAACCTCATCCCCAGGCTTAAGGGCAACACGACGTTTGCCTGCTCTCTTGCGGTCATAGTAAAACTTTTGGATGTCCTTACTTTTGTCCAGCAGACGCTTTACTTTGAGAGGGCCATAGGCTGTTGGTGCGAGTAGCACACGAGCAGTAGGCAGCTTATTACGTGGCCTCCTGCCCATGAGCAGCTAAGCCGGCGACAGTCCTACTGACTCAAGTGGAGTAGTTCTGTAGTCCAACAGTGCAAGGTGTTTGTCTGGTGCTTTACTCCAAAGACTCTTCACAGTTTGAACTGCGTGCTCTGCTTCACCATTTGAGTGTGGCGTGTGTGATGAAGATGTCTTGTGTGAAATACCATAACTCTTGCAGAAGTCTTTAAATTCCTCTGACGAATACTGGGGGTCGTTGTCTGTCCGTAGAGTGGCAGGGATGCCATGCCTGCTGAACCGAGCTTTCAGAGTCGCTATGGTGGTGCGACTGTGCATGTCTTTCAGTTCATTAACTTCAATAAATTTTGAGTAGTAATCCACTAGGAGGGTATACTGTTTGCCTTCAAACTCAAACGGATCTGATGCCTCCTCCTCAAATGGCAGCTCTGGCGTTTCTGTTGGCTTGAGTGGTTGTCTGGGTAGTTTATTTTGGAAATCAGCACACTTGCTGCAATTTCTGACTATTTCTTCGATTTCAACACCCATGTCTGGCCAGTATAGCACTTCACAGGCTCGCTGTTTACTCTTCACTATCCGTAAGTGAGATTGGTGTAAAAGCCTTAGCATGTGCTCTCACATGGTGGGGGGCACTACTATACGTAGTCCTTTGTATACAACTCCATCAGATAACACAAGCTGGCTTCTCGAGTCCCAATATGGCTGAACAGGAATTGGCACTTCCCATCTGTGTTCTGGCCAGCCATGCTGAATTGTCTGTCGGAGACAGCTTAGCTCTTCTTTTGTGTGCTCCTGCAGTTCTGTGTACTTCTGGTCGCTAACTGCAACAAAGTTGAGCATGGAGACACAAGCTAGGCCATCCATCTCAGGCGTGCTCTCTGGAAGCTGTGCTCTGGACAGCATGCCAGGCAGCTCCATGTCCTTTCCTCTCCTGTACTTGACTGTTAAACCATACCATTGTAGGCGAAGACGCATTCTCTGGATGCGCATGGGAGTAGACAGCAGTGATTTTTTTTTAAAAGATATCTTCGAGAGGCTTGTGGTCTTTGTATACTGTGACATGCGTTCCAAATATCTAGTTGTGAAACTTGACACAGGCATGCACAATAGAGAGCATATCCTTTTCAATTTGCAGCGGACACAGCGGAGCATCCTCTTCATTGAGGTTTGGTATGACTTTGATGGGTACGTTACAAAGCCCAAAAAGCGGCGGACACCATCTTTGTCTGTTGGCAGTGACATGTACTATACTGCCTCTATTTTCGCAGGGTTTGGTTTCAGTCCATCTGCTGTTATTAGATGTCCCACATATGGCACTGCTGATTGACGAATGTGGCATTTATTGAAGTTGAGCCTCGGATTATAGCTTGCTGTTCTCTCGACTAGATTGCATCGTGCTCCAATACTGTGGGGGCTGCTATAAGAATATCATCCATCACACTGACAGTTCCTCCAATGCCCTCGAGCATTGCGTCCATGATACGTTGGAAAATTTCCTGTGTGCATTTTAGTCCAAATGGGAGTCTCAGCCATCTGTACCTTCCAATCGGTGTATTGAAGGTTGTGAGAAAGGATGATGCTTCATCCAGCGCTATCTGAAGAAATCCAGATTTAGCATCCAGGACTGAGAAGTCTTTGATATGACTCCTGAATCTTTCAAACTCTTGATATAAATCAGGAGCCTTCCAGTCGAACTTGGGGTGTTCAAATTGCGAATATGCCATTATTCTTAATTTACTGTTCTTGACAGCCTTCTGACACCTTGGAATGTACTTAAAACAGGACACGTGTCCTTCTCCTTCCTCTTCTTCTTCTTCTTCTTCTTCTTCTTCTTCTTCTTCTTCTTCTTCTTCTTCTTCTTCTTCATGTATTTAATGGTGGGTGGCAACTAACATTTAAGGTGCATTACCAACACCTATTATTATGTTGGAGTGTGGGCCAGAGTATTAAAGAATAAAAGGCAAGAGAGAAGGGGGAAAAAAATAATAATAACAAATAATAGTGCTAGATCCTCTTCATTATGCCAATTTCTTTTAAGAACACAAACAATGGTTTATATTTCTCCCCCTCGATACTGAATACATTTTTAAGATTAAATACTCCCACCCCAAATGTCTTGAGTTCCTTCTTCAGCTTTTCTCTATGTGTTGAGTATTTCTGGCAGTGACAAATAACATGCTCAACAGTTTCTTCTGATCCAAATTCACAAAGTCCTGATGGATGCTTCCCTAATAAGTGCATTGTTCCATTTAATCCTGTGTGTCCTAATCTCAATCTTGAAATGACTACTTGTTCCCTAGAATTTTTCCCTACTGATATCCTCCCTCACACTTTTGGTTTTATTTTATACAAGTGACAGCCCTTGTTTCCCTCATCCCATAACTTTTGCCGCACGTCTCAGTTGGGAGCCATCTTGTTATTGCGCAATGTGAACAGAGGTACGGGTGCTGTGTAGTGACAGAACAGACTGCAGCTACGGAATGCAAACACAATATGTTACAGATTTAGATTGGGCAGCAACAGTGCCCATTATGTATTCGGGTGTGAGTGTTGAAAGTAAGTGAGACGTTGATCGTATTTTGCAAATCAGCAAAGAATTCACTGCTGATCTGAGCACAGGAGAATTGGAGGATCACTGGATTAACCAAAAATCTACTACTACTTTTGGCTGCTCCCGTTAGGGGTTGCCACAGCAGATCATCCGTTTCCATTTCTTCCTGTCTCCTGCAGCTTCCTCTGTCACACCAGCCACCTGCATGTCTTCCCTCACCACATCCATAAGCCTCTTCTTTGGCCTTCCTCTTTTCCTCTTCCCTGGCAGCTCCATATTCAGTATCCTTCTCCCAATATACCCAGCATCTCTCCTCCACACATGTCCAAGCCATCTCAATCTTGCCTCTCTTGCTTTGTGTCCAAACCGTCTAACTTGAGCGGTCCCTTTAATATAATCACTCCTGACACTCCTCTCCACCTACTCCACCCTGCCTGCACTCTCTTCTTCATCTCTCTTCCGGAACTCCCCATTACTTTGGACAGTTGACCCTAAGTATTTAAACTCATGTGTCTTCATCACCCCAACTCCTTGCATCCTGACAATTCCACGGTTCTCCCTCTCATTCACACATAGGTATTCCGTCTTGCCCCTACTGACTTTCATTCCTCTTCTCTCCAGTGCATACCTCCACCTCTCCAGGCTCTCCTCAACCAGCACCCTGCTCTCACTACAGATCACAATGTCATCCACGAACATCATTATCCATGGAGACTCCTGCCTGATCTTGTCCGTCAACCTGTCCATCACCATTGCAAACAAGAAAGGGCTCAGAGCTGATCCTTGACGTAATCCCACTTACACCTTGAACCCATCTGTCATTCCAACCGCACACCTCACCATTGTCACACTTCCCTCATACATATCCTGCACCACTCCTACATACTTCTCTGCCACTCCCGACTTCCTCATACAATACCACACCTCCTCTCTCGGCACCCTGTCATATGCTTTCTCTAAATCTACAAAGACACAATCTAACTCCTTCTGGCCCTCTCTATACGTCTCGATCAACTTTCTCAAAGCAAACATCGCATCTATGGTGCTCTTTCCTGGCATGAAACCATACTGCTGCTCGCTAATCATCACCTCTCCTCTTAACCTAGCTTCTATTACTCTTTCCCATATCTTTATGCTGTGGCTGATCAACTTTATACCTCTGTAGTTGCTACAGTTCTGCACATCGCCCTTGTTCTTGAAAATTGATACCAGTATGCTTCTTCTCCACTCCTCAGGCATCCTCTCACTTTCCAAGATTGTGTTAAACAATCTAGTTAAAAACCCCACTGCCATCTCTCCTAAACATCTCCATGCCTCCACAGGTATGTCATCAGGACCAACTGCCTTTCCACTCGTCATCCTTTTCATGGCTGCCCTTACTTCCTCCTTGCTAATCCACTGCACTTCCTGATTCACTATCCCTACATCGTCCAACCTTCTCTCTCTCATTTTCTTCATTCATCAGCCCCTCAAAGTACTCCTTCCACCTTCTCAGCACACTCTCCTCGCTTGTCAGCACATTTCCATCTCTATGAGTCTCATAGAGATGGAAATGTGCTGACAATTATTTTTGGTTCATCCAAAAATAATTTGCTTTATTCACCTCCCCGCCATGTTTGTTTAACTGGCATCATGAGGGGGTTAGACGCGGAAGTGCCATAGACTCCAATGTTAAAACTCCGCTATAGAAATAGAATTTCAGGAGTAGGATTAATTACAGTCACAGCTGGAAATCGTCGCAGTAGCTATAATTTTTTAAAAAAATTCCCATGGCCGAGCTATGTTTTCTAACCATTGTTTTTATTGCTTTAGAGTGAATAAAAGTCCATCCATTATCCAAACCGCTTATCCTGCTCAGGGTCGTAGGGGTGCTGGAGCCTATCCCAGCAGTCATTGGGCTAAAAGTCATTTGCCTAAATTAATTTTATATCATGAAAACAGCGATGGTTGGACACGTCTGAAGTCTTTTAATAAAGGCCCCTTCTCCCGGTAGGCAAAAAAAGAAGTGGTTTGTCACCAAGTCAGAGCACCGGAGAAGGGAGATAGATACACCTGGCAGAGATCTGCACTCTACTGAATGCACTCTTCTAGTTGTTTTTGTGCCATTTGTTCTGCGTTTGCAATCTGGTTGCTGAATGACATAAAGGAAGATCTGATGGTGGTGCTGCAATAGCTGCTATAATGCACAGTGGTGGGCGGTGTGGTTGTGAAGATCAGCTGTCTTGTTGGTAATGATCCAGCAGTGCATAAAATGCATGATCGTGTATTTTTATGTGGCTGTGTTGGCTGTATTGGCACCCATATGAGAAATGTGTGTGTGTGTGTGTGTGTGTGTGTGTGTGTGTGTGTGTGTGTGTATGGAGGGGGGGGGGGTTCGCTACTGAAGACCCTGACTGAAACCCCACAGTACACTACTGGGTTTACTTGTAGGTAACATGAGGGTATCGGGAACACACCTGACATTGACATGACGAGTAAATGACAGTGACATGGTACAGACATGGAGCTCTTTGACAACGGACAAACTAAACAGCCAAACTTAAATACACAGAAACTTGATTGAATATTCAGCAACAGCTTTGGGTCAAATGGGTAACAGAGGAAAACTGAACAGCACTCAGGACGGGGATGGTGTTTTTAGAGCAGGACAAAACATGAGACATGGAAACCAGGGCTAGATTGGCTGGAACCGGGAGCGACCATGACAGTATCCTTCTCCCATGGACGCCACCTGGTGTCCTAGCCAGTTGTGTGTGTGTGTGTGTGTGTGTGTGGGTGTGGGTGGGGGGGGGTTTCAGAATGGCAACTGAGGCATGGATCAAAGCTGACTAAGCAAGGTAAATGCTGTGAGGAGGAGTAGACAAGACAAGAGAAACTTGAGCTCAACATGACACGAGAAACTTGAGCTAAGCATGATGAGAAACTTGAGCTAGGCATGAAAAGAAACTTGAGAAACAGGATTGGAAAGGCCAGAACCAGGAGCGGCCATGATGGTGCCCCCCTCCCACGGACGCCACCTGGTGTCCTAGCCAGTTGCAGGGGCTGCTGGAGCGTAGCTTCACTGTGGGGCACAGGGATGACCCGAACAGGTGATGGCAGCTTCACCACAGGCAAGCCTGCCCACAGAAATGGCTGAGCCCCTGAAAAGGTCCAGTGAATGCCCCCCCCCCCAAAAAAATCTGCTTTACTCATATTAATGCATAATGTGCTCTCTTTCTCCTACTAAACACATACATGTAAACTGAGAGACTTACTCAGTAATGGGGGCTACCATCATCATCATCATTGGCGGTCACTCGGGGTCGAGTATGACTGTCCTTCTTGGTCCTTGTGGGTCTTCAGGTGGGCGAAGAGGCTGATCCTGGAGCTGCATATTTTGGTGCAGTGTGGGCAGGGGTGGGCGGTGATAGTCGTAGGATTGGTTTGGGCCTTTTTGGTGGAAACTCCCTCACTTACACACACACACACACACACACACACACACACACAAACAAAGCTGCTCTCTCTAACATATTTCTCTCTTTCTCACACACACACACACACACACACACACACACACACACACACACACACACACACACACACACACACACACACACACACACACATAAAACACACGTGTGTTAAACACCATGGAGGAGATAAAAATTGCTTGTGATTTGCAATTGTTGCTAAGTTAAGTGGTGCTGATCATTTCACAGCAAAATGTCAAATCCACAACTTTCTATTAAAGAATTGCCTTTCTTGGCTGTTGATATAGATGATTAAGCTTTTGATTGTTGCTTGGTCTGCTTGATTTACCAGCATTTTGCCTCAGACGAAATTTAACTTGTCAGTTGGCTTCATTCCACCATCAATAAGCATTTTTAGACCACAGTGTATACTCACTGTGTGTCGGGTGTGTGTGTGTGTGTGTGTGTGTGTGTGTGTGTGTGTGTGTGTGTGTGTGTGTGTGTGTGTGTGTGTGTGTGAAACAGTTTGTGGTCTGATGTCTTCAGTAGGCTCACAGCTCCAGTCAGGTTGGGCAGGGATTTGCAGGTTGAGGTAGGACCTGAATTCCTCAGGCCAGGGCTGGGTGAGGGTAAAACAAATCAGGCCCATGCTGACGCCTAACCTACAATGCTCATTTTCCACATCACTTTGCTTGTTTGTTTATATGGTCCTGAACTCTGGAACAATCTTCCATCACAACTGAGAACAGCCACTTGAAAAGCAACCTTCAAAAGTTTGCTTAAAACACATCTTTTTAACCGTGCTCATGCCCCCCTCTGCTATCTTTTTGGATGTTAAAAATCTGCTGTTGGTCAGTCACAGGGCCTATCAATTTTGATTTACTCAATTTTAATTTTAATTCGTGTCATTGTATTTCACTCATCCTTATTTTTGTTAATTAGATCTCCCTAATTTGATTCAGTTAAGGTTGAACGTTTTAATTTTTATCAAATTCCGTTTTTATTTTTGTTATTTTCAATGATATTTTTTTCTCCTTTCATCCCATATCAGCATAAAGGGGGCAGTTTTCTTTTGTCTTTTCCTACTTTTTATCTATGCATTTTTGCTTAATATAGATTGCATTGCATTTGAAATGTACAAAATGTGCTGTATGAATACAGCGTGATAGATTGCTGGATTGGTACTGTCATCATCACTTCCGTAACCTATGGAGGTCATAGGAGCACAAATGATGCTTCAAGTTGACTCATCATTGTGTTTCAGTAGGGGAGCCCTGTGATGGCCTGGCAGCCTGTCCAGGGTGTCTCCCCGCCTGCCGCCCAATGACTGCTGGGATAGGCTCCAGCATCCCCGCGACCCTGAGAGCAGGATAAGTGGTTCGGATAAGGGATGGATGGAGTACTTGGTGGTCCCTATCTCCTCTCCAAGTATGGATGGCTGTTGGTTCACAGAGAAACTCATCCGCCCTTTGACAGGTTTTGTATTTAGTTCTGCTGGGTGTCCACACGCCCTCCTCACAACAACCGTGGGGGTGACAGTTTAGTCGCCAACGACCCAACGGTTGCAGTTTAACATCGTACCCAGGACGAAACTAATTAAAGCGATACTTATACATATACTTGGTACTGTACCGGTTGATATTAGATGGATTATACAATCTCCATATATAAAATAAGAAGAAATTTATTCTGCTTTGTATGAATTTTGCTGTGTGCACTGGTTGCATTTTAACTAATCAGAGTTATGTACAGGGAAAATTGTCATTTCCTCATTCCCTATCAGTATCCGTACACGAACAACGGCTACTGCAGCTGTTATAGATGTGATCATAGGGAAACTTCTGCATGTCCAAACCCTGCAATCTAATACCGTCAGAGTAAAAAAATAAAATTAACCAGGATGAAGGTAAAAAGTCTTTGAATTACATTTGAATAATTTATTTTAAAAGATTTTACAAGATAGTGGTTCAAGCACTCTAAGAGGGGAATCATGGGGTGAGGAGCGTTCCAGGATATTATGCATAATTTATAATTCGAAAACATTCAAATTACAGGCCCAGCACTTAATGAAAGATTCCCTTTCAGACAAAAAGGATTTCTTCAATTCTGCCCTCCAGGACCTTAAACAACAGTACAACAGGTCACACTTGTCTCTTCACCATAATATATGTATCTGTGCCGTTCATGGATTGCACTCCCTGATCATATATATATACTCCAATGACTAATGATAATATAATATATAATACATTTTATATATATATATATATATATATATATATATATATATATATATAATAGTACATATAATATAATGCCCAATGACTGCTGGGATAGGCTCCCTAACTGAGATAAGCAGGTTGGATAATGTGTGTGTGTGTGTGTGTGTGTGTGTGTGTGTGTGTATATAGCATTATCCAATATTATTTATTTATTTATTCATTTTTATTATTAGCTGAGCACTTTTATCAACACCATTGACGGTTCCCGGGGGGGGGGCGATTTTATATACGTTCGTGTATATATATACACTACCGTTCAAAAGTTTGGGATCACCCAAACAATTTCGTGTTTTCCATGAAAAGTCACACTTATTCACCACCATATGTTGTGAAATGAATAGAAAATAGAGTCAAGACATTGACAAGGTTAGAAATAATGATTTGTATTTGAAATAAGATTTATTTTACATCAAACTTTGCTTTCGTCAAAGAATCCTCCATTTGCAGCAATTACAGCATTGCAGACCTTTGGCATTCTAGCTGTTAATTTGTTGAGGTAATCTGGAGAAATTGCACCCCACGCTTCCAGAAGCAGCTCCCACAAGTTGGATTGGTTGGATGGGCACTTCTTTGAGCAGATTGAGTTTCTGGAGCATCACATTTGTGGGGTCAATTAAACGCTCAAAATGGCCAGAAAAAGAGAACTTTCATCTGAAACTCGACAGTCTATTCTTGTTCTTAGAAATGAAGGCTATTCCATGCGAGAAATTGCTAAGAAATTGAAGATTTCCTACACCGGTGTGTACTACTCCCTTCAGAGGACAGCACAAACAGGCTCTAACAGGTACTATTTAATGAAGATGCCAGTTGGGGACCTGTGAGGCGTCTGTTTCTCAAACTAGAGACTCTAATGTACTTATCTTCTTGCTCAGTTGTGCAACGCGGCCTCCCACTTCTTTTTCTACTCTGGTTAGAGCCTGTTTGTGCTGTCCTCTGAAGGGAGTAGTACACACCGGTGTAGGAAATCTTCAATTTCTTAGCAATTTCTCGCATGGAATAGCCTTCATTTCTAAGAACAAGAATAGACTGTCGAGTTTCAGATGAAAGTTCTCTTTTTCTGGCCATTTTGAGCGTTTAATTGACCCCACAAATGTGATGCTCCAGAAACTCAATCTGCTCAAAGAAGTGCCCATCCAACCAATCCAACTTGTGGGAGCTGCTTCTGGAAGCGTGGGGTGCAATTTCTCCAGATTACCTCAACAAATTAACAGCTAGAATGCCAAAGGTCTGCAATGCTGTAATTGCTGCAAATGGAGGATTCTTTGACGAAAGCAAAGTTTGATGTAAAATAAATCTTATTTCAAATACAAATCATTATTTCTAACCTTGTCAATGTCTTGACTCTATTTTCTATTCATTTCACAACATATGGTGGTGAATAAGTGTGACTTTTCATGGAAAACACAAAATTGTTTGGGTGATCCCAAACTTTTGAACGGTAGTGTATATATATATAAAACTTTGTTAAAAGAAACACTCAATGGTAGGAAAAGTGCTCAACAAATAAGGAGCAAAATAATTCAGTGATTCAAGTAAATTTCATGCTATAAGCAATCACCAGCTGATTGACAGCTGGTGATTGCTTATGGCATGAAACAGGTTTGTACTGTCTCTTAAAAAATTTACTTGAATTACTGGATTATATATATATATATTCCACTTAGTAAAGGTGATCCTTGTTATCCAGATGAGTGACTTCCGTGTCCCTGTGCTTCTTCTGACTGGTGCGCAAAACACGCCCCATGGTAGGCCAGAATAGTGTGAAGTACAAATGTACTTTCAATCATATTAACATTGCTAAGCTAAATTCTGTCAACCCAATATTTTACGCATGCCTCATGCCAGGAGGCATGGATAGAGAGCACAGAGAGAGAGAAAGAAAGAAAACTAATGTGAAAATTTATAACAATATAAGTTGAGTAAAATTAAGAAGGATAAGATAAATGACAAATACAGAATGTGAAAGTTCTCATTTCACAATGAAGTACCTTTTTAGAGGAAAGAATTGTAACAACACTAAAGGTCAATGTGAAGAAGTGCCAAAGGCTATCATCCATCCATCCATTATCCAAACCGCTTATCTGAATTCGGGTCGCGGGACACTGGAGCCTATCCCAGCAGTCAGTGGGCGACAGGCAGGGAGACACCCTGGACAGGCCGCCAGTCCATCACAGGGCCAACACATTCACACCTAGGGACAATTTATTATGGCCAATTCATCTGACCTACATGTCTTTGGACTGTGGGAGGAAACCGGAGCCCCCGGAAGAAACCCATGCAGACACAGGGAGAACATGCAAACTCCACACAGAGGACGACCCCCAAGGTAGGACTACCCCGGGGCTCGAACCCAGGACCTTCTTGCTGTGAGGCGACCGCACTAACCACTGTGCTGCCAAACGCTATCATAATATTCTCCAAAAACCATTGAAGTCAGTGTGGACCCTCATAGCTAATTTTTTTTTCTAGTTTCAAGAAATACAAGTTATCTTGAATCCATCAAATGAGATGGGGGGGGGGGAGTATTGAATCAAATGCTCACCTTAAGGAATGTGGTAAAGTCAATGATGTTACAGGTTTTACATGATAAGGAGGTTGTGTAAGGTTTAAAGCCAAATGGAAAATGTACTACATCAGAGATTTTCACTTCACTGTAGGCTCAAAAATATTTGTCAGAAACGTGGTAAGAAGAAGGCAAAAGAAAATCGTGAAAAGTGTTTGCTGGTTAGCTCATTAGCTGTCCCCCTCCAAGGTCTCCATGGTGACAGTGGTCACCACCTGGACACTGCTTGGCATCCTCCTCATCACATTCTTTATGATGTGAGTCTCTCTTGTGTGCATGTGTACTGTGTCCTCCCGTCAGGTCCATGGTGATGGTAGTCGCGTGGCTCAGGTCCTGGGCTGTTCCGGTGGCGTCTGGACACTGCTTGGCATCCTCTTCATCATATTCTTCATCTATCTTATGATTCCATTATAATTCTGTTATCCTCTTTCAATGTTGTATTCTGTAAATTGTGTTTTATTCTGTACACACAACATCCATTGCATGTCTGTCCGTCTTGGGAGAGAGAGCCCTCCTCTGTTGTTCTCCCTGAGGTTTCTTCCTATATTTTCTCCCTGTTAAAGTTTTTTTTTTTCTTAGGGAATTGTTCCTAACAAATGCGAGGGTCTAAGGACAGGATGTTGTATTGCTGTAAAACCCACTGAGGCAAATTTGTAATATTGGGTTATACAAATAATATTGACTCATAAAAAATGAGCACGGGCCAACATAAGGGATTAATCTCAATCAACCAATCAAACTTTACTGCCCCCAATGGGGAATTAACTAATATTGGAGTACATCTTTAAAAGTCTTGCGTCATCAAGTCAACCTCTTGGAAAAACTCCAGGCTGCTTTGGGATATGTTTAGCACAAGGAGATAAGAGTATGAATAAGATCCAGAAGCGCCTCCCAGTGGTCATCAAAAACAGCCACTCCTCATTTAGAGTTTGATTCCACCCTCAAACCTCCCATAGGGAGGGGCAATTTCAATAATTTCACAACGGGGAAATGAGGCCCTGTTGAAGATTTAGTATGAATCTATAATTAACGTGAACATTTTACAATATTATCAGGGGAACTGCCTCGGACTTCTGAACATAATGTCTCATCTGCAGGTAATGAAAAAGTGAGTTTTGGAGCAAATCATGTTCTTGGGACAACCAGCAAAAATAGGCAAGTTTTTTCACAATGTTCTTTGACAGGTCTAATCCTCTTGTTAAAAAGCCATGTCTGAATGGGGGGGGGGGGTAAAAGATGGTTAGACTTGACGGAGGGGTATTGAAGCCTTTTGTTGTCCAAAATCCTCCCCAAATTGAGTCCAAGTGCAAAACCATTAGGTTATTAATCACATGATTATTAACAGGGCCAAACCAAACCATTCAAATTAGTTCATTTAAATAAAAAATAAAAATTCCGTGAGAATGGCATATACTGAAATGGATAAGAATTTGGTTAGCACAGATTAGTCATTACTTATTGTTAGGGGTGGGAATCACCAGAGGCCCCACGATATGATATTATCACGATAATTAAGTCACGATACGATAGTATTGCCATTTTAAAAATGTTGCCAGTTCTCACTCAGTTTGCATGCATTTGGGTCAAAACAAAGAAAAGTAATAATAAAAATAAAAGACAAAATAAAAAACTCAACACTAGCATCTAGTGGACTAAAAAAAGCAGTTGATTTTATTATTCTAGTACCACACCAAAAAAGTTTAATTCATATTTGCAATTTATACCATGAAAGATCAATACTACAACTACTACTACTTTATTAATCTTCATGAGGGAAATTCTTTCTCTGCATTTAACCCATCCTAGCTGTGTAGCTAGGAGCAGTGGGCAGCCGCCGTGCAGCACCCGGGGACCAACTCCAGTCTTTCCATTGCCTCGGTCAGGGGCACAGATAGGAGGATTAACCATAACATGGATGTCTTTTTTGATGGGGGAAACCGGAGCACCCGCAGAAAACACACCGCAGACACGGGGAGAACATGCAAACTCCACACAGGATGACCTGGCATGACCCTCAAGGTTGGACAACTCCAGGGCTCAAACCCAGGACCTTCTTGCCGTCAGGCAACAGCGCTAACCACTGGGCCACCATGCCATGTCCATTTATCGATACAATATTGCCATGTGAAATATCATAATACTATCATCATCATAATCATCACCAGTTCCACAACCTATGGAGGTCATAGGAGCACAGCTGATACCTCAACAAGAGCTTGAGTCATTATTGTGTTTCAGTAGGTGGAGTACCTGGTGGTCCCTATCTCCTCTCCAGGTATGGATGGCCATTGGTTCACAGAGGAACTCATCTGCCCTTGTGTCAATCCCCCCCCCACCCTTGGTTATTATAGAGTTAAATCATTATCCCATGTCCTATTAAAAGAAAGATATGGCATTCTTTAAGAAGATGGCTTTGAAGGAACATGTCATCTCATTCCTCAACTGTTTGAAACTGTCATGACCCTATCATAGGGTTACCTGCATTGCTACATGTGAAGTTTGCACTTCACATGTAGCAATGTGTACTTCACATGTAGCAATGTGTACTTCACATGTGTACTTCACATGTTGCACTTCACATGTAGAAAATTTGCCACACCTATCCACGATAATTTGGATGCAAAGGAGAGGCAAGGCATAGTCTGATAAATGCTGAAGGAAATTGGGGATAGTTGAGAAAGTAGAATGATAGGCCCACTATATATTTCTGCACCATTCCTCTTCATGGAATTCTAGGACCAGTGCCCCCTGTTCAATGGCAATAGCAAAATGGATTAGGAATAGAGAACATATCCACATTGTCCCACTACCTGATGGTAAATAATCATATAATTTTGTTAGTAGTTTCTGATGCCATGGGACATGAAAAGAAGTGTTTAATCCTGAAATAATCCCTTGATACCTCCAAATCAAGGGAGAAAAAAAATACAGAGTTGAAATCTACAATGTACAAAGCAGTATCAAGCAACTAAAGATGCAAAAACTGGGTTTCCTAAGGAGTGGATACAGACAATATTGAACCACCTACTGAAATTGTTGTTGGAGTACCTTCTCTGAATCAACGCAACTTGACCAGGGGATATTATGGACGGCAGGATGGCAGACCAACAAATAATTCAACAAATACATAAGCCAGCAAAATGAAACTATCATAGTCTGTCCTTTCCACCAAACATTAAAATATTTTTTGTACACATCCACAAAATTTTGATTTGGCTATCCTATTTTGTGGAACGTTTGCTTCATTGTGCAGGGGGGAAAATTAATCCAATCCAAAGCAACCAAAAGTTCAAAAGCAACCATAAATTCTCAAATAAAAGCTATGTCTCAAATAATGGCCAAGTCTCATGTAATAGCCCGGGGTGCAACCTCTTTTGGCCAAGTAGGGCCAGTCCCAGAGAAAGGCCAGGTGAAAATAATACAACAATTGAAGAACTGGTCAAATGGTTATTTCAACATTTTTCCACAGCCTTTAGTGGGTGCTATTTGGTGGTTACTATTAACCCAAAGGATTACATTGGAGCTTGGTACACAGCAGCCAGCTGACACAAGCTTGTTTAACATTGTACCAACTTAAAAAATATTCTGCTACCCTCTACTTTGTTTGATGCCTAACGATAGGAAAATTTGGCTCAGGCTAAAAAATACCATTTTCCTTTAATATGCTCCTTTTTGCTCGTGTTGTCATATCAATAGAATTGGGAGAAGGATACTGAATATGGAGCTGCCAGGAAAGAGGAAAAGAGGAAGGCCAAAGAGGAGGTTTATGGATGTGGTGAGGGAAGACATGCAGGTTGCTGGTGTGACAGAGGAGGATGCAGAAGACAGGAAGAAATGGAAATGGATGATCCGCTGTGGCGACCCGTAACGGGAGCAGCCGAAAGTAGTAGCAGTAGTAGTCACATCAATAGAACTGTTAAAAAAATAGAAACAGTCAGTTGAAGTATCAGTCAGTTTGCCTTTGCTGTTTGCATTTGAAACAGCTCTGCACTCTCATCATTTGCTTTAACCTCCTACATAAGCAACCTGACAAATAGCATGATGAGCAGACTGTAGGTATCATCTGTTAGTGTAAATATGAGAAGATGCAACCTCAATGAAAATATTGTTTAAACCCTAACCATTCGGGTTTAGACCATTCATACAGATCCCAAAGGCCCTGGGCCCAAGCCCACAAAAACACAATGGCGACTACCAATGCTATTGCCTACCCAACAAAGTAATCAGAGAACCAGTTTTGAGCCTAACCCTACCTGGCCTCTCTAACAGGATTTTATGGCTCCAGTAACAGTAATATAGCCTGGCTTGTTTAAAGACAAAATATATGAAATAAATTAAAAAATACAATTAGAGGGAGGTTCATCTGTCATCATCATCATCATCATCATCATCATCATCATCATCATCATCATCATCACATTCAGCCACCCATGGCTCCCATATAGACAATAATGAACAGACATCTACCATACTATCCTACATTAACTTTTGCACTGAGAGTGTCGGCAAAAAAAAAGATTAATCCGCACCTTTCCAAACCAGAAACCCTGGATGACCAATGAGATCCGGCAGCTGCTGAAAGCACTGGATGCAGCGTTTAAGTCAGGTAACTGTGAGGCCTACAGCGCAGCCAGATCCAACCTGAAAAAGGGCATCAGAACAGCCAAACATAGAAGACCACTTTCACAATAACTCCGATCCCTGGTGAATGTGGCAAGGCATTCAGTCCATCACAGACTGCAAAAGCCCCAATAGCAATCCCACTGTCCATGATGCCTCCCTGCCAGATGAGCTAAATCATTTCGATGCCTGCTTTGACAAGGATAATACTGACCCAGCCACAAAAATCCCCAGCCACCCAGAAAACCAGGTTCTGACTCTATTGATCGCAGAGGTCAGAGAATCACTGCGCAGAGTGAACACATGGAAGGCCGCCGGACCAGACAGCATACGAGGTTGGGTCCTCCAGGAATGCTCCGACCAGCTGGCTAGGGTCTTCACAACTATAGTTAACCTCTCACTGTCCCAATCCAGTCCCTGCATGCTTTAAGACCACCTCCATCATTCCTGTCTCCAAGAAATCAACACCCACATGTCTGAATGACCACCAATCCATAGCACTCACCCCCATTGCCATGAAGTACTTTGAGAGACTGGTTCTGGCTCACATCAAAAACACTATCCCCCCTACATTCGACTTGCATCAGTTCGCCTACCATCCCGAAAGGTCTACAGAGGATGCCATTGCTACTGCCCGGCACTTTGCTTTGACCCACCTTGAACTTAACACATACATCCAGATGCTGTTCATAGATTACAGCTCTGCCTTCAACACTATCCTCCTCGCCAAACTAACCATTAAACTCCTCTCCCTTGGCTTCAACCCCTCCCTTTGTAACTGGACCCTGGACTTCCTGACCAACAGACCTCAGTCTGTTAGGTTAGTTGACCACACCTCCTCCACCCTGACCCTCAGCACAGGTGCCCCTCAAGGCTGTGTTCTGAGCCCCCTCATTTTTGCCCTCTTTACCCACGACTGCCTGCCAACTCATCCTTCAAATGTAATAGCTAAGTTTGCAGATGACACCACAGTCATTGGCCGTATCACTAACAATGACGAGATGGCCTACAAGGATGAGATTCAGCACCTCACATCATGGTGCACTACCAACAATCTTGTTCTCAATGTGCAGAAGATGAAGGAGCTGATTGTGGACTTCAGGAGATCTAGAAGCTGCAGGCACTCCCTGCAAATGTTCCGACTTACATACAGATTCGACATAAGAACAGACTCAAACCGGAACTCGTTCATAACCCGGGGACTGCCGTATTCAAAATGTTGCCATGATATCTAAAATTATTCACACATAAAAGCGAAAAATTTTCTCTCTACTTTATTTAACAGGTTTCAGTTTTAAAATACATACATTATAGCACATCATTCACCATAGTAAAAAAGGGAATTATGATACTTAAACTTTTTCTATATTTCTAAAATAGAACAAATTAATTATTCTGATTGAGTTCTGAAATAGTTTTTTTTGCAACAGAAAGCGTTCCATGTACATTTGTGTTGGCATTCATCGATTTCAATAATCCTTTGTAATATTGCTAATGCTACTGACGGATGCCCTCATTTATGACAGTTGCACCTCCATATGTTAACTGTTTCATACCTCAAATAGGAGCAAAATCATTGTCAGAAATCAGCAGTACCTTTCGGCTAAAATTTGAGTCTAGAAATTCATCTGAGAAACAGACTAATCAGGAGTGCCTTTCAGTTTAAACATGTGTCTAAACATTCATCAGACAAACCGGCCAATAATCTGGTTGACCATCTTGGTGGCTGGTCAAACTCCAAAACCATTTGTGTGACCATAACAACCTTGCACCACTTAGCCTCTGGTTAACAGAGTACTGGCACACTGATTTTGCACCATTACAGTGGAAAATATCTTGTTGTGTCTCTTCTAATGCTGCTTCACAACCATAAATAGAAATGTCTCTGCTATGTCTGCCTTATTATAGTCCAATATTTACTGATTTGAAAAGTATGCGCTGCAAAAATACACTGCTATAAATAAGGAAAGGCACAATAACCTGGCCATTTGATGCTGGACTAATATGTAATTTGATGAAATATTCATAGTTTTACAATCAAAGTCACCAGAATAATGCAAACAAACTGCCTGAGTGTTAAAAAGGAACAAAACAGAGGAGAGATTTTAATTCACACCAAGTCACACTTCATAGTTAATACAGCAGCCAAACAGGCAATGGAATAGAGTTCAAAGGTACAAAAATTTTTCCAGAAGATTGACTGGTAGCATAATATTATAGCATCCACAGCTGAGATTTTACATAAAACAGTATCAAACATTAGGCAAAGTCATTTCATGACAAACATAAGCATGCATTTTTTTTATAATATCGAGCTTTTGTACAAAGGCAGATGAATTACAAAATATTACATATTGATTGTATCCATTGTACATTTAGTGGAACGACCGGAACCACTTTTATCTCAAGGAGTAATTTGAACTGCCAGTAACATTCACAAACAATTTGTGCCTCATAAATCAAATCCGGTAAAGAAAATGTAATGCGTCAGAAAAATGCATGCGTTTTCACTGTTTCAATGAGCTGGTGAGAGTTGTGTGATGAAAAAGGAAAAACATTTTTTTACCAGCAATGAGTTTATAATAACATTTAAAATTTTTCTCAAAATGAAATGTATGGAATGTTAAGGAATTGATATGAATATAAAACTATTCTTTAAATTTGTCAGATAAATTCTGAAACAAGGGTGACCATCACTGGACTGTAGCAGTTAGTGTTAATATTAAACATTTCCCTTTCAATTTATTGTTATAAGAAATCACCAAATTCAGAAGTGTGAATTCGCTTGTGAAAGCTCAACTTCCAATAAGCCATATATTTCCCATCCATCCATTATCCAAGCCACTTATCCCAATTGGGGTCACGGGATGCTGGAGCCTATCCCAGCAGTCATTGGGCGGCAGATGGGGAGACACCCTGGACAGGCCGCCAGACCATCACAGGGCCGACACATTCACACCTAGGGACCGTATAGTCAGGCCGATTCACCTGACCTACATGTCTTTGAACTGTGCGAGGAAACCCATGCAGACACGGGGAGAACATGCAAACAGGACGACCTTGGACGACCCCCAAGGTTGGACTACCCCGGGGTTCGAACCCAGGACCTTCTTGCTGTGAGGCGACTGCGCTAACCACTGTGCCACCATGCCACCCATCCATATATTTTGAAATGCAATTTGAAAGTGTTTTTAGGGCAGTTTTTGCTTGACCAGGTACACTGGAGGTTTATGGGATAGAAGGCAAAGCAGGGTTCAAGTATAATGGGATGGGTCATGAGCTGGAATCTAACTCATTGCCTCACAAGTAATGTAATCTTCGCTCAGTTCACCAATCCAATAATCTGGCTAATGAATCATTCAGTTGCTCATTTTCATTTGCTGTTATGAAAATCATTCATGGTTAAGTTCCAGAACAGGTGAAGAGATAAATATCAAATCTTTCCATACAAGTATACGATGTAAAAGAGAGCCAAACCTTGATGATCTAACACCCTATTAAGAGGCAATGAGAGCCAAAGAAAAAACAAGGAACAAAAATGAAGGTATGGCAGCTTGCGTAACTTCATCAATAAAGGAGTGGTCGGTTTGCATTTGGGCAATGTGGTCAACCATCTCTATTCCCAGGTATGTGTGCCACAGACACAGACGTTGAGATTTGTCATATGAACAATATCAACAACACAGAGCACTACGGTGCACATTCTCAGAGAACGCACTGTGGAATAGAAGGGGTTAAACATGTACATTCCATCTGACACACTTATATTGGAGTGGCTTACATAAAAAAGAAAAACATACGCAACAACATACCAACAATATACATACATAGATAATATATTAAAAATTACTCGCTTTTCTCACTCCTGCTCATCTAAGCAAAGCTGGCACAGCACAACTAGACAATTGCAATGACTTTAGCAAGAGCTTGTTGGCCCTTTCAGCAGCATACTTGAACTTCAGCAAAGGTAGACTGTTGTAAACAATACATGCTTTTTGAGCACTGTCTGACGTAAACGTTCCCTTTTAGGTTATGCAATCTTGACAAAGGTGTATGCTTCTTCTTTTTTTTCTTAGAACCAACAGCAGAAAATGCGGTCAGTACATTTTCTAGAAATTCATATCCTGTAGAGTTAGGTTTCACTCTCCACACTATGAGATTGCAGGAAGAATCAGCCAACGAATCTGTTAGGTGTTGGTTCTTGAAAGTTGTTCACTCATTAGCTATGCTGGAATAAGACACACTGGGAAACCGTGTTTGTACAGCCATGGATACTTAACTTTTCATGGATGGTGTTAAGTGGTTAAATGTTTCCTTTTTTTTTTCTTCCTCTTGCAAGAGTATGGAAATAGCTTTAGGGGCCGGTGTTCTCACCGCAGTATCAGAGTTGATGTTAATGGGACTGGTGCCATGATTCTCCATTCATACTAGTTGGCAAAATCCTCACTTGCTGAAAGACTATTTTGTGGCCCTTCTCTTTGATTTAGCTGTTTCCTAAAACATTCTGACTTCTTGTATCGTATTGACGAATTCCTAAACATTTACTTTTAAAACAGCAGAACAGCAGTTGTTCTTTCCTGCACAGCAAAACCAAAACCACAAAACTTTGCTACCGATTTGCTCATATCAATCTTACTTCTTTGGTTCCATTTCACAAACACCAAAAATAAACATTTGAAAGGTGGCTTTGTTGAGAACACCTTTTTTCCCCATTTTTCTCCCCAATTGTACCCCGGCCAACTACCCCACTCTTCCGAGCTGTCCCGGTAGTTGCTCCACCCCCTCTGCCGATCCGGGGAGAGCTGCAGACTACCACATTCCTCCTCCGATACATGTGGAGTCACCAGCCTCTTCTTTTCACCTGACAGTGAGCGAGTTTCGCCAGGGGGACGTAGTGTGTGGTAGGGTCACGCTATTCCCCCCAGTTCCCCCTCCTCCCCAAACAGGTGCCCCGACCGACCAGAGGAGGCACTAGTACAGCGACCAGGACACATACCCACATCTGGCTTCCCACCCGCAGACACGGTCAATTGTGTGTGTAAGGACGCCCGACCAAGCTGGACGTAACATGGGAATTTGAACCGGCTATCCCCATATTGGTAGGCAACGGAATAGACCACTAAGCTTCCTGGACATCCACTAGAGAACACATTTTGATGTTTTAGGGACCGTCGTGGTTATTTTGGAGATATTTGTTTGCCACTAATCTTTTTGGTTGACAGGAACCCAGTGGAACTGACTTTCACCAGGGGACGCAACGCAACTGGTCTGATTTATTTGACTGGATAAGACACAGGTGCTGTGTCTACCCTTTATCGTCAGTGGTCTTGCATGAGAAATCTTAACTATTAATTAATCTAAAAAGTCAATGACGTGACAAACTTTTCAGCGTTTTGTTGACTATTCTGAATGATTTGTATTTGATGCAGCTGTTTAGCACATACATCATTGTTTTTAATTCAAACAAGCCCTATTGAGAGAGGAAATATTACAGGGAGGGGTCAACGTGTCTGGAGAGAAGGTCACCTGGAGAAAACACAGATACAAAGAGCTGGGAGGAGTGTGGACATCGAGGCGGGACTCCTGTCTGCTGCAGCAGGGAAGGGGCAAAATGAGTGGATAGCAGGATGCGGCTCTTTAGTCGTTGAATGCAGAACCAGGCAATTCATTGGTCAGTGTGTGCCAGCGCTCAATTTTCTTGTCCTTATTTTTGAGGCAGTCAAACCAGTGTTTGAGCCTTTCTCCATTTGCATTGATGCCCAGAGAAACACCACCTGTGAGCAGACACAGGGAAAAATATCAGTTGTTGTACTTGTGACCACGGTTAAGGATGGGACATTTAAGGACAGGTTTGAGCTTTTTCAACTCTTGAGCAACGTTTCTCAAACTGACAAACTAAAACAAGGCTGACAGCGCGCTAAGACAGCTGTGTCACAGCGATGGCTTAAAACAAACTATCGCTGCTGTTGATGCCCGGCCTCTAGGTTGGGAAGTGCTGGACAGATGGTGGACTCAGCTGGAAAGGAGGAGTGAGTAAACATATTTACCAGTTGAACAGAGGTAGTGCAGATAAGGTTAGGGCAAACAATGTTGTTGATGGGTGTGAAAATCATGGCTACCCCTTTGGCTTAACCCCCAGTTTTCACCATCTTTGACATAAACAGGACCTGATATGGTACACCTGTGCTTGCTTACCTATGAAATCATTGGACTTGCCAATGTCGTAGTCCCACACGGTCACCTCCAGAGTCTTTTTGGTGAGGTCTGCATATTTGATGTCATAGGAGAACTCCTGCAGAGGGCAGAGCGTGATTAGAAACCAGGAAGGAAAAAGGCTCTGAGGCTCTCTTTCTAATACGTTTTATTGCCAATCACAGCAGTGATTAAGTTGCTTTATTGATACCTGTAGGGAAATTGGTCCTCTGCGTTTGACCCATCCTCACTGCAGTGGGCAGCCACAGCGCAATTCCCAGGGACCGACTCTAAGGCCAGTGCTACCCTAACATGCATGTCCCCAGAATGGTGTAAAGTTGCATGATATACAACTTTTCTGTGGGCCTTAAGTGCTGCGTGTGTCCCCTAGAATGCTGTACTGTTTGGTAGTTTTCATGTCCCCACAAAGCCTAAGGCCAAAATGTGTATTTTAAGGGCATATAGGTATGACTGTTACAGCCCTCGGGCACAATCAAATCAGTGATCTAAAACAAAACAAAAACAGAGACTATCACTATTCCCCACCTCCAGGCTCCCATCACCCTCCTCCTTTCACACAGTGCTGTATACACTCCCTCAGAGTGAACAAAGATAATTAATTGCCATGATGTAATGCAACCACACCAGCAGCAAGGGAAAAGATTCTGTAATTTTCAGTCAGTGACAGACAGAAGGTATACCCTCAGACCTATGTAAGGTGAATGAAAATGCAATATTTTTATCCAGAGGAATGTAGCTGAACGCTAGCCCGTGTCCATCCATACTAGCCAACTGTGTTGCTACTGGCCCAAACAAGCAACAACATGCATCATATGGGTATGCACATGCTCTCTGTGTCTGACAAAAATAGATTATCAACAGCAGGTTGACTTATTTTGCACTGGACAACCGATCTTCATATAAAACTGGCCATACAGGCCTTTATAACAGAAATCAACTACTGTGTAGGCTTATAAAATGTAAAGATACAAGTATACATTCTAGGCTCAGATCAATTTCAAAATACATAATTATTTCACAGTGTTTGCCTAACTATATTTTTACCATACAATTCTTTCAGTTATCATTGTAGATAAGCTATGTATCTGTGCCAACACTGGATGCTTCTTTGCCATATATTGTAGTATTTGCCCATCCTAAGCTGAGTTGTAGTATAGCCATATATTCATTAAAGGTGATAGTAAACCTTTAGGCTAATTTACATGTTAAATGAATTTTCAGTTCTTGGAAATGAAAAGCTCAATTTACTTGACATAATTTTTTTTTTTTACTGCAATGACCACATACCAAAGAGCACTTTATCATATATTTCTTTTTTACTTCACTATTGTAACCCCAAATATAAATTGATGAAATTTGTTTCATTCCACAACAATGCATAAAATGGTTATATTGCGTTGGTGGAGGGCCACATTGATTTTTAAATTTTGTGTTCACTTCTAACCTCATTCCCAAGAGAAGTAACCTGGAAGTGCTACGACTGGTATTTTCATTTTTGGCCAAGATATTGCTTTCTGCCACTAGCTAACACATGTAAAAAATGTCTGGAAATGATTTGATTTAGAGATTAGTGGAGAACACTACTTCGCTGTGTTTTCAATTAAGACTGGTAAAAGCTGCAGTGATCCAGAGAATAACTGACTAGTTCACCTCTTAATGCACTCTTCTTTTGCTGAAAGTAATTGCTTGTACAGTGTACGAAGAAATTGTTAATTCAAGACATTTGATTGGAATAGACTCACTAATTAAACAAATAAGTTCTAACACATCTTGACTGAAACACAAAGAAGATGTAACACTCAATATTCACAACTTAAAGAGAATGATAAATGCATTCAAAAATATACAGTATCCACAAAAGCAACGTAGAGCTTTTTAAAAAAAAAAAATCAATCACAACCAGCCAATCGCAAAACTAAAGGTTTCTTTTCATAAAAAAATCAGCATTACTGATGTGCCTTAATTGAACCCAAAGGTTTCTTAAAGCATATATAGACAACTTTTCAACCCCCCCAGCGTTTCCAAGTGGTATTATTGTTTTCATCACTGTCGTAAAGACAACTGGATCGCTTTCCATTTATTAGCAGCCTGGCTACTGTCCAAAGCAAAAAAAAAAAAAAAAACCCGTAAGAATCCCAATTTGAACTAGAAACCCCCGATCTCAGTGCTATGATAAAGGCAGAGTAAAACATCTGGTAGTATTAATAAGTAGGCAGGTTGTGTTACTGCTCCAGTAGAAAGAATGCCAGCTAGATGTCGGTTTAGAACCCTCTCAAGTCTTGGGTGTTGTATCGAACTCTTGTTTCGCCATTGAGATCTTTTTTCTTCCTAGCCAGAGTTTGATACGACACCGGGACACTTGTTTAACATTAACCTAACTCCAACCTAACCCTAAGCTTAGCCTAACGCTTACCTTAACCTAATCATAACCAATAACTAACCTGTTTCCATGTGAATGCTTTCGTCTGGCTAGGGGGAAACAGATCTCGACGAGGAAACAGTTCGATATAACACCGGAGTTCGCTCCATCGAGTGAATGCCCGTCTGAGGATCACTCTTGTTTTACCTCTCTTTCTATCACTCTCCCTCTTTGCTTCTTTGCCTTCCCTGTCAATGGGGTTCTTTTTCTCTTGCCGGGTAGAGCTTCTACCTTCACTTCGGTTGTTGTACTGTATGCCATTTCTGCTACTGGGGACAGCTACCAATAATTACCCGGGAAAACAAAAGGGGCCATCCTCTTCCTATTTTGGTTGCGCAGTGGTTGACACACTTCCTTTCTGCCATAAAGCGATCCTTAATTTTTCCATGAGATTATATCTGGTGACAGACAGAATTGCATAGTGAAAGCGATGCTTAGGGAACCAACCTAAACGCTGATGGTGTCATAATTCTATAGCCATTACCCTGTGCAATCAACATTTACTTCATAATTATAACTTAAAGCAAAAAAAGTTGCCTACTGCCACTTTGATGTGGATTTAAAAAAATAACTTTTCACTGACAGGAAGGGCAAGAGGTAATAAATGAATATGGGCCGAAAATGTCAAAGAAAATGTCAAGTCACTGCCCTACGTGTGTCCCCTCAGGACAAGTCACTCTGACACAGCTGGATACCTGTAAGCCAAGGCACGGTGCACCACTGAGCACTAAAAGGCCGGTTTAAACTTAAGAGCATTTTTGACATCCCTAAGTAAATGGATCCTTAGGGTTCTTTGAAATTTACTTCTGAGATATGGCACAAGTCTGGCATTCTACCTGTAAGAGTGGGCTTATTGTCTGCAGCACAAGTTTGCTTCACAGCATTTGGCTATTCAGTGAGGGGATCAATGTGGGCCAGAGGTGCTATATAGCTTGATTGTGAAAGAAAGTGTTGCATGGTGGCCCAATGGTTAGTGCTGTTTCTTCAGCAAGAAGGTCCTGGGTTCGAACCCCAGGCCATCCCAGGTCCTTTCTGTGTGGAGTTTGCATGTTCTCCCTATGTCTGCGTGAGTTTCCTCCGGGTGCTCCGGTTTCCTCCCACCATCAAAAAGACATGCATGTTAGAGTCAATACTCTTGTCTTTGCCCCTGAACAAGGCAATGGGAAGAAGACCTGGAGTTGGTCCCCAGGCACTGCAGCTGCCCACTGCTCCTCTATAATAGGATGGGTTAAATGCAGAAGACAGATTTCACTGTAACCTGTACAATGACAAAATAAAGCGGCTTTCTTCTTCTTCATGATCGCTAGACCTGCTTCTAACATTGCCGACCTTACCAATATCTTAATAAGGTTTGCTTGAAATTAAAATGACCTGTCGTCATTAATGCATTTCATTTTCACCCATATTATCTCTTATGTTAACAAATTAGACATTTAAATGCCCTGTAGGATGTGTTCCAAAAACCAACGGGAAATATATGTATACCAAAAAAGGATTTGTAGTGGTAGAGACAGACAAGGCTAACATACAAAGCATGCAAAGGTGGCTAGAGCATCAGTGTTGCAACTGAAAACAGAATGATAAACCTTTCTTAGGATGACTTCTACGGCCCAGACAGTTTTTTTTCCAAAGCTGTAAAAAGTCAGGTTTTCAAGAACTATGAAAAGCAGAAATATTTTGACAGATACAGTTCAAAAGCCTTTATTTCTCTGAGGTTTATGTGCGTTGCTTTGCACAGAAAAGACCAGGTAAAGAGTAGATATAAAATGCCATGGGGAGGCGGAAGCACAGAAATTCGAGCTACACAGTTTTAATTCACTTTATACCTCATTGAATTCAGGGTTCAGCGTTTTCTTTTTTACAGCAGTCTTGTGCTTTGACTTTTTGTTCTCATCAGGCTTCAGGTACCTGTAGGTGAGCAGAGTGCAGAGTGAAAGACATTACAGAACAAATGAGTACTGGTCCCAAAGGTTTTATTGCAGAGTCTTTCTGTGGGATGAACAAAGAGAAAGCAGAGCCTTTGTTATCAGTATATATATATAAAAAAATAAAAAATAATATGACACATTAAAAAGTATCACCATCATATTGAGATTCATTTTTAGACTGAAGAATACTAATCTGATCAATTGTGTGGTTTTATGGAATGTAAAACATTTTTTTTCTGAAGTTCAGTAGATTTTTTTTATTTCAAGGGAGAATTTGCTTCAAGAAGAAACTTCATAAATACAGTAAGTTGATAACGCTTACATCAATTTATTTCAGTGACGTTTGAATTACTGGACACCCCAGCAACCCTTTATTGATGAGATTATAGCGTATATATTATTATTATTATTACTATTGACTACTGCAAACTTCTCTTCTCTCACGTCTTTTCTCTCTCTCTGAATGCTGTTTTCTCTTTTTCTGTGTGTGTGAATGGTGTGATGTGAGTCTCCCTTGTGTGCACGTGCGGTCAGTCCTCCTCCCAGGTCTCCATGGTGATGGTGGTTGCCACCTGGACACCGCTTGGCATCCCCCTCATCGGATTGTTTTTATATATCTTATAAATCCATATAATTTTGTTATCCTGTTTTAATGTGATATCCTTCTCTCACTACGATGTGTGATTTTTTTTTTTTTTTTTTTACATGGTGATGCTGATCGCAGGGCTCAGGTGCTGGGCTGTTCCGGTGGCGTCTGGATACTGCTTGACATCCTCTTCATCATATTCTTCATATATTTTATAATTCCATTATAATTCTGTTATCCTCTTTCAATGTCGTATTCTGTAAATTGTGTAAACACAACATCCATTGCACGTTGTCCGTCTTGGGAGAGAGATCCCTCCTCTGTTGTTCTCCCTGAGGTTTGTTCCTATTTTTTCTCCGTTAAAGATTTTTTTTTTTAGGGAGTTGTTCCTTATCCGATGTGCGGGTCTAAGGACAGGATGTTGCGTTGCTTTAAAGCCCCGTGAGGCAAATTTGTAATTTGTGATATTGGGCTATACAAATAAAATTGACTTGACTTGACTTTATATACTCTAAAAAGACAAAAGGGACACTTTTTTTCCAGCTGTTATAGTGGTCTATCCCCCAGAGGGTGCTGTAGTACCGCCCTAAAGTCCATCTAATTGAAAATTGCAGGAATGATAGGTGCTTCAGTTAGCAAACATAACACAGTAAACATGTATTAACACTTAATAGCATGCAAGCACAGAATGAAAAATGCAATTCGCTGATGTGGCAAAGTGTGCCTTCACACTTGAGCAGTTCAGGGCAGACGGCCCTCGATAAAATTAAGTAATAGGATGTGTACAGGGGAGAAAATAATTACTGTTGGTTTTAGGTGCAGGAAAGATTAATTTTTTCTGTGTTAAGTGACGCACAATTTAACCTGAGTTTGCGGAGGGCTGCTGAGCTGTTCAAACTCTGCCCGAGCCTCTGCTGAGTCCTGTATGACTGTAGCTCTGCAAGCCGTGTCTGGGCCCGGCGCTTCTGCCGGTTGCCTGTCATAGCAGCTTTACTGTGTTTGACCTCTCCGGGTACTACACTCTGATTCATGTACAACCTGTTGCAGTCTGACAAACGCACACTAGAGATGAACAACGTTACTATATGGCACAAGTCATGCGTTTGAAATAAAACACTTATCCCCATCTCTACTCCTACTTTGTGACAACGGTGCCCATCTACATACTTTATTTGCCTTAGGTCGCAATGTTTCCTGCCTCTCTTTTCAGAGATCTGCATCAACTCTAAGCACAATGAGGCTGAAGGCAGACAAACTGTGAGACATATGAGGTCACAAATCTCTTGTTTTTGCTCTGACAAGAAAACCTGTCTTTTGGGGGGAAAAAAAAAATTTGTGGCAGGCGAGGCATAGTTTTGGCATTAGTTTGGAGCCAAGTAGACATAGAAGTGACTCATCTTGACAACGAGGAGCACCTGATCATAATTAACTTCTCTTTTAATACGCCGTTACTCAGCAGACAGAAGGCAAAATGGCGTGACACTGACAATCTGGACGGTTGTGTGCATTTGTTAACATGAACTAATGTGAACAAACTGGCTCTCAAAAAGGCTCTTGACCAAAATGACTTTCCACTGCTCTTTAAATGCGACACTAACACACCTGTGTCACAGATTCGCTTTATCTTACAGAATGCAAATATAAAAGTATATATTGCAAGCTCATATCAATTTCCACTTGTATTGACAGCTATGCATTAATGGTGAACTTTGCTCGGAATCCATGTAAACATTTTTCTAGGGGCAGTCGTTTGTGAGTAATAACATGAATGATGATGATGATGATGTGTGTGTCTATTTACAGAAAGCGATAGGCGAGCCGCACTAGGTGTAAATCAAGTCCTGTGTTTAGCCATAATTTCCCGGGGGTTTAAATCTTTTGAATCTTCTGATAGGTGGGGAAATTGTACTTTTAGCAACATTCACTACAATCTATGTAGTTAAAACAGTAGGCGGCCCTTCTTTCCTTTTGGTGATTGCTCAATAACTGCTTGAGGATGCCAATGTCTCAAGGCAGCGTAGAGCCCAAGAGAGTAAGTGAGTTATTTTTCCCTGAATATTAGCACAGGGATTGAGCTGCAATTGTTGTTAATGAAAGTAATGCAAGGAAGCTAACTGTAAGCATGCCATGGCAGTAATGACCCCCCGCAGGCAAACCAACATAATCGCAACAATTTGTGGGAAAACAGTAATGTATGTAATGATATTTTAGATTTTATTGCAGCATTAAGTCCTGTGCATTTTGTAATATTGATATTAATTGCAACAGCTCAGCAGCTGTTAAAGGATACACCCTCCCCCATTTCTCCCTCAAGGCTTCTAATGAAGCACACTTACCATCCTCAGATCATCAAAGAGAACATTTACTGTTAATTGTTACTGGCATGCCCTATGAAACACTACCCTGTCGGCTGTTGTGTATTTTATACATGCTTATGGGCAGTTTCAACACTGTGAATGCCTTACAAAGACCCATGGATAAACCATGTCAGTGTTCACCAGGCATGGGTGAAGGCAGCCATGACTTTGTTGCATTAGACAGATACTACCTAGACACCGGCCCAAGAAAAAAGAGGAACCATGCTGTCTTGTCGATGTGACAGGGCAGACAACATTTTTTAATCCTTCTCATATGTGTCGGTCGATCTATTATCTGCCTGTGTCCTTCAAGCTTCCCTGAGGTTTTCTCAACCCCCAACTGTTGGGAAATTGTTGCCAGCCCCACTCTTCAAAACAAGTCACTCTTTTGTTGCCGGGGTGTGCTTGATGGAATCAGAAATTAATTGCACTTTCATTGCTCAGCCAGCTGAAAGACTGGGGAAAGGTTCAGGTGTGATAAATAGAATGCTTGCTCAAATTGCAGCCCTCCGGATGGCCTCTTGCGCCCAGCATCATTCATGTTGCGGATAATCATTGTCTACATTCTCCCCGCTAAAATGTTATCACTGCTATTTGTCTATTTTACACTCTGACAGTATATTGAATTTAATGAATGTCTTGTTGGTTATATACTAACAATAGATAGCCTAAGTATTAGAGGCTCCGTGATGCCCTTTCTGTTAAATAGTAACGTTGTGTTGAGATTTCTGTTATTATACTGGCACCTGCGGGCGATTTGTGGTGCTGTTGCACACATGAGTGAGGCATTCGGGTTCGTTTCGGTTCATAGCGAGTTGGCGAACGTGAATGTGATTCGTGTTTAAATAAATAGTTCCTTACACGCAGAGCCTCGGAGACTATTCGTCTGGGAGTAACATGTTTATAAGTTGTTAAACGGTAATTGTGAATTATACCTAGCACTAAACAAAATGCTGATATTAATCCGTGGTCTTTGCTAATAAGCTACACTAATGTTAGCATGTGCTGTATAGACCTAGCATAAGCTGGTTATGATGTAAATCCTCGGTTTAATGGGATTCTGTTATGTTATAAGTCATGTATAATGATGTATGCATTTTTTTCTGTTTTTATTTTCAGTTTTACAACACAATCATTGCTTCAGTAAAATCAAGAAAAGTCACGCCTTGGTCTTTATTGGAGAATGCTTAGTTGTTCGCTAGCTGTCTAGCTCTGCAAGATAGTGACGCACTTTGAGGACAGCATAGGCTCAGTATATTAAATCAGAATCATGTTTATTGGCCATGTAGGTTTGCATATTCATTGAATTTGACTGGATTCGTGGCTCTCTCAGTGTACTTAACATAGAATAACAATTGCACTTTTCCAGCTCGTAGAAAAAAAATTGCATGACCGTTGGTTTATTGTATGTTAATGTCATAAAAATACAATATATTTTCTTTTCAGGGCATTTGAGGCATGAACACAGCAGATTTTTCTGCTGTTTCAAAGACCAGTGACACCGAACAGTGCAAATAAACCTTTGATGGCATTGCATAAATGTGTTTGTTAGCGTGTGTGTGTTTGTGTAGGCTCACGTTTTAACATAAGGATCAGAGAAGCCATTGGCGTCCATAGCAGCAAGGTGAGCACAGCGCACAATGCCCACGACCAAGCAGGACTTCTGAGAGTTGTACTTGAGTGAGATCATGATTCGTCCCCGCTCTTCCAGGGACTTGTCTTCTGTTTTGTTGACCTGTGGGGTCAGAGGTCATGCACACGGTGTTAGTGATAGATCTGGTAAAGTTTTTAGATACTTTTCTTTTTACCCCCCCCCCTTTTCTCCCCAATTGTATACTGTATCTGGCCAATTACGTCACTCTTCCAAGCCGTCCCGGTCGCTGCTCCACCCCCTCTGCTGATCCGGGAAGGGCTGCAGACTGCCACATGCCTCCTCCGATACATGTGGAGTCGCCAGCCACTTCTTTTCACCTGACAGTGAGGGGTTTCGCCAGGGGGATGTAGCGCGTGGGAGGGTATGCTATTCCCCCCAGTTCCCCCTCCCCCATGAAGAGGCACCCCGACCGACCAGAGGAGGCGCTTGTGCAGCGAACAGGAAAAATACCCACATCCGGCTCCCCACCCACAGACACGGCCAATTGTGTCTGTACGGACGCCCGACCAAGCCGGCGGTAACACAGGGATTCGAACTGCCGATCCCTGTGTTGGTAGGCAATGGCCACCCGGACGCCCTAGATACCCCCCGCCCCCAAAAAAAGAACACCATGTGCGTCAATAGTTATCACTCAGTTGTACATATTATAAGCATATAGCTGCAACATGAGGTTGAAGCCCACCAGGCTTCCCTGGATGTATATCTTTTTTTAAGCTTTTTTTCTGGCTCTCAGAATTTATCTTTTACTTTCACCACATGTGACAATGTGACAGACTCCAATAGTAGATGATGGTGACCATTCAAGGCCCACACATTCTTATTAGTTTGTTACTGTAAATCACATAGAGAACATTTAAGTTTTTTCACATCATTAATTCATTGCTAGAAAAAAAATCACATTCATTGTTTAATATGTCTTAACCAAAGAGGATTCTGATTGTAGAGGTGTCATTTTTTTCAGATTATCTAGTGCTTTGGTTTTTTTGCGAAGGTTTTTGTGGGTGACAAGGGTGTGAATAATTCACTTTACACCAAACCACATTATCCCCTCTGGCCCAAGGATTTTATCCAGCGACTTTTTTGTTCCTCTAAGCTACTGCAGCCTACCGGTTGGCCTTGCCTATTCAGTATGTCTAAAATTTATATATTTTTGCCCTGACAAATTACCCGTCCTTTGAAAGATAAAGGAGAAGAGCCGCACCTGCTCCACCTCCCTCAGACACCTCCTGCTGTCTGCAGGCGGTTGGTGATAACCTGTTTAGCTGAACCAGATGCAAACAGCTGGCCAACTACTACCTAAACACCGGGACTTGTGGACAAACTTGTTCATGATTACAGAACATGAGCATTAGTGTCCTTTTTAAATTTCACACCCTGATGAGCAATAGACCACAGACGCTGCTAGCCACAGAAATGAGCAGAGGTTATATCATTTTGATAAAACAATAAACACAGCATGGCACTTCACTCAGAGCAGGTGTGCGTGTGTGTGTGTTATTAAACAGGTAAAAAAGCTGGAGAAAACAATTTTCTGAAATTCAAATCTGTTCTATAATTAAGCAGTATCTAATGGAATCAAAGTAAATAAAAGATGTATTGTGAAAATTTAACTTTTTGATTCTTCACACCTTAGCTGCAGATTTTCACACCACTCCCACTATCTCCTTCTCATATTCAAATGAAATGTACATAATGTCGCACCATGTGAAATCTAACCAAAGTTTACATGTAATGCTATATCTTTTTAGAGCTGCCCCTAATCTCAGGATGAAAAGAAAAACGTACAAGATTCTTCACTCTAGATTGTGATAGAGTAGGTAATAGCAGACAATAACAGATTACAATTGATTCAGCTATTGATACAGCAAACAACAAATTTAACAAATTTAACAAATTAAATCCCTCTATCACCCAAAGAGCTTACCAGCAGAAGAAGTAACTATTCTGCTGTGGTTGAATAGATGCAAGTGCACACATGGTGAAGATTTTGGAGGGCGGTTATCAGCGAGTTATTTGCCAAAGAATTTACACATATTCGTGCGGCATTCTCTGGACTGAATGATTGTCATCGGCCACAAAAATACTCCTTTTTTCATATCTTTTTCCTTTTTGTTGCATTAATTGTTTCAACAGTGCTGCAATAATATGTACTTTTTCCGCTTCCGGTGTGGGAAGATGGCGCGCGAATTCACATTTGCGGCGGCCTCACCCGGTACCGGCAATGCAGTGTCTTTGTCCATGTCTGCGTCTAAGTTTTGTCTTCTTTTGATGGCGGGGAGAACTGCCGTTGGATTGGCTGAGAGCAGGGCAGGCTAAGCTAACTGCTAGCCCATGCAGACCGGCAGCTCCGATATCACCGAGGGCGGTCTGGCTGCGGCCTCACCTGGCATTGACTGTGGTGTTTTTGATGTCGTTGTGAAGAATGCGGGGAGGTGTGTTGAGGGTGTCTGGCTGGGAGAGCTGGCGCTGGATCGGCTGGGAGAGCTTGGGCTGCTTCGTCCGGTGGGTCCGGGGACCATGGCCCCTGCCTGGAGCTGCCCCCGAGTAGGAAATGCTGAGGGCGATCTGACAGGATGTGGAAGCGGGGCGGGCTAAGCTAACTGCTAACCCATGCAGACTGGCGGTTCCGACAGTCATCCTGGCTGGCGTTTGTTCCCTTGAACAATGATTTTTTGTTTAGTTTGGCTATATGTGTTAGTTTGGATGTGTGTTCTTGCAGTTTTTGAATGTGTTTTTTGTCTTTGTGTTGTACTGCTGCGTTTCCCTGGGGTAAACGACATTTCGTTTCATTTCATGTACGCAAGCGCATGAAGTGAAATGACAAAGTGTTCCTGATTCCTGTGATAATTATGTTGATAACACGTACATGGTGGGATCTTCTGGGAGTCAAAGAGGCCATCTATGTGAAGAGGCAATGACCATCCCTGAACTGAAGGGGGGGCTAAGAGGACATCTGTCACCGTCTTACAATGCTGTGATTGTCACTACTCCCCAATCCTCTGTGAACAGTACACATGGCCATTGTAACTCTAGTTAATGGTCACCCCTATTTGCAAATGAAACCGATTGTTGGTTTCGGTCGTTATGCCACTGTATTGTTTATAAGGGTGGGGACACCTGCAGTCAGTTGAGACTGAAGAGGTCACTTAGATGAGAGATGAAATGTTTCTCTCAATAAACGTTGTGTCCAGATGAACTGATTCAACTTTCTGTGACAGTGGGATAATATTTACGTACCGTGTGTGTGTGTGTGTGTGTGTGTGTGTGTGTGTGTGTGTGTGTGTGTGTGTGTGTGTGTGTGTGTGTGTGTGTGTATAATTCAAAAGAGGAAATTTGCATAAAAGATGTCCACACCTGGGACGTAATCAAATGTCTTGAGGGTAGACGTTCTTTCCACAGTAACATACAAGTGGTCCCACTGGATCCACCCTCTAAGTCATCTGACATGCCAACACATATCAGTATCATGTACCCTACCTAGTCAGTTGTCAACTTCATTTAGTCTTGGTGTTGACTGTTTAGTAGCATTTGTCACTTACCACCTCTCTCCCGCTTTCTTCTTTTTTCCTTCCTATTTTCTGTCTTTCTCTGTCACCCGTCCACCCCCCCCCCCCCCGTCCACCCCTAACAGCAAGACACATTTGTATTTAGGGACTCAGTGACAAACAGGATGCCAGACATATGTGAAGGCGAAGACTGATCAGCAGGGAAGAGAATTCAGCTTCTTCTAGACTAAGTGATATCCAGATATTGGCCTGGTTTGTACTGTATAGCTTTAGTGAAGCATATGTTATTTTCAATTTTGGGCTCTCATAGCCTCTATTTGGCTTTTGCCTATTTCCCTCTGTATTGCAGACCCAGTGAATATGCACGATAATGTGTGCAGCAAGTGAAGCAAATGTAAAATCATAGCATGCTGGATGGCGGCATTCATGGAATTTGTGGAGGAAATAACAACTATAGGTGAAAAAAAATACAGTGGGGATATTCCTGGATAACAAAAAAGCATTTGATACAGTTGACCAGGACTTATTGTAGTGGAGGATTGATAGCTTTGAGTGTAACTGTAGCTGGTTGGGAGTATGTGATCACTGTGGTGCATTGGTAAGAATGCAGACATGTTATCTTCAAAGATGTTTATTGACAAGCAGGCCTGTGTGTGTATGTGTCGTTCTGAAAATGAAACAATGCAAAGTAATCATTGGCAACATTATACATACATTACAACTGATAAGAACTGTCAGAACAATAAAGGACAAACGTGAAAGCTGTTAGCTGCTGACCGTTAGCTCGGTGCCTTTCTACTACTCATTAATTACAGAAACCTAACAAAGCAGCTAAGTTATATCCGGTACATAAACAGCACAACTTACATTTCTCTTGACGCACACGAACACAGCAGGTCTTTCGACGGAGAGGAGAAAAATATAATCGAACTCTTCCTTAACTTCTACGGTAATCTACAGTAAACCTTATGTTGGTTTTCAGTCCAGCCCTTAAACAGGTCCGACGCTCTCCTGAAGAACGAGGAAAGTTCCGCCCCACAATGGGAGGCGGTATCAATGGTGAGCTACACACACACCCTTTGGAACCTTTCTAACACTTATTATTAAAGAAATTACAAAGATATGGATTTAGAGGGGTAGCATGATCTTGGTTAAGCAGCTACCTGGTAAACAGTTATAAATAACTTTAATTTGCAACTATTGAAGGTTATTTGTGGGATACCCCAGGGCTCAGTGTTAGGACTATTGCTGTTTATTTTGTACATACATTATATGTGGAAGGTTTCCAAAATATTAAAAATGGTATTATTTGCAGATGATACACATTTCCTGTATTATGGTAAGAATTTGGAAAAACTTTTTGATACAGCGATAAAAGAACTGAGAATGATAAAGAGTTAGTTTTATTTTGATAAAATAACACTGAATTTAAATAAAACTAAATGTATAACCTTTGGGAATCGTTAAACTAACTCAAATGCAAAAGTCATGATAAATGATGTCGAAATTGAAAGAGTGTCTGAAATGTTATTTCTCTGAGTAATAATAGATAATAAATTATGCTGGAAGCCACATATAAT
Organism: Lampris incognitus; assembly: GCF_029633865.1. Taxonomy (NCBI): domain Eukaryota; kingdom Metazoa; phylum Chordata; class Actinopteri; order Lampriformes; family Lampridae; genus Lampris; species Lampris incognitus. Next base: position 24,234,125 of record NC_079218.1, read on the forward strand.
TTATATCAAAGCTAAAATGGTAAAGTCAAATGCAATACTATATTAAATCAAAGATCTTCTAAATGAAGCTTCATTATAGACCTTATACTGTTCCCTTATAGTTCTATATATTACTTACTGTGTGGCAATATGGGGAAATACATACAAAACAAACACTACGCCAATCTTCATCCTCGAGAAGAGCCATAAGAATTGTAAATAAAACCCCTTGTAGAGAAACAACAAACTCAATCTTTATAAAATTAAAGGCACTTAGATTTAAAGATCTGGTTGGGTTCAGGTCATGTACGGAGCAAAAAATCAGTTATTACCTGATAGTATCTAAAGGTAGTTTCAAAGGAGAGGAATATGTGTGTTAAAAATGTTTTGTGAGGACAAATTGTATCACAGTCAATGGAGTTGATTTACAGAACAACTGTAGTGAGGAAATTAAAATGTGGAGAACATTTAGTCGGTTTAAACGAATGTTTAAAAATAACATGGGATGGATATGGGATGGATGATTGGAGCGGGAGACGCATAGATGAACAGGGTACAGAATGTGTGAGTTGTTTTTGATTTGTGTTACTTTGTTTGTTTTGTTCTGACTGTATTGTTCTTGTTATTTGAAGTTAGCTTTCGAGGTCAAACATAGTGTGTGTTAAAAGGGTAGGTGTTATAAGCTGCACTTTCAGCCTAAACTTTTTTCCTTTTCTTTTTTTTTTTTGGGCTTTAGAAATCTTTTAAGTTGGGTTATAGTGATATTTTGAGTTGATGTATTTTAAGTATCTACCTTCTTTTTGTGTGTTCATGCACATATAAAATATGAATTTTGTATGTGCAGACCAGAAAATAAATGTTCCAAAATGAGACACACTGGCAAATGTGAACAAAAGGTGGAACTGCTTTGTTTAAGCTCTTGAATGTAGCGTATTTATAGCAGATAGCTTGATGACCTTCTGTATTTATTTGCATGAATGAAGCCTTGAGAAAGGGTTAATGGTAGTAACTGTCAATCCTGTCATAATGTTTTAATGTGCAAGCTACAACATTTCAAAGTTTATGTAGTTTGATCATGGCAATGATACCATCTACCCCTCCATTATCCAAGCTTCTTATCCAAATTCGGGTCGCGGGATGCTGGAGCCTATCTCAGCATTGGGTGGCAGGTGGGGAGACACCCTGGACAAGCTGTCAGTCCATCACAGGGCCGACACATTCACGCCTAGGGATAATTTAGTATGGCTGGTTCACCTGACCTACATGTCTTTGGACTGTGGGAGGAAACTGGAGCACCTGGAGGAAACCCATGCAGACACAGGGAAAACATACAAACTCCACACAGAGGATGACCTGGGATGACCCCCAAGGTTGGACAACCCTGGGGTTTGAACCCAGGACCTTCTTGGTGTGAGGCGACCGCGCTGTCTACTGCGCCACCGTGCCGCCCCTGTTTATTAGAGGTATTTGCTTGAATAGCTGATGAAGTTGCTGTTCATGCTGCCCGCAATTGTAAGCCAAATCTAGGTTTTCATATCAGTCAAACAGTGATACTGTACTGGCAAAATATTTGTACTGCATGTAACGCATATATGGTGCTATAGTTACACAGAGCATATGCTAGTATTATGATAGTTTGTCTTTTTACATCCATTAGCCGAACTGCTTATCCTGGTCTCAGGGTCGTGGGGATGCTGGAGCCTATTTCAGCAGTCATTGGGCGGCAGGCGGGGAGACACCCTGGACAGGCCGACAGGCCATCACAGGGCATCCATCACAGTTTGTCTTTTTTTTAACTTAATTTGTATTTAGTTCTAAACACTATTACAATATATTTTCATACAATGACACATTTCCTTTTCCAGCTGTATCTATACATTCTTCACATTGACTTTCAAATATTAAGTAGACGAACAACGAAAATGATCCACTCCAAAGTAAATTAATAGCCACATAAACAAGGGATATGTTATAAACAGAGAAACAACAAATGAAAGTGGAAAGTGAGAGAAGAGAATAAAAAATTGCTTAGTAAATATACATTTTTGGAGCCTTAATAAATATGTTATTTGCTCCTTATGGTAGACATCCCAGACCTTTTGTATCCATAACTTGTATGTGGAGGGGTCTGGTTTCATCCATTTAATCGTAATACACTTCAGGGCTGCTGTAAGTAGTATTCCTAGGAGATATTTCTTAGACATACCCTCTAAACCATCAGATATTACTCCCAGTAGTGCCACCATAGGATCTTGTGGGACATTCTGCTGGAACACTTCTTTAAGAGCATCAAATACCTCTTTCCAAAAGACATGTATCTTAGGGCATAACCAAAATATGTGAGTACAATTTCCAGTTTGTGCTCCACAGTTTTTCCAACATGAACTGGTGTGTGTTGGACCCATATTTGACACTGTCTCTGGCATTCGAAAATATCTAGTGATTACTATCCATTTAAATTCCCTCCATGTGTTTGAATTTGTCACTAGGTTTGTTTCTGTGCATATTTCCTTCTAGTTATCCTGTGTTATACCCATGTTTAATTCTGATTCCCATCTCTGCTTTATATTTAAAGAGCTATCTTTGTTGATAGACAAAAAGAATTGATAAAGTTTACAAATTATTCTCCTCTCTCCATCTCCCGTTTGCAATTCAACGAGATAATTTGCTATTGGGGTAGATTTTATGAGTTTTTCCCATTCTTTGTGTGTAGTAAGGAAGTGTCTTAGTTGCAAATATCTGAAGAAGTCTGCTCTAGGAAGATTGAATTCATTTTCTAACTTTTCAAATGTATTAAGATTGCCCTTGTTCAATATCGGTGCAATTTCAGTAAGCCATGTTCTGACCATTTTTTAAACCTTATATCTAAATTGTTAGGCACAAAGGTCTTCATATATACAATGCTTGTTAGTGGCGAGATTGTTTTAGGTAGTCCATATGCTGATTGTAATTCTTTCCATATTTTTAAGGTAATTGCAGTCCATTGTCCCATTTCTTTCATAGGGGCATCCAAAAATGGTAGAATGTGCTGAGGCTCTGAACACATGCTTTCTTTTTTTCAATATTAAGCCAGCATGTATATATGTACTATCCTTGATCCACATTAGTAAGGGCTTCATGTGTGCGGCCCAAAAGTAACATCTTAAGTTAGGAAGTTTAAGCCCCCATCTGGCTTAGATAACTGTAATGTTTTAAGCATAATTCTTGTGCAAGTTCTTTGCCATATGAACTGAGAAATCAATTTATCCAGATTATCAGAAGTAGATTTTGGGACTTCAGTAGGTAACATCTGAAATAAATAAAGCAGCACGGCAAAACATTCATACGTATGCTTTCAATATGGCCTAGCAGGGACAGAGGGAGTATAGACCATTGGTTTAAATAATTACTAATACACCGGATTATTTACTTATAATTGGCATCATAAAGGTTTTGTACAGAATTGGGGATGTATATACCCAGATACTTAATACTATCAACTATCTCTATCAGGGCCAGAGACTCTGGTAAGACCAAAGGAGGGGGGCTATTCGTCTATGTGAACAACAACTGGTGTACCAACACAAAGACTGTAGACAGCTACTGCTTCCCGGACCTGGAGTACGTAACTGTTAAATGCAGGCCCATATATCTTCCCCGGGAGTTTACTGTGGTCATGATAACTGCTGTGTATATTCCACCAGATGCTAATGCTTGCTCGGCTCTTGGACATTTACATAACACCATTAGCAACAACCAGAGCATGTATCCTGAGGCTGTTCACATCATAGTGGGGGACTTTAACCATGCTGATTTAAAAGCAGCGCTCCCTAAATTCCATCAGCACATTAAGTGTGCTATTAGGGGAGCAAATACACTGGACAAGGTCTACTCCAACATCAAACAGGGCTACAGGGCTAAACCACTACCACACCTGGGCCAGTCTGACCATGTGTCCCTGCTCCTAATCCTGGCATACACCCCCCTCAGGAAAAGTGCTCTTACCACAACTAAGATTGTTAAAACATGGCCTGAAGGTGCCTGAACGTGAAGGTGCTTTGAAAGAACTAACTTGGATATTTTTGAACATCAGGACCTGGAGGTAGTATACCACAACTGTCCTGTGCTATATAAAGAACTGCATGGACACTGTTACCGTGGACAAGCAAATCCGGGTTTATTCCAACCAGAAGCCGTGGATGACAAAAGAGGTCCAGAGCCTGCTGAGGGACAGGAACACTGCTCCCAGGTCTGGTGATGGGGCACAATACAGTGTTGCCAGAGCCAACTTGAAAAGAGGCATCAGAGAGGCCAAGGCAGCTTACAAAAATAAAATTGAGGACCACTTCCAGCAGCAACAACACAAGGCAGGTGTGGCAGGGGGTTCAGCACATCACCAGCTACAAATCCAGCAACCTCACAGCTGCTGATGGTGACACCACGTTCCATTCACCAGTCTACAGCAGCCTCATCCTCACAGTGGAGGAGCATGAGGAGAGTCGCAGACTGAGGGCGGTGAACCCGAGGAAGGCTGTGGGTCCTGATGGCATCCCTGGACAGGTGCTGAAGGAATGTGCGGACCAACTGGCAGGGGTCTTCACCAAGATCTTCAACCAGTCCCTATCCTAGTCCACCATCCCACCCTGTCTGAAGTCATCCACCATAGTCCCACTGCCAAAAATGTCCACTGTCAGCAGCCTGTACGACTACCGACCTGTGGCACTCACACCCGTCATAATGAAGTGCTTTGAGAAACTGGTTCAGAGTCACATCATCTCAAGCCTCCCACCCACTTTGCACACACCAGTTTACCTACAAAGCAAATAGGTACACAGAAGACATTATAGCTACATCTCTCCACACTGCCCTGACCCACCTAGAGCAGCAGGGGAGCTATGCCAGGCTGCTCTTTGTGGACTTCAGCTCTGCATTCAACACCATCCTCCCCTCCCTGACTGGTGACCAAACTGACAGAACTGGGCCTTGCTTATTCCATCTGCCTCTGGATTAAGGGCTTCCTGTCTGAGCACCCACAGAGGGTCAGAGTAGGCCCCCACATCTCCTCAGCCCTCAGCCTCAGCACCGGCTCCCCACAGGGCTGTGTGCTGAGTCCCCTACTTTACACCCTGTACACACACGACTGCACCCCCGCTCACTCCAGGAACACCATCGTCAAGTTTGCAGACGACACTACGGTGGTGGGGCTCATATCTGGTGGGGGGTGAGTCTGCATACCAGGAGGATGTGGAGTGGCTGTCTGTGTGGTGCAGGGAAAATAACCTGATCCTCAACACCTCCAAGACAAAGGAGCTGATTATAGACTACAGGAGCAACAAACGGACAATCATCCCCTTTTCATCAGTGGGGACTGTGTGGTGGGGACTGTGTGAAGAGTGTTTCAGACTTCTGGTTTCTGGGCATACACATAGAGGAGGGCCTGACCTGGAGCATTAACACCACAGCGCTGGTTAAGAAGGCACAGCAGAGACTCTACTTCCTGAGGATCCTCAGGAAGAACCACCTTACCACCTCACTGCTTGTGTCCTTCTACTGCTGCTCCATAGAGAGCATACTGACCTACTGCATCTCTGTCTGGTTTGCCAGTTGCACAGTAGCAGAGAAGAAAGCACTCCAGAGGGTCATCACCACCGCCCAGACGATTATTGGATGCCCACTCCCCTCCCTGGAAGACCTATACAGTTCACACTGCCTCAAAAAAGCCCATGGCATCCTTAATGACCCATCCCACCCAGGACACCATCTGTTTGAACTGCTGCCCTCGGGCAGACGTTACAGGACAGTAAGAGCTCAGACAAACAGACTAAAGAACAGCTTCTATCCCTGAGCCATAACCGCACTAAATGCTGCTATGTCTTGATTCCTGACTTTTTGTGCAATATGTTGTTGTCCAGTAGAATGTAGAAATGAATGTGTTTGTGTGTTTTATGTTTTTAATTCTTTTTATACTGATCTTTGCACTGATAAGAACTGCACTTTTAAATTTCATTGTACTTGTACAATGACAAATAAAGTTCTATTCTATTCTATTCTATTCTTTCGACCATTTAAACCCACTCTGGAGTTTTATACTTTGTGGTGTTCTGCCATTAATAGGCATGACTTCTGTTTTTCCCACATTGATTTTGTATCCTGAATAATATCCATAGTCAGAAATAAGTTTCTTTAGGTGTGGTATTGTTGTTGTTGGTTCTGTTAAATATATGTAGTAGCACATCATCTGCATAAAGGGATAATTTATGGTCTCCTTTATTTATTTCAATTCCTCATCTCTAATGAGCTGTGCTAGTGGTTCAATGCTAATGGCAAACAGGAGGGGCGAAAAAGAGCAGCCCTGTCTACATCCGCATTCCAATATAAATCTCTCTGATCTATACCCATTAACTTTGACAGCAGCTTGTGGTTCTGAATAAAGTGTTCGTATCCAGTTTATGAAGTTAGGGCCAAATTTAAACCGTTTTAATGTTTGAAATAAGTATTGCCATGACACACGATCAAAGGCCTTTTGGGCATCTAATGATATGGTTATCGCTTCTTTTCCTCATCTTTTTGATGGGACATTATGTTAATTAATCTTCTGATATTATCTCCATAGTATCTTCCTAACAGGAAGATACTATCTTCCTGTTAGGAAGATACTATGTCTTAAAACCAGTCTGATCAGGATGGATGATTTGGGTGATCATTTTACTGACCTGTCTAGCCAAAATTGCTGTTAAAATGTGCAAGTCTCCATTCATTAGTGATATTGGCCTATAGGATTGGTATTCAGTAGGGGCTTTACCTTCTTTATGTATTACCACTATGATTGCTTCTCTCCAGGAGGGGGCCATAACTTTTAACTCAAATGCATGATGGTACACTTTTAATAACAAGGCAGATAACATGTCTTTAAAAGGTTCTGTAAAACTCATTAATACATCCATGTGGTCCTGGACTTTTATTATTTTTCAGAGTGGAGATCACCTGCTTAATTTCCCTTACCTCAATTAGTTCATCTAATTCCTTAGCCATCAATTCTGTTAATTCTGTCAATTTTATGTCTTTTAGAAATGTTTCAAGTTGTGTATCCTCAGTGCAAGTGTCTGAGTTATTATATAGGGATTTGTAAAACTCTGCAAAAGATTCTGCTATCTCATCTGGTTTAGAGTAGAATTTGGAGTTCTAGGATTTTATTCTATGCACTATGTTAGATGATTGCTGTTTTTTCAATCCAAATGACAATAATCTACTTGCTTTGTTACCATTTTCATAATATTGCTGGTTAGTGAATCTTAAGCTTCCCTCAATCTTCTCTGATAACAAGCTGTTAAGTTCTCTACGGGTTGCATTAAGAGTTCTAATAAGACTAGGTGAGGCGGTTTGTTTATGTTGTTTTTCTAAATTCCTTATTTTATCCTCCAGTTCTGTCTGTTTGGCATCCTTTTTCCTTTTCTTAGCACATGTAAATGAAATGATGCAACCCCCGAGGTATGCTTTAGCGCAGTCCCACAATATAAGAGGTGATGTTTCTGGTGAGGTGTTAGTATCTAAATAGTTATTAAGCTATGTTGTGATAAAGGTGGTAAATTCTTTATCATTAAGGAAGGACACATTAAGTCTCCATTGTTGTGAGGTTGGTCTATGACCTACATCCCACAAAGACAACAGGTGAATGGTCAGAGATGTAATGGGTAATATTTCTATGTCCACTACTCTATGCAGCTCTGACTTAGGGGTGGAAAAGTAATCAATCCTAGAACAGGATGCATGTCTACGTAAATAGTATGTAAAGTCCCTGTTTCTTGGAAATTTAGTTCTCCAGATATCCACAAGGCCCACTTCAAGAGTTTGGTGTTTAAGCATTTTGCTCATTTTGGGGAGGGGAGCTTCCGATATGGGTTGCTTATCCATGCGTTGTGACAAAACACAGTTTAAATCCCCTCCCATCAATAAAAGTCCAGAGCTATACTGTTTTATATTGTTGAAGATTGTTTTGATAAATCCAGGTTCATCTTCATTCAGTGCATATACATTTATAAAGGATACTTCAGTACCATTTCATCTTCATTCAGTGCATATACATTTATAAAGGATAATTCAGTACCATCAATTAATCCATTTTCCAAAATATATCTCCCCTCATTGTCTTTATATATTAATGTTGGTGTGAAATTGATTTGTCTATGTATTAGGATAGATACTCCCCTTTTCCTCCCTGACTGGTGTGAAGAATAGTATACTTTGTCGATAGTTTGTCTTTTTAAAAATGTTTTTACAAACACACCAATTTCATACAAATTGTAAAATGGAAATATGCAATAAAAAAATAATACCCTGCTCCTAATTAAAAGGACATGGAAATAAAGTATTTGCTCTACTACCACTATGCCACGCAACTGTATTGACCAAAATGTGTCTGCAAATGCAGTGTCACGGCTTCTGCTGCTTGCTGTCAGCACAAGCTTTAGATCATGAGCTAAAAGCTGTTACCTGTCTTCTCTCCCTCTTTCCCTCCATTATGTTCCTACTCCCTGGGTCTTTCGCCTTTCTCTCTTTGCACTACATCAATCTTCCCTTACCTTAAATTAGCTTACATAAACACAGAAGCTGACTACAGATGCAGCATCTAGTTAACATATGTCAGCTTGCTAGTCATACAATTTTCTCAGATCGTACTCAGTTGAGATTGGCCGGAGGGTGTCCATAAATCCCATGGGGCACAAATCACAACTGGACACCTGTGATCTATTTGTCCGACTTGCATTTAGTGTGATTGCAAAGTTGAGCAATAGAGTGGGAGATGCACATAGATCTCTGCCAGCTTCATTGTCCCCGGAAACAAAGCTGTTTAGAGTCCTCAACAAAGCCCAGTAATAATGCAGGCACGTTGATCATTTTCAGGTATTAGTTATCTCTTCAGGTGTTGCCAGGTAAACATATAGGTAAAGCCAGCAAAAATATAGGCCCAAGTTGATGTGTTTTTAATCACTTCAATTTGTTTGCAACACCATGAAAGCTATGAAATAACTGTCACCTCACCTAACCTACTGCCATGTTTGCCCATCTCCCTACTGAATACAGTAATGCAATCAAAGAAAATCCAGAGATGAATAGATGGGTGCAATTTGTTTTGGCTGTCTTGACACAGAATCCCAGGAGCAATGTGTGAGCAGTGTGTGAGCCCAGTACACAAGGTTCTGACTGTGAAGAACAAGAAGAAGGGCCAAAATGCCATCCCCTTAGACGTATGGCTCTGCTCATGTCCTGGTTGGATTCCTCAGATCCACATTTCTCAGAGACAGTCTGAACAGTGGGGAGCTGATTGCCACACCAAGCCAAGGAGGGAGGCAGTGGCTTGGCACTGAGCCACACACACACACACACACACACACACACACACACACACACACACACACACACACACACACACACACACAGTGTTATCAACAGAAAACAGCAATGACAGCAAAAAGGGGAAACCAGTTAACAAAACCATAATGTAAAGCCCACCTAACAGGGGGACCACAAATAGAGGAACCCTTTCAGATAAACACCTCCCAGACAGAAATGCAAGAACAGCAATATCCCACGCAGGGAACAAATTAGGTATCCTGGCATATTTCAAAACCATGCTGACCCAAATGGGCGAGCTACGGATTTACAGTCATCTTATGCATGCATTTTATTTTACGGTGAGCTGAGGAGAGGTTGCCTGATATCACACAGAATTGTCAACTCGTTACTCCCCATTTCCATCTTTCATCAGAAGAATCAGTCAACTTGGTGCAGTGGGCGGATTCAATGTTCTGGACTGAGGCAAGAGGACAGAACTCTATTGCACAGTGACACAAACACATTTGGAATCAATGGTCAAAATCCATTACCATATTAGACAGCTAGATTTGGCAGACAGGTCCATTAGGCTGATATGGATGTGCAGACTCCATGGTGGCAGTGGCATAGCTGTGCAGACACCTTGGCAGAACATGAACTCGAAAACAGTTATTCTATCTCTTGAATGTCGCACATAGCACTTCAGCATGCATTGGTCCCAGATAGTGTAGTTTTCTCTTGTTTGTTATGTTGGTGGTGCTGTGATCTGACAGACCGCTATGCTCCATAACCATGTGAGAACTTGGTCTGGAAGGGCAAAGCTACTGTAACGTGCATGGATAAGTAGACACGTTGGTCCTTGACTAACGGGTCGGACCCTTTAGTCGACTGGTTAACGTCGCTTGCGGAGTGGGAGACACGGGTTCGCGTCCTGGCTGTGGCGGTTCCCGGACTGCCCCCCAAATTCGCTACACTACTTTCCAGTTCCCTGTACCTGATACAGCAACCACTTTTTTTCTCCTTTTTTTTTGCTAACAGGTTGCGTGCAGGATATAGAGGGACGCTGGACTGATTCTGAACGCTGGACTGACTCTGAAAAACTAACAGCATTTAGTGAAAACTCCTCCAACACTCACAAAAGGTAAATGGAAAACGGTAAATGGACTGCATTTATATAGTACTTTTCTAGTCTACTGATCACTCAAAGTGCTTTATAATTATGCCTCTCATTCACCAATTCACACACATTCATACACTGATGGCGGAGGCTGCCATGCAAGATGCCAACCTGCTCATTAGGAGCAGATAGGGGTTCAGTGTCTTGCTCAAGGACACTTCGACACGCTCTCTGAAGGAGCCGGGATCGAATCAGCAACCTTCTGATTACAAGACGACCCGCTCTACCTCCTCCTGAGCCATGCTGCCCCAGGTGTGTGTATTAAAGGAATAGAAAGAAAAGGCAAAGACTGTGGCAGTGTGTATTGGGTAAATGTGTCTTCTAGCAGGCTAAAAGACTGGTGGGTGGTTTTCATAAACCTGAGGCATTAGTCAGGATGAATTCACTATTTTACTCTCATGGATGCACCCAAAACTAGTGTTATGATTGGCTTGGAAGTGCCTTTTATTGTGTAGGCTGTGAAACTACATCTGACAGCAGTCGTTATAAAGACTGTAGATTGGTGTCACCGGGAGAGTCTTTTGGCTTATCACTATATTGAAAAGAAACTGGGGAAGATCACTTGGGTTCAAACTCTTTGTCAGAACTTGCTTACAAATTGAAATTATATGTACAAAGAAAAGGAAAATCTCGATTAACATGTATGACCATTGCAGTATGAATGCAATTTCATGCTTGCCCTATGTGTTCTTAGCAGGAAATCACAAAACCTGGGGACCTGTCAGTGTGATAGTTAAGAATGTTTTGCAGTTGTATTCATTAATGTGTTTTATGTTTTCTTTATGTCAATGTCAGCCCACACAAACTCCCACATGGAATGCCACATGCATGCGCATGTGCACACACTGCAGTGGATGCGGGGGAGTGATGAAACAGAAACTGTTTCTCTATGGCACAAGACTTGCACCAGTATTACCCTCCTTCACCTCTGCTCCATCCTGGTACACAGCCTATTCTAATATTGTGCACTATCACACCTTTATTTTACCATCGAGATTTCGACTGTTTGAAATAAATATTCATTCAGTTGCCCTACGTCATTACGCTCTATTCACATGTCCATATCAGTAGGCGCAAGACAGAATACATATGCGTGAACGAGAGGGAGGACAGCGGAATGGTGAGGATGCAACCCAGATAGCAAAATTGCAGTGGCCCGGACCCGTCCCACACCGGACACTTCATCTGGCCTGCATACCACGTGGAATGATGGCACTTTGGTGGTCCGCTCCTGTTGGCCAGATCTGGGCCAGAACCAAGCCATAGCAATGCCACATGTGCCACATATTTGCCAAAAGTCGCCTGTATTTGTTTTGTAATATTTGGGCCATATTCACCATTTACCACACGGGCCACTTCAGGGTCACATCCAGATTACATGTTGCCGAGAGCACCGCATCTTTGCCAAAAAAGGCCCACATTTGATTTGCCATATTTGGGCCATATTTGCTATTATACATGTGGGCCACTTCAGGCTCACATCCATTTTGTCAGGGCCAGAAGGCCATCAGTGCCGCAACATTGCCTGAAGTGGCCCACATGCAGGTACTATCTAGGAAGGAGTAAAGGTGGTGAAGGTGGATGAGTTTAAATACTTTGGGTCAACTGTTCAAAGTAACGGGGCGTGCGAAAGAGGTGAAGAGGAGAGTGCAGGCAGGGTGGAGTGGGTGGAGAAGAGTGTCAGGGGTGATTTGCGACAGAAGAGTGCAAGGGAAGTTTTACAAGATGGTTGTGAGGCCAACTATGTTGTATGGTTTGGAGACAGTGGCACTGATGAAAAGACAGGAGGTGGAGCTAGAGGTGGCAGAGTTAAAGATGCTTAGATTTTCACTGGGAGTGATGAAGATGGACAGGATTAGGGACAAGTATATTAGAGGGGCAACTCAGGTTCGACGGTTTGGAGACAAAGCAAGAGAGGTGAGATTGAGATGGTTTGGACATGAGCGGAGGAGAGATGCTGGGTATATTGGGAGAAGGATGCTGAAGATGAAGCTGCCAGGCAAGAGGAAAAGAGGAAAGACAAAGAGGAGGTATATTGATGATCTGCTGTGGCAACCCCTAACGTTAGCAGCTAAATGCAGAAGAAGAAGAGGAAGAAGAAGAAGAAGAAGAAGAAGAAGTGTCCACCAACAGCACACTCAAAAAGTTAGCAGATTTAGTATGCAAGTTGGAATTCTCAAGTATTCTTTATTTTGTGAGTTTTCCAGTGTGAACACACTACATACTCTAAACACTTCTAGAATTAGTATGTTGTATGCCTCTGGAACACAGGGGGTTGGTTTTGATCACCTCCTGTCTAACAGATGAAGAGGGCCAACATACATCGCGATGTTTGCTGCGACCCATCACTGTTGGTTGCAGTTTTGGATGTGGCTGCTAACCCAACATCTGTAGCCATGCAAAGCCTGTAGGCAGGGCTGGGTCAGGCAATTTGCATTTTAAAAACAGGTTACACCTTCGAACTACTCAAAAATTCGCAACAGTTCAGTGATAAGCTCCCCAGGCTTTAAATAGCCTGCTTCTCTGTATATAGTATCTATATACAGCCTGGAATTCTGACAGTACAGAAATGATTCAGTACTGTTTTCTGGCAATGTGTGAAAATGGATTGTGTTGTCCTTGGCTATAACCCTGTAAAACTAATTTTTACATCCAGGAGCAATACAACAGTGGCCCCCTTTTTGTCTTTGTCTTCTTCTGTCCTGTGGCTCCTCAGTCTCCAACTTTATCTTTTACCATTGTATTTGTTGAACTCAGCCAAGCCAACAAACCCCGTGATGTCACAAGTTATAGTACTGCAAGATGGTGGCGCCCTTACCACGAAAGATATAACGAGGCTTCTTTTCTTTTGTTTTATATTTTTACATTTGTCATGTTTGTTACATAATTGTTGATTAGAGTGGAAATACATTTAGTAAATCATGCTAACTTGATTGACTGCTTCATGTCCACTTTAAGTGGCAATCAGGATTTATAAGGTAAACTGTAAGGGAACAAACGGTCATCCCCCTACTATTTTACTTATTATTTGCTTTTTTATTTTGAAGTTACATCTAAACATTGCATTTTCCACTTTATAATCAGCTTCACTGATGCCAACAATGAGACAAAATAATCAATAAGCAAACTAAACAGACAGTTTTTTTCCCTATGTGTTAAAGAGATCTTTAAAGTTTGGGACACAAGAATAGCAGTGATATACAATAAATGGGTTGAATTCAGCGAGTCCTCTGGATGTAATTTTTGTATTGCTGTCCGTCATTAGTCATACGGTAGATATGATAGTACTGTCACCGGTGAAAAAGATGGCCATGATGTATCTTAACCAACAAATTATGTTTCCAGCTGATCAATACCCAGATTTGACAAGTTAATTTGGCCGATTTAGTGTAAAGTAATGAACCGTCACAAACGTTAAAAAAGATGTGAGTGATATTTGACACAGTGTCATAATGAATGTGACAACTGACTCATTCCACTCTAACTTTTTCATTAATTATTCAACTTTGATTAATTATTGCATTCAGCATTTTGAAAATCAAATGTTTTCATTGTGACCCAATCACTGCAGTTTTCCACAAATCCAGTCAAACTACAAGCAAACTGTTCAACAGAAAAGTTTAAAAGTTTAAAAACAAACACTGCCTTTGCAATAATGGTATATGATATACTAAAAAAATTTTTTTTAAAAAACACCTGAAGGAATTAGATACGTAGTTGTAAGATGGTTAACTCACAGGTAGCTGTTTCTCCAGACAGTTGTAGAAGTTCTTGGTTTGGTTAGGCTTGAGCTTCTTGAGGGGGATGCGTGTTTCCCCAATGAACTCATTGTGGCGGAACTTGTCCTCGTCACACACTGAAATCCTGAAAAGGAGAGTGAGGCAAGGAGAGGAAGGAGGCAAAGTCCTGAACATCAGATAATTGCTTTTTTGTGCATTGATGAGCAGTCTCAAGAAGCATCCAGCCATATAATCATCAAAGGTTGCAAAGATAGCACAAAATGAAAAGATGTGAGGGAAAACACTTGGAAACTGAAAGTTAATAGCGATGGCTTGGATGAGAACGCTTTGGTTGACTTAATGATAACAAAATCCTTTCGAAAACCGTCTTAAATTAAAACCCTGTTCCAAATGTAATACACCTTTTAGCCGTTCTGAATCATTCTAGCAGTTCAGCTTGAATTCGGTTTGGCCTATGCCATGATGCAGAATACAGTCAGACTGTTTACTGGCATCATGTGTCCATTCTCTTGCTGTTTCCATGTGTTCATTGTCTTGCTAAAACACATCACATTAATCCTCTTATGTCGTTGCATCGAAACCCAGAAAATGAATCAAGGTAGATCCTTTGCACTTCATTAGGTGTTTTCTTACAAAAGATAATGAATAACTGAGTGAGTAACTATTTATTCAAAACCAGTGTGTGCCATGGTACTTCAGCTTCACATTTCTCTTTCCATTCTCTGTGATATTTATACTCTTTTCCAGCATTTGATTAAATTTGTAATGAAAGTCTATTACTGGTGTGTGACAACACAGCCATTGTAGGCCCATGCCTCCCATAAAAGTGTGTTTTAACAAAGGAAGAATAGACCATATGTAATCCCTGAATAGACGAACATCATTTTATTCAAACTGATGAGAACATAAAGCCTATGTTGTGGAATATTGTTTGTTTATATTACTGTTCTCAGTATGTAATTGACATTTATCTGAACAGATATATACAGCCTTTGTACACTTAAAGGCATCAGTGATGTATATTAGTGTTGCAGCTCACAAGGGACACAAATTTAATCAGCAACAGCCTCAAAAGATACCATACTAATTAATTACATAGAGAGGTGGTACTGGATTCAAATTTCAATTTACAAAGGGAAATGAGTTTGCTGTCTGGGATTTTGAGTCCTAACTCATCTTGTTTCTTGAAATTGGTTCACCAAAGTAAGGTTCCATTATGACTAAAATCAGATTGTTTTTTTGTTGTTTTTTTGCTGGTGCAGTGACAATCATATCCTGTATGAATTCACTAATATTATAGATATTCAAATTGATTCTGCAATCACACTCTTCCTCTTTTGGCTGCTCCTGTTAGGGGTCGCCACAGCGGATCAACTGTTTCCATCTCTTCCTGTCCTCTGCATCTTCCTCCATCACGCCAGCCACCTGCAAATCCTCCCTGACTATATCCATAAACTTCCTCTTTGGCCTTCCTCTTTTCCTCTTGCCTGGCAGCTCCATCTTCAGCATCCTTCTCCCAATATACCCGACATCTCTCCTCCACACATATCCAAACCATCTCAATCACGCCTCTCTTGCTTTGTCTCCAAACCGTACAACCTGAGCTGTCCCGTTAATACCGTTCCTAATCCTGTCACTTCATCACGCCTAATGGAAATCTGAGCATCTTCAAGCCACCTCTAGCTCCGCCTCCTTTCTTTTTGTCAGTGCTACCATCTCCAACCATACAACACAGCTGGTCTCACTACCATCTTGTAAACCTTCCCTTTAACTCTTGTTGGTACCCTTCTGTTGCAAATCACTCCTGACCCTCTTCTCCACCCACTCCACCCTGCCTGCACTCTTCTTCACCTCTCACCTGCACTCCCCGTTACTTTGGACAGTTGACCCTAAGTATTTAAATTCATACGCCTTCTTCACCTCTACTCCTGCATCCTCACCATTTCACTTTCTTCTCTCTTGTTCACACATATGTATTCCATCTTGCTTCTACTGGCTTTAATTCCTCTTCTCTCCAGTGCATACCTCCACCTCTCCAGGCTCTCCTCAACCTGCACCCCACTCTCGCTACAGATCACAATGTTATCTGCAAACATCATAGTCCACAGAGACTCCTGCCTGATCTCATCCATCAACCTGTCCATCACCAATGCAAACAAGAAAGGGCTCAGAGCCGATCCTTCATGTAATCCCACCTCCACCTTGAAACCATCTGTCATTCTTACCATACACCTCACTGCTGTCACACTGCCCTCATACATATCCTGCGCCACTCTTTCATACTTCTCTGCCACTCCCGACTTCTTCATAAAATACCACACCCCCTCTCTCGGCACCATATCATATGCTTTCTCTAAATCCACAGACACAATGTAACTCCTTCTGACCTTCTTTTCTTTTATGATAACTTTGTTTATAATCTTTTAACCAAACTATTAGCATACCTACCTTTAAGACACAATAACGAGATAGCATTACTAATTCAATTTCTCTGACATATTCAAATGCTAGTTGTATGAGAAGCATGCCGGAACCTGTTCAAGTTTTGACAAATGAATGGTTACTATTCCTGCCCTTATCATATATGTATTTATTTTTGCTGCCTCTCAAGCTGGGAGGAAGTAATTATGTCCACACACTGCTAGCTCAATGAGCGCAACTATTGGGCTCTCGCCAGTGACAAAGCTAGACTCCTTGTCAACTGTAGGCGAGTAGGGTTAGGGTGATGTAATCTGAATTGAATTGTATTATGTTGTAAATATTTCACTCAAACACACACTTAAAATAAATGCCTGTTGATGGGCTATTGATTTATTTTAGTGAAACTTGAGAAAAGTCCACCAAATGACACAAATGTTTCTCCTATGCAACATGAATTGTATAAATTGGACCAAAATTATCTGTACTTTGTCAAATCCAGAGCCAGATTCTTGGGTGCTGTTTTCAATTAGCATGTCAACTTCCCAAATAAGGTGCATACTAAACTTGCGGTGCATACAGAAGGTCTAAATTCTGCACTTATGAGAAGTTCAGATCAACTTATACAGGCCCTGTCCCCCTACTTCTGTCAGTTCCTGTTGATGCACTTGTATTTCAGGTTTGTTTGTTTTTGCTGGTCTTGTCTCAGAGTGCACTTAAGCAGCTAATTTTGCAATGGCTAATCATAATTACTAATGCTACACAGCGCAGACTTTTCCTTATAATTGCTGTTTGTTTACATGCTTTTTAACTGTGCTGTTTACTCTTAGCTCTGTAGGGATTCACCGAACTAAAGCAACTGCATAATTTTGCTGCTTATATGATATACTCTAGTTGCCTTGTGTTCTGCTAGCTTACAATGATATGGTAGGAATTAGAGACATTTTCACAACCCTGTCGCTGTTAAGAGTTTTTTTTCTCCACCAATCCAACTACCCTTGATCAAACAAACTGTTCCAGTTGTACACAAACGCAGACAGGGAGCAGTCTGTTTAGTCAAGTGCTGTCACATTTCAGATTCCAAGGGGTAAGATCCAGTGATTAAGACCCCTTAAACTACCTGTTCCTGAGGCAGTTAAAAAGGGCAGCATTAAATACATCATAACAAGTATATTATTTATCCTAGAACAAATCGTCTTTTTCATGGTTAAATAATTTATTTTCCCAGCACAGAGAAAAGCTCAGAAGGAAAAGAAACATTTTCCATTCTGCCATAAAGTGAAATCATTCGCATAATGTCACTCCAAGTTCACACTACACTGTGCACATCACTGTCTAAGTTCCAGTGATGAATAAGAGGCACCTAGACCCATCCAAACAGAATCCAAAAAAGTTGCTTGATGAATATGAAGAGCAGAGTCATATTCTTAAAATGGCAACAGCAGATATCCTTATTATAATTATTAATTTTTCTATTTTTATGTTGTTATTGTTATATAGACAGTTTCTAAATACATAACATTTCCTGTAAGAAAAATGAGTAATGTTGTATATTAATTCTCATAACAACAAAATCATGATGAGCTATAAGAGGATTGGACATGCACTGCTAACGCCTTTAAGGACTGCTTATCAAAGGAATGATATCAGTGGATTATCCAATATCAATTCTGTTTGAACACCCAACGACTGCACAAAAGTGAACCATGACTGATGAGCTCCTTTTGATCGGGTAGGCTTATGGCCTAAAACAGTAGGCACTAACTCGAAGAATTTTTCCTACCTCTGTCAGAGCCAGGTACTTCTTCTTTTTTTTTCAAAAAACTTAATAAGAAAAAAAGAAAAAAAAGAAACTGTTCCCTTGATAAAAAATGGCAGCAGGCAATAATTTTACGAAGTAAGAATGAACTTTTCTAAATTTATAAACGCACTTTCAAGCAAAAATATGCGGTAAGAACACACGTAGAATAAACATAGAATAAACAAATGGTTGTCACACTTATTCACAGCTGGGTTGTGATCCAACATGGCAATGGCGAGAAAGTCGCGTGACCGATGGGGATAATGAATTTCAGGTTTCTGCTCAATATTCTATCACTGTTCCTTTCACACTACAGGATTTCAAGTCGAATTCAGGGAGACTTGGAACCAGCTGGTAACATTAAGATTATATCTGTAAGCCCCTCACACTACAGGATCATTTGGGCAGAAAATTGGTTCAGACCAGCCTCGAATCGGGAACACCCCTGCGATTGTCGGGAGGGGCTAATGGGACCCAAAATCTGTCCAATTATTCTCTAGTGTAGGGCCAGCATAAGCTGCAATGTTTTGTCAGGAACATGCACACAAATAGTCTGCCTTTTCCATGATCTACCTCAACATACTAACACAAGATAAAGTCCCCTTTATAACTGGTCAACCAAGATGAGTATACATGGGCTACATAAGCTATACTTAAGCTTTTTCTACCACTTAACACTCACATATTTTCGTAATGTGTGTGTGTGGTGTTAGTGTGTGTGTGTGTTAGTGTAGATAGCGAGACCGAAAACTAAAGCACTTATGATCCTAATTCTTTTTGGAGGTGGTAGGTATTGTTCCAGAGAGTAAGGGAAAAATCCCAGAAAATTAACATTATGCATAATTATGCATAAATATGCAAAATAGGAATTTATCTAAAAATGGCTAAAAACCACTTTTCTCGGCATTTCAGATGATTCTGAGCATCTTTGATTTTTTCACCTATATAAAACATTTTTTCTGGGACAAATGTTTTGGCATTATGCAAAATAAATGCATTTTTGGAAAAATTCACTTATGATCCTAATTTTTTTCGGAGGTGGTAGGTATTGTTCCAGAGAGGACCAGAAAAATAGCAGAAAATTAAAATATAATTATAACAATTATGCATAATTATGCAAAATATGCATTTTCTAAAAATGGCTAAAAAACACTTTTCTCGGCATTTCAGGTGATTCTGAGCATTTGGGGGGAGGGAGTTGGAGTGGGGGGGTAAACCACTTTTCTCGGCATTTCAGATGATTCTGAGAATTTGGGGGGAGGGAGTTGGAGTGGGGGGGGGTTTAGGGGCAGGGGGAAGGCGGTTAGCTGGCAGGATGAAGAGGAGGGAGATTTAGACGGGTGGATAACCAAACCGCTACATTGTAGTGGGGTTCTTCTAGTCACAATTATAAAGAAGTAACTTGCACTGTTTCATCACATTATACAGATAGGGGTCTATAGGGTTTAATGTTACAAGTAGGCTATTGAACCATAGGATCAGAGAAAAAGCAGCATTTCTACTGCATGACATTTTCAAGTTTTATATTGAATCAGTTGTTTTCTTTGTTTTCCAAGTATTAACATGACTCCAAGGTGAGGAGACAGTATTCCAAGCAAATTATGAATGTCCCAACAAGTCCTCCAACCCATACAACCACATAGGTTGTTTGTCCTCTAATGCAGTGGTTCTCAACCTTTTGGGGTCCTGGACCCCCTGCGTATTTTTGATCTACCCTGAGGACCCCTCCACCTGATCTTGGGGGAGGGGGGTTGCAATTTGATAGAAACAGTAGAAACTGCATTTTAAATTGCATTATAGAATTTATTCACTCTTTGGGGCAAAAATAAGAGCTTTCAGTTGTAACTTAGATATAGTTAACAAAACAGAATTCTTATGCAGTAACTTTCAGATATATGTAACAAAACAGAATATGTATTCAGTAACTTTCAGATATATGTAACAACAGAATTTTTATGCAGTAACTTTTAACAATGCAAACGGGAGCGAGATCTCTTATTAAAATACAATAAATTAAACTTGTGAAACAGATGTAATTAGAGAAAAAAGTCCTGTTACCCTTTATAGTTTAGGTAGATAAAGGTCTCAGTCACATTTGAGTAAAATAATCCTGTTTCTATAAATGTCATAGGATCTTTTTTTAAAGATATTTTATTTTCACGGACCCCTTACAATTACACCACGGACCACTAGGGGTCCGCGGACCCCCGGTTGAGAAACACTGCTCTAATGCGACCCACTGGAGCGTTTCTTAAATTAGCGCCCCTACCGGCGGCAGGAGATATTAGATTAGATTAGATTAGATTAGATTGTTTTATTAACCACACGACCAAGGCCAGTGGAATTGGTTTTTGGTACACAAACTCTGCAGCACAATACATACATGGACAACAACAGATACTCCGCATATTGTCATGAGCAATACAGTTACACAGTAACAGAAATAAACATATCATGCATAACAATTAGGTGTGCCACAGATACTTTTCGCCTCCATGCACTGTGGGTTTTGAAAACAATTTGAGAACAACAGAACATGTAGTCGGTGCATTTTTGTGTTGTTTCACCGCCTAGTATAGTTCTAAGTTTGCTATTGGCAGTATGTTTACCTGTGAATGATGTTATAAGAGCTAACTTAACATTAGCCAAAAGTTACAAAGTCAGCTAGCTTTGACACTGTAACCGTTATGTGACATTAAACTTTGCTTATATTAATATTTGTTCTCACGATAGCTTATAGAAGGAGATCGCTTACTGCTACAGGGAACGTAACGTATTATAATTATGGAGGACTGTGAGGAAGTAGTTTAAAACATAACTATAGGTCATAATAAGCTGTTTGTACAAACGACCTATGGGGTCGTTTTTTGGTGGAGGACAATCTCGAATGTCCTCCTAACCAAACAGATGTGATAATTTGAGAATTTCAAAAGCACAGAGTTTTCCACCTGTAACCTCACTGAGGGGTATCACCTTTGTATTAGATTGGGCCCTGCTTGCAAAGCCACATGTATCAATTTTTGCGAGAACTTCACTAAAAAAGTTACACATGTCAAAATGCTATCTCTCATTAGAAATGGATCAGGAACACTTCTTCACAAGACAGAAAAAAAGCATATTTCTCTCCCTTTATACGTTTTCTTCTGCTTCCTGAAATGTCCATTGTGCAGTTTTTAAGTGGCAATTAAGAAAAAGAAGGGAGGCATCTGCGATTAATGTCAAGGGGAAGAGATGGGAGGTTCATGTACCTGAGAGTTTTACGGACCATATCTTCATCAGTGATGCCGTAGTACGTCAGTGTCTCGCTCCATACAGGGTTGAGTGTGTTGCGCAAGGTCTTGGTTCGAAGTTTATTGGCCTGAGAGACAGACGAGGAATGGGAAAGTTAGTTATTGAGTAGACCTGCTCATAATGATTGACTTAGTGCTGCCTGTCTCTTAAGAGCTGAAGGGAATTCATCCTTCGGGTGTCAGGTGTCGGTTTTAAGTGAAATGCTGGCAGTATTATGTAAACATCCTTGAAAATGAACAAAGCTTCTCCACAGCAGTGAAAGGTTGACAATGTATTTATGTTTTGGATATTCGCATAAAAATGTATACCCTCTGTTGATCATAAAGTACCTTCAGGAGAAGAATTTAAATAGCAAGTTGTGTTTATATGAAACACCAGACGTGATCAAAACATAGCAGGAGATTAAAGGAAAAATCATGAAGTGAGGTTTCTTCTTTAGTTGTTTGTAAAGTCACAAAAAAATTAATGAACTGGCCATGGCAATACACAACACCTTCTTTGGGTTCTGCCTTGTATCTCTGTTGGCTTTGCGATGGTAATCTGGTACATGGACTGGCATCATGATTTGTTAGATCAGTCATCCAGCTTAAAAAAGCTATTAATTAACATCAAGTCAATGAGAGGCTTGATTACATGATTAGAAGGAAATGCAGCAGTTAATATCAAAGCCTGCTGCAAAACTAAGTGCCTTAAAAATTTTCCCTTGCCATTGGTTTGTCAGTGACGCATCTAGCATCAATTACAATCCGGCAAAGTGATTAAAATGTTTAATGGGTAGCATGGTTTCATGAGTAGAACATCGTGTGGAAGAATCCTCAGAGGACCATGCTTAACAGAATGAGAAGATGGTACTGTGTTTCAAGTCACAGGTTAATAACATCTTATTTATTTGACTTTAATCAATTAGCTGGTGTGATTATTTGCTCGGTTGATGATAGTGTTCCAGATAATGAAGCGCTCAATGTTTGTTTTTTTACTCAAACAGTGGCTGAGTCATACAGGAAGAAGGAAGGATACTTTCGTGTGTGCGTGCGCGCACACACACACACACACACACACACACACACACACACACACACACACACCTATTTATGTATGAACATGCATGTAAATGCATACAAAACCTTGCACATGTACAATACATGTACAAAGATTATACAAGTATTTGAGAAGAGGAGAAAATTGATATTGCATGCCAATGTGGGCCCCTGACAGGTTAGGACTGCTATAGCTGATATTAGCAGTACTAATATTGTATCTTAGCAAATTTTACAAGACAAATAATGTCTGCTAACTGCCCCAACTGTCAAAGGTAACAAAAGTAATAACAACATAAAGTAGAGTTCCCACTCTTTAGATGTTTCCTAAATGATAGATGCTTTAGATGTTTCCTGGTGGAGGGGTTTGTGTGTCCCAGTGATCCAGGGAGCTGTGTTGTCGGGGACAATAGCCCCTGGTAGGGTTTCCCAAGACAAATTGGTCCCAGGTCCCAGGTCCCAGGAGCCAGACTAAGAGTGATCCCCAAGAAACCCAATGAAATTACACCAGCAGAGTTACAGCACCTCGCCCGGAAAAGGGAAACTGGGGCCCCCTCCTGGAGGCAGACCTGGGAAGGGAGCTCGCTGGGGAGTGTATGGTGGCCGGGCCCTGGCCCATGGGGCCCAGTCGTGCCCAGCCCAAAAAAACAACATGGACCCACCAACCCACGGACCCACCACACGCAGGGATGAGCATTGGGTTAGGGTGCAATGCAGGCCCGGCAGCATGCAAAGGCGGGGACCAGGGCATGCCAACTTCCGGCATTGCAGATTGGTCCTCGGGACGTTGAATGTCACCTCTCTGGGAGGGAAGGAGCCTGAGCTGGTGCAGGAGGTGGAGTAGTACCAACTAGATATAGTTGGGCTCACCTCCATACATAGCATGGGCTCTGGTACCAAATTCCTGGAGAGAGGTTGGACTCATTACTATTCCGAAGTTGGCCAAGGTGACAGGTGCCAGGCGGGTGAGGGGATACTCACAAGTCCCCGGTTGAGCGCTCCGTGTTGGAGTTCTCCCCGGGGAATGAGAGGGTCGCCTCTATACGACTGTGAGTCACTGGGGGGAAGGCTCTGGTTGTTGTGTGTGCTTATGCACCGAATAGCAGTTTAGAGTATCCGGCCTTCTTGGAGTCTGGGGGTGGTGTTCTGGATGGGGCTCCGCCTCAGGACTCTATAGTTCTGCTGGGGGACTTCAAGCACTCATGTGGGCAATGATAGAGAAACCTGGAGGGGCATGATTGGGAGGAATGGCCTGCCCGATTTGAACCCGAGCAGTGCCTTGTTATTGAACTTCTGTGGGAGTCATGGATTGGCCATAACAAACACCATGTTCGAACATAACGTAGTTCATAAGTGTACTTGGTACCAGAACACCTTAGGCCGAAGATCAATGATAGACTTTGTGGACATATCATCAGATCTGTGGCCGTATGTTTTGGACACTCGGGTGAAGAGAGGAGCAGAGCTGTCAACTGATCACCACCTGGTGGTGAGTTGGATTAGATGGCGAGGAAGGCTGCTGGACAGACCTGGCAAACCCAAACGTGTAGTGAGGGTGAACTGGGAATGTCTGGCAGAGGCCCCTGTCCATGACATCTTCAACTCCCACCTCCGGAAGAATTTCTTATGCATCCCGAGGGAGCTGGGGACATGGGAGTCCAAGTAGGCCATGTTCAAAGCCTCTATTGCAGATATGGCTGGCATGAGCTGTGGTCATAAAGTCATCGGTGCCTGTCTAGGCGGCAAACTAAGGACCTGCTGGTGGACACCGGCGGTGAGGGAAGCCGTCAGGCTGAAGAAGGAGGCCTTTCGGGCTTGGTTGGCCCAGAGGTCTCCTGAAGCAGCCGACAGGTACCGGGAGGCCAGAGGGGCTGTGGCTTCGGCAGTTGCGGAGGCAAAAACTCGGGTGTGGGAGGAGTTCGGCAAGGCTATGGAGGAGGACTTTCAGTTGGCCTCAAGGAAGCTCTGGAAACCATCCAGTGACTCAGGAACGGGAAGCAGGGCTTGACTCAGGCTTTGTTCAGCTGGGGTGGGCAACTGTTGACCCAGACTGGCGATGTTGTCAAGTGGTGGAAAGAACACTTTGAGGAGCTCCTGAACCCGGTTAACACATCCTCAGTGGAGGAGGAAGAGTCTGAAGACTCAGGGGAAGGCCCACCCATATCCCTGGCAGAGGTCTTTGAGGTAGTTAAGAAGCTCCTTGGTGGCAAGGCACCGGGTGTGGATGAGATTCGCCCTGAGATGCTGAAGGCTCTGGAAATTGTTGGGCTGTCTTGTTTGACATGCCTCTTCAGTGTCGCATGGAGGCCGGGGACAGTACCTGTGCAGTGGCAGACTGGGGTGGTGGTGCCCATATTTAAAAAGGGGGACCGGAGGGTGTGCTCCAATTATTGGGGCATCCCATTGCTCAGCCTCCCTGGGAAAGTCTACTCTAGGGTGATGGAAAGGAGGCTCCAACCGATTTTCGAACCTCGGATCCAGGAGGAACAATGCGGATTCCATCCTGGCCGTGGAACAATGGACCAACTCTTTGTGGAAGTGCTGAGGGGGGCATGGGAGTTTGACCAGCCAGTCTACATGTGTTTTGTGGACTTGGAGAAGGCTTACGACCGTGTACCCCAGGGCACTCTGTGGGGGATACTGTGGGAGTATGGGGTACTGGGGCAGTTGCTACAAGCCATCCGGTCCTTGTATAACCAAAGTGAGAGCTGTGTCCGCATTCTCGGTGCAAAGTCAAACACATTTTCGGTGGGTGTCAGACTCCGCCAAGGTTGTCCCTTGTCTCCGAAATCTGTTTGTGACATTCATGGACAGGATCTCAAGGCGCAGCCAAGGTGAGGAGTGTGTCTATTTTGGGAACCTCAGAATTGCATCTCTGCTCTTCGCAGATGATGTGGTTTTGTTGGCTTCATCAGAACGTGACCTCCAGTGCGCACTGGGGCGGTTTGCAGTTGAGTGTGAAATGGCTGGGATGAGAGTCAGCACCTCCAAGTCTGAGGCCATGGTTCTCTACCGGAAAATGGTAGATTGATCCTTCCGGGTTGGGGATGAGTTATTGCCTCAAGTGAAAAAGTTCAAGTATCACGGGGTCTTGTTCACAAGTGAGGGTAGGATGGATCAGGAGATTGACAGGTGGATTGGTGCAGCATCAGCAGTAATGCAGATGTTGTACTGGACCGTTGTGGTGAAGAGGGAGCTGAGCTGGAAGGCAAAGCTCTCAATTTACCAGTCAATCTTCATTCCAACCTTCATCTATGGTCATGAGCTTTGGGTAGTGACCGAAAGGGTGAGATCGTGGATACAAGCGGCTGAAATGAGTTTCCTCCATGGGGTGTCTGGGCTCAGCCTTTGAGATAGGGTGAGGAGCTCGGACATCGATAGGGAGCTCGGAGTAGTCGCTGCTCCTTCACGTCGAAAGGAGCCAGTTGATGTGGTTTGGGCATCTGATTAGGATACCTCCTGGGCGCCTTCCTTTGGAGGTTTTCCGGGCATGGCCAACTGGGAGGAGACCCAGAACTCGCTGGAGGGACTGCATGTGCAGTCTAGCCTGGGAATGCCTTGGGATCCCCCAGGAGGGCGTTGCTGGGGAGAGGGCAGTCTGGAGTGCCCTACTTAGCTTGCTGCCACCGCGACCCGACCCCGAAGAAGCGGCTGAAGATGAATGAATTAATAGATGTTTCCTACTGATGCGTGAAACCTTGTTTTTGTTTTGTATAATAGGTTATTTTCAGGATAGAAAGAAGAAAAGATCAGACTAATTAGACCATGGTGTCATAACAGTTACAGTAAAGTGCCCGTATAGATATCATGAACAAGTTTTTAATATGAAGGTACCACAAGAAGAATTCATGAAAAGACATGTTGCAGTCCTTAGCACAGAGAAGAAAAAGGCTTAACTTGTAGAAATTACATATCAATAAAGAGTACATATTATCTCTCTTCTACATGGTCATTAATACCTTGATTGCACTGTAGGATCAATGCATTAACCTTTACTTGTTTATCCACATCTGCTTATATCCAGTGACTTGCAAGAGTCAGCAATTAGCAGACAAAATCAAGATTAGGGTTGGGCATCAACAACCGGTTCTAATTCCAACATCCTGATTCCAAAGGAATCGTTAAGAAAGTCGATTTCGATTCTGCCTATCCGTTCCTAAATAAATTTCACTCGCGCTAGTTAGTTTCAGTTTCCGTGGCGGCGGCACGCAGCTTCCGTAGTTTCCGCCTCCGCAAGTTAAATGTGCGCCATCACGGACCAGAGGACGCGGCGGTCGAAAGTGTGGCTTCATTTTGCCTTGAAAAATGGAGGGCTGGCACAGTGCAACGCCTGTGGCAAAATTGTTTCGTGCAAGGGAGGATGCACGACAAATACGGCCAAACACCTTGGCCTACACGGTATACAAATTAACCAGTGTACCGTGTCTGACACGTTGCGCCGTTCTCCATCTCCTGCCTGCGTCCTCCTCAGCCAACCCCGAGCAAACAGCAAGCAGCACCTCGTCGCAACTGGGTAAGTGAAAATTAATAACGTTTGTCTTATTCGCAACAGCGAGACAGCAAACAACGTAGTATACATGAGCTAATTTCTATAAACTTCATGCAAATACTGAAATGTGACATTTTGTCGGCCAGTCAGCAATAAAACGATGGGGATCCTCGTTGCCAATTTGTGGTATCGTAGTAGATGTCAATAACGACAGCAGGTAATGTTTATAAAAGGTTTCCTGAGATCGCTAAGCATTCGATGTTGCGTTACATGCGTAGCCACCATTTTATATTCTCTTCTTCTTACTGTATTAACGTAGAACACACATTTCTTTACCCAGCAGTGCCTCCTAGCGGCGTTAAAAGATAGACATTACAGGACACAACACTGAACGCTCGCGTGTATAGCCTGAGAAGGCAGATGTGCTAATTTTTCTAAACAATAACTGTTTCTAATTAAGGGGTTTAATACCTGGTAGTCCGGACCAGGGGGTGACTGTGTCTTTATTTCTTCATGTATGAAAACAGTTGTTGTTAATGTAAATATAAGTATGAGACATTAACATGAATGATCCGTTCTTAAAACAATGGCTTGTATAAAGTTTTTTTTAAATAAAATTTTCTTTTGTGAAATAAGCATGTGACCTGTTTTGACCCCGCCTCTCAAAGAACCGGAATCGAGAATCGCTAAGAACCGGAATCGGAATCATTAAAATCCAAATGATCCTCAACCCTATTCGAGAGTCACCAGTAGACATCATAGAGGAGTAAATATTAATCATATTGTAGTCACAAGTTACATCAAGTTGCAAAGTAGATGGACAATGCCATATATCACTATCATCGTTGGGGTCACTCGGGGTCGAGTATGACTGTCCTTACTCTGGGTCCCTCTGGGTCCTCAGGTGGATGTAGAGGCCAATCCTGGAGCTGCGTAATGGGAGGATGCCTGCGTGCAATAGCTTTTTACGTGAAGTGGCTGATGCACCCGCAGCCACCACACGGTACTTGGCAGGGGGGGTGGCCAGAGTCCAATGGCATGGGAGAACCAAGAATATTGGGGACCACCCTCTGTTGCAACCATCATTCTCCTTCACTGCGGTTGTGACCTGGAGACATCTTTCGCCAGTTCTGCCGTTGAGGTCTTTGTTGGATCGTGCTTCATCTGGAACCTCCAGTTTCGGTGACCCTACCAGGAGCCAAGCTCTGGACGGCATAGATCTTGGGATCATTAGTACATGCAAGCTTCTCCACCACAGCAAGGTGACGATCCAGGAGAAGATATCACTATCACAGTCACCTCACTACCATGAGTGAATATCATATCAAGTACAGGCGGTACAAGGGCACAATAATGATAACAATAATATACCCTGGTAATACTGGTGTCTAAGTAAGTAAGGGGATGACAGCAATAGCAGACACCAGTAATAAAAATAAGTGATTCATCTACTACTACTACTTTCGGCTGCTCCCGTTAGGGGTCACCACATTTCCGTTTCCATTTCTTCCTGTCTTCCTCTGTCACACCAATCACCTGCATGTCTTCCCTCACCACATCCATAAACCTCCTCTTTGGCCTTCCTCTTTTCCTGTTCCCTGGCAGCTCCATATTCAGTATTCTTCTCCCAATATACCCAGCATCTCTCCTCCACACATGTCCAAGCCATCTCAATCTTGCCTCTCTTGCTTTGTGTCCAAACCGTCCAACCTGAGCGGTCCCTCTAATATAATCGTTCCTAATCCTGTCCTTCTTCGTTACTCCCAGTGAAAATCTTAGCATCTTCAACTCTGCCACCTCCAGCTCCACCTCCTGTCTTTTCGTCAGTGCCACTGTCTCCAAACCATATAACATAGCTGGTCTCACAACCATCTTGTGAACCTTCCCTTTAACTCTTGCTGGTACCCTTCTGTCGCAAATCACTCCTGACACTCTTCTCCACCCACTCCACCCTGCCTGCACTCTCTTCCTCACCTCTCTTCTGCACTCCCCGTTACTTTGGACAGTTGACCCCAAGTATTTAAACTCAAATGCCTTTGTCAACTCCACTCCTTGCATCCTGACCATTCCACTGTCCTCCCTTTCATTCACGCATAGGTATTCCATCTTGCTCCTACTGACTTTCATTCCTCTTCTCTCCAGTGCATACCTCCACCTCTCCAGGCTCTCCTCAACCTGCACCCTACTCTCATTACAGATCACAATGTCATCCGAGAACATCATCGTCCATGGAGACTCCTGCCTGATCTTGTCCGTCAACCTGTCCATCACCATTGCAAACAAGAAAGGGCTCAGAGCCTATCCTTGATGTAATCCCACCTCCACCTTGAACCCATCTGTAATTCCAACCACACACCTCACCATTGTCACACTTCCCTCATACATATCCTGCACCACTCCTACATACTTCTCTGCAACTCCTGACTTCCTCATACAATACCACACCTCCTCTCTCGGCACCCTGTCATATGCTTTCTCTAAATCTACGAAGACACAATGCAACTCTTTCTGGCCTTCTCTATACTTCTCAATCAACATTCTCAAAGCAAACATCGCATCTGTGGTACTCTTTCGTGGCATGAAACCATACTGCTGCTCGCTGATCATCACCTCTCCTCTTAACTTAGCTTCTATTACTCTTTCCCAAATCTTCATGCTGTGGCTGATCAACTTTATACCTCTGTAGTTGTTACAGTTCTGCACATCGCCCTTGTTCTTGAAAATCGGTACCAGTATGCTTCTTCTCCACTCCTCAGGCATCCTCTCACTTTCCAAGATTGTGTTACACAATCTAGTTAAAAACTCCACTGCCATCTCTCCTAAACATCTCCATGCCTCCACAGGTAGTATGTCATCAGGACCAACTGCCTTTCCACTTATCCTCTTCATAGCTGCCCTCACTTCCCCCTTGTTAATCCACGGAACTTCCTGATTCACTGTCCCTACATCATCCAACCTTCTCTCTCTCTCTCTCATTTTCTTTATTCATCAGCCCCTCAAAGTACTCCTTCCACCTTCTTAGCACACTCTCCTCGCTTGTCAGCACATTTCCATCTCTATCCTTGATCGCCCTAACTTGCTGCACATCCTTTGCAGCTCGGTCCCTCTGTCTAGCCAATCGGTACAAGTCATTTTCTCCTTCCTTAGTGTCTAACCTGTCATACAACTCACCATACGCCTTTTCCTTTGCCTTTGCCACCTCTCTCTTCACTTTACGCTGCATCTCCTTGTACTCCTGTCTACTTTCTTTATCTCTCTGACTATCCCACTTCTTCTTTGCCAACCTTTTCTTCTGTATACTTTGCTGTACTTCCTCATTCCACCACCAAGTCTCCTTGTCTTCCTTCCTCTGTCCTGATGACACACCAAGTACCTTCCTAGCTGTCTCCCTCACTATTTCTGCAGGGGTTGCCCAGCCATCTGGCAACTCTTCACTACCACCCAGTGCCTGTCTTAACTCCTGCCTGAAGTCCACACAACAGTCTTCCTTCAACTTCCACCATTTGATCTTCGGCTGTGTCTTCACTCGCTTCCTCTACTTGGTCTCCAAAGTCATCCT
Organism: Lampris incognitus; assembly: GCF_029633865.1. Lineage (NCBI taxonomy): Eukaryota > Metazoa > Chordata > Actinopteri > Lampriformes > Lampridae > Lampris > Lampris incognitus. The sequence goes on from NC_079218.1 coordinate 24,264,928, forward strand.
ACAGACCACCATCCGATGCTGCCTAGCTACGTTTTCCCCTGTCACCACCTTGCAGTCTCCAATCCCTTCTACATAGGATATAGTCCACCTGTGTGCACTTTCCTCCACTCTTGTACGTCACCCTGTGTTCCTCCCTCTTCTTGAAATATGTATTCACCACAGCCATTTCCATTCTTTTCGCAAAATCGACCACCATCTGTCCTTCCACATTTCTCTCCTTGACACCATACCTTCCCATCACCTCCTCATCATCTCTGTTCCCTTCACCAACATGTCCACTGAAGTCCGCTCCAATCACCACTCTCTCCTCCTTGGGTACCCTCTCCACCACGTTGTCCAACTCACTCCAGAATTCTTCTTTTTTGTCCATCTCACACCCAACTTGCGGGGCATATGCGCTGATAACATTCAGCAATACACCTTCAATTTCCAGCTTCATACTCATCACTCTGTCTGACACTCTCTTCACCTCCAGCACGCTCTTGACATACTCTTCCTTCAGAATTACCCCTACCCCATTTCTCCTCCCATTCACACCATGGTAGAAGAGTTTTAACCCACCTCCGATACTCCTGGCCTTACTCCCCTTCCACCTGATCTCTTGCACACACAGTATGCCTACCTTTCTTCTTTCCATCATGTCAGCCAGCTCTCTCCCTTTACCAGTCATAGTGCCAACATTCAAAGTTCCAACTCTCACCTCCACACGCCTACCCTTCCTCCTCTCTAGCTGCCTCTGGGCATGCCTTCCCCCTCTCCTTCTCCTTTGCCCAACAGTAATAAGAATAAGTGATTCATATGAGCTGGAAAATGTCACTACTCATTTTAAGAATCACACTTGGAGACAATTTAAGAATTAAGGCAGGAATGGAAGAGGAAAGTCTTTAGGCTTTTTGTGAAGGAAGTGAGTCAGTAGCTCTGATGGAGACCGGGAGTTCATTCCACTATTTTGGGGCTGTTCTCGTGAGCAACACAGAGCTTGGGACGACTAATGAAGCCATAGCAAATAGTGACAATGAGTTATCCTTAGAGTAATAGCTGAGGATAACTTATTGTCACTATTAGGTGGCATGGTGGCCCAGTGGTTAGCGCTGTCCCCTCACAGCAAGAAGGTCCTTGGTTCAAACCCCAGGGTTGTCCAACCTTGGGGGTCATCCCAGGTCATCCTCTGTGTGGAGTTTGCATGTTCCTCCCGTGTCTGCGGTGGGTTTTCTCCGGGTGCTCCGGTTTCCCCCACCATCAGAAAGACATGCACGTTAGGGTTAGTACTCCTGTCTGTGCGTCTGACCGAGGCATGGCAAGACAAACTGGAGTTGGTCCCCGAGCGCTGCACGGCGTCTGCCCACCGCTCCTAGCTACACAGCTAGGGTGGCTTAAATGCAGAGAAGAATTTCCCTTTGGGGATCAATAGAGTATATATATAAAAAAAGAAATGCTATGATTGGTCGAATAGGACTTCAGTAGTAGCTTGATGAACACTTCATACAGTGTATTGTCAATCTGCAATATTTTCACTTTGATTAAATGAACATAAATTAATTGTGAATATAGATTTCTTGTCAGGGCTATGGTGAATTTTGCTCTATTGTTGTTTTTTAAAATTTATTTCTAATTTGTCCCTTTTTCTCCCAATTTAGTGGCCAATCGATCCCCATTTTAGTTCAAACACCCACCCTCGTACTGCATGCATTCGCCAACTGCATCTCTCTGGCCGGCAGTCTCGAAGGAGACGCCTTGCCACTTCCGTGACAAGGCAATTCCAGGCCAAACCACTGCTTTTTCCAACACACACAGAGACGCATTCATGTGATGAACACAAGCCGACTCCGCCCCCCCCACCCAAAGACAGCGTTGCCTATTATTGCTGCTTCATTGAGTCCGGCCATAGTCGGATCTGACTAGACCGGGGCGCGAACCCCGGTCCCCAGTGGGCAACTGCATCGACACAAAGTCGATGCTTAGACCGCTAAACCACCACGGAACGAATTTTGCTCTATTATATCAGTGCAATCAAATTAATCTCATTCCATCTTGCATTGTTTTATCATTGTGAGGTGCAGTATGACATCATTCGAGTGTATACAGGATGATTAGGGTAAAGCAATCTTGGAGACTGTCATAATTTCTAAACATTTCACCTACGTTTTAGCTAATGCCAGGTCACCTCATCACCCTAACCCAAGCTACAATTACTGGGCATTCACACTTGTCCACTTTATCCCAGAAGGACTTGACTTGATACCATAGTATAACAACAATCAGAAAGAGTGCCTTGCACTTGCCAGCGGTTATTCATTAGCTCAATTTTATGAACAGCAATTCATCACAGTACCGAAACAGTCTGCTGGACTCATCACGATGTTGTGCCATCCAGATACGCTCACCAGCTTTCACACTTAAAGAAGTGGACGGCATCGTACTGATATGGATGCATTACATTGTGTTAAAGTAGTATGAAGCTATTATACATTGGGATTTCTAACCACTTTTTCTTCCCTTAAAATCAACCTGACCTTATTTATACAGTTACTATTGCTATGCAAACTGAAAAAGTGCTTATATTATTATCACCTGTGGATGCAAAGTGACAATTAGATAACAGCACTCCCCAATTGTATTCTACAGATTTATTGTCTTGCTTCAGCTTTTTTACTTAAGAGTAGAAATCTGTTTGTTTTTTTTAAAGTTATAATGATGCCTGTACTGCACTTCACTTCTGTAGCAACTGCTTATTAATCACAGCATGTGTAGCAATACTCTCGTTCTGTTCTCTTCACTACTTTTTATGTCCTCATTGTAAATTAAATTGATTTGGAGGCATTACTACTACCCGTTGACAATAAGACATAAGGACAAAATGAGTACATCAGGTTAGCTGTTACTTCATCTTAGCTTAAATTTACTGCCCAGATGTAAATACCACAAGTGACTCTTAAAAAGCTGTGGCCGTTCCAATGGGTGGCACCTGCCACCCCCAAAAAAGGCCTTACCGCCCTATTTGTAGGCAATATTTTTTTAAAAATGGTGTTGAAAGTTCATGATATTTCTCCATAGTTTGTGTAAAGTTCTTTACTCACCATGTTAAAATTCACTTTGCCCCCCCAGAATAAAGAAAAAAAAAAGAAGGTTGCGTCCGCCACCCGACCCGGGAAAATCCACTAATCAATGTCACCGTTATTTCATCTCAGCTCAATCCTTGCGTGCCCGTTGACTTTCCGTAGTCCACTAATGCTACTCCTGCTGGCGCTCAGTGACAGGTGAGGTGTTTTCATTAGTTTATTGTTGCTCTATGTCTTAAATATTTTTACAAGCGTTTGACGGTGTGAAATATGCATGATAGCATTCAATTGCATGTCTCATGCTCAATGCTCGAGAGTTTGTGTTAAATAGAAATTATGAAATCTGCAACAGCAGTGGTTGACTGTTCATAGCCAGCTCATAGCCTAGCTACAGCTCATTGCTTATCTCATAACGGGCGGCATGGTGGTGCAGTGGTTAGCTCTGTCGCCTCATAGCAAGAAGGTCCTGGGTTCAAACCTCGGGGTTGTCCAACCTTGGGGGTCATCCCAGGTCGTCCTCTGTGTGGAGTTGGCATGTTCTCCCCGTGTCTGCGGTGGGTTTTCTCCAGACGCCCCGGTTTCCCCCACCATCAAAAAAGGCATGCATGTTAGGGTTAATACTCTTGTCTGTGCCCTTGATGGAGGCATGGCAAGACGAGCTGGAGTTGGTCCCCGGGTGCTGTACTAGCGGCTGCCACTGCTCTTAGCTACACAGCTAGGATGGGTTAAATGCAGAGAGGAGTTTCTCTACAGGGATCAATAAAGTATCTCAAAATCAAAAAATGAAGAAAAAAAAAAGAGACTTGTACCCAATACAATGTATGGCATGGTTTCAACCTACAAAATTATTTCCAAGGCGCATGCGCAACTGTTGCTGTGGACTATGCGTGGCCAATTGCGGTCACTCACTCACCCATGGACGACCTGAGAGGGGCGTTTAGTAGGACGTGCTCGCAACTATTCATGCACAGCACAGGCGCGCAGTGGGTCTGGATGGTTTTGTTTGTTTTTCATCTTGAATACTGGAGGCCAGAATAGGAGATATTTGAAAAAATTGAAAAGGAAGGAGAAAAGTTATGGCAGTGCCAGCTTTTTCCAAACAAAAAAAGCAAAGCGTACATGATGTTAGAAATATATGCAATTCAATACTTTGTGCGTGTGTGCGTGTGTGTGCACGAGTGCAGGGGGGGGTGAAGGGATGGGAGGATTGATCATTATTGCTGTATTATTGTTCTATGTACTTGCAGTGTATTTCTTTTTTCTTGTGTACATTAGACTTTATATTGAATCTCTATATCTGTGACTTGTGTAGTGTATTTTTACTGTGATGTATAGTTTCCATTTTCAAGTGATGCTGCTGCAGACTGCAAATTCCCCTAGGGGATAATAACAAGCTGTCTGTCTGTCTGTCTGTCTGTCTGTCTGTCTGTCTGTAAAAGGACTCAAAAATGTTTTGGCGAAAAAAACTGTAATTGTGAGTCTTTACTGCAGGTGTGACAAAATATATAAATATTATCTTGGATAATTGTTTAAAGTTCTTTTAGAAATAAATAGGACTAGGTTAAGTGTTCAACACAAAAGTTAATGTTATGCCATCTCATTATTATGTGATTCACATGCATAAAAAAGAAATCGCCAGAATGCAGGAAATGAAGTCTCTGAAATTCAAAATTGTCTGGGGGAGATAACCTCTGCACCCCGCCCCCCCCCCAAAAGCTGGAACCTCATGCCACCCCGTTTGCCACCCCAGGTAAAACTTGTTAAAACGCCACTATTAAGCAGTATTGAGACAGTAAATCTGAAGCAAAATGGAACCATGAATATAAAGCTAGTAAGCTTGATACACTTATAACAGAAAGGGATCTTTGCTTTCTGGCCTGAATCGTCACAGCACACAGAATCAGTTGCTTGATTAGATACTTAAATTTGACTCAAATCTCTGTTTTTATGAAGATTTTAAAGTCAGCATGGAACATATAAATGTCTAGTGCAGGTGAGTTCACAAAACGTAACTTTTAAAGAAATCATATCCGCTAAATTTGTGACTTCATTATTTTGTTTACTGCTTTGTTTCAGAATTGACTGATCAGATTTTTGTGTGTAATTTCTAAATCATAAATGGATGTGGCTAAGATTTATATCTCTGACCCTTTAACTCTCCATGGGCAGAGTCCAACTCCTGCAGATTCTCATGCAGGGGCCTTCTGGTATGTTCCTGTACTCTATATTTAAAACTAAATCGAACACTTGCTGTCAGGAGGCCTACCTTTTTAACATGCTCACCAGTGTTGAATTTGAGCAAGATTTAAGCACAAACATAGACATCTATTATACATGGAATGTAGTTTTGAGTTTTCAAGCAATGTACCTTAAACATAAAGCTTTCCATTAAAATCAAAGTGGCAAAGGAACTTGAAAGTTCAGCCCATCAGTATGCCCGATCCCGAATGTCGAAAATGAAAATGAAATTGCTGCAACGATCTTTGAAAGGCTCCCTGAGAGTTAGCGTCAGCCTTCATTCGATGTGCATTCAGAGATTTGTACTTATGTTTGATATTCTTTGTAGAACTCAAGCAGCTGTACTGAAAGCTTATTTTCAAATGAATGTGCTGCTGAGCTGTCTGTATGCATGCTGCAGAATGAGGTGAGAAAGTCTATCGGACAAAAATCTAATTCCACCACTGCCTCCCTGGGTTCAACTGCTACCTCCTCAAATAATGGCATTATTGTGGTTTATTATACAATGCAATAAACCATATGTAATATTGGATGTTTGAGTCTGGCTCATTGGGGAGCCGTTTTAAGTTTCCTCAACCATACGGTCCCTTAGACTGATGCTCCTCCCAGCACAATGTCTGTTGCTACAATTCCTCGGCCCTGTGATCCCCAGTAACAGATAGCACCCAATGCTCTCTTTGTCTCATGTTCTCTCAGTCAAATCAGCACATAAAACATCTATTTCTTTTGCCCTCTGAAATATAATTGTGCCATTTGCAGCAGTTTGGCCTCTGGCTAGCACTGTCATAAACAAAATGAGCACCCCCAAACTGTTTAGCTGCCAGTACTTCATGTCCAGGGTTTCTTTTTATCAGGGCCACACTCGCTATAAATTGAGCTCTTGTTTTTGTCTCAGAAAAATACTTTCATTATTCCAGAGGACCCAAGTATGAACAACCTTTGGCTATTTTCGAAAAAACATTTCACTGTAAATATATGAAATTAGAAATTGTCTAGTTGTGGGTAATATGTATATCGGTCAACTTTGTCTTCTGTAATTACGATGAGCGTGAACAAGTTTTCAGCAGCTTATACTGTATTCTTATTGATAAGAGCCTGAAAGCAAATGCAAATGTTCTTCCACTGTATTAGAGAAAGAAAAACAAAATTCCATCCCTTTGTGATCAGAGTTTAAGCCGAACTCATGACCTCTTCAGTGTTTCTAATGAGGCACTGAGACCAATATCAGTCGGATGAAAATTATTTTATCTAGATTTACTGGGAGGAAAATGCAAAGGCAGTTTAGGACTCATAATGAGTCACCAGCCAAAAAACAAAACAAAAACCAAGCCACATATTATGATGGAGCGTTTTACTTCATGGGCCATTTAAGTGATGATAGAATAATCTTTGGTGAGAAGACGGCCGAGCAAATGAACTTGTATTCCTCTGGAAGCATTCCTTTGGTTAATAATAGATTTGCTTATAGGGTTAAAATTACCCGAGCAGCCAACAGCCTTATAAACCACTTGATTTATAATATCTGTTGATTTACAAATATTGAAAGCATCAAACTCACAACACTTGCTTGCTAAGTAAATGACAAAAAAATGCATACATGAGCTCATTCTCCATTGAAAATCTGCCCACACCTGCAGTGTATGTTTGACTTTTTGAATGTTTTATAACTGGGGGCTATCATTACTCAGTACAGAAATGAACTGATTGTGCCTTTATATTCTCGGCTGTCCTACTGCAAGGGTTTCACATCAGCTTTCAGCAAAACCAAACTAAATAAGCCCCCTCTTGACGGTAAATGCGGATGTGGGTTCATCCATTATAATAGATTTTAACACTATGATAAAGCGCTTTGGCTGGGCGAAGCAGAAGGAGAGGAGGAAGGCATGTCCAGAGACAGCGGGAGAGGAGGAAGGGTAGGCATGTGGAGGTGAGAGTCGGAACATTGAATGTTGGCACTATGACTGGTAAAGGGAGAGAGCTGGCTGATGTGATGGAAAGAAGAAAGGTTGGTATACTATGTGTGCAAGAGACCAGGTGGAAGGGGAGTGAGGCCATGAGCATTGGAGGTGGGTTCAAACTCTTCTACCATGGTGCGAATGGGAGGAGAAATGGGGTATGGGTAATTCTGAAGGAAGAGTACGTCAAGAGTGCTGGAGGTGACGAGAGTGTCGGACAGAGTGATGAGTATGAAGCTGGAAATCGAAGGTGTATTGATGAATATTATCAGCGCATATGCCCCGCAAGTTGGTTTTGAGATGGAAGAGAAAGAAGAATTCTGAAGTGAGTTGGATGAAGTGGTGGAGAGTGTACCCAAGGAGGAGAGAGTGGTGATTGGAGCGGACTTCAGTGGGCATGTTGGTGAAGGGAACGGAGGTGATGAGGAGGTGATGGGTAGGTATGGTGTCAAGGAGAGAAATGTGGATATGGGCAGATGGTGGTCGATTTTGTGAAAACGATGGAAATGGCTGTGGTGAATTCATATTTCAAGAAGAGGGAGGAACACATGGTGATGTACAAGAGTGGAGGAAAGTGCACACAGGTGGACTATATCTTATGTAGAAGGCACAATCTGAAAGGGATTGGAGACTGCAAGGTGGTGACGGGAGAACGTAGCTAGGCAGCATCAGATGGTTGTCTGTAGGATGACTTTGGAGACCAAGAGGGAGCAAGTGACTGTTTTGTGGAGTTCAGAGAGGAGTTAAGATAGGCACTGGGTGAGAGTGAAGAGTTGCTGGATGGCTGGGCAACCACTGCAGAAATAGTGAGGGAGACAGCTAGGAAGGTACTTGGTGTGTCATCAGGACAGAGGAAGGAAGACAAGGAGCCTTGGTGGTGGAATGAGGAAGTACAGCAAAGTATACAGAGGAAGAGGTTGGCAAAGAAGTGGGATAGTCGGAGAGATGAAGAAAGTATACAGGAGTACAAGGAGCTGCAGCGTGAAGTGAAGAGAGAGGTGGCAAAAGAAAAGGCATATGGTGAGTTGTATAAGAGGTTAGACACTAAGGAAGGAGAAAAGGACTTGTACTGACTGGCTAGACAGAGGGACCAAGCTGGGAAGGATGTGCAGCTGACATGGTCACTGGCCAGAGGATCAGCAGCCAACAGGTGACATTTCCCTATCGGCCTGCAATCAGCCAGTATGAGTGGCACCTGCATACTGGTTGGCCTGTGATTAGGGGCACCTGTCATGGTCTGTGATTTGGGCTCACCATCTCCTGATTGGTGCTTTGGTTCACCTTTGCCCAGTCTCCTTGATGGGCTGGTGATGAGGCGCACCTGTGCTGGGGATTATTTGACTAGGTGCTTTGCAAACATACGGCGTCGAGTTTTGGAAAAGCTTCACGTTGGTCTGCGGAAGCCCGTTTCTCCTGAACCCTCATCTGTGTGAGAGAGTGTTTTGCTGTGTTTTTGTATTTTGTTTGTTCGAGTTAGCTTTATTGCCTGCCCTGTTTGGCAGTGTTTTTTTTTGTCATTGTGTGTTTTTTCTGAAGACCATTAAAGTGACTTCGTACTTTACGAATTGCCTCTGCTTCTTCTCTGCAATTGGGTCCAAACACACTGCGTTACAGCAGCAGGTTAGAGCGATCAAGGATAGAGATGGAAATGTGCTGACAGCTGAGAAGGTGGAAGGAGTACTCTGAGGGGCTGATAAATGAAGAAAATGAGCGAGAGAGAAGGTTGGATGATGTGGGGATAGTGAATCAGGAAGTGCAGTGGATTAGCAAGGAAGGAGTAAGGGCAGCTATGAAGAGGATGAGTGGAAAGGCAGTTGGTCCTGATGACATACCTGTGGAGGCATGGAGATGTTTAGGAGAGATGGCAGTGGAGTTTTTAACTAGATTGTTTAACACAATCTTGGAAAGTGAAAGGATGCCTGAGGAGTGGAGAAGAAGCATACTGGTACCGATTTTCAAGAATAAGGTTAATGTGCAGAACTGTAGCAACTGCAGAGGTATAAAGTTGGTTAGCCACAGCATGACGATATGGGAAAGAGTAATAGAAGGTAGGTTAAGAGGAGAGCTGATGATTAGCGAGCAGCAGTATGGTTTCATGCCACGAAAGAGTACCACAGATGCGATGTTTGCTTTGAGAATGTTGATTGAGAAGTATAGAGAAGGCCAGAAGGAGTTACATTGTGTCTTTGTTAATTTAGAGAAAGCATATGACAGGGTGCTGAGAGAGGAGGTGTGGTATTGTATGAGGAAGTCAGGAGTTGCAGAGAAGTACGTAGGAGTGGTGCAGGATACGTATGAGGGAAGTGTGACAATGGTGTGGTGTACAGTTGGAGTGACAGATGGGTTCAAGGTGGAGGTGGGATTACATCAAGGATTGGCTCTGAGCCCTTTCTTGTTTGCACTGGTGATGGACAGGTTGACGGACGAGATCAGGCAGTAGTCTCCATGGACTATGATGTTTGCGGATAACATTGTGATCTGTAGCGAGAGTAGGGTGCAGGTTGAGGAGAGCCTGGAGCATTGGAGGTATGTAATGGAGAGAAGAGGAATGAAAGTCAGTAGGAGCAAGACGAAAATACCTATGCGTGAATGAGAGGGAGGATAGTGGAATGGTCAGTATGCAAGGAGTAGAGGTGACGAAGGCATTTGAGTTTAAATACTTGCGGTCGATTGTCCAAAGTAACGGGAGTGCAGAAGAGAGGTGATGAAGAGAGTGCAGGCAGGGTGGAGTGGGTGGAGAAGAGTGTCAGGAGTGATTTGTGACAGAAAGGTACCAGCAAGAGTTAAAGAGAAGGTTTACAAGATGGTTGTGAGACCAACTATGTTATATGGTTTGGAGACAGTGGCACTGATGAAAAGACAGGAGGCAGAGCTGGGGGTGGGAGAGTTGAAGATGCTAAGATTTTTATTGGGAGTGACAAAGAAGGACTGGATTAGGAATGATTATATTAGAGGTACAGCTCAGGTTGGACGGTTTGGAGACAAAGCAAGAGAGGAAAGATTTAGATGGCTTGGACATATTTGGAGGAGAGATGCTGGGTATATTGGGAGAAGGATGCTGAATATGGAGCTGCCAGGGAAGAGGAGAAGAGGAAGGCCAAAGAGGAGGTTTATGGATGTGGTGAGGGAAGACATGCAGGTGGCTGGTGTGACAGAGGAAGACGCAGAAGACAGGAAGAAATGGAAACGGATGATCCGCTGTGGCCACCGAGGGTGGTGTGGCAGCCGCTACGCCTGGCGTTGACTGTTTTTGGTGTCGTCATGTGGAGAGCTAGGAGGTTTGTTGAAGGTGTCTGGCTGGGAGAGCTGGCGCTGGATTGGCTGGGGGAGCCTGGTGTGCTGCCTCCGGTGAGCCCAAGGACCATGGCCCTGCCTGGAGCTGCGCCTGAAGAGGAAACACCGAGGGCAATCTGACAGGATGCGGAAGCGGGGCAGGCTAAGCTAACTGCTAGCCTATGCAGATGGCAGTTCTGACAGTCATCCTGGCTGGCGTTCACTCTCTTGAACAGTGAATTTTAATTTTTTTTTGTTGATATGTTGGATATGTGATGGCTTGGCGGCCTGTCCAGGGTGTCTCCCCGCCTGCCGCCCAATGACTGCTGGAATAGGCTCCAGCATCCCTGCGACCCTGAGAGCAGGAGAAGTGGTTCAGATAATGGATGGATGGATGTGTTTTTGTAATTCTTTTTTTTTTTTGTAATTTGGATATATGTGTTCTTGTAGGTTTTAGATATGTCTTTGTCTTTGTGTTGCACTGTTATGGCCTGGGGGAAATGATAAGCCCACAGAAAATAAATGTTCTTGATTTTAAGCAGGTGGCATTGGGGCAGGCTTCAACTTTGCCAATCAAATCAGCTCCTTGTTATATGTGCACACTGGGTCATCAATGATGCATCGAGTTATACCATTGTTCTATTGTGCTGCAAACATTGTGTTAGTTATTGCATTGTTCTATTGTGCTGCAATCATTGTGTTATGACATGATTGGTATTGAATTGTGTTGCTCCGTGTGTGTGTGTTGTGAATGCAAAGTAAACAGATGTTTTGTTGATGCTACGAATGATGGTGTTATGGAGGATAGATTCACCAGGGGCTGCTGCTCCTTTAAGGGAGACGTTCAGATTTATGACGTAGGCATGGTTTAGAGTCTCCCAGGAGGTGGAACCATGTTTTCGACAGCCTAGCCATTAGCTTGTTGCCACGAGAGATTGTGCTGTATCGGTGTTGTTTTGTGTGGCGAGTAAACAGGATTAACTCGACTCGATCACTCCGTCTCCTCATTCCTGCACTCCCACATTGGTGACCCCACACGTTGACAATGAGCATGTCAACCCAAAACGGTGACAACACCGCTCCGGCTCCGGGTAATGCTAACGGTGTGGCTCATGTTAGCGCTAGCATCTCAGCAGCAACAGTGAAGTTGCCCTAGTTTTGGCAGCACAGTCCCTGGCCATTGTTTCAGCACATTGAAGCCCAGTTCGAGCTGGTAGGAATAACATGGGACGTTACAAGGCATTTCCATGTGGTGGCGGCGTTAGATGCCCAGACGACGGCCCGAGCTATGGGGCTACTGGAAGCCCCCCCGGCTGTGGGGAAAATACGGCGCACTCCAGGCATTCTTTTTGCAGCTCTTCCAGTTGTCAGAGATTGAGAAGGCGGATCGCCTATTATCACTCAACGGACTCGGCGATGGCAAACCTTCCGAGCTGCTGGAGAAGATGTTGGCCATTTTGGGCTTGGCGGATCCCTCCTTCATTTTCACCTTTATTTCTCTACAGCAGCTCCCGGCGCCTGTGCGCACAGCGCTAGCCAGCTTCCCCCTCTCCTCCATCAAAGACTACCGTGCTCTGGGTGCAGAAGCGGACAGGATTTTCCTCACCATCGGCAGCAGTTCGTTCATGCGATGCTCCCCGCCTAGACCTTGTCCCGCCTCTGGAGGACGCAGCGGGCACCGTGGCTGCGGTGGCTGCTCGCCATCAGCATGACAGCGGGCTGTGTTATTACCACAACAGGTTTGGTGCCAGGGCCGAGCAGTGTCTCCCACCATCCAGCTTCAGCGTCCAGGGAAACGCCAGGGCCAGCGCTTAATAGCGGCTATGAGTGCCGGCGAGAACAGCAAGCTGTTGTTTATCAAGGACGCCATATCTGGCCGGCGGCTGCTGGTCGATTCGGGCTCTCAGCATAGCATCCTGCCTGCATCGGCTGCGGACACCATGGCCGGCGGACAAGGCCCCTCCGATGGATGCTGTGAATGGCACACCCATACGTACCTACGGCATCAGGTATGTGGAGGTGTGTTGCGGCGGGCAGCGTTTCGGCTGGGACTTTGTTATGGCTGCGGTGTCGGTTACCCTCCTGGGCACGGACTTCCTGTACGCCTTCAGGCTGCTGGTGGATGTTATGAACTGTTGCTTGATCGATGCTGTCTCTTTTGCTACATAACCGTGCACACTGGGAGGTGCAGGGACGCTTGGCCTGTCAAACATGCTCGCCGCCAGAGATACATATCAACGCCTGCTTGCAGAGTTCCCTGACCTCACCACACCGACGTTCTCATCAGCGGTGGCCAAGCACGGCGTAGACTACCATATTGCCACCGACGGCCCGCCAGCGCCTCGACTCTGCTAAGCTCGCAATCATCAGGGGGGAGTTTGGCACCATGGAACACCTCGGCATCTTGCGCCGCTCGGACAGCCCATGGGCCTCCCCCATGGACATGGTTTCTAAGGCTGACGGCGGTTGGTGCCCCTGCGACAATTTTCGTTGCCTGAACAATACCACAACCCCCGACCGGTACCCCGTCCTACGCATACAGGACCTCTCCGCCCATCTGGCGGGGGCCACCTTCTTTTCCAAAGTGGATTTGGTGCGGGGCTGCCACCAGGTACCGGTCCACCCTCGGGACGTGCCCAAGACAGTGGTCATCACGCCGTTTGGACTCTTCGAGTTCCTGCGGATGCCCTTCGGCCTCAAGGGGGCAGCGCAGATGGTCCACCGGCTGATGGACTCTGTGCTACGGGATATGCCGTTCTTGTTTGTTTACTTGGACGACATTCTCATGGCCAGTGTGTCTGCGGAGGAGCACCTGAGGCACCTCTGGCCGTTGTTCGAGCAGCTCAGTGCGCATGGACTCATAGTCAACCCAGCCAAGTGCCAGTTTGGCCTGTCGTCCATCATCTTCCTCGGCCACTGCATCTCCCCACAGGGAGCCGTTCCTCATCCCGCCAGAGTAGACTCCGTCGCCCGTTTCCCATGCCCCCCGCACTGTGAAGTCCCTGCCGGAGTTCCATGTCAGAGTTTACCACGGACATCCGGCACGTGGCTGACAAGGACAACTTGGTCGCCGACTGACTCTCCGGGAGGGTGGCAGGGTCCGTTCACTTGGGACTCGATTACACTGTCATGACTGCAGACCAAGCCGCTGATGCGGATAGCCAGGCCTATCGGACGGCCGCTACAGGACTGCAGATGGAGAATGTGGTGTTTGATAGCACTAACGCCACGCTCCTCTGCGACGTTTCCATGGGCAAGCCCCGCCCCATGGTGCCCACTGGCTGGCAGCACCATGTTTTTGACGTTATCCATGGCCTTTCCCACCCGGGTGTGAATGTGTCCACTAAGCTGGTGGGGGTCAAGTTCATCTGGCCCGGCCTCAGGAAGGACGTCAAGATCTGGGCTGACTCCTACGTGGTGTGTCAGCATTCCAAGGTACACCGTCATACCAAAGCCCCCTTGGCGCCATTCCTTGTGCCCGAGAGGTGTTTCGATCATGTGACTGAGGACCTGGTGGGCCCCTGCCCCCTCCCACGGGTTCACTCACCTTCGCACCATGGTGGACAGGACCACCAGGTGGCTGGAAGCTGTTCCCCTGTCATCGACCATGTCTACTGAGGTGGCCCAGGTGTTCATTGGGTCCTGGGTGGCCTGTTTTGGCACACCGGCTGACCTCACCTCTGACGGGCCCGCAGTTCACATCCAAGCTCTGGACTGCAGTCGCGGAGGGGCTGGGGGTGAAGCTCCACCGTACCATGGCGTACAACCCGCAGGGCAATGGATTTTGTGAGCAGTTTCATCGGTCTATGAAGGCCGCTCTTCGTGCCAGCCTCACGGACAGCAACTGTGTCGACCGCCTCCTGTGGGTCATGCTCCGCCTTCGCTCTGCCACCAAGGAAAACCTCCAGTCCTCATCTGCCGAGTTGGTGAATGGCCAGCCGCTGCGTGTCCTGCAGGAGTTTCTCCCGGACGCTGTGGCCCCCTGGTCTGCAGCTTCTCATTGGGCTGTGGCCCGGGACGGTGTCAATGCTTTCGCTCCAATCCCTACATCTCACCACTGCCTCCCTCAGTCCTACGTCCCCAAGAATCTGCTGTCGGCCAGGTATGACTTCATCTGCCACGACAGCCACCGTACCCCCCTGCAGCCCCCCTACGACGGGCCCTTCCGCGTCCTGGAAGCGGGGCCTAAGAACTTTGTGGTGGACATGGGGTGCAAGCCGGAGAGGGTCTCAGTGGACTGTCTCAAGCCTGCCCATTTGGACCTGGGTGGGCCGGTCGAACTGGCCCTGCCCCCGTGGCATGGACGCCCCTCTTCTTGGGCCCCCAGCCCAGCCTCGGCCCCTACCAGGGCTCCTGCTCTGCCCCCGCCCCTGCCCCCACACCCCTTCAGTGCAGCCATTTTGGCTGCCTGGTCCACCCCCGAGACGTTGACTGTTTCACTGGAGACTGTTCACCTGTTGGCTGTTTGTGTTTCATTGAGTACTGTTGTGTTACATTACTGTTTTGCATTTTTTCATGATGGTGAATTCTGGGGGGGCCTGTGTGGTGAGACACAATGGAGGAGGATAGATCCACCAGGGGCTGCTGCTCCTTTAAGGAAGACGTTCAGAGTTATGACATAGGCACGGTTTAGAGTTTCCCAGGAGGTGGAACCATGTTTTCGACAGCCTAGCCATTAGCTTGTTGCCACGAGAGATTGTGCTGTATTGGTGTTGTTTTGTGTGGCGAGTAAAAGGAATTAACTTGACTCGATCTCTCCGTCTCCTCATTCCTGCACTCCCACAGTGTTATCCTTTCAAACACTTTTCTTACACCCTTTACATGCACTGTGGTGCAGCGCATTTTAATATTTGCGATGGGTGAAGAGGGAAGCCCATCAGAATGCTCCGCACTCCTCATTGGTTAGCTTGAATGTATGAAATCCGGCAGCAGTAAATTTCTCTGTACCGCCAAGTTTTGTAATTATATATTCCATTCTTAGACTATAGAGCGTAACGAAACAAATTATATAATTTGAAGAAGCACGCAAGGAGTTGCTTTCAGTGTTCTTACGTTGTGCACACACTTTCCAAGACTGAAAGTGGACACAGTACTTAAGCCTAGATCTTGACACCAGAATGGATTTTCACTCCGTCATGATCCTGTGACTCAGTAAAAAAATTATTCTGCTCATGGGATTTATAGTGAAACTGACTCCTGTCCAACTGGAATTTTGTTGGAGTACTGTGACCCTAGGGAGTCCCGACCAGGTTTCAGGCTCTATCGACAGTTTGTACTTGTGCATTGGACCAGACAGACGTTCACTTTGCAAAGTTGGATTGAATTTTCTGTGTCATAATGAGTGCAAACTGTCCACATAGCAATTTTTTTTCCCCCAGAAGATTGCATTCAGTTAGTTGTTGCTATTGGTTTGTGATTTATTTGTGGGAGTTTAAATGCAGAGCCCAAAATCCATTAAAACACATTTAGATTAAATGTTCCTGTACATCCTCGCCTAGACTGCTGCATGAAAATAGCTGACTCAATTGGTGTTTGCATTTAGACGTGGTCTGAGCCTGCATAATCGTAAGTGCAATTGCAAGCCGAAATGGGCACCAAAAGTGTACTGTGCCAGCGGATATGCATTAACCCTCCACCCACCCACCCCCACCCGCCCAATGTGCTACCCAACCTATCTCGGTGCAAGCGGGTTCCTTTTGAGCTGCGAAAAATGTACCTTGCGCTCAAAGAAACTGCCAGTCCCTCTGCATTTGCATGTCCACTGGCTCTATCAGCACGAAAATAGAGCCCTTTGAGTTGGCCTTACTGCTCATGACATCAGTACTGGCTTGTGATTGTCACTGGCTCAGTGTGAAAACCTGCACACAAATGGTAATCCCTGTTACACATCACACAATTTAGACCAATTCAACGTCTTCCTTTTGATAAGTTAGTTTTGCTGTTAAAAAAAACAACAAAAAACAGCTGTAAGGTGTTTGATACATGGTGTTGTTAAACTTAGTCATCAGGACCATTCAGATAGACAGATAACGTTGGCCATTGAATCTTTCAAGGTTGTAGAATGGTATTTCATGATGTGGTTAACTTTAACAATTGCAGATCTAACATGTACTGTTTTTCCAAGGTATTACTTGATAAAAAAGGATATGTTTCTTAAAAAGTTAGATTAAAATAAGTGCACCCATACACAATATCTCTTCACCTTTTGTGTTTTCTTTCACTGTGTAATATTGGTCATAAGAATAATTATGAATATGAATGTAATGATAATATATATTCATTCATTCATTCATTGTCCAAACCTCTTATCCTGCTCTCAGGGTTGTGGGGATGCTGGAGCCTATCCCAGCAGTCATTATAATATATTATATATAATATTATATATAATATATGTAATAATATAAGAATAATATAAGCATAATGATAAATTGGTCATAAGAATTCTATGCTGAGGTTCCAAAACACAAGCAGCTAGGGCTGGGCAATCATTTAGTCTTATTGTTTATCATCTTTCACTGGTATTGTATTGGGATGTAATTTGGATTTTGTCATGACATGATGCACAGTCTTATTGTCTAGACTAGATAACAAGAATCTTTTACCTAACATTTCTCACAAAATGCAGTCCAAAGTATTTTAGGGAGTATTATTTGAAAACTAGTTTTGGTTTGATATTAGACTTAACATTGCAAAACGGTTCAATGTGATGAACCTCAGGTCGATTCTTAAATATGGTATTTTTGCAAATGTGAGCGGATATTGTAATGCTGTATACCGATACTGTGTAAAATTCTCTCGTTTTCATGATAACCATATTTTCCACATCGCTCAGCGCTACATGCAGATCTCTGTTTAGGAATGTTTGGAGTTAGAGATAAAATGAAGAACCTTGAAGTAGTGTTCAGAGGAAGAATGAGAAAAGAAAGGGACATAAGAGGTAGTAGGTGGATAATTGCACCACCTCAGTTAAACCCAAGTGAACATCAGATTTGTGGATAATATGTATTGAAAGGAAAAATATTTTAATGAGATTTGAGAACTTATAGATTTGAGAACACAATCAATTGCAAAGACTCACTCTCCTATTCAATTTTTTCATGTTATGGCATAACTTTCTGAATGCATTTCAATTTTGCTTGAGAAATTTGCATTTTGAACCGGAACTATGCACTGATATTATGGAACTAAATGAGGCTGATATTGTGGAACTAAATGAGGCTTCACATCCGTTACCACTTCGATGGCAGCCTGTTCAATCTCCAGTGCTTGAAGTCTAAGAACAAGACATCCACCAACGTCATCATCGAGCTTCAATATGCCGATGATAATGCTGCTCCTGCCATGACTCCAGAAGGTCTTCAGTCGATCACCAACTCCTTTGTTCAGGCCTATGAAACGTTTGGCTTTTCTGTGAACATCAAGAAAACCAAAACACTTGCTGTTGTGCCTCAGGATACTCCAGGAATTCCACTTCAAATCACCATCCATGGCCAATCTATAGAGCAAGTTCAATCCTTTCAGTACCTTGGAAGTATCCTCGAAGAAACATGCAATCTAGAACGGGATATCACCAACAGACTGAAAGCTGCTCACACTGCCTTTGGCTGACTTTCTCACCATGTTTTCTATGATTGTGATCTCAAGACATCAACCAAAATCATGGTTTACCGTGCAGTGGTTCTTTCAACCCTCCTGTATGGCTGTGAAGCCTGGACCCTCTACAAGTGCCAAATCCGTAAACAAGAACGCTTCCACCGGCAAAAACTGAGGAGTATTCTGGGAATTTCTTGGCAAGAACGGGTCACCAACAATCAAGTTCTCGAAAGAGCCGATCTCCTTTCCGTTGAGACGACAATTGAATGTCACCAGCTGCTGTGGTGTGCTTGGCCACATGCAGAGGATGCCAAACGACAGACTCCCGAAACAAATCCTATACTCCAAACTGACTGAAGGTCAAAGAAAAAGAGGAGCTCCCAAAAAAAAAAAAACGCTACAAGGACTGTATCAAGGGAACACTGATCACCTTCAACATCGACCCTAAGAACTGGGAAAAAGTAGCGGAAAATCGAAAATTCTGGAGAGCTGCCTGCCTTGCTGGTTCCATCAAGGCTGAAACTGACAAACAAATGCATGCGGAAGAAAAGTGCCGCTGCTGAAAAATTTGCTAATAGAGAGCTGCAGGAACCGGTCCACCCCCTACTATCCTCTGTCCACGTTGTTCCCGTCTCTTCTATTCTCACCTTGGACTGTCAAGCCATCTTCGTTTCAAGCACACACCTTAATCTCTTGGAATGGATCCTCGGACACGAGAAATGCCAACGACGACGAAATGAGGCAAAGAGTGTTGAATCTGGAGCTATATGAACCGAATGACAAAACTGAGATAGGAGTACATGAACTTTAGTTTACTACCTGTACTGTATATTGAACATATTATGTAAATGTTCTTCACAAAAAGCTCTGTCTTTACCAACTGTTGGCCATTTTTGGTGTTTCTGCAAATCCTCTTACATGCCATATAAAACTGGCATGATTTCATTCGCCATACTCTTGGCAAAGGTAAAGAATACTATGAGCTAGGAAATCTCCCCCTTTCCCCTTCACACTCAGCCTTGTTTAAAAGATTAGATGTGCTTTCTTGGTCTTGAGAAGATTAAGTATGCTCTTACGGGGTCTGGTGAGCTTTTTTCAAGATGTGGTAACCCTTCTCGGCATCCTTCAGTAGTTCACTTGTAATCCCCCATCCGTTCAAATGTTTCTCTGGTCTGCTTTACATGTAGATTAGTTTACATAACAGGGACTGTGGTTTTACTTGTGATTGTAGCTCTCTATGTTTTTTTTATTACTGTTAATTGACCAGCTAAAAGCTTGCAAATTCACGTGGCTTTGCAATATTAATACCATTCCACAGAGCAATTTTGGTGGATGTGAAACATAAGCGCTTTTCCCTGGAAGTTGACTGTCAATGATGCATAGAAACACACTGGCGAGGGCTAAAAACGTCTCTCCAGTGTCCTCAAAACCACTATACTAATGCCGGCATGGTGACTTATTTCCTTAATTTGCATGTTTTTAGATCCCCATGGTACCTTAACTCCCCCCCCCCCAAAAAAATAGTGACAAAATTAGCTAATTATTCTGATCATTACCAGCTGTGCTTACAAGACTTGAGTCTGCTGAGAGGGGCCTAATGTGATTCTCCGTGTCCAGTCCCACAGTGCTCATCAGAACCAGTATCATGTTTATTGGCCATGTAGGTTTGCATATACATGGAATTTGACTCTGGTTTCATGGTTCTCTTAGTGTACTTAACATAGAATAACAACATTATGACACAGCAATCTTCAGATATATACACAATGATTGACTTATGCAGGTGAAATAAGAGGTAATACGGTGCAATGGTGCAGAGAATATATCAGAGATGGTGAAATAGATGTTAGTGTAACCCACTCTTGGTTGACGTAGGTGCTCTAGAATAAACTAGGTTCGTAAGCAGTAAGGTAGGAGGTAAGTACAATAACCATGACCACACCTGATTTCAAGGTTACTACTTTTACTTTGCAACTGTGCAACCTTGTATGTAAATTATGCAACAACATATATACATGTACAATATGTAGAAAATAATAAACGGGCCCAAAAATAAAATGCTGTGAATGTCTCTTTGTATGAATTTTAAAGTGTCCAAAGTCTGGAGTCGAAGGTGGAATCCGAATCTGACCCGTTGGGATCAGATCTAGTCAAGTCAGTTTTGTCTAAGAGCTCTTGGAATCTGAGAATGTCTCAGGATGACGTGCACGTATGTGTCACTGTGCCACTCAGTCTGACTGGCACAGTCCTACCACAAGGCCGATGGTGGTCAAATTCCTGTTCTAGTAGGTTGATCCGCAATCCTGGAAATCCAATTTGGGTAGCACGCCATCTATTGAGATCGGAATCGTCCCTGTGGTGGTTCTTGATGGAATCAAAAGACCTGACCGAGTCCCAGCAAGGCACACACAAAAGGAAAAAATGAAACCGAGGTTTCCAGCGTCCTTACGTTCTGTGGTTTATATACTTCACTTTACTATTGAATACAATACTTTCTAATTCGTTTCTCAATCGTTCTGCTCAACTCTGTTGTTGAGCAACACTCTGGTTCAACCAGCTCAAACCGGCTCAGGCATGTTCAACTAGAAAACGTACTGTACTTCCTGCTTTCAAAATAAAAGTCCTTCATTATTTATGAAGGTAAAAACGTCTGAAATCAATAAGTAGCTCAGCTATAATTAGGGCCCTACCAAATTCACGGTACATTTCGCTCAATTTCACGGACCTAGTTTCTCGAAAATCACAGATTTCACGGAATCTATAAGAAAAATGCGACATTTCACGGCAATGATTAAATTACACTTTTTCTTCACACAGGGCCTTAATAGCCCAGCCTACTGTACACAGCATAACCGTACTAGTGGTTGAATGTAAGCATTGAGCATCCTGCGACGGTGCTTGGCTTCATGCTCTGTCTCTGCGATGAAAATACTTGTCCATGTTTTGACACGGCCCTCTCCGCGTCCACAGAGTTCGTCGGGATTGACAGACAGCGGCACGCTACTTTAGCAAGATGTGGTAGCCTAGATTCGGAGGATTTCCAAAAAGCTAGCGCTGGTAAAGTTGTGTCCACCTCTTGTGCAATTCCAGCCTACAGTTTTTGTCAAATCCAGGAATGTCCGTGCTGAGTGAGTTTAAATCCACCGTCAAAATAAGTATTTGTGCAGGGTCAAAAATGCGCACTGCTTTCAGGAATTCGGCCGCTGGTTGTTTAAATCTACTTTGCGTAATGTTCTCATTTGACTCGTCTCCGAACCACCTTGTGGTTCTTTTTCGACAGCCCTCTTTTTGTTGAGATGAGTTTCACTTTCCAAGTGACGCTGAATCGTTGCTCGTCGACTGTTATCTAAGGAAATATTACAACTCGTACAAAATAATTTCCCGCCATCAGCGTGTAAAATATGTTTTCCAAACTCAATTACTCTGTCGTCTGCAGTAGTGTTTTTTGAGGTTTTAGATTTCGACATCCTCAGCACGTTAGGGCCTAAGCTAACATGCTGACGACAGCTAACTCAAACTAATCTAGTAACAACAATGATCATTGCGACCACCCCGGATGCTCATTTAACCAATCAATGTCTTAGACACGTGAATGCTTTTATTCGCGCATCCAAAATGTCAATCATGTCAGCACAGTATTTTCTCAAACTGGTTGCGCACTTAAATTCTGCATTTCACTGCATTTCACGGAAAATGGTCAATTACACGGGAAGAGGCTGATTTCACGGTCCGTGACGCGATTTTCACGGCCGTGAATTTGGTAGGGCCCTAGCTATAATGCAACTGGCATAATATAAAATCAAATCACTCCTCAAATCATATGAAAATATTAACCATAATCTTTAGTTAATAATTTTATCTTGTTTAACCATTCATTCTGTAAACCCAAATACTTCACTGGGTTACATTAGCAGGTTACTTACATACATGCCTGAGGTAGATGGACTTACAGGTCAGTCTCACCAAAAGGGCTGTGGCCAGACTAACTGATGTTGATAGTTACTTTAATCATTTAGACTGGTGACTATAGTTTCTTTAAATATTTAGCTAGCCTAGTTTCTTTGTTGATAATTTTAGAGTCACTCCCTCCCTAAATTGCCTTGCCTTCCTCCCATTAATGACTGATTGGATATGGGGTTTTTTTTGGGGGGGGGATTTTTCCCACTTTTTGTATCTGGCCAATTACCCCACTCTTCTGAGCCATCCCGGTCACTGCTCCACCCCCTCTGCCGATGCGGGGAGGGCTGCAGACTACCACATGCCTCCTCCGATACATATGGAGTCGCCAGCTGCTGCTTTTCACCTGACAGTGAGGAGTTTCGCCAGGGGGGTGTAGCGCGTGGGGGGATCACACTATTCCCCCCCCCCCAGTTCCTCCTCCCTCCGAACAGGTGCCTCGACCGACCAGAGGAGGCGTTAATCCAGCAACCTTGACATATACCTACATCCAGCTTCCGACCCGCAGACACGGCCAATTGTGTCTGTAGGGACGCCCGACCAAGCCGAGGGTAACACGGGTGTTCAAACTGCTAATCCCCGTGTTAGAAGGCAATAGAATAGACCGCCATGCCACCTGGACGCCTAGATATGGTTCTGAACTGGTTTAGAACATACCTTTAGGACAGGCAGTCCTTTGTGTCTATTGGAGACTTTTCCTCAGACAAAGTGGGTATAATGTGTGGGGTACCCCAAGGTTTGATTCTTGGACCATTGCTTTTCAGTCTCTATATGCTCCCACTCACACATGTTATACAGAAACAGAATTACCATAATTATGCAGATGATTCACAACTGTGTGTATATCCCTATCTCCTGATGACCTAGATCCCATACATTCCCTAACTCAGTGTATTGATGATACTAATCTATGGATGTCACAGAACTTTTTACAATTGGATAAAGACAAGACAGAAATACTTATTTTTGGTGCAAAGAATCAGAGACAGAGAATTACAGCTCTTCTCAGCTCTCTGTCTCAGAATGCAAAAGTGAAGCTGTAAGATCTCACAAGATCAGCCTTCTACCATCTTAAAAACATTTCAAAACTAAGGGGCTTTCTATTAAAATCAGACTGTGAGAAATTAATCAATGCATTTATAACAAGTAGACTAGACCTCTGTAATGGACTATTCACCAGCCTCCCAAAATCAGTTGTGCGCCAACTACAGTTAATTCAAAATGTGGCAGCATGTGTTCTCACCAGAACTAAAAAGTATGAACACATTACACCTGTTCTTAGATCTTGGCATTGGCTCCCTGTTAAAACTAGAGTTGATTTTAAAATTCTGTTAATTATATACAAAGCACTAAATGGCTTGCACCACACTATGTAAAAGACATGGTAATTACTTACAAACCAGCAAGACTCTCAGGTCCAATGGTAGTGGTCTTTCAACCATCCCTCATGCCAGGTCTAGAGCAGGGGAAGCTGCATTTTGTGTTTACGCCCCAAGTAGATGGAACACCCTGCCTGAGGACCTGAGCGAGGCCCCCGCACTGGACACATTTAAAAGCAAGTTAAAAACCTTACTTTTCAAAACAGCCTATGGCTAAGTTCGGGGTGTGTGTGTGTGTGTGTGTTGTATATTTTGCTGTGTTTGTATGTTCTGCTCCGATTGTTGTTACTTTTAAGTAAATCAGTTTTAATAACACTTTTATTTATTTTACTAACTCAGTTTTAAACTTTGCTGTACTTTTATAAAAATTATCTGTACCTTCATTCATCTTATTTTATGCTTTTATGCTTAATTTCTTATCTTTTGCTTGTAAAGCACTATGAATGATAAGGTGAAATACAAATAAACTTGCCTTGCCTATAAATAAGTTGTCTTGTAAATAGTGGTTTCATCATTGTGTTATCTAATTTAAGTATATAGGCTGTTGAGTCATTCACTTTCTCTCTACCATTGTAAGCCTTTCTCTCCCATGCAATGTAGATTTGCATGCAAATTGGTTCTAATGACTTTTGGGGGCAGCCAAAAGCTACTTTGTTAACAGAGGAGTGGACAGCATTGCTCCAAACCCTTCTGCCATAATTGTTAATCTTTTGTTAAAAGTTGTCAGGTTAGCACATTATTTCTGTCATGCACACACTGACATGACTCCTTATTGAAGTTACTAGAACACTAGCACTCACTTTAGCACTGGTTTACTAGCAGAGGTGACTGCCGGCCAACATTTCTGCATGGGGGGGATTTTGGGGAATATTTCATATTGGGGTAGAATATGTCACCCATGACATCTTCAAATGTGTGTGCACAATTATATCAGATATAATTTAACATATAAAGTCAGCATATATATGCATGAGCTTTTAATCAAAAGATAAATTACAATCTCTATATCCTTGTTACGGGCGTTGTATTTAACACTGTAGAAGAAAAAAATATTGACTCAGCCACTACATTAGAGTTGCAAACCCATGACTTTTCTCGCTATTTTGTCCATTTGAAACGTGATGACAGTGTGGCAGACAGTATTGCAGTTGAGCAGTGTTTGGATACAGTTCTATGGAGGAGGCACAGAGACAGACCTGTTGCAACAAACTTAATCAGACTACAAAGAAGGTGTAGTTGCCATTGTCGCTTGTTGTGTGCCATCAGCTCACCAGTAAATAGTCCACATCCCGGGAAAAAAGGCATCCTCGGATCAAAGCTAACGTAGGCAGTCTAATGTATTACAAACCTAAATCAACCATCTCGTTATTCTGTTTAATATTGATTGTTTGTCCAACAGAAACATCAGCGTCACATTTTAGTCTCTTTTCCTTTTGGCGTTTTTTCCATGTACATGCTTGCTGCTGTGCACCAGTTGGTGCGACCCGACCAAAAATTTTCAAAAGTGTTATAGACACTGGAGAGTGTCTCCAACTGTGTTAAGGATGCTGGTTAGTATTATGTAATCTGACTCTATGATTCAGACGGGGGAAAAAAAATGACAATTTCTTAAGGAAGAAAAGCTGCAGATTTCACCTTTAATATTACATTAAACATAGCTCATCACAAAATCCAACTACTAGTTTCAATCTCATTCTCTCTCTGTCGCTCTCTCCAGTGTGCTCCAACTCTCACCTCTACTAATGAACGAAGAAGAATTTGCAGAACAAGTGACTATGTTGCGCTGGAAGCCTGAAATCATATCCTGAAGAGTTAGATGTGTGTCCATCATCTTCAGGCTGAGAATGCCCCAGCCATGATTGGAAAGACAAGGTGATGCCAAAGCACTTCTACAGAGAAGGAAGGTAACCCTCATTTAGCCACTTCTGTTGCTATTGCGCAAAGAGAGTGCAGAATGATTTAGACGCTTTGGAGAGCAACCCCCAAAAGAGCTATTTACACCAGTGAATTTTTTTTTTAATCATTTATCTAAATAATTGTGACGTGATAGCATAAATCCTTGAAAATTGCTGCGCTGTTCAGAGGTAGCCATCCCCCCCTAATTTGTTAAAAAAAAATCCACCATTTTGGGGTGTTCATTAATTAAGGTGAATGGGTTTTAGAGCATTATCATATAGCATCATGTAACTTATTGCCTGACTGGTTGAAAAATATCTTACTGCAGTTTATGGCTTCAATAACTTGACAGCTGAAACTCAGCAAACACAAACAAATGCCCGTTAATTTAACGGGACAATAAAGCAATTGTAAATGTCAGAGCAGTTAAGTACATTGTAAAAGTAAATTGCCTTGGATCTGTGATAATGCATTGTCGTGCTGAGACTGACTGTTTGTTTTCAACCATACAGCATCTGTTACCTGTGATGCTCATGCTGCCACACTTGAAATCCTGTTCACATGTGGCAGTCGTGGGTGAAGCTGACAGAAAAACAACAGGATGTGACACTAGCTAATATGGATTGTAATGATTGCTAAACTTTATATTGGAGTATTTTAGCTTTTTGTAGTAAACCATTTTAGTCCAATAAACTCCCCTTCATTCTTAGTGAGTCTACACTCCCCGGCAGCAAAGTTCAGTGTGAACCTATAGGGGCGGTAACTCCTAGAGAAGGTTATGATGGAGCAGTACCCCCTGGGCAGTATTAAAAACAGTCATAATCTCTCTCACTGATTTACAGAGTCTTCCACTGAGCAAACTACATTATCTATTTCCTTTTACAGTTTTCCTCGATTCCTTTGGCACATTCTCCCATTCAGTTTACTTTTTCAAAACAGCTCACACACAGCCCTTAACAGAAGACAAAATGACCAAAACAGCATATAATGTCTGCAGAATGACACCACCTTCTACAAACTTGTCACACACCCATCAAAACCTACAATTTGTGCTTAATTGAAAATATATGTTTTCTCAATTATTTAACAATGGATAACAAAATTGAAACTACAGCCATCAATATCAACCTCTGCAACCATCATTTCAACTTTTGTGCAGCGCCCTCACAGTATTGACCGTTTTACCACTGACAACCATACTACAATTTGGGTTTTGTACTGAGCACTCTTTACTTAGGAAATATAATGTCAGAAAGTATTTGAAATTGTATATTTTGAAAGTCAGTTACTCTATTGTAAATGGCCTCAGTGAAACTACAGTACTGCATTGTATTGTGGCAACACACTTTACAAAAGTATAGATATGGTTGTTGCCAAGAGTGCAAATACAATGAAACACAGTACAGTAAACTGACTGTAAAGGCCGGCAAAGTGACTTACCTATTTTCATTGCGGAACGTACGAACATGATACCACAGTATGACGGCTCAGGTTTAGCTGCATCCTTGGCCAGCCTCTCTCATGGAGAGGCCATGATTGACTATGTGATCAATGACTGTTGCCCTAATTTCATTAGAGCATCTTACACAAACGCCACGTCCCCTGACGGGCCCCTCTACCACGACCTCTTCCGCTTCGTTGTCCTCGTCCTAGTCCTCGCTGAGGTTGTTGGTGGCAGCCTCCTCGATCCATGCTTGGTATCAACTTCAATCTATTAACCTCTTGTATAGGTTGTGAACTAATTGATGAATTGTGCACAGAGTTCACACAGGTGCTGACGATATTTTTAATTGAGAGAACAGTTTCAGTAGGCTGCTACTAAGTATCTGCAATGTGTTGACATGGTTATTCAATTAGGTTTCGTGTCTCTTTCTGAGAAGTGTGTTAACTGTTTTGAAAAGTGTGTTAAAACTCAAAGAAAATTGTGTGAAAGCAATGAGAAATAGTTAACCCATTCGCCAGAGAAGACTCTTGCTGTGCAAAGAAGGTGTGAGCATTAGATTAAGTTGACCCATGATTCGCTAAATGTGTGTAAGCAATTAAGAAAAACTGTAATAAGCTGACATTGGTGCTGTTTTGCATGATGAATTATCAGGCTTTTTTGGGGGTGTTGTTTTTCCTTTTTCTTTTAAACCACAGCACGTTTTGGCATCTCAGAGAGAATATTAGTTTTGATGATGCATTGCCTTTAAATTCTATTTTATGTGATCTGTCGCCATCTTACAATGCTGTGATTGCAACCATTCCCAAAACCTATGTGAATAGTACAGATGGCCGTTGTAACTCTAGTTAATGGTCATGACAATTTGCATATGAAACTGATCGTTGTTTTCGGTTGTTATGCCACTGTATTGTTTATAAGGGTGGGGATACCTGCAGTCAGCTAAGACTGAAGAGGTCACTTACATGAGTGATGAAACGTTTCTGTCTATAAAACATTGTGTCCAGATGAACTGATTCAACTTTCTGTGATACATAATATGTTTTTTTTGGAAGTGTTGCCTTAAAGAGTTTCAGCGGTTTAGTGCATTGCCATTTCTAATATAGGTTTCTAAAGAGGCAAACGTGAGGTCACTTACATTTCTAATAAGGTCTTGTGTGTTTGTCTGTGTGAAATAGGTGGATTTTTGTACTTAATTGATGAAACATAATTAACCATATGCATAAAACACAGTAAAAAGAAACACACAGCATTTTGATATTTTTTTTAAGTGGATAATCAGATGTACTGTACATACCTTGCTGGCACCAGGCAATAGATGCAATTTAACATAGGGATCTGAGAGCCCATTGTGATCCATTGGTTTGAGCCCCTGTGGAGAAAATACAAAAAGGAAGTTCAAACCTACGGGGTCAAAAGTTACAACATTACATAGATATGGTGTTTTTATGTGAACCAGTAGCCTTGAAAGAAGCCACAGTGGCACAAAACAAAAGAAAATTATAGTAAAATAATACTTATTTACAAAATGAAGTAAAATGAAATAATTAATCGTCATCATCACATGCACCAAATTAAACACCTCCCACCCTTAACATGAATTATAAATCTCCTTTTTCACACACAGCAGGTTTTGCTTGCTCAGTCAGTTATCTTGACCATTTTTACTTGATTTGAATATAAGGATGATTTAAAAAAGCTTCAAAAATCTCCTTTATGACTGCTTCATTTAGTCAGCGATCCTGGAGTTTCACAGCTTGAGTCATATCAAATGAATCAGGAGGGCTGACTGTACTTGTTAAAAAGAAAGTCGACAGGAGGTTTGACGTTCTTCTAAAGAGCAACTCAATTACACTCACCGAGGGAACGTATGTGAAGGTCAGTCCAACAAAACACCCATACGAGAAGACGAGAGTTAGAGGGGATTTTATAAAACACCCACACAGGCGCTAACAGAGAGAGTCCATTAAAGCCATCTACTGATACCACCAGGAGATATATATATATACACATACTATATATATAAAGATTATCTACTCATATATTTTCGTTATGTGTGTGTGTGTGTGGTGTTAGTGTAGATAGCGGGACCGAAAGCTAAAGCACTTATGATCCTAATTCTTTTTGGAGGTGGTAGGTATTGTCTCAGAGAGTAAGGGAAAAATCCCAGAAAATTAAAATTATGCATAAATATGCAAAATATGCATTTTTCTAAAAATGGCTAAAAACCATTTTTCTTGGCATTTCAGGTGATTCTGAGCATCTTTGATTTTTTTCACCTATATAAAAAAAAAGTTTCTGGGACTTAGAAATGTTTTGGCATTATGCAAAATATATGCATTTTTGCAAAAATGCACTTATGATCCTAATTTTTTGGGAGGTGGTAGGTATTGTTCCAGAGAGGACCAGAAAAATAGCAGAAAATTAAAAAATATAATTATGATAATTATGCATAATTATGCAAAATATGCATTTTCTAAAAATGGCTAAAAACCACTTTTCTCGGCATTTCAGATGATTCTGAGCATTTGTGGGGAGGGAGTTGGAGTGGGGGGGGGGGTTTAGGGGCAGGGGGAAGGCGGTTAGCTGGCAGGATGAAGAGGAGGGAGATTTAGACGGGTGGATAACCAAACCGCTACATTGTAGTGGGGTTCTTCTAGTGTCTTAATATTCCGCTCCTCATTTGTTGAGCACTTTTATCAACACCATTGATGGTTTCTGGGAAAAAAAATGCTCCCTCTCTCGCTCTCTCTCTCTCTCTCTCTCTCTCTCTTTCTCTCTCTTGCGCAACACTAACTACTACTATTTTTTTCCACCTTGGTATGGCATTGAATGCATTCACATTGAAAATGTCCCATTTCATTAAATAAAAATAAAGCAAAACCAGACCTGTGTTCACACAGTAGTAGGTACAGTAAACAAAAGACTGAATAGATAGAATAGATAGGGGATATAATTATATTTTTTAAAGCTATATTGTCATTCCATAGATATCTATCTATCTATCTATCCTTAAAGGACTAGTTATAGAAACTGGATCTTAGGGGCAAATAATTGTAAGGTCACCCATATACACGTTTTGGATTTCTAGAATAAGTTGTATTTCCTTTAAAAGGTGTGAAACTGCTTTTAAAAAGCTGTCAGAAAAGGATCTCTCTGACATTTTTCAACACTTCAAACAGCACTTTGTTTAAAATGATGCAGCATGTAAGACTTATCTCAAAGAGGATAGTCTTTTACTTGAATTAGGGCAGTCTTTGGTTTGTAGGTGGCCCTTTTGCACATTATACAGACTAGTAAGTAGGGCATTTACTAGGTAGGGCTGAGAAATTAATATAAGATGAATTACCATTTTGATCAGTTAAACATGCATAATTCTTACTTGGCATCATGATAACCTTATCATTCTAGATACCAGTATTCAGTTTAACAGGTACCGTGTGTGTCTAAGGCACTCTTGGCCTGACAAATGACAGAAAAGTGACATGCGTCCTGGATATCAGAGACAAGACAAATGTTCATCCCTCTAGCTTTAGTCATACCTTTTGCCTTTGTTTACCTCTCAGCTAGATTATTGAGATGGCTTTTTGGATGATAGCTGACTGGAAGGGTTTGTACTCTTTCTTCCCAACCCCTATTTTTTTTGTTGCCTTAATTCAAGTAGAGATGCGTTTCGTAGGGGCTGTACTGGAATGAAGTGATAGCTGCATCACAGAGCTGATTGCACGAGCATCCTGTGAATAGCCACTTGATCATAATTACTGAGGGCTAAAATGACTGTTGTCAAATGGTAAATGGATAACATACATCAGTGGATCCACACACCTCACATCTCGCTTTTACTCATTCCTAACAATATTTTGTCAGCACTGTGCAGAACAAGTTCTCTTTGGCTTAGAAACTGCAATGTCAGGATCATTTCCAGAAATTGAGGAAGGTCATTGACTTCTGTTTGTGGGTGGCTGAGTGCCGTCAGACAGACGTGGGTGGTACAGTTTAGGGAATAAACTAATGATATGTATAATTGGCCAATAACTGTAATATGATACAATGCGGTGAAGACTCGCCGAAATACTGCATTTTATTTAGATAATATTACAGTGACTTCAAAAAATCTTTATTTCTAGTTACATCAAGAGGTCACTGAGGCAAATGAAACTAGTTACCATTTCATGAAGGATTCCCACAACCCATCTGATCTTAAAATCTAAGTACTGGCATCCGGGTAGCGTAGTGGTCTATTCTGTTGCCCACCAACATGGGGATCGCTGGTTTGAATCCCCGCGTTACCTCCGGCTTGGTCAGACGTCCCTACAGACATAATTGGCCGTGTCTGCGGGTGGGAAACCGGATGTGGGTATGTGTCCTGGCCACTGCACTAGCGCCTCCTCTGGTCGGTCGGGACACCTGTTCGGGGGGGAGGGGGAACTGGGGGGAATAGCGTGATCCTCCCATGTGCTACGTCCCCCTGGTGAAACTCCTCACTGTCGGGTGAAAAGAAGCGACTGGCGGCTCCACATGTATCGGAGGAAGCGTGTGGTAGTCTGCAGCCCTCCCCGGATCAGTAGAGGAGGTGGCTCAAGTGACCAGGATGGCTCGGAAGAGTGGGGTAATTGGCCAAGTACAATTGGGAGAAAAGGTACCCCCCACCAAAAAAAATCCAATTACTTTTATAATGCTGCTCTAATTTGCAAGAACGCTTGAAATAGAGTTTAAACATTCCAAATACGTATTTCATATTTATCTTTCTGTTGAAGGTTTCCATCCATCCACTATCCAAACCGCTTATCCAACTCAGGGTCGCAGGATTGCTGGAGCCTATCCCAGCAGTCATTGGGCAGCAGGATTACGGCAGGCAGCTTTTCAGTATGTATTTTATTTTCCTTAGTTACCATCTCATGCTCTATTGGCCTTGCTTTATTCATTCCATAGTCACATTGCTCTATCTGACTGGCTTGGCAACATGCAGCCCAGACATGCAGCAATCACTAGCAGTAGTAGATAATGGAATGGATGAGGTGGGGTGGGACATATCGTCCAGGGGGAGGTGACCCACTGCTATATTTATGAGGAGGTTAACACTGCACTGGCATTCAATGGCGATGTTCAGGCCAAACCTACTTGCCATGAGCATGGAGTGAACGGTGAACTGATGCAGGCAACAGTGATGAAGAACCCATCTGACTCATCATCACTGATGTATGTCAAAGCTGAAACCTGCTCATGAATCTCTTGGGAGTGGCCACCTGTTTATTCCTGGTGCCATATTATCTGAGGAGTGTCGCTATGGTGTGAATGTCACTGGTCACATCGGGACAACCCAGTTTTTTTAGGCCAGTGGTGTCGCTGTTAACACAGTCTGGAGTTGTGGGTTTTTTTTTTTGCAGTGTAGCATGATTTGTTAATGTCAGTGAGAGAACAGTAACGCTTGCATGCTTATGACAACGATATTAGAAAATGCTTTCTGTAAATTGAAGAGAATTTTCCAGGATTAAAAAATAACCGTGCAGCAAACAGATTGTTTGATATACAATTGGGAAAGTAAACATTGCACTGCAGGCTAACTGGAACATCATTCTTTTAAAGTGGAATCTCATACAATTATCCAAGGTGAAAAAAATTCCCAGGGACTAAAACACATTTATATTTAAATACGTTGTTATAACAGACATTTTACTTGAGGCTGAGTAAGTCATCAGACAGTTAAGGCAATATCATTTTCAAGTATGGGAATTGATTGTTGAGCTGAATAGATTTATAACATCATACATTTTTTAACCCTGTTCTGTATGACCTGTTTAAGTAGTTACAAGTGGAATAGTAAATTGGATGACTTTCAGAGCAATGACATGACTTTTTAAGATGATGATTTGAATGTTTAAAGCTAAGTGCTTTTGGATGTAATTTGGCGGGTTTTGGTTTCATCTTAGTGGCTTACCTTCTTGTATCTGGGAATAGGGAGCTGATTCCAGCAAACATAAAGTGGCAACACACAGAGAAGATGAAAGCATGCAAGAGAGTAAAGTTGAGGAAGAAAAAGAGAAAAATAACATTGATCATTTGAAATAAAAGTTTATGCACACAAATGAATAAACAGGAAAAAAAAGTGCACAGAGGAAAATAAAATTCTAATTTGTGTCAGCTCTGCCCATGCAAACTAAAAACACTGATGACATTCAGGATGAAAATAAAGGTCAGGGCAGAAAATTACATGAAGGTAAAATATGAACCCACTGTCTGTTGTTTTCATAGTGCCACACTTGACCCCATCTCTACGTAACTGAGATGGGGGTCACATAAGTTTACCAGAGGCAGATATGAGGAATAAATCAAAAGGCCACTTTTTCACCTGTTTTCAATCAGCTATTGCGTCTTTGACGGTATGCTAATTATCCTCAAGATCCCTGTAGTCCTGCTGGTGGGGTAAAATGTTAATCTGGGGTGAAACAAATGCTTAAATCACATATTTCGACAGCCTGCACTGTTGATTTTGCGTTCAAAGATGGCTCCATCTGCTGCACCTTTTTGCTGTACATTACGGTAACATGCGGTGAAGTTCCAAGTTTGCTCTGCTGCGCTGTTGTTACTGTAATGTACAGTGAAGAAGAGCAGCTGACTGAGCCATCCTCAAACTCAAAATCAGCAACAGAGGCCATCGAAATATATGGTCTAAACTTTTGTTTTGTCTCAGCTAAACATTTTACTCCAACGGCAGGACTACAGAGGTCTTGGGGGATCATGTGGATACCTTCAAAGATGTAATAGTTGGCTGAAAAAAGTAAATAAAAAAAAAGTGGCCTTTGCATTTATTTCTCATATCAGCCTGTGGTAAGCTTATGTGACCCCATCTTAGAGTAACATAAGATTATGACATATGGGTTCTTGCTGAAATACTTTACATATTTCAATTCAGTTGAAACGAATTGATGAAAAATTTGTTAGTATAAATAATGCGAGAGAAATTGTAGCTACACTGAATTTGGATTATCTGTTGACAATTGACTGACTCAATGTGATGATGAAGATAAACCACAATTTTCTGAAAATATCTTCAGTCAAAATAGCTCTATCACTCATACCCTTTTTGGGGGTTTTAAAAGCTTATGTTAAAATTCTCTACGGTTGCACACACTGTATACAGCATCTACCAGAAAATATCTTTTAATGTCCGAAGTAAAGAAACAATTGCAAACAAAAATGTATAATCTGTGAGATTTAACATTCAACTTTCAAAACTAATACTTTTGTAAACCTAACCCGTTTTTTCCTTTTCATGCTAACATGCTAATACTTTATAATTTGGCTAATGCTTATAATGTGTTTAGCTTACACTCAGAATTGGTCCCATAGCAAAATATATATTGAGATATGGACATAAGTTTTTTTATATGAATATTTAAAGGTAAAGAATCAGTAATGGGTGTTTATTTCTGACTTCTTGCATCCCTTTTTTTACCTTTCCCTTGAGAGGTTTGCTCTGCTAGAGGATTGGCAGTTATTGCATTACAAGTCTAAAAGTCTGGCTGCCAGACATATCAGATGCAGATAAAGCCTGTCAGATGTATTTGTTTCTGCCTTAAATGTTAGCCCGCATGCATGGGTAAACACATTTGTAAGTACAGTATGAATCACATGGAGTCTCTTAAGACTGGGCCTTCATATTACTTCAAGTTTTGTACAATCTGTAGAAAGCAACGTCTTTTATGCGTGCTCAATAATCCAGGTAAGAAAATTTTATCAAAAGCAACCTTCATACAAACCCGATCATCTCTCAAATATGCCATGTTGAATGGCATGAGATTTTTGTTTTGAAAAACATAACAAAAAGTAAACTGATCTTGCAAATCAACCAAGAGACCCAAAGACATTAATTTGTGCATTCTGTAAAAAGATGTTAACCTTTGACTATATAAACTGTAAACCTCACCAGCTGTGTACTCCATCAAATTAAAACGTGATAAATAAATGTAAATTGAATCAAAACAAAACAAATGACGTTGTCAGTTAAAAATGTGGGATGAACTTTTTTTTTTCTTCTGTGTGATCTCTATGCAATTGGGAATAAGACTGTGACCTAAAAACAGAGTGATATATTTATTTTCTTTCATTTCAGGTCCAAAATGCACTGTGCAAAAGTGATGAAGAACCAGAAAAAGAACAATAAAAATATTAATTATTGAGAAAAAACAACACTAAGTAAATGGATGCTGGGGAGAGAGGCACAGTTTCGGAGAAGATGCGAGGCCATACTTGTGGAAGTTTGTTTAAAGCAGCATCGTGTTGGGCACGTGTTTTGTCATGCATAATAAGGAATGATTTGGAAGATCATGCATCTTAGTAGAGTAGAAACTCTTTCTCTAGTGATACCAAAGCAGTTTATGTGTGAGGTTTCAGTGTCAGG
The DNA here is from genome assembly GCF_029633865.1 of Lampris incognitus. Classification (NCBI taxonomy): domain Eukaryota; kingdom Metazoa; phylum Chordata; class Actinopteri; order Lampriformes; family Lampridae; genus Lampris; species Lampris incognitus. The sequence continues at coordinate 24,300,120 of NC_079218.1, forward strand.
ACTCAGTAAATCTGTAGAATTTATTCAAATCTCACTAAGGGCTATTTAAGCTAGTTGGTGCGAGAGCAAAACCAACCAAACTGTTTTTTGAGTTTGACCTGTACAGTCTGTTTGAATCTGTGTTCAAGGCACCATGATTCCCAACAGCTTGTCTCCTCTGACTGATAAATATGGCCACTATGGAGAGGAGGGCCTGCTGTTTCTCATCGAGCTCTGAGCTATTCCTGTCTCTCTTCGATCGTACACACATTCCCTTTTAAATCAATTAGTGCCAATTTACAAGAGCCCAGATTAACTAATTACAGTCACGTGAGCTATCATGAGCTATGTTTTTCTATGCCTTGATTCAATAAGCAGAACAAGGAGCCTTGAACGATTGTACAGCTAAATGAAGTGACATTAGCCGTGGAGGAACAAGTCCAAGAGTGTCAACTTTAAACCTGGATGGACCCTCCTGAGGCTGGCTGGGCACAGCCTGTATATTACAGTACAGCAATTGGTTCCTAACTAAGACTTTCCTCTGGTTTAGGTTCTGTCATTACAATGATATTATCACTTTCTGACAGTGTTCCAGTAATAACTCAGTCACGGGTTACTAAACTTCTTCCATACAGCTGGTGGGGCAAAGGTTTCATAGTTAAGTATGACTTCTGTTATTCTTCATATAATCCCACACCAATGAGTGCATTCCAGTGTGTACACTCAGACAAATATGAGAATGTCTTCTTCTTGCTTCTTGTTTCGGCTTATTCTCTGTTTCTCGGGGGTCGCCACAGCAGATTTTAGAGTTTCCATCGGTACCCTGAGAGGGCACAGCACCAATGGTGGTCATTGTTAACCCGGCTTGACTGATCCGGTATGGATCCTCTACCGATCTGGTATGGTCTTGTCAATCTGCATACTGATTTGGCAAATTTTTACATCGGATGCCCTTCCTGACACAACCACTAACCCTATGGACGGGGGCACAAATAAAGTACTGGATGCCATCCCAGTATTCATGGACTTGCGCCCATGCCTGTGGCTACTAATTATGGGAATATATCAATGAAGGTTAATTTATCTCAATAGAATTTAAAAATCCATGTGATAACTTGCCACAATAGCGGCACCCTGGTCAGAACTCCCACCTGCCGTCTTACACTGCAGTTGCAGTTGTAATGAGGTCTCTCTGAATGTGTTGTATCTTGAAGAGCCTGATTACAACATTAATAGCAATTTGATATTAATATTTCATTACAAAGAAGTTATTACATTGAGCTTTAATATATGTGTGCATTCATTACTTACTGCTATATTTCTCATAACTTTTTTTTTGATTGATAAATACTGGTGTGGGAAGATGGCTATGCGAATTCGCATTTGCAGCGGCCTCACCCAGTGCCGGTGTCAGAAGATGGTGGTGCGAATTAACATTTGCGGCAGCCTCACCCAGTACCGTCCATGCAGTGTCTTTGTCCATGTCTGTGTTAAGTTTTGTCTTCATTTGATGGCTGGGAGAGCTGGTGCTGATCGGCTGAGAGAGCGGGCCAGGCTAAGCTAACTGCTAGCCCATGCACACCAGCAGTTCCGATAACATCGAGGGCGGTCTGGCAGCGGCCTCATCTGGTGTTGACTGGTGTTTTTGATATTGTCGTGAGGATTGCGGGGAGATGTGTCGAGGATGTCTGGCTGGGGGAGCTGGCGCTTGATTGGCTGGGAGAGCTTGCTCTGCTTCGTCTGGTGGGCCCCCGGAGACCATGGCCCCTGCCTGGAGCTGCACCCGAGGAGGAAACGCTGATGGCGGTCTGACAGGATACAGAAGCGGGGCAGGCTAAGCTAACTGCTAAGTCATGCAGACTGGCGGTTCCGGCAGTCATCCTGGCTGGCGTTCGTTCCCTTGGACAGTGATTTTTTTTTGTGTGTGTTAGTTTGGGTATGTGTGTTTTTGGATGTGTTGTTGTCTTTGTGTTGTACTGCTGTGGGCTGGGGGAAATGGCATTTTGTTTCATTTCATGTACGCAAGTGCATGAAATGAAATGACAAATAAGTGTTCCTGCTTCCTGAATAGTAAGCATCATTTGTTGCAACTATTGGTGCTAATACTTACATGTGCTTAAAGGGATGCTCCAGCACTGTTGATACACTACAGTTGTTCAGAAGCTGCCAACTAACATTAAAATGCGAACACAATACCGTAAGTTATTCCAGAAATATCTCCCTGAAACAGACTGGTGTGCTCTGGTAAATGGAAAAAAAAAACTTGGCAAAAGTGCTTTTCGGTTGGTTACATGTCTTTTTGTAAATGTTTTTAAGCAATGGATAAGAAATTATAGACATTTTTAAATGAAATTCCCTGAGAACATAATTCCCACTGGATTGTCAGTTTCCAAAATTGTAACCTTATTTACCAATAGATGTTAAAAATAGAAACGGCAGAGACCATCCTGGCAGAGCACAATTGTAGTTTGATAAAATTGGATACCTGTTCAACTACATAATCTACAAAAAATATTTCTTTCTTCTGATTTACCAGTTATTGTCAAAATTGGAATTGTGTCTCTAGAAAAAAGAAAAAAAAATGATGGCCACCAGGTTTGAAGTCAGTTCACTTTAACAAATGCAAATACTGCCCCTTCAAAAAAGGAAAGATAGTCCATTTAAATTTTATCTGACATTTAATTTGAAACTGACAATTATATTTCCAGGTTGTGTGACGAAAATTATTATAGTAACCATGTGTCAGAAATTGACACGTACCCATGAATTAGTTAAATGAAATTTTATGTAGTTATTCATGTAAGCAATTAGGATTTGCAGGGTTCAGATATAAGCTGTAAGACATGAGCTTCCCTCATCCTCATACTGAGAGCTTTGCCATCACATTATCATGGCTGCTTACCTTGGCTTTGTTGATGGTGCAGTGCAGTGCATTGTTTTCTTGGTCATAAAGCAAACTGAAGTCCAAGGTTCCCAGTGTAGCTAGAGAGAGAGAGAGAGATTGATTGATTAGTGGCTAGTCCCAATAGAATCCAACACTTTTTAAAAAAAATTTCCATTTCAAAAGAGACACTCTATTATATATAGTTATCTCCAGTCATGACCTTGTAACTTAGAATATTGTTAGTATTGTTATGCCGATCATAATCATATTAAGATACAATGCTGAACGTTTCAGAAGTGTACAGCATTGCTCTACTTACTATTACCATGAGCAGACAATTGTTGAATAATCAGTTAACTAAACAGTTTAACTACTTTTGTGACACACCAGAAATATGCACAGTGACATCCTCTATTACCTTCACATTTATTTAAGTGTGGACAATACTTCTCACCTGGGAAAATCATAACTTGCAATACCTCATAATTTACGATGTCTGCAATATTTCATAAAAGTCTGAATCCATGGCTCACAGAATTTATGAGGTTAGTGCAGGTGCACATTTAAGATTTTAGAGGATTGTTTTGCCAAAAAGCAAGTCTCTGACTACACTATATGATAGTAAAACTGCAGGATTGTAAATATTTATATATTTTAAAATAGTTTCAGTATTTTTGAGCTAGTCATTCTTTTGGAACATAATGAAATGACCCAGTTTCATGATGACTGCCACCGGCCAAAACCATCAATACAATTAGTCTTTAATTAGCCCCTTTCTCTTATTACACTTTGGCTATGGCATCACAGTACAAGGATAACAGCTTTGAAATAATTTATTGGATGCATATCTATTTTAAAATGGACAAAGCTAATTTATTTTGCAAATAGAGGACCTGTTGACATGACATTAGTGCTTCAACAAATCCAAACAACAAACGCAAACAGTATCTACAGCAATGCACTAAACTCTCTCTATTGAATCTCAGCACTATTTGCACACAGTACTATTTTCTGTAATTGCTATATAGTTAAAATTGCTTCGTGACTGAAATTAGCGCTGACAAATGAGATATTGTTACTATTACTAGAACACCGAAAGATTGTTTCAGACAATTAAATCCAGTAAAATACAGAAGTCGTCTGTATTATTACATTATATTTACTAAGTGTACACATCTCAATTAGATTTTAAAAAAAAACCAAAAACAAAACAAACCTTTACTTTACCAGTGATTTATAAATGATTTATATTGATCATATTGGCCTGGTCGGATGTGATCACTATAAATTAGTTCTGCTGTGATTAGATAAAACTGTGCTTTAATCTCTGCCCTGATCAATGAATCCAAACAAACAAATCACCATGTTGTTTTCTTCTTTTTCTTCTTCTTCACTGTGTTCCATGTCTGCGGAAGTCTGGTAATATGTCACCTCTGTGTTCGTGGTGCACGTGTGTGCAGGTAGAACATGCACACAAACTATATGGGGGACCCACTTAGCTTTTTTTTTTGGATCCCCCCCCTTTTTTTTTTCTTCCCCCAATCGTATCTGGCCAATTACCCCCCTCTTCCGAGCCATTCTGGTCGCTGCTCCAGCCCCTCTGCTGATCCGGGGAGGGCTGTAGACTACCACATGCCTGCTCTGATATATGTGGAGTCGCCAGCCGCTTCTTTTCTCCTGACAGTGAGGAGTTTCGCCAGGGGGTCATAGCGTGTGGGAGGATCACGCTACCCCCCCCCCCAGTTCCCCCTCCCCCCCGAACAGGTGCCCCGACCGACCAGAGGAGGCGCTAGTGCAGCGACCAGGACACACACCCACATCCCGTTTCCCACCCACAGACACGGCCAATTGTGTCTGTAGGGACGCCCGACCAAAGTATCTGCTTATCTTACTGTGCTCTATTAGCACCATTAGTGGTCATAAACGGCATTGGCTACCGTCAGTATTATCCATCTAACTTCAAGAAATCGTGATAGTACTTTTTTAGCTACTCTAAGTTTACATGTTTATAGTTGTGACTTCGTTTTAGCTGCTAATTTCTACATCTAGCAGGCAGAACTCTAGAAATATTTTATATCCCTAATAAAGTGTAACTTCAGCTAAATGTTGCATGTTTGTAGAGCTACCTGCCCCCAACCCAACAGATGATCTGCATATTAGTTAGAGTATAAAGAAAAACGTGAGGTTGCTGAACTATGTATTCAAAGGTATTTTGCAAAATATTACACTAATACACCAAAGACATCAGCTTTGTCGGTGCAGCTGACGTCATTTGGCAGGAAAAACTGGCTTTTTCCTGACAGACCCTCAAAATGTCCCAGAAAGATCAGACAGTTGTGTTGAATTGTCCTGAAGCAGTTTTCACAACGTAATGTTGAGATAATGTGGTCCTGGGGCAAGTAATCTTATGTAAGAATGTATCATTTCTGTCAGTATTTTTATGTATGACCTAATTTGAATTGATAACTTTCCTTCCTTCGAATCAGTAAAGCTTCTCATCTCTTCTCTCTTCTCAGTCATTATCAAAGGAATTAAAAAACGATTTCATTATATAGATACAACTCCAGGAGCTCCTCTAATTTTTATATTATAAAACAGATATCTGTATTCATTACAAATGACTATAGTTGAATACTTTATGCAAGTTTATTCAAAGCATACCCTCTAAAAGATGACACAATAAATGATCACCAAAACTGTGAAAAGAGAATTACAAAATTAAACATTAACACTGTCATAGTATGACATGCTGTGTTTTGTATGCTGAAGACCTGAGGGCTATTTTATAAAATTCTCTCAAAGCTACCATTCGAAAAAGAAACTAAAATCCCCTCCCCCACAAATCTGTTAATGACTTTGAAGTCTTCTGAAATGTTTTGTTTTCCCCCTCAGAATGCATAGAAAAACAGTATCACTTGCTGCAAACACCACCACGCTATTTGTATTAATAAATACAGCCTGTTACCGTCTGTTCATGCAGCACTGGGGTTTGATTAAAAAGCCCTGAGCTGGGCTGCTGGTTATAGCAAGATGAAACTTCTGAAACATACCGGAAACTACTATTCTCTAAAGCCAGGCAGCAATTGGATATTAGTGTTTATTTTCTTTCAATAATAGTATTGTATTGGGATGTAATGCGGATGTTGTCATTGTGTGATAATTTTTTTTTAAATTAATGATTAATAATAACAAGAATCCGATACCTGAAATTTCTCACAAAATTAGGTCTGAAGCTGTAAGTTAGTTTTGATATATTATACTTTTTCACATCACCAAACAGTTCAACGTGATGACCTTCGGTTAGATAGATTTAATGCAATTTCAACTAGAGGAGTGCACTCAGAGTACAGCTCTCCGCCCGGCAGACATATCTCCCCTTGTCCGGTGTTAAAACTTGGCGACAAACCCTTTTTACGCCTACCGAGAGAAAAGAAATACACGCACACACGGACAGAAAAACCAGTGTTTTTCCTGCCATTATTAGACTTTTGTGCATCACCCAAGTCGACTGAAAGTGAACTATGGGAAAAAAAAGTTGTTAATATGCAGCAGCTGCTTTTTGCAATGCCAAAAAAGCCAGCAGCGCCTTTTTTGTCCGAGGAAGCTGGCTAAGTTCGGTGTCGGCGGGTCCTTGATGACTTTGTTCTACAAATCTTTTATCGGGTCGGTTATTACTTTTTCTTTTATCGGTTGGTATGCCTCTCTCAATCTTAAACAGAAAAATGCCCTAACAAAGGTGATCAAGGTGTGCAGTAGCATCACAGGTACCCAACAGAAAAGTCCGTCTGATTTATATGACAAATAGATGTTAAGGAAAGCAGAATCCATCCTGTCTGACAGAATCCACCCCCTGCACCTAGCATGTCAGACCTTGCCTTCTGGTTCCTGCTTCAAATACCCAGTAGTCAAAACCTAATAGATACAAACACTCCTTCATTCCCTCAGCCATTTCACTGCTAAACTCCAACAGTAAGAGGTAATACCAGCTCCACCTTGATAAACACTGTTCACTGTTGCATTGCTTTTCGTTGGCTTTGTTCTCACTACATGTTGTATTTATTTGTCTATTTGCCTTGTGTTCTGTGGAGTGTTTGTGTGTTTAAATGTTGCCGCTGCTACACAACAGTTGCCCGTCTGGGGACAAATAAAACCTACTTGATTTGACTTGACTTAAAAAAAACCTTTTGCCGGTCAGTCTGTGGATGCGCAGCTTCCTAGATAGACCCTCGGACAAAAGTGACTAAGTCTAATATGAAATGACAGAGATTAGGCTATCATAATTTCAAAGCCCTTATTAAAAGACCTCAAATGTGTTTAGCCGGCGTAGTTTTTATGATATAAAACGAATGAAGGTGAATGGCTGCTCTGCTGATTGACTTTCATTCCTAAACAATAGTAAGAAAAAATAGCTCAGTCATGGGAAATGTTTTAGTGTAGCTACTGAGATGATTTTCAGCTGTCACGATTAATCCTCCTCTTGAAATTGTATTTTTATAGTGGGGTTTTAAAATAGGCACTTCCGCGTGGCAGTGAGGTGAATAAGGTGAATTATTTTTGGTTCATCCAGTTTTCCTCCAGTTCTCCTGTGCTGAGATCGGCAGTGAATGATTTGTTGGCTTGCAAATTCTCGTTCACTTTCAAGACTCATACCCGAATACGTAATGTTTTGGTTTTGACACTGTCGCTGCCTCATCTGACTCAACCATAGATGTGAGTCGTGCATGCTCACCGTTGACTCAGATCGAGCAGCGACAGAGGGCAGCGTTGGTCAAGCGAGGTAGAGACGGAATGGAGCGAGGCAGCAGCAATAGTGAGAACAAACGTTTTTCGAAGGTTTTGAATCACCACAACCATGAGAGGTTCTTCATCATACAGTCATAACTGCACAAAAAAAAGAAAAAAAGATTAGGCTGATGGGTCCAGTAGTTTGCGAGATTACCACGGACAGATACAAAAACACACATGCAACCAAATGCATAATCCCCCTGGAGGGGATTATGAGTCAATAACAGTTAAGAGGGGAATAAATATCCATCTTTCTAGCATACACACAAGAAAAAATATATTGCATAAATTATACTTTATTATAAAGATAAAAGTATGCTGTATCAAATGGACTCTATTAATGGGAATTGTAAATGAAGACCATTATTCTCAGGAGTGGATGGGTTATACTGTCAATGGTGTTGTTTCTGAAAATATGCTGTGTTAAATGTTGGAAAAATATCAGACAAAAGCTATTTAACTATTACTGGTGTGAAAAGGAGTCAGTCATGGAGTTTCCATAACATAAATTTGGCAAAATGAACACAAGCAGTCCACGCACAAGTCATTTAGTATTTACCGTGCATTTACAGTGCCCTCCTTTGCATAATGGTTTATGTTCTACTTAACAGAGAACTCACTGCCAATAAAGCCATTTTCCCAAGCAGACATGGAGAGTAATTTGCTGCAAAGATGGATTATGACCTTGGACTAGCAAGGGCATCCATCACAGAAATATTTTGTGTGCAAGGCATTGATCAAAATCCAACCAGACAAAAAACATCATTTTCGGAATAAAAGGCCATGCTCATTGAGAGTCAATCAGACTTTATATCGAGAGTCTATCCGGTAGAAGCACTTCAATTTTGGTTAAGCCTGATACTTCCTTTAGCCGGCAGAGAAATGGCTCCAGTTGGCATTGTTTGCGTCCAATACAGTAATAACCGGTTTTAGAGATGGGTACACACTGATACTGGAGCACTATCAACCCTGGCTTAGACATCACTGTCCATTAGTTATAGTGTCCATAGCATTTAACAGCAGCATGCAACAGTCATATCCAAGGTGCATCAACAATCAGAGATTGGATTATTGTGATGGAAAAGCTTAGAAAGAAATTCCAGAAATAATGTTTGGTTGTGGTAAAATCAGCTTGTAATGGACAAATCAAAGAGGCTGTTGACTTGAGTCAAGCAATTGTCTAGACACGGCGTTCCGCAATAATTGTGTATTTATCTTCTGTGTATTTACAAATCCCCTATACAATCACTGTTATTTTGTATTCATGCCCTCTCGGCTCTGGCTTTGGCAAGTAGTGGAGGAAGGAGAAGGAGCAGAGAAAAACTAATCCCCTGACCACGACTGTGATTATTATGATTATTCTGCAAGTGTAACAATAAATGGGGTCAGTGTTGTTGTCTCCTGAACAGGAGGGTGTGCTGGCACTTAGTGATATTTTTTCGAGAGAAATCTCAGATGGACAAATGGTCTTGTATATGTGTTTAGTAGGCATGAAGCACATGAGGGTCTAATTCACTGAAACGCTGCAAACAGCTCCTGGTAGGAGTCAAACTGGCGGAATCCATCTGAGGGGTCTCATAGGGGCCTGAACATTGAGTTGTTCATCTTTACATTGAACTTTGAAATTGTTAAACGTTTTTGTTTTCAAGATATGCTCAAACCTTGTTGAATACATTTTGGGGGGGGTTCCCCCCTTTTTCTCCCCAATTGTGTCCAGCCAATTACACCACTCTTCCGAGCCATCCCGGTCACTGCTCCACCCCCTCTGCCAGTCCACGGAGGGCTGCAGACTACCACATGCCTCCTCCGATACACGTGGAGTCGCCAGCCGCTTCTTTTCACCTGTTCAGTGAGGAGTTTCGCCAGGGGGACGTAGCACATGGGAGGATCATGCTATATTCCCTCAGTTCCCCCTCCCCCCCAAACAGGTGCCCCGACCAATCAGAGGAGGCGCTAGTGCAGCGACCAGGACACATACCCACATCCAGCTTCCCACCCACAGACATGGCCAATTGTGTCTGGAGGGACGCTCGACCAAGCCAGAGGTAACACGGGGATTCAAACCAGCGATGCGTGTGTTGGTAGGCAACAGAATAGATCTGTACGCTACCCGGGTGCCCTATAATCTGAGTTTTGTGTGTGTGTGGGGGGGGGGGTCTCTAAAATAACAGGCATTAGGGGCAGAGATAAACAAGTAAATAATAGCCTAACGGGTGCGCTTTCCCAGAGAGAGAGAGAGAGAGAGAGGGAGAGACTTCACTCCTCATTACGTGGTCCAACACTTTCTCACACACACGCGCGCATGCGCGCACATGCACACAGAGCAGCCCACTACTTGTAACAATTCTATCAAGTAGATTGCAACAACCTGAAACTGTTTGAGATGTCTGCGATACTGTAACACCAAAGTTCCAATAGCCTGAAATATGCCAATGCAGGAACCGGCGCCAGGACTGTGACTGACTACACACAACACACAGCGCTATCCATTGTTCTGAAACAGCAGCCAGGCGATAGTCACATGTATCGCGACCAATACTGTTGTTGTTTTTGCTATTTTTCTATCAATATGTAAAGTTTAAACAGAGAAGGCAAAAAAAAAATACATACATACAATCATCTATTAAAAAATAAAAGCCATCCTCTTACCGTTACACCGACAAAATAGATCAAAGTGGTCTGCTGCGGTTGTGGTCTAAATAATACTAATTTTACATTGAAAAATGCATTATTTGTGATTAAAAAATGGTTCTTGGTAATATATTAGCGACCCCCACAGATGTATGATTTTAATGCTTTCATGGGAACTCAGATCCCATTGCCTCCCACCTAACTCCAACCCAGATGACAGGACTACAAGATGGCAATTTCAGACTAAATAATGAAATTGTGATGAAATGACCATTCAGTCTGCTTATCAGCCAGTTGTCATCAAGTCAGAATGATGGCATCTGTCAAAGTGGCCTCCACCAGTCACACATCTATTAGTTCTGTTCAATCCCAAGACATCTCCTGTCCAATTTGTATACCATAAAATTAAGGTAAACAAGTTGCATCATTAATAATTTTTGCAACTTTGAAGTAGACTGGAGGTGTAAAATCAGACGTATACCCTGATTTAGATGAAGACCTAATGATGAAGACATAATGATGAAGACCCAAGAGCTATCGTATCCACTTCAACATCAGAGCCCGGCCACTGAACTCCGTCAGGCCCCGGTCGATAAGGTATCAATGCTAGGATGAGATTATAAAATGGCTGGTCAATTAGTGAGTAGCACACCATTAAGTTCCGCTTTTTTGGACAGTTAAATTCCTATGTGCTTATCTTACACCTCTATCCAGAACAATTTATTGGTTGTCAGCAATAGGTGTCGGTGGCCTAGTGGTTAGCAAGAATGTCCCTTAATATAAAGGTCAAACATTGAATCCCCACAGGTTCCATACAGTCCATGTCCATCAGCAGTCAGGTGTCCCTAGTTAATGTCCAGTATTGACGGCAATTGGTGAGTCGTAGTTAGATGATTACTGACTGCTTAAACCTAAATTAATGATTTTTCAATCCAACTATCAGCCTGCATTTCAACCTATTAACTGTGAAGACATAATTGTGCAAACCTATTAGTTTGTACGTTTATATCTTCCGTTTTGCTGATTTTTCACTGCATGCCTACTTTTATCTCATTTCATTTGCCATGTATCAATTAACATACCATATGTGTGTGAAAGGGGAAGATTCACACCTTGTGCAGTATGTTGTGGCAGCGTGAGGTACAAATCATCCAAGCGTTAATTTGTCTGCGTATGTGTACAATTAGCTGGCATTTTTTCCCCAGAGCATCCTCTTATGCGTCTCGCCTAACAGAACTGAAACATTCCTGTGGGAAAGAGGCGTCTATTAAAGACAGCCTGTTCCTACAGACATTGTTTTGTTCTATTTTAGCCAGGTATTGAGCTCAGCAAAATGGATTTGATGTCTGATAATGAAGATTTTTTGACTCGGTGTCTCATAGATTTAGATCCTTTGAATCAAGTTGTTAAATAATTTTTCGCAGCATGCCCTCTATTGTTTTCAACTTCAGGGAACATCAGAATCAGAATCAACTTTCCCCCCTTTTCTCCCCAATTGTACTTGGCTAATTACCCCTACTCTTCCGAGCCGTCCCGGTCGTCGCTCCACTCCCTCTGCCGATCCGGGGAGGAATGCAGACTACCACATGCTTCCTCTGATACATGTGGAGTTGCCAGCTGCTTCTTTTCACCTAACAGTGAGGAGTTTCACCAGGGGGATGTAGCACGTGGGAGTATCTTGCTATTCCCCCCAGTTCTCCCTCCCCCCTGAACAGGCGCCTCGACCAACCAGAGGAGGCGCTAGTGCAGGGACCAGGAGGTAACACGGGGATTCAAACCGGCGAACCCCGTGTTGGTAGGCAGCAAAATAGACCACTACACTACCTGGACACCTAGAATCAACTTTATCGGCCAAATGTGCCTATGGGACATGAGGAATTTGACTCTGGTACACAGCAGCTTCTAGCAATTGCAGACATCAGTCAGACAAAAAAAGGATAAAAAGAAAACAAAACAAACAAAAAATGAAAGAAAAAAAAGTAAATGCAGCAACAACAGGACATTGGAGACAGGCATGTGTGCACAATAGGTGCATACTAACATTGTCCATTGATATTGTCATTGCTCAAAAACACACCAAGTACATCACCCCTTATGTCTTTTACTTACTTTATCAATACAATAATAAATGAAAAAAGCAAACGTTTCATTCATACAAGAAAGTTCAAACCAACGACATACTCGTGTTTTTAGAAATAGAAGGTTTTATAATGTCTTTATGCATGCTCAATAATCCAGGTGAGAAAATCAAAGAAGGTTGAAATCAGTTCATCTGGACACAACATATATTGACAGCTATGTTTCATCTGTCATCTAACTGACTTCTTCAGTCTAGACTGAAACGTTTCTGTCAATAAACGTTGTATCCAGATGAACTGATTCAACTTTCTTTGAAGGTTTTATAATGAGCATGATCTTGAAAAGGGACGTCTTTAAGAGATGGATGAATTTAAGCATCCAACTTTTGTGGATAGGAACAAGGAAATGTATATAAAGTTATCCTGGCCAAAATGAGCTGTACACTGTAGTTTTTCTGACTGTAGAAAATGACCTCACTATTTTGTCAAGAAGGTGACATTAAACCTTAGCAAATAGGGGTTCAATACATTTCTAGCATAGTTGTGCCCCATATGCTGTTCACTGGCGTCTTTTCTGAAAGTGGACTTGTTTGCTTTTTGTCACTCTCACTTCTCCCCTGGTAGGAAATGTGATGATCAGTTTTGTCTGTTTATCAGGAAAAATACCTAAAACGGAGCATTTTGGTTCAAACCCACACCCTTTTATTTAGTTCCAATGGAATGATCAAACAACACACATCGCTGAATTTAGCATCAGCTCTCCAGATGGGTCAAACATTCTGTACAAATAAAGGCATTCCTTTGAGCAATAGCCCTGAACATGCAGCCTTTCAAGGCTTCAGGGGTGCAGGGGGGTGTCGCACAGTCCATGTCTTGCACTTAGTATTATACATAGTATTATTATTATTATTATTATAGTATTATACAACAGGTAGTTCTGGCTACCCATTCTGATTGCTTAAAACACACATCTCAGCCATGTTTGAATAATGATAAAGCACACCTAAGCCATACTCATGAAACATGCCCTATCAGTAAATATCACTCCACCACTGATAAAATCGATTAGGGTACACACCTCCATGGTAATGGAGATACTATCCTGAGACCGTTTAGATGGATACTGATGCAGTCTCTCTTGCTTAGCTGTTACAAAAGTTGATGAATTTGGGGTTAATTTTGATCTGTATGGTGGGCTTAGTTTTCATGAATGGTGTGAATTCGATGAGGAGGACACAAAACCAAAAGAAGAAACTAGGATATTTGTAGTTATTTGGAGATATATTCCTATTCAACAGCTGGACCAACTGCAGAAGTCGAGGAATGAGCTTACTACATCATGCTTATCATCTTGGACTGTTAGAATCATGAACCAATATTTAAAACACTGAAATCAAGGGGCGTCCAGGTAGTGTAGCAGTCTATTCTGTTGCCTACCAACATGAGGATCCTGGTTCAAATCAGCATGTTTCCTCTGGCTTGATTGGGCATCCCTACAGACACAATTGGCCATTTCTGCGGGTGGGAAGCCGGATGTGGTTATGTGTCCTGGTCGCTGCACTAGCACCTCCTTTGGTCGGTTGGGGTGCCTGTTCGGGGGGGGGGGGACTAGGGGGAATAGCGTGATCCTTCCACGCGCTACATCCCCCTGGTGAAATTCCTCACTGTCAGGTGAAAAGAAGCGGCTGGTGACTCCACGTGTATTGGAGGGGGCATGTGGTAGTCTGCAGCCCTCCCCGGATCATCAGAGGAGATGGAGCAGTGACCAGAAGGCTTTGCCAATGGTTCTGGTGGCCCATCATGGAGCAGGACACCGGTTCTTTTGTCTCAGCCTGACCAGTGTGTGCCCAAAACAAGTCACCCTGACATGCTCCTCCAAGACTCTGTCAGCCACTCCCTGTTCTGCATCATTCATGGTCCCACATCTCCCCTCTATGATGGAAATATCGCTGTACTAACCGTCACTGACTGATTTTCAAAAATGACATCTTTTATCCCTCTGCCCAAACTACCCACTGCCAGAGAGACAACCCAGCTGACATTCCAGCATGTCTTCTAGGTTCATGGAATCCCCCTTGACATAGTTTTGGACCATGGTCCCCAGTTTACGTCCCAGTTTTGGTTGGTCTTCTGTAAGCTATTGGGGACCATGGCCGGCCTGTCATCCGGTTTTCACCCCCAGACCAATGGCCAAACCTAACGGGTCAATCAGGACCTGAAGATTGCCCAGCTCTGCCTCGTCTACAACAATCCTAGCCCACTCCACCATGCTCCACACCATTTCCAGGTACCAGTGACAGGCGGGCCACCACCAGATCCCGGTGCCATGCTACCACGGTGGTCAGAAGGGGTGACTCTCCACCCAGGATCTCTCCCTCCTGTCGGAGTCCCACAAGTTGTCCTTCCGGTTCATTGGTCCCTTCCCTATCCAAGAGGTAATAAGCCCAGCAGCACTCCACTTCACCCTCTGCATCATCAAATGTTCCATGTTTCCCACATTAAACCTGTATCTGTCAGTTCTCTTGCACCCAGAGCTCCTCCATCTTCTCACCTCATTGATGGCCACACCACCTTCACCGTCAGATGCCTCCTGGAAGTTGGTCATGGCCAGGGGCTCCAGCCTGGCTCCTAGCTCCAGCAACACCAGCCCCAGCCCAGTCCTAGCACCTAGCCCAGCCAAGTTTTGTTATTTCCCTGTTCACCACCAGTTGTCCCATATTCCACTAATAACCCCCCTGCAGTATATCTGTCAGCCCTTTCCCCACCATCAGCCCCACATCATACTAATGTGCTCACCTAGTCCGTTCCCGACCATATTGTCTTCCAACCTGTCTGTTAAGCATTGCCTGATGAGACCTGTTGCCTGTATTTCTGACTCTGCTTCTGCCTGCTCCTTTGGTACCTTAGCCCTCTGTCTGGCCCTCCGTACAACACAGTCATTTAATAATGTTAAAGATATGCCCATGTCATGACAATTTAACACCACAGTGATGTCTAAAGTGCTTGCCAAACCAATGTAGTGATTTGTTCCTGGACCTCTGCCTTTCTGCTGTATCACCACTCCCGTGGTGTTGCGCGCCATCAGGATTTACAAATTAAACACTGCTTCTCTCTCCCTCACATGGTTTAATTCAAAATAACTTAGGGTGAAGTGGTTAGGCCAAGTTGTAAAAAGGTTTATTTAATCACCTACATTAAACAACAGGTAATTATGCAGACACTTTCCTGTGTTTTCATATAAAGTGTTTGTCTGAGTTGGTAGGCAATCCAAATGTTATTAGAGGTTTTCATTTCCATCAAAACTCATATTTTCAGTCGATGCTCATCATAAATCACTGTTCTGGCTTTTTGACAAACTTTTACCGCATTTCTATTCATGGATTTAAAAGAGTTCCGAGATGAAGAGAGGCACTGATCAGGAATTTTGTCTGGCAGCCTCCCCTGAGAGAAATTATCTTTTCCACCCTGCTGTACATTCGGTGTAGCAGCCCAGTGGATTAGAACGAGGAGGAGCTTTTTTTCCCCCCCTAGCAATATGAATGCTGTAGACAGCAGCAGCATTCAGGTTCAGCTGACAACAGAGTGTTGAGATAGAAAATACTTTTCAAAAAGCAGTGACACCACACGCACATACATCTGTCACCCCTTGCTGTCAGACGAAATAGTAAAATGCAAATACCAAATTCAGTCAAAGTCCATAATCTCCTTTAATTCAGTACACTTTACAAATGATTTTAAGCTGACGTTACACAGACATCTATTCAGTTCCTTCCTCAGTCAACAGTCAATGCTGTAGGTGGACCAAAAAATGCTTACCAGCCTCAAAACAAACAGAGGTTATGATACACACCGCATAGAAATTGTCTTTGTAGTACTTTGCAATTTAGCTGAATGGCGATGGCATGATGTGATGTGAGCTGCTAAACCCGCCCATACTAAAGACAGATGTAGCTGTGACATTTTAGATAACCTAACCATAGAAGAAATGGCACAACAGCTTATAATATGCTGACAAAATAGAACTTTTAAATGTTTTCCATGGTATGATACAATGAAACAGTGTCCCAATGGGATCAGTATGCATGTGAGTATACACGAATACACTATTACATCTCTCTTCACTGTCATGTCACATCACTGCAAGCAGCAAAAAATGTAATGGCTCAGAATCACACAAATAAATGAAAATTTTAAGACACTGGTAGTTTTACTGTAGGAAGGAGATTGACATTTGTGTGATAGTGCACGGAAGACACTGTGTGGGCTTGGGTCGAGGCTAAGATGTATTACCTGCAGTGAGGACTGGCACAGTCTCTCCATAGTACCCCCCTCTGATGGAGTGTTGCTTGATTGATGCTATGCTTAATCTTGCTGTCTGCTCAGTGCTGGGTATTGACTGTGATGCACCTGTGCATATATCTAGTATGCCAAGCAGAGCAGGAAGTGCAGACAGACTGAAGTAAGACAAAGCCGATTTTTGTTTCCTGTACGTGTACCCAACTGTAAAGACAGGTAATAACATATATGAAGTAATACACACCTCAGTTTTTTTAAGCTTTCTGTTCTAATCGCACACTTGTTACCAATAAAGGGAACAGTATTTGTGTGCGTACATGTGCGTATTTATCTGCTGTGCTTGTATGCATGCATTAAGTTTCTGTAACATGATTATTGTATCTGGCTGCACTCCAGGCCATGCCAAACTACCGAGAAACAGACAGCCTAATCTTGTTGGTTGCTAGGAACTGGGCAAGCTAGGGAATGGATGAGACAGGCACTGCTGTGTCCCCATCAAAATCCTTACCACATTGAACAAGACTTGATCTAATATAAAGGAGGTAAATAAGCATGTGGTTTGGGGAGGAATATGCATTTGGCCACAACCAACAATCAGATTAGAAGATGTAGAGCTGCACGTGGGGATTCTGGTTGTGATGCCCATGTGTGAATATTTATCAGGTTGGCAGAGGACAAGGGTGACATAAAAGTGGACAAAGATTTAATTTTTTCCGCTGGCATATTTCATGGTGGTTGTGATATCAGTCCATTTTCACAGTCATCCATCTATTTCACAAATTTCCATAAATATCTGTGCAATGTTTGATGTAGGGTTCATAATAGTTTGTTTGATGCCTCTCTAATTTTGCACATTTTCATGCAAAATGGAACAAGACTGTAGTGGAGTATTGACCGCTATTGTTGGATATGATAGTTATTGTGGATGAAAAATAACTACAGTTTTTTTTTATATATTATGGGTTCCTATTTCATGGTGCCAAAAGAATAACTGTAAATTATAATCAACAAGTTAGCCTGAATATGTGGACCAGAATTCATAATTGCAATGACCTTTTCTTTCTGTTTACATCATATGGCTCTCTGCAAGAATTAGCATATGAACTTCTTCTTCTTCTTCTTCTTCCTTTGTCTGATCCTATTAGGGGTCACCACAGCAGATCATCTGTTTTCATCTCTTCCACACCAGCCACCTGCGTGTCCTCCCCCACCACATCCATAAACCTCCTCTTTGGCCTTCCTCTTTTCCTGTTCCCTGGCAGCTTCATCTTCAGCATCCTTCTCCCAATATACCCAGCATCTCTCTTCCACACATGTCCAAACTGTCTCAATCTTGCCTCTCTTGCTTTGTCTCCAAACCGTCCAACCTGAGCTGTCCCTCTAATATAATTGTTCCTAATCCTGTCCTTCTCCATCACTTACAGTGAAAAAAAAGAATTAGCATATGAATATATCTCCAATTTAGTGAGGTAGTGAACAAATTCGATGAAATCTGGTCAGACCATAAACACTTGATTTTTATATTGCCCCTCCTAGTGAGTGCATCTTATTTTGCAAGGAAAGCCCAAATGCTCTTATTAAGTGTTGTGTTGTCATAAAAACTAAATGTTAGTTTTTTTTTTAGTTATTGACATTTGAATCCAGAGGCAAACCCTATTTCTCTTCCTTATATGGGCTGTGGATTGAGTCCAAATGAGTGGTCTCAGTGTAAAGAGATCTGAAAAAAGAAAGGTATTCAGGGAAAATTGTTAAAAAAAAAATCAGAACGGTGCTTTTCTATCATAACAAAAGTTAATGGTACCAAGCTGTTGAAAATAATGAAAGGGATATTTTCAACAAGGTCGGCAAATAGTAGGTGTTGGAGATAAGATTTTGTCTGAGCTCAAACTGTGTTTTGCGTGTCATTATGTGACTGTGTGTGTGTGTGTGTGTGTGTGTGTGTGTGTGTGTGTGTGATTGTTTAATTACAGGCTAATCTTTAGGAGCCGTAGACCCCCAGGAGAATTTGGAAGAGCAGGTCTCATAAAGTGAAGGTTTATGGATGAATCAAGATATATACCTTGGCCCTGCAGTCTTACTGGAACCTGGCAAACAAGGTGATCGTGATCATCTACTATCATCTAGATCATCTAGATCATGTTCCACCATACAGCCAATTCCTCACCAGACAACATGTGCTGGGAATTACGATTTGGGCACACTGAGAATCAGAGGGGCTGTTCATTTATCCTGATATAACGGTAAAATGTGGCCTGATGAATAACCTGCTGTCAAACTTGATTGATCTTGCTCTCCCCCACTGGGTTGAATGCCAAAACATCTCATGGTAACACTGAGCTATTCTGTCAATGTCAGCAACCAGTGACTGGGGGAAATATATGGAGGGCTAATAAACAATACTGATACACCACCATTATCCTTATTTGACCTTGATTAAGAACGTGTCATTCCAGAGAGTCAACCGATGCAGAGTGACGAGTTTTTTTGGAATGCATTCAAATTATATTTTGTTTTTGCCAAGATGCGTATATATCCGGTTAAAAAAAATCAGGTGGGGCAAATGAACAGATCACCAAGTAATGATTTTGAGTATTTTTAGTCTCCGTAGGCAGATTGGCTATTTGGAGTACTGTGGCTTTTTTCAGTTGGATGACCAACCCGTGGGCTGTTGGTGAGATAGGCAAGACTGGTGAAAAAACATAGAACACTGTTTAGCTGCTTGATCTGTCATAACAGCACCCTCCTTCCCTCACAGACCAACTTCATTTCAGTAGTTTCCTGTGCTTTCTGTCATAAAAAGACTTGACTTGGGCAGTGAAGCTGAAACTAAAGAGGCTGAGGTGTGGGCTCTGGTCGGGTTCAGGCTGAACCTGCTGAAGCTAATGTTAGGCCAGCATTTTGACTCTTATCAGAGCTCAAAGTCATGTATGATAAAGTTTGCATGGGATGAGACCAAGCATCAATCACATTCTGTCTGTTAAAACACACTGAGGTGAGATTTATTGCTCCACGTTGAGGTTACGGTGGGTCCCTGCCGTAGGTGCCTACAGCAAAGCATTTTATTTATGCTACTACGTAGAAGCAACTTTGGGACTGTTCTAGCACTATCACAAACTAGATGGCAGTGTTGTGGGTGCTACATCCAAGCATGCAGACAAATCAGGTGCCAAAGTAAGAAATCGTGTTTATATTCTTTCACATTCACTGGTAACAAAGGCATTGAACAGGTTTACAATGGGTTGAGCTCATTTTGATGGTATTGTTGAGAAGGAGAACCTTATGTTGAAGAAGAGATGGTCTTTGGGACCACTGAATATGTTGAGGCAGGAGGATTGCAAGTTCGCTAAATGCAACAGATGGATGTGGAGTCGCCAGTCGCTTCTTTTCACCTGACAGTGAGGAGTTTTGCCAGGGAGACGTAGCGAGTGGGAGGATCACGCTATTCCCCCTGGTCCCCCCTCCCCCCCTAAACAGGTGTCCTAACCGACCAGAGGAGGTGCTAGGGCAGCGACTAGGACACATACCCACATCTGGCTTCCCACCCGCAGACATGGCCAATTGTGTCTGTAGGGATGCCCAACCAAGCCGGAGGTAACACGGGGATTTGAACAGGCAATTCCCGTGTTGGTAGACAACAGAATAGACCTCTGTGCTACCCAGACACCCCCTAGATATATATAGTTTTATCATAGACAGTTAAGATAATAATCTTTTAGAATTTTATCTTTTAAAACTTTAGTGTAATTTCGTTGTGTGATTGAGTCTCCTTACTAGGAGACATGTGGTAGTCTGCAGCCCTTCCCGGATCGGTAGAGGGGGTGGAGCAGCGACCCAGATGGCTCGAAAAATAGAGTAATTGGCCAAGTACAATTGGGGGGAGAAGGGGGGGGGATGCAAGAGATGAATGAACTGCTGGGTGCTGGCTTTGGAGAAGACATAGCAGGTAAACTGACCAGACAAATCAATCACAGCCCTTTCATTGTCCAGATGGCCCCTGTATCCTCGACGTGAAGTTATGTTTTTGAGGAGGTGCCCATAAGCTAAGGCTGAGCCCCTTATGTAACTACAGAGACCCCGCAGTCACCTATGGTCACGTCAGAATAGAGCTATAAATCAGGTGTCAGAGGGCAACAAATCACTCTCCATTATTCACCCTACAAAGTTTTGAAAACATTCCATGAATTGGTTTGGTTTTACCTTTTGAATCTACTGCAATAAAATGTGAATTTGTCGCTTTAGCTTGACCCCATCTTTGAAAAAACTGCCGTCCTCTAGTGTGGTCTTCAGGCAAAATTAGATGTTAAGTGCCCTTCAGACTGATTATTTGATTGCCCATTGCCCATCTTAGCTTTGGCTTCAATGATTAGACAACCCTTAGAAGATATTTGCTCCCTGGGCACTTGGACAGTTTGAGCAAAATTGAGAGACCCTTTTAGTATGCTGGTGGAGTTGTATTCTCACTGGTGATGAAAAGTGAGTCATACATTAAATGTTTTGTTAAGGAATACTGCAAAATCTTGGTCAACACATCTTTCATGTGTAATATCAGTGTTGATTTGGAGAGCACACAATGATAATTTTATTGTAACTGGGAGACAGGGGGATTAGTTGAATTTGTATGCAATCACAAGAATCACAAGCCTACTTTATCTTAATACATAGAAAAGTAGATAAAAAATATGCCGGTTTGTATTGTCAAAACTGTAACAAATGTATTTTGAACATTGCATTAACCACAGCAAAGAAATATTGAATTACAACTTTGTCATTCAATGCAATAGACAATGTAGGATTTTAGATATGCAGTTGTGCTAACATGAATATTACCGGGGCATTTGGGCTCTGGCCTTCATACTTGTTACTGGTTGCTGTTAAATGTCCAATTTAAAATGAATTAAAAATGTAAAAAAACACACACACACACACACACACACACATATATATATATATATATATATATATATATATATATATACATACATACAGATAGATATGGGAATAACCTCAGGAAAATATAACCCTGTAACCCGTGCAGTGTTGGGTAATCCGCTGGAACGCTGCTTTCAGCGACCAGCCACATTCAGCTCTCTAGTTAATCGTGCAGACATTTTCGAAAATGTTTCCAAGAGAAATCCTCCCTGAAACAGAATTTATGTAGATCTTTTGATTTTCAGCTAAAAAAGTTAAAATTTTGTCTGAAAATTTCCATGCATTCTAAGAGGCACCTGAGACTGATGTGAGTCCAGTGAAGGGCAACGTCACATTTGTTACCCAACATTTTCCTTAAAGGGCCACCACTCCGCTCCAGCACCTTGCCCTCATAGGTCTGACAACAATCCCACAAGGGAAACAGTTTTTAGTTTTTAGTTTTTTTTTTCTTTTCTGAAATCCAGTGCTGTTAAATATGAAATCATGCCATTCCTCTGCCCCTTATGAAAAAGCGATCGCCCTCCTTGGGTGTGACTGTCAGGCTAAATTCAAATATAGAAGGGCCCTTTAGACTGATGGTTCAATTCCCTCTAGCCCCTCCCAACATTTATCTGCGATAAGTGAACTTCCATTTTTAAGTATTTGTGCCATGTTTAAGGGGCATTTGGGCACATTGAGTAAAAGGGACTTGAATTATTTCCATCTCTTAATTTGACATGAACCTAAATGATGATAAAGGGATAGAAATTTAAGAAAAAAAATTCTCTCTATTACTGACAGAAAATGATAGGACTTATGAGTTAAAGCTTAAAAACAGGTCAACTGTTTAAAATTTCCATTGAAACGATCACAGTGGACTTTGGCTTTGTATGTGGTGGATGTCTGTTTTTGAGATGGACATTTTGCATTCTAAATACTGACTGATATCAAACATGGGAAGAAGGTTGATGTGTTGCATGTTTTCATGTAGTTTAACAGCCGAACACTGGCTCTCTAAAGCTTGTCTTTGTCTGCTGTGTTGTGTCTTGACTGAAGCCTTGATAAAATGTAGTCTGAATCTATTATCAGATATTGGAAGTGACGATTCACCTTAATCAGGTGAATGAAAGGAACGAAAATAATTGAAAGAGCCACTCTTTCAAGTAAAGAGTAAAGAATTTGGGAGTATTTGACTGGACAAAGACTCTTGTCTGAGAAATCTTGATTAGCTAAGGCTTGCCTTGAGCTCACAGGAACAAAGTACTGAGCTAGGGGTGTAGAAATGTTCTTTGCTCAAGTTAAATGAATGTAGCTCCTGTCACCTTGCACCAAACAGCTACACACTTTCTCACACATAGTAGTTGTATTTGTGAACTGAGTTTGGGTCTGATATGGCACAAGATATAGAAATTAAGTTTACATGTTAGTAGGGCTTGGCAATATATCAATATTATAACGATATCGTGATATGAGACTAGATATCATCTGGGATTTTGGATACCGTAATAATGTATCGACAAGTGTTGTCTTTTCCTGGTTTTAAAGGCTACGTTACAGTAAAGAGATGCAATTTTCTGAACTCATTAGACCTCTAACTGTTATATTTGTCTTACCTGTTTGGACATCTTATCTACATTACTAGTGTTTATCAAAAATTCTTCTTTTTTTGGTTTATTCCGTTTCTCAGGAGTCGCCACAGCAGATTTTACAGTTTCCATCAGTACCCTGTGAGGGCTCAGCACCAATGGCAACCGTTGTTAACCCGGGTCTTGACCAATCCAGTGTGGAGCCTCAACCGATCCGGTATGGTCTTGTCAATCCACATACTGATTTGGCAAAATGTCTTACTGATACAACCACTAACCCTATGGATGGGGGCACAAGTAAAGCACTGGATGCCATCCCAGTATTTATGGACTTGCGCCCATGCCTGTCACGGAGTATATTAAAAATGTCATTGTGTAAATATTTTGTGAGCGCACCAGTAGTCATCTCTAAAATATCGATATGGGAGTATTTGATCAAAAATACCGTCATATTTGATTTTATATATCGCCCAGCCCTACTTGTTAGATTAGAAAAATATATTAGAAGTTAATGAAGACAGCTTACATTACTGGTTGGAAACCCAGCAGTTCAGAAACCACATTGTCAGAAAATTATTATGGTGTAAAACAGGATGTCTGATTTGGTTTAGCTACTTCATAGCAAGCTTAAAACTTTAGAATCCAGTGTGCAACCGGAAGCGTTTCAACCAAATGAGCTGGCTGTTAATGACATGCACAGGTTCGCAGTTCAAAAATGGCCTTTTTTCCCCTTAATAGAATTTTGTTGGCTTGTAACAGCTAACCTTAAAGAGTGGGAAAACACTCATCATTAGCCTGTCTACGTCCGCTCACATTTTGAAAAAGGTGAAAAAAGAGGTGTAGATGTAGCGCAGGTCTTCTCAAAGTCCGGACCTCGGTCCACATCCGGACTGAACGGCAAGTCAACCTGGACCCAGCCCACACCTCATGTTATGAACACAATGTTATGAAGTGTAACATTTTCTATTTTGTGTGTTGTTGCTGCAGAGTTTCATACATTAACGTTACACCGGAGAATTTTCTTTGGGGGATGATGCGAGGCTTTTATTGCACTTACAGTAACTTAACAAGTGTAGTTTTCATCAACTTGAGTTATGCTACGTATCCACTTCATCTGGAGGGGCTGAGTACCACCCTCGTTGAAACACAGAGCACAGAGGAGTGGAGAGAAATGAGCGTAACCCTAAATAACAGTCATGAGTAGCCTACTGATACAGCGAGATGCGACTTTTTGTTTCGTTAGCTTGACCAATGAACATTTGGATGAGTGGCAATCACACCTTTTATGCCTAGGTTCCAGCAACTGATTGCAGGCCAGCAATGCCATGTCTCCCTCTTCTCAAATGTATTTTGACCATCTTGACTGTCTTGAACGTGAATGTACTATGTTGCTTAAAAGTTATGTGAGTTGATTAAATGTTATTTTGTTATCGCCAGTCGTTCCGGACCTCTGAACTTGAATAAAAATCAGAGTAATAGGTAATAATAAAGTAATAAGTTTGAGAACCGGAAAGTGATGGCGGTGCTTCTGCTGGTGGTGGTGTGTGTGTGTGTGGGGGGGGGGGGTGAAGGTGGCAGTGTTGTAGTAGAACAACCCCCCCAGCTTCTCACAAGTCTACCTGGAGGGTTTAGCTGGCAAACGCCGGTGTCTTGCTTTACTACTCGCCTCGTGTTTTATTGGTCTGTCATACTGAACCCTGCATGTGGCAGCCGCACAAAACAAGATGTCACTGTCCTTGGTGCCCTCATATGAGGATGGCAAATTGGGGGATAGACTGAAACATGAGAAAAAGACATCATACAGTTTCTCTCTCAAATAGCTGTGTTGTGATCTGCTTTTTTTTTTTTTTTTTTTTTTGACTGTATCACCAGGGAAGTCAGTTTTACAACCCTAGGGAGATACTAACAGGTTTTCTGCTCAAATAATGTAATTAAAAGGTGAACTACCTCTTTAAATGTGCTGTGTGTAACTCCACTTAAATTGTGACCTCTGTCATGCGGGGACGTGACTAGCAACAACAAACTGAAGAGAGTAAAAACCAACAAATTCAAATAGAGCTGTAGCAGGTACACGGCATGCTTGATGACATCTGTGATTTTGGAGCACTGTCAGTACATGCATACGTTTGCTGCGATCGCTGCATCCTGTTTACGCAGGGCAGGGAATACGAGTTTTTAGTACGAGTCCTTTGAGCGGTGGATGTCAAACAAAAACGAAAATAATTCAGCCCGCCTGACCCCTTGGTGCTTCTGAATGTACAAGCTCACGTTGTTTCAGACTCTTACCTTGCAGCAACTCCTGCTGGTATTTACTGGTCATATTGAAAATCACAATGTTACACACTGCCCTCAAGTACTTTTAACACCTCACTGCCCTGTGCTGTGATAAAAAATTGTGTGCTCTGGGCGTCCTGGGTGGCATGGCAGTCTATTTCGTTGCCTACCAACATGGGGATCGCCAGTTCGAATCCCCGTGTTACCTCTGGGTTGGTCGGGTGACCCTACAGACACAATTGGCCGTGTCTGCGGGTGGGAAGCCGGATGTGGGTTTGTGTCCTGGTCGCTGTACTAGCGCCTCCTCTGGTCGGTCGGGCCGCCTGTTCAGGAAGGAGGGGGAACTGGGGGGAATGGTGTATCCTCCCATGTGCTACATTCCCCTGGCGAAACCCCTCACTGTCAGGTGAAAAGAAACAGCATGTGACTCCACATGTATTGGAGGAGGCATGTGGTAGTCTGCAGCCCTCCCTGGATCGGCAGAGGGGATGGAGCAGCGACTGGGACGGCTCGGAAGAGTGGGGTAATTGGCCAGGTACAATTGGGGAGAAAAAGGGGGAAAAGCCACAAAAAAAAGTGGCTCTTAGGTTAAGTTTTTGTTTAGTTTTTAAAACACACATAGGATAAATTATCATAGAATATTTTTTTACCGGTGCTATAAATTGCTTTATGGAGGCGTAACCATTGACGACCATTATATTCCTTTCTTTCGTGTGAGTGCAAAGAGCTGCTCTGTGCATACTGTTGGATATTGTTTACTAGTTATTTTGGAGGCCCAGACCTATGTAATGGATTCATTGGTGACTGACCCAAGGCATTTATTCTGGTGTCTTATAATATGGAAGAAAATTATAGTCCTGTGAATGTGTTGAAATGTCAACAAACAAAATGTAATTTGTATCAAGAGGTATCCATTGTGTCTTATTAACAATGGCTTTGTAGATTTAAACCCAGGGCTGTTTGATGTGTGTGTGTGTGTGTGTGTGTGTGTGTGTGTGTGTGTGTGTGTGTGTGTGTGTGTGTGTGTGTGTGTGTGTGTGTGTGTGTGTGTGTGTGTGTAAATGGGTTGTGTGCTTTTTTGCGAGTGTGCATGTGTGTAATGATTTAGATAAGACAGCTGGCTGTTTTAAGATAGACTGATCAAATGGAGAGGATAAAGTGTTTTTGAGCCTTTAGTTAGTGCGTAGAGGGGAGGGGGACAGTGGGATTGCCAGCTGGATGGATTAAAGTGCCAGTCTCATTGCAGAGACACAATTCAGTGTGTTCTTGGGAGCAAGAGGATGCGTGTGCATGGCAAAAGAAGCGGAGCATTGACTTTTGACTCAGCAGAGTCAAGGCGTCTTAGTCAAACTGTTCTCCATTTGATCTTCTGTGTCACCTGATTGATTTTCATGCCATGCAGGAACATGCATCACTATGCGTCCCCTGCTCCTGTTTATTGTCTTTGTTTCACATTTCCATGCGAGGTATCTCATGGTAACAACAAGAACAAAAAACAAAAAACAATACAAATTCACAACGGGTATAGACACATTTGTATGCTGCTACAGCCTGGACTGTTGTTCATTGTTGTTTCATCTCATTTTGGCAGACAGAATACTAACACCTTTACACTGAGCTAGCCAGCTGCCGTTTTTCACCAGATTTTATGGTGATTAGCCTTCAACAAATTACCAGCAGAATGATCCTTGCAAGTGAACCTCTGTATCTCTTCATCCCTAATGGATAACTACAACTCTCCATTTTATAGGTGAGGTGTTATTTCAAGGCAGTAGCTTAAGCATATCTTAAAACTTATGTTCTTTTACGTACTAAACCAGCTAATGTGATTAGTCTATAGAGAGGATGAATGTAAGTATACCCTCCCATTTAAAAGTTGTTTAGTATGACTTTGCCTTTTGTTTTCATTCTTGGATGCCAGTTCTCACTGAGTTCTTACAGGTTGCCAACCCCCCCCCTTTTTTTTTTCTCCCCAATTGTATGTGGCCAATTACCCCACTCTTCTGAGCCGTCCCGGTCATTGCGCCACCCCCTCTGCCGATCCGGGGAGGGCTGCAGACTACCGTGTGCTTCGTCTGATACATGTGGAGTCAGCAGCCGCTTCTTTTCACCTGACAGTGAGGAGTTTCGCCAGGGGGACGTAGCGTGTGAGAGGATCACACTATTCCCCACAGTTCCCCCTCCTCCCCAAACAGGCGCCCCGATCGACCAGAGGAAGCGATAGTGCAGCGACCAGGACACATACCCATATCTGGCTTCCCACCTGCAGACACAGCCAATTGTGTCTGTAGGATTGCCCAACCAAGCCGGAGGTAACACGGGGATTCGAACCGGCGATCCCCATGTTGGTAGGCAACGGAATAGATGGCCACACCATCCGGACACCTCAGGTTGTCAAATTTAAGAGGCAGAAAGAGCAGTAGAGTAAAATATATTAATGCTGGGTTTTTTTTTCCAGTTTTGAAAAAAATTCTTTAATTTTAGTCCTAGGTACTACAACAACCTTGGTTTGAGTCAAGTTAACAGGCTATCACAAGGTCATTTTCAGGGCAATGGTCCATATAGATCTTGAAATGTATGGTGCAAACACCAGCAGGGAAGGCATGGCTCACACAATTACCAATGCTTCTCCACAATGCTCATCATAAATAAATTGAAAGGGGGCAGAAAGCAGGCTACAGTGGCTGAAAGTGACCAATATGGAGGAATAAAAAGAAGTTATGGATTTTCCCAGGGAGTGGAAACCCATTATAGAAAATCCCAGTCATTTGAAATGACTATCTCTATTGAATTGAATTTGGAAATATATATTTATATATAGAGCACAATGTCAATGAATGCAGTGGCTCATCTGAATGGTCTGTACTTCACTTTTAATTAATAGCACAATTCATTTTTCAGAAACTCAGCGATAATGATCAAATTTGGAAAAAAAAATCCTTTTTTCCCAAAGAGAGAGTTTTAAGTGTACACTAAGAGAGAAGTTATCACCCCCGATGGATTTCCTTATCACAACCAATTTCGTACATTTGTACAAGGCTAGGCAGAGTGCCATTTGACAGATACCTTTGAGCATTTACAGTCAGATGGCATTAATCTGGTTCTTTGGTCCAACAATGTCTTAAGTACTGCTTACAGACTCTGCAGAGTTAGTGGAGGCATCAATACTTCACCTTTCGGGAACTCTCTGAAACAGCTTCAGACTTTGTAATATTAGACCTCTTTCAACCTCAAACTTTAAAATCTCAATAGATGCCTGAGACATTGAGCAGTCGCCTCAAGGGGTTTAATAAGTCCAATAATGGAAATACACAGAATCTCTGCCTTTCTCTAAAATGTGTCAGCCCCCTGGAGATCGCTACCCATAAATTGTGCCCCTCCTAATAATAAATAAAAATAACTAAGTTTTCGGGTGCTATTTATGATAATAAAAAAAAGTAAAACGTGAAAAACATAACACATTTAAAAACCAAAAATATTGTCTAAGCGTCAAGCAATCTAAGAAAACTTGCAAATGTTACAAGAGTATTTATTGGCCTTTGGCATGTATTCAGTCAAGACAAGCCTTGACTCCTGCCACCACTGCAGTATGAACCAATGTCCATTCAGATTTTTTTTAGATTGCAGAGAAAAAAAAATTAAAAATGGCAGCTTAAAACCACCCTCATCCTCAATTCCCTCTCCTGACACATGTTCTGTTTATCTTCATATTGCTCAAGTAGTCTTCATGAAGCTAACCGAAGCTTCAAAATAAGCCGGACAATTCTTCTGTTTATAACCTGGTTTTGGTGCTTGTTATAGGGAATGTGGAAGCCAGCTTTTCTGGCTATAAGAATTCATTTAAATCTACTCCATCTATCGCCTCACCTTTCCCATGAAGGTCATGTGTCAGACTAGTGTATCAACAATCCACCTACATACAGGCCAGGGAAATAATTGCAGGTTTTTTTCCATGTGCACTACCCTGAGCTTCACCTTCTGCCCTGATCGTGATGATAATGATAATGATCTACAAGTGCTAGAAACTGATTCTGATGATGATGATGATGGATCAGCATTTTGAACTAAAATATTTCATATTGAAAAGACTCAGCATCACACATACTATAACATCTGACTTTCATGCATTACAGTCACAGACAAGCAAAATTGTTCTAATTGCAGTCACAGAAGCATATGCACTCACCAATGAGTTGAGACTTATCTAGATTACAGTGGTAAAAATCAAACATTTGATATAATCATGGCAGCTCCAACTGGTTGAAAGCCAGATTAGGATGCGAGCGGTGTGAATCATGGCAAAAAATTAGGGCTTTAATCGGCTTTTAAAATTGTCTAGTGTGTTCCTGTCTACAAGGATGTGGAATGAAAATAAATGATAAAGATTTGTATTTTAAAAGCCATTGAGTACTCGCTGCTGAAATGTAAACACCATTGAATTCAGCGAATTGAAATATTTTACCTTGAAAACTATGTATCCAAATTTAGCGGTTTTGAATTCAGCAATCCAGCCTGAATCCTATTCAACCGACTTGAGGCCTATTGGAGCACTGAAATATGTGATTCATTGATGCTCCTAATTGATATGTACATTTTTGCTTTTGTAATTAGGCTGTTTATACCATACACACAGTTTGTAACTATCATTATAAATATCTAGAAATCCATACTTATCCATAACCATGAACCATCTATAACTTAATACCTACACATAATCATTAATACCTTAAACCTAAATTTAACCATCCCTATCTTAATACTTAAACATAATCATATATGTGTATATACATATATAAAAAAAAACTTCCTGCAAGGATTTGAACTATTTATCTCTGGCATGTAGTGCAGCAACTATAATCATTGCATTACAGGGACTGATGAATACATGATTTTCTAACTTGATATCTCATCGGCTCCCCTAAAAGTTTTGATACATATAGCAGAGTAAAGTGCTGTGCTGACCTATGTTTGTCATGTTATTCATGTGGCTTCCAAATTTTGTGTCAAATGATGGTATCCTTAGCCTAAGTCTACTTTTTTATTATACATGAACCGCACAAACTACTCACTGGAGCGCCATTATTCTCCCTGGCCGTGATCCTCATCCTAGGATCATCATCATCGTCGTCATCGGCAGTCACTCGGGGTCAAGTATGACATTCCTCCCTCAGGATCCCGCTGGGTCCTCAGATGGGCGTAGAGGCCAATCCTGGAGCCACATAATGGGAAGGTGCCTGTGTGTGAGAGCTTTTAACGTGCAGTGGCTGATGCACCTGCAGCCACCACATACTCCTTGGCAGGGGGTGGCCAGAGTCCAATGGTATGGGGAACCAAGACGATTGGGAACCACCCTCTGTTGCAGCCTTCATCCGCCTTCACTGCCGTTGGGATCAGGAGACATCATCCCCCATTTTTGCCATTAGGTCTTTGTTGGATCGCGCTTCGTCTGGAACCTCCACCTTGACTTAACCGTCTTGGGTGACCCTACCAGGAGCCAAGCTCCGGTCGGCATAGCTCTTGGGATCATTGGTACATGCAAGCTTCTCGACCATGGCAAGGTGGCGATCCAGGAGAAGTTTCTGGCCTACAGACTGTGCTCTGATAAGCCTCAAGTTAGTCAGATTGCCGTCAGACTCGATTGCTGAATTATCTGTCTTGTCCATGGTATCCCAGATGTTGACAGTTTGAATTTTTTTTTTTTTGTCTGGAATTACTGGATTTGAATTCAACCAAACTAATTTTAGCAATCTGAAATAATGCTCTATTTGAACTTTTTAGACTTGAATATTTGGATCCAAATTCAACCAATTGCATTTCAGCAACTTGAGTGCAGTTTTTTGAACATGCGAAGCTTGAAATTTTGGATTTGAATTTGTAAACACTGGGGGAAAAAACTACTTGAAATCAAGTTTTTGAAACCGCAAGACTTTAAATTTTATTTTTTTAATTTCAAACAGCTCATTTCAAAATCACTTAATTCAGATATATGGTTTCAAAATAAAATATCAATTTTATGAATTTAGTAGTGTTTAAATTTCAATATTAAGTATTCGATGGCTTTTAAGTTTCAAATCTTTACTGGTCTCGTCAGATCCGACTATGGCCGGACTCGATGAAGCAGCAATAATTGGCAACGCTGTCTTCGGGAGGGGGGGCGGAGTCGGCTTGTGTTCGTCACGTGAATGCGTCTCTGTGTGTCGGAAAAAACAGTGGTTCGGCCTGGAGTCGCCTTGTCACGAAAGTGGGGAGGCGGTCTCCTTCGAGACTGCCGGCCGGAGAGATGCAGTTGGCGAACGCATGCAGTACGAGGGTGGGTGTTTGAATTAAAATAGGGATCGATTGGCCACTAAATTGGGAGAAAAAAGGGAAAAATCAAAAATAAATTTAAAAAAAAAAGTTTCAAATCTTTATATTCATTTGCTTCAATACTCCTAAACACCCTGAAATTGCAGCACAGTGAGCTAAATTCAGCCAAACAGCCAGCCAGCTTGGCAGTCTAGCACATACTTATGTTGGGTCCATGTATTTTGTATATATGTACTTATGTTGGGTCCATGTATTTTGTATATATGTACTTATGTTAGGTCCGTGTATTTTGTATATATGTTTTGGGTATAAATTTACCACCAGAGGGATCAAAGAGCAGCCTATAACTGGCAACAGGGCCTGATGAAACTACACTCACATCTATACAAAATGCAGCTCTTCAGAGACTGTGAATCTCTATAGCAAGAATACACACGGGAGATGACCTTGTTGAGAGATGGTGAAATGGAGGCTCAAAACAAAGCAGTGGTGCAGAGCAGACTGACAGTCTGTCAGAGTGCTGTTTTCTTTCATAGGCTTGGTCAATGGAAAAAAAATAGTCCTGTATATCATATGAAGGTAAATATTGTAGCAGACATAGAACAAATCCATGCCTATGTGTTTCTTTTTAAGCTTTTTTTTTTTACTTAGATTATTTTCCAGCACCTTGAACCTTACTTTATCTGCAGTAGATTTTCAGCAGAATTCAGTGGAATGCAAGGGTGAGAGAGAGAACAATATCGGCGCTGCAGTAGGGATATTCGCTATTAATACGGGTTTTGAAGAGAGTTTCATTCATTGTGCAGGTTTGACTTTGTTTGGTACACAATGATTGGACAAATCTATACTCACAGCTCAGAATCCATTCTGTACCAACTGATGTCTTGCGATGACTACACTCTCCACATCAGATTAAACTGGTTAATAGCAGAGATTTAATATTTGGTTGGAGGGGAGAATCAACCAGTTGGTATGTGCTGTATGCACAGGTAATAGCTTGTTCCATTGTCTTGGAGTACATTATACCTCTCAACAGTGATGACATTAATGTCCTAGCGTCAAGGAGGAGAATTGAGTCGTGCCAGTACCGTAATGTGAGTCTGACATTGAGACGGCTGGGTTGGGTACTGTACATTAGGAGATGAAAGAGGCAAAGCTTCTTTTTTACTCTTAGTCACAAACGTCCACTGAGAGCCTGGATGTCTGCATCTAGCAACTACGGGTTGTCTATAACAACTCCTTTTCATTCCTCATTTCCTGTAACTGAAGGAAATGGGCAATTCCATAATTAAGTACCTCTGGTTGAAATTGATATTGATTTCTGCTAATGTGAGGGTTTCAACAATTATTTCTCTTGTTTGTTTAGATTTCCATCACAAACAACAGGGCATTAAAGAGATTTGACTGGTGGGAGAGGTAGAATTTAGAGAGAAAATATTTTGGAGAGTTTTGTTTCCAGCAAATGAAAAATCAAATTATTAGTCCAAATTTAAATTAGTGCAAAAATCCTGTTCATTGTTGAATTAAGAGATTTATATCAGAGAGACTGAGTGGGTGTTAAGTCAAGGTTATTTATATCATCCTCAATCACAGTTACTTTTTCATAGGGCTTTTATATGCCCACAGTGAGCAAACACCCCTAACTGGCTCTGTTCACTCACACCTGGCATTAAGGGCGTTTTCACATCTATAATCCGTTTGCTTTTGTCTGAATCAGTGGACGAGTTGCTACTTTGTTGCATTTTCCCTTTGGTTCGGTTTGGTTTCGCATGGCACAATTTCAAGCAAACCAAAATGTATCAACAAAAGCCATGTGGGAGCTGTTCATTGGTCAGAAATCTCGTGGAGTTGGAAGGCAGAGAGAGGAGTTTGTTTTTCTTCCTGAATATCTATCCAAAATGGA
The DNA here is from genome assembly GCF_029633865.1 of Lampris incognitus. Classification (NCBI taxonomy): domain Eukaryota; kingdom Metazoa; phylum Chordata; class Actinopteri; order Lampriformes; family Lampridae; genus Lampris; species Lampris incognitus. The sequence goes on from NC_079218.1 coordinate 24,333,750, forward strand.
CCATCGGCAGAACTGGCATTTCTTCATGATTGCGGTCATTGTTTGGGCCATATCTACTACTACTACTACTACAACTACTACTGCTACTACTACTACCGCTACAACGACTACTTTCGGCTGCTCCCATTACGGGTTGCCACAACAGATCCTCTGTCTCCATTTCTTCCTGTCTTCTGCATCTTCCTCTGTCACACCAGCCACCTGCATGTCCTCCCTCACCACATCCATAAACCTCCTCTTTGGCCTTCCTCTTTTCCTCTTCCCTGGCAGCTCCATATTCAGCATCCTTTTCCGAATATACCCAGCATCTCTCCTCCACACATGTCCAAGCCATCTCAATCTTGCTTTGTCTCCAAGCCGTGCAACCTGAGCGGTCCTGCTAATACTGTTCCTAATCCTGTCCTTCTTCATCACTCCCAATGAAAATCTTAGTATCTTCAACTCTGCCACCTCCAGCTCTGCCTCCTGTCTTTTCATCAGTGCCACTGTCTCCAAACCATATAACATAACTGGTCTCACAACCATCTTGTAAACCTTCCCTTTAACTCTTGCTGGTACGCTTCTGTCGCAAATCACTCCTCTCCACCCACTCCACCCTGCCTGCACTCTCTTCTTCACCTCTTTTTGGCACGCCCCATTACTTTGGACAATTGACCCCAAGTATTTAAACTCATACGCCTTGGTCACTTCTACTCCTTACATCCTCACCATTCCACTGTCCTCCCTCTCATTCATGCATAGGTATTCCGTCTTGTTCCTACTGACTTTCATTCCTCTTCTCTCCAGTGCATACCTTCACCTCTCCAGGCTCTCCTCAACCTACACCCTACTCTCACTACATACAGATCACAATGTCATCCGCAAACATCATAGTCCACGGAGACTCCTAACTGATCTCGTCTGTCAACCTGTCCATTGGAGGTCTAGAAGCTGCAGCCACTCCCCCCATACACATCAATGTGGTGGAAGTGGAGTGTGTTTCCAGCTTTAAATTCCTTGGAGTCCGCATCAGCGAGGAACTTTCCCGGACATCAAACACCCAGGCCCTTGTGAAAAAGGCCCAACAATGCCTGCATTTCCTGAGGAGGCTGAGGAGCGCCTATCTATCCCCCAAAATTCTCACCAACTTCTACCACTGCACCATAGAGAGCATCCTGACCAGCTGCATCTCAGTGTGGTATGGCAACTGCACCTCAGTAGACCAGGAAGCTCTGCAGCGGGTCATCAAGGTTGCCCAGCATATCACCAGGACCCAGCTCCCAGCCATAAAAGACATTTATCACAAATGCTGCCTTCGAAGGGGTCTCAGCATCAGCAGAGATCCCACCCACCCCAACCATGGACTGTTCACCCCCTGCACTCTGAGAGGTGCTACAGGAGCCTAAGAACCTGCGCTACCGGGCTCAAAAACAGCTTCTTTCCACAAGCTGTTGCCCACCTGAACCTGGCTACCCACTGAATGTCTGTAGATATTTTTAAATATTTTGTACTCTTGCTCTTTTTTTAAACTTATTTTTACCTTTTGGTCTTCATGTGTATATCTTATACTGTGTTTGCTGTGTTTGTGTGTGTCTGTCTTGCACTGTTTGGTGAAGCCACAGCCCTCATTTCATTTTTAACATGTGCCTGCACATTGTTTTTAATGACAATAAATTGAATTGAATTGAATTGATCCCCCTAACCTGCTGCACATCCTTCCCATTTCGGTCCCTCTGCCTAGCCAATTGGTACAAGTCATTTTCTCCTTATTGTCTAACCTTTCATACAACTCACCATACATCTTTTCCTTTGCCTTTGTCACCTCTCTCTTCACTTTATGCTGCATCCCCTTGTACTCCTGTATACTTTCTTCATCTCTCTAACTATCCCCCTTCTTCTTTACCAACCTCTTCCTCTGTATACTTTGATGTACTTCCTCATCCCACCACCAAGTCTCCTTGTCTTTCTTCCTCTGTCCTGATGACACACCGAGTACCTTCCTAGCTGTCTCCCCCACTATTTCTGCAGGGGTTGCCCAGCCATCTGGCAATTATTCACTACCACCCAGTGCCTGTCTTAACTCCTCTCTGAACTCCACACAACAGTCTTTCTTCTTCAACATCCACCATTTGATCTTTGGCTCTGCCTTCACTCGCTTCCTCTTCTTGGTCTCCAAAGTCATCCTACAGACCACCATCCGATACTGCCTAGCTACGTTCTCCCCTGTCACCACCTTGCAGTCTCCAATCCCTTTCAGATCCCACCTTCTACATAAGATATAGTCCACCTGTGTGCACTTTCCTCCACTCTTGTACATCACCCTGTGTTCCTCCCTCTTCTTGAAATATGTATTCACCACAGCCGTTTCCATCCTTTTTGCAAAATCCACCACCATCTTTCCTTCCACATTTCTCTCCTTGACACCATACCTACCCATCACCTCCTCATCGCCTCTCCTTCACCAACATGCCCACTGAAGTCTGCTCCAATCACCACTCTCTGCTCCTTGGGTACACTCTCCACCATTTCATCCAACTCACTCCGGAATTTTTCTCTCTCTTCCATCTCACACCCAACTTGCGGGGGCATATGCGCTAATAACATTTATCAATACACCTTCAATTTCCAGCTTCATACTCATCACTCTGTCCGACACTCTTGTCACCTCCAGCACTCTTGACATACTCTTCCTTCAGAATTACCCCTACCCCATTTCTTTTCCCCTTCGTACCATGGTCGAAGAGTTTGAATCCACCACCGATGCTCCTGGCCTTACTCCCCTTCCACCTGGTCTCTTGCACACACAGCATGCCTACCTTTCTTCTTTCCATCATATCAGCCAGTTCTCTCCGTTTACCAGTCATAGTGACAACAATCGTTTGGGCCATATACCAAGCCAAAATAGCAAGCATAATGGCACATTTGAATGCACTTCATTGCAATGTCTAGAGAACAATATGTTGCTTCACATTACGTGAAGAAGACGTGCCGTGTTCAGTCGGCAACTCTATGTTGACAAAGCTCGTCCTCAGCCCATAATGCACAGCGCAGCTGGCGACACTAGCTAATTTAATCCAAAAAATGTGCAATGCTTCCTGCAGTTGGGTAGGATCTAGGTTGGATCACGTTCATACCACGAACAAACCGTACCAGAGTTCATTTGTAACTGGACCGAGACCATCTCTTCAACACCTTCTTGTTCTGGTTGTTTTGGTCTGCATCCAAATGCGATTGCTGTGTTAACAACTGCCTAAACAAACTGCACCAAGGGGGTAAATGCTCCAAGGTTTGATTAAAATGGACCAAACAGCTCAGGTGCGAACGCACGCTAAAATGTATTTTGGATGATCCGATCATCAGTGGACAGCTCTAAGTTCAGGTGTGAATGCAGCCAAGACACATTGAGGACATATTGAGAGCCGATCGCTCAGACCACATTTGGAGGTGGTCTGGGCTGAGCATATGGCCACGTTCTTTTAGCAGTGTGTACGCGAATGTGTCCTGGGCCACATTGAAGGACCACCTACTCAACTGACGTCCTCTGCGTAAGCGGAAGTATATACTCATTCACGTGCCAATGGCACGTGTGAAACAACAAGACGAAGCCACAACAATAGGCAAAATGGATTCTCCTGGATGGAGTACACATGAACGCATTGTCTGATTTCCATTTGGGCTAGTCAATACAGACCCAGTCTGTTTTGTTTTGATTTTGCCCGTGTACTGAGGTCTGTCACATACTTCTCCATTTAATTTCCAGCAGACTAGGCACGGGAAGTTTATTGCTGCCTCTCGCCGGTTAAAAACAACAATGCATTTGGTCTTTGCAAACGGAAATTATGTACGGTTTATTTGCATATAGAGCAGGGAAGTGAGTTCCAATCACAAGTGGTCACTCGAGATGCATGTGGAGACGCATTCTAATGCAGGTGTGAACTGACGTACCTAGAGTTTTCCACCTGTGATTGGATCACCCAAGACAATGTTAATGCCAGGTATGAACAGGGCCTCTGAGACCCTAGATTTAACACTTGACTTGTGAATAATATCATTGATATTTGATTTTTGTCATGACATGACGGGCTGCAAATGCAATGGCTGCATGGTTACAGTCTAATGTTTCAGGTGCTTTGTGTTATATGAACAAAACCTGTCGAGAAAGTATTCATCTGCAGGGGTTTGAATCTGTCAAAACAGATGACACCATGTGCTGTTTCATATATGGACACTTGGATAGGATTCATAATTTGTTATCATCCAAGTAAGAATAACCATCTGTTCTTATTGACATATTCCATACGTATATTTTTTACATGTGCTATTGCATCTACCTGGCTGGATGACAGGGACACATCATGTTTATGCTGGCCCATACGTACCCCTAAGCAGGGGTATGTGTTGTGTGGCACATTCAGTTGGAATCTGTCCCCAGGAGGCCTTGAGCTGGAGAGATGACCTCCCCATTCAGAGAGCAAGGGCTACACTGTTACCCATTTTGTTCCCAAAACAATCCTGTATCATGTCAAATCTACCAATCCACCCAATTACATGTATCATTTGATAGTAGATGGAGGCTTTATAACACACTACACAAGAGTTGTTTTAGCTCAGTAACCCCACGGGGGGGAACAGGCTCTGTAAGCACAGTACAAAGCCAGGAAGAAGTTAAATTTCAACCTAACCTATGTGCAGCTGAAAATGTGCTACCCCAAATTTGTTTCCTATCGTATTTGTTGACCTAAAGGCAAATTCACTCATGTGCTGCAACATATAGCTTGAGCATTTTGTGTAGGGTATGTGGTGCTCCCTTTCTGTCTCTGTACCACTGCATTTTTCAAAGCGTGCACTACATCTGTTCTTTCATTCCATGCGTTCCATCTTTATGAAAAACGTGTTTTCGCATATTAAAAATTCATCATATCAAATAAAGTGGCTTTTGTCATTGTTTTTTTTTCATATATATAAAAGCTGTTCCTTACAGAGTGAAAGAAAAGACTCAGGAAATGCTTTGAAAAATGCAGCTGAGACAGAAAATGAGCACTCCACATGAACCTACAAAACTTGTTTGCTTCAGCATGTGAGCTAATTTTCCAGTCCATAGTTTTGAATGGTGTCCTCAAATTTTGTTTGGCATCACCATTTTTCATGTTTAAGATTGCAAAATTAATTCCATAGTGCAGCTATGATGCAATCCTGACACCCCCTCACCTATCCTTGCTAACTAGTTCTAAATCTGGCAAACCTATACTGCTGTTTGTGGGCTAAACCCACTTTGCCCCAACAAGGAGTCGACTATGCCCCCAATGTCAAATCATAAATAATGAACATAATTAAGTTTACTGATAAGAAGCATGTTATAACACAAAGCAAGAAAACATGCCAACCCTTTGTTTTTGGAATTTTTCCTTTTACTGACAATGTTCTTATGACAGTTGGTTCAACTTGTAGCTTTTGTTTCATGTCAAGAACAATTGGTTCCAACTATCTTGTTTGTTAAAGATCTTAAATTATGTTTACTGATGTTTATGAAACCCCCCCCACCCACCTTTCTCCCCAATTGTACTTGGCCAATTATCCCCACTCTTCCGAGCTGTCCCCGCCACTGCTCCACCTTCTCTGCCAAGTGAAGGGCTGCAAACTACCACGTACCTCCTCCGATACATGTGGAGTCACCAGCCGCTTCTTTTCACCTGACAGAGAGGAGTTTCACCAGGGGGACGTAGCGCGTGGGAGGATCTCACTATTCCTCTCAATTCTCACTCCCCCCTGAACAGGCGCCCCAACCGACCAGAGGAGGCGCTAGTGCAGCGACTAGGACACATACCCACATCTGACTCCCCACCCGTAGACACGGCCAGTTGTGTCTGTAGGGTTGCCCGACCAAACCAAAGGTAACATGGGGATTCGAACCGGCGATCCCTGTGTTGGTAGACAACAGAATAGATGGGCGCACCACCCGAATGCCCATGAAAATATTTTCTTAATCAATGCCCAAGTGTTGCTTACAATATTTGAGTTGACCATGACTATTTTAGTCAGTTGGGTGTTTTTGTATGTTTAGTAGGCTATTATTGATTATCACAGGTTAAATTGTGGCATTACAATGATACCTCATGTAGCCTACACCTTAAATCAAACCATACTTACCAACCTTCCACTGGTCTTGCTACTTGCATTGTTCTTATTATTATTTGTTTTCACCAGAATGTAGGGAGCAAAATCTCTAAAACTCAATTTTTTATGGGGGCAGACCCACAAGACTCAGTTAAATGTTAGTTTGCCCCAGGCTTTCATTGAAAATTCCCCCAATTTTTTTGGGGTCTCAGAGTTGGCAAGGATACTCAAAATATCACCACCTTACATGGGAATTTTTAAAAATTTTCCCATGGAGATGCAGTGAAGCGTTCTGGATATGGTGCAAGGGGAAGTTTATCCAAATAATGTTAAGAAACTGCTCTATACAGTAAATTAGGATGAGTGCTATGCGAGTATAAATCAGCACGGATGAAGATATAAATTATCTGCAACAAGATGCAAATTATGCACCGTATTAAATAAAGTAAGCTGAAAGTACCCCCCCCTTTTTTTTTTTTTTACTTCCCCAGTTGTATCCGGCCAATTACCTCCCTCAAACAAATAAATAAATATGCTCCGAGTCTGATTTGTTGAGTAATTTTCAATTCATCAATATAAGATCTTTTTTTTTTTTGGGGGGGGGGGGGGGTTCCCTGTTTTTCTCCTCAATTTTACCAGTCAATTATCCCACTCTTCCGAGCCGTCCCGGTCGCTGCTCCACCCCCTTTTCTGATCCGGGGAGGGCTGCAAACTACCACACGCTTCCTCCGATACATGTGGAGTCGCCAGTCTCTTCTTTTCCCCTGACATTGGGGAGTTTCACCAGGGGGACGTAGCACGTGGGAGGATCATGCTATTCCCCCCAGTTCCCCCTCCCCCCCAAACAGACGCCCTGACTGACTAGAGGAGACGCTAGTACAGCGACCAGGACACATATCCACATCCAGCTTCCCACCCGCAGACATGGCCAGTTGTGTCTGTAGGGACACCGGGCCATGCTGGAGGTAACACGGGGATTCGAACCGGTGATCCCCATTTTGGTGGGCAATATAATAGACCGCTACGCTACCCGGATGCCCCTGAAAATACTTTTTGACCGCCGTTGACCATTTTGGGATAGGTGAATTAGATTTTGTTAACCATTTCTCCTGCAATCACTTAAGGGTGTATGGGCTTGCAAAAATGCTAAAAGAAGGGGTGCATTGAGAGTATTTGAGATTACTATTACACATTTGTGTGCTGACAGCTCTATGCTGAGTGGACGGCAAATTCATTTCTCAAGTGATGCACACAATGGAGCAATAAATTTTAAAAACAATTTGAAATGAAAATTGATTTCTTTTCACCTTGTTAGCTTATTTCTCCAGACAGATTCCATCTATTCAACAACTTCTGCCAAAAAACCCCAAAAAAACCCTAACATTCTGTCTAATCATCTTGACCTCCTCTAAGCCAAGTTTTCGAGCTTGCACCTCCTTTGGTCAGTCAGGACACCTGTTCAGGGGGGAGGGGGAACTGGGGGGGGGGTAGCTTGATTTTCCCACTCGCTACGTCCCCCTGGCGAAACTCCTCTCTGTCAGGTGAAACGAAGCAGCTGGCAACTCCACATGTATCAGAGGAGGCATGTGGTAGTCTGCAGCCCTCCCCGGATCAGAAGAGGGGGTGGGGCAGCGACCGGGACAACTCGGAAGAGTGGGATAATTGGCCATGTACAATTGGAGATAGAGGGGGAAAAATTTTAAGAAAAAAGAATATAGGGTAATGGTAGCATCCATTTCTCTGTCATTGTAATTTTTTTGTTTGTTATGGCCTGCCCACTTTTATATAACCAGCCAAATCCTGAAGGATGAAATCGCATCCCTCTATACGTTTTGTCCTGCCCGGTGTCCTATACTAAAAATCCTGCTTTACTTGGAAATACATATTACTGAAGTAAGATACACTAAGCTTCAGATATTTACACTACTGTTTCATGACACATTTCATGTTGTCTTTAAAAATGTACTTTCCAGAGATTTAAGAAATCACTTAAAGCATGTTAATATTCCCTATAAATTTAGACACCTACACTAGATATTTTTAAGGGGAAAAAAGTGTAAGTACGTAATTCCAAAGTAATATCTGTTTTACTCAAGCATTTTTTTCCCTAGAGTCATGAGGCTGTTATTTTGAATACTGCACATTTGAATTTTAATCATCAGTGTTTCATCTTTCTTAAATGTATGTATGTGAAGATTTTTTCATTTTGATTTTTCTTCTAAGCCCTAACATATTTTCATTTGAACCCTCTTAGGAGATTAGATTCTCCAAGTATGGCTTCAGGCAAAAAGCTTTGTTTGGTACATCAGTCCTCTTTCGGTGATGATGTAAGGTGTTTTTCATGAAAACATACCTTCTCTGTTTTTTCCTCACCCATAGTAGTAATTTAGAGACTGAAATAGCACCATGAAGAAGGTCCAAATGGTTTTTGAGGAAGAGGGAGTTCCGCTGAAAATGGATTGCTCTTATGTGTTCCTATAGGCCCATGTATGGTTCAAAGAATTACTCAAGCAGTGCTGCTTTTGTGGCTGTGCCAAAAGCAATAGACTCTTGAATCTTTATGTAAGCTCCTACAGTTCCTGGATATCATAGTGTACTTCAATAGAGGCACAGTATGCATGCTAACTATGCTTTGAATACTTAACATTTCAAATGAAGTATCACTTGCTGACATGAGTGGTGTTCAACAGACATCTGCAATATTCTTGCACTTTCGCTTTGATTGTGCCACCCAGTTTTGTGAGGAAGGGACTTGGCTATTAAATTCGGAAGGGGCTGCTAAGACTGCGAAATAGGATTTATGTACGTCCAAATGAAATAAGAGTTAAAGTGCAAGACAGACAGAAATTGATTTGGAGAAATGTCTTGATGCATGCTCAATGATTCAGGTAAAAAAATCAAAGAAGGTTGAATCAGTTCATTTGGATACAATGTTTATTGATGTTTATTGTCAAATATATCCAGATGAACTGATTCAACCTTCTTTGAACAACAAAAAACCTAAACCCTTTGGTGATTAAAATTACACACTTCATTAATCATGTATGAGCTACAGATATGCTTAGTGTAATATGGCCATGTCGATACCAGCAAATTCTCTTTCAGCATATCATAGGGCAAATTTTCTTCATAAACTCACTTAATAATTGTTTTTTCTCCAAATCATCAAAGAAGGTTGAATCAGTTCATCTGGATAAAATGTCTATTGACAATAAATCTCAGTGAACTTATTCAGATGAACTGATTCAACCTTCTTTGATTTTCTTATCTGGATTATTGAGCATGCATCAAGATGTTTTTTGTTGTTGTTTTTTGCCATGAACATGGTGCTTTTCTGGGCGGCACGGTGGTGCAGTGGTTAGCGCAGTCGCCTCACAGCATGATGGTCCTGGGTTTGAAACCTGGGGTTGTCCAACCTTGGGGATCATCCCGGGTCATCCTGTGTGGAGTTTGCATGTTCTCCCTGTGTCTGCGTGGGTTTCCTGCGGGTGCTCTGGTTTCCTCCCACAGTCCAAAGACATGTAGGTCAGGTGAATCAGCCGTACTAAGTTGTCCCTAAGTGTGAATGTATCGGCCCTGTGATGGCCTGGCAGCCTGTCCAGGGTGTCTCCCCGCCTGCCACCCATTGATTTCTGGGATAGGCTCCAGCATCCCGCGACCCTGATTGGGATAAGCAGCTTGGATGGATGGATGGATGGATCGATGATGCTTTTCCATTGGTTTGTTACTGTAATGGTTTTATTTTCAAATGATTGCCTTTTCCCTGGTTTTAGATGTTAAAAAAAGAAAGAAAAAGAAATGTTGCTCTCTAGAATCCACAGCTCAGCTGAAATTTTCCAAGCAGAAGCTATGTATTTGACTGGCCTTACAGAGTGAATGTAGTTGAACACGGACACCAAGGAATTTAGGCAACATGTGAGAGCATGGGGATGTTTGTCTTAGACAGGAAAGATACCACAGAGCAGATTCTATCCACATGTCGCTTAAGTACCATTCTACCCATACAAAGACTATGTCAGGTTGTTTTAACATTTAATCCCTGAAATGCACTAGTCACTAAAATCAGGCCAGCAGCAAGCAGCTAGCTTCCAGAGTAACCAGTCATGTCATTCATGATGCTTTTGGTGTCGGTGCAGCGTGACATGCTGAACAAGCATATTGGCAACCCAATGTCATTCTATTTTTGATGCCCTCATATGATGAAGCCAAATCAATGTGTGTGTGTGTGTGTGTGTGTGTGTGTGTCTTGGTATGATTGTAGCATTCTCTGTTTACCCCATAGTAAAGAGACAACATATATTTTCTCCCTCCAAGTGACTGTGCGATGTGGTAACTTATTTGTTGACCTTATCACCCAGGCAATCAGTTTTGCCAACTTAAGGAAATACAAATGTTTTCAGCTCAAAGAATGTAAAAAAAAAAAGGTTTACTACCTCCTTACACACTTCCTAGGACAGCTCTGTCCTAATTGATGGTACAGATGCTGGAATGACTGTGTCATATTGAAGCTTGCTGATGCACAATGGAGGCAAGATGACAAAATTGCAAACAGACTGACCCCAAGAACAACGAATCCACTTGACAGACAAGGAGGGAAACACAAAGAAAAAAATAAAAATAAAATAAATCCAGAGGTCTCCCTGGAGAATCCTCACGGTTGGCAAGTATTGTTGCAGGAGTGCTGCTCTCACAACGAAGCACCAGCTCTTCAAATTGAAATCACACTTCTTACGTTGATGCCTGACATCTTTGGCTTGATCTGTTTGCAGCAGGACTGCATTTCTCATGAGGGTTAACCATTCTGTGGGAGAAAGGGATGAAGGTATGTGTGATGAACCTCAGTCACACATGCCTGAACTCTGATGTACTGTTCCAGTACCTCACTTTGCTAGCAGCACAAAATCTCCCCCGCGGTCTGCTTGTGGAGGCGACTTCTCTTGATCCTCCACACCAAACATTCAAACCTTCCCTGTCAGGAACAGCCCAACTCTCTTGATAATATTAATATCTCTGCCTCTCCCCTGTACAAAACAGCTCTCAGCCTTTCAAACTCATGGACTGAGAAAGGCAGGCACGTCCACCGTCAACAGAGCAGCTGGACTTCAGACCGTAGGATTTGCTGCTGGATGATATATCAACACTCCAGGTGGGATGGGGATGGCTGGCCAGCTGGGGCTGCTGGAAATGGCAAGGGCCGTTGCCCATCAGCAATTGCTCAGTACTTTCCTCATTTGCCACAGGCAGAGTGACGTCTTCTCCTGGCCCCATTGTCCGAGCCAATAGTCTTCTTCCGGAGAGCCTTCCAGTCAGCAGGTCTGTGTCTCTTTCCCGTGCCAGAGTACCTGTATGGGGCACCACTGTGGCAAACCTCAGCCGCGACCAGGGTTCTTTGGCACAGAGACATGAACACAGATGGTTGATATGTAGGCACAGCAGTCCATATTTTAAAACCACAAGCACTAAAAACACCAGATACAATAGTTGCAAGACTAAAAACAGATGTCCATTAAAAAGCATTTTGTTGAGGAGACAGCTAAATGGATTTGCATCCCCACTGTCTTGTGCTCTCTCCCTGGCTCTGGTGTGTGTTTTTGTTGGGGTGAAGCCATGTTTAAACCAGTCTCAAGCAAATTACGCTAACTCGAGACAGGTGCAACTGCACCCTATAAACTATGGTTTGACATCAAAGAAGGCAGCTCAGACACTAAAATCTGAGTTCAAGGAGGCGGGGCTAAGTTATGAGAGGACTGAGGTGTAACACCAAGATTTTGGAAGTATATGACCAGCTATGAGGGAAATAGAAGATACAGGGGGACATCTGAGGCAGGTAGGCCACAGAGGAAGAGGAACGAAAGAGGAGCAAAAGGAGGCCCTTGACTGTGTCCAGCTGGTAACCAGTCACCTGTAAACTTATTCTTAAACTCGAGTCATATACATAGTCATATACATCGTATACACAACTATATGTAAATTTAAGCTAAAGCCTTATAATACAGTGGCTTTGAGGCACCATCGAAACAGGAGCCCACATATCAACAACACCAATGCCAAATGAATCTGTGTAATAGCTAGCATTATCATTACATAATGTGCTTTCTGGGGTAGAGGAAGGACAGAGGCCGTCTTTGTGTGTGATAAAACCGTACTGCTGGTGACTTAAAATATTAAATGGTCATAGGAGGAAAGCACCCACCCTTTATATCAAATTATATGAGCAGATTGAGAATATGCCCACATTTGATGCAGGGCTTGTCGCAGGAAATATACAGTAGGATACTACAGTGAGTCATTTCTACCAGATAACAGCTTGCGGATAGACTTTTAATAGGATTTTGCTGTGCTGGACAGAGTCGCAGATGAAGTCACAGTTTATATCAACCTGGGTTTTATGGAACATGAGGGAAGTTTTCAAGTGGAACTTGAGCTTGCGGGTTTGCAAAAGTCTGAAAATGGTTTTCAGACAATGGATGGCTTTCCATGATGTTCCTTCACCTCTATTCTTGAATGATTCCATATATTATTTGATATTGCACCAGTTCTCTTTGATAACATTGGCCATTTTTCTTTGCTTCACTAATAGATGCTTTACATTCTTTATACCTCGCCTGTTTCAAGACACCCACCACATCTTCCATCAGGCACAAAAATCACTAGTGTTTGTTTGTTTGTTTGTTTGTTTTTTTGTTTTCTTCTATGCCTCAGGGGCAAAGTAAAATTCTCTGGTTTACTACCACTTGAAAGAAAGAGAAGCACTACCAAAGCAGTGCCTGTCAGAGGAGCACTGTAAGCATGCCACCAACACTGCTCCCATGGACCTTGTCCTGTCAACATAGTATATGTCTGTAAGGCTTATCTCATAACAACACAAGAGTCTGGTCTGTAATGTGGACACACCAACTATTTACTGACGCCGTGGTGTGGGCCTTTACACCCGCCATTTGGAGTGCTTAATTGAAGTGGCAGAGATCTGGATATCCAATTGGTTTTGATTACCCTCCTCGTGGGGAAGCGGGACACTTGGTGGGTGATGCACTTTTCCATTTCAATTAAAATCAAGGTGAGTCACAATGAATCAGAAACTGCTGCTATGCAGATTAGCAAGCAAGAAGCTAGCAGGGGGCGGAGGTGTCCCTGTGTGATTTGGTACATAAGGGAGAAGATTCCCACTGCCAAGCCCTGAGGAGGAATTGCAGATATTGGATCAGCTCCCACAAGACTACATGCAACCAATTTGGGGCAGTGGTGCCTCGTCTAAATCATAAACAACAGGAAGCGGCGGTTCCTTTGTCTTCAGATGTGGTAGTTGAGGTGTAAGAAAAAGTCCACACTTCCATACTAATACTATAGGTAGTCCCTGGCAGAAATAGAAATTTAAATTAAATGGCCTCTCAGCATTCCATTACATAAGATTTTATTCTGACAGATGGAAGCTTCTCTAGTGAGAGGGATAATTTACTTTGCATTATCTTGGAGGGCAACATCCTTTTATTAGCAGAACATCATCATGAGTATGTTTTAGCAAGAAAAAAATTAAGATTGAAAAGAAACCACTTCAGGTGATTCAATAGAATATGACAGGTTTTACACAAGAAAGTTTGCATAATGTAATGTACTGGCAGGAAATTTTCTGTTCGTTACTCATTCTTACATGCTCGTTACTTTGCAAAGCAGTACATGGAGCTGTTATATGGGAGACATGACAACACTGACAACAGCTGGCAGCTTTTATAAAATGCTTGTCCTTATTTCAATTGTCGTTTAGAAAGTCTTTCCACATTTTCTATTATGGAAGGATCTGTAATAACATATAAGCCTGTGTCTATCATTCCACTTCACAAAGCACACTTATCTGATTCTCTGGCAATAGTTTGTTTGCTGCATGGAGGAGGGAGCAGTGAGCTCAGCCTCCCCTGGTAAACTCCCATGGCATGTGCAGTGTGGCTTGGGATCAGTATGGATGTTGCATCAGACCCAAACAACCACTTGTTTTGGGGTTTTTTGCCATCTTATTTTTATGGCGTCTACCTGCATTAGACATGTTGACGTCGTAGGTGAGCCTTCTGTTACGGGGGGGGATAATGATAAACGGGCAGATGACTCAGTAATTTAGCAGCTCAACCAGCGCTTTTATTTGCAATTATTTGCAGCAGTGAACACACTGGTAGCGGTTCTTCTCTCACTGACTCGTTGGCCTTTCAGTTTGGGTTCTTGTAGTGACTTTGCAGAGGCAGTTATACTGCATCACCAATGGCTCTTCAGAATCATTAAGGCGACACTCTTGCAAATGTTTTGTTTTTTTACTTCCAGCTGTTTAATTTGTAGGGGGTTATAGAGAGGAGCTAATGTCGGGGGTTGTATAAAACTGCAGCACAATTCAGGCTGGTCTGAAACCTTGGGGGGGAAAATTACCAGCTTTATATTATGTCTATGAATGTTCTCATTCATCCAGGTCATGGTTATCCAAAGGAGTTGATTCAAGTGCAACTAGCTTGGTCTAGTCAGAAAGGCACGAACTGAGGAAACCTCTTGGATGAGAGGTGAAACGTCTTCATGGATATATACCAAGTCCAGCTTTATATTATATTACCTTATATACTCTAAATACCTGCAATAACAAGTTGGTTTGTTGCTTGGAATTCCACCGCTTCTTACTTGTAATATAAAGATATCTCAGGGAAACAATGAAACATAAATACTGACAAAATTGGTGAATGATTCCAAAAGCAACTAAGTTTAGCTCCTGATTGTGGATTTGGTTGAAGCAGTATGCTATTTGGTTTGAGAGTGTCTCTCTGTAATTGATTATATTAACTCCCATGCACACTCTATGTTGCACCACTAGCACACGTTAAAGCCCTTTGATATGGTTGCTGTCAGTGAAAAAAAAAATACTTTGGCAAAAGCATATTCGGACACAATAGGATGACCCCCCCCCCCCAATGGTTCATTATATAACTGGCAGGGTCTCTCATTCACACAATAATCAGGGAAAACTGCCGTACATTGGGAGCGTGTAACCCTCTGTTCCCTTTTTCCACTCGGTGAACGCCTGGTTGCCTGCACGAGGTCATAGAGCAACATCTGCCAGGCAAGACCTGCCCGTTCTGCTCTCTACCATCCCCCAGTCCAGTTCTGGATTAGGGCTGCCCTAAACCCTTGTGCATGTCTCTCTTCACGGATTAACTCTTTAGAGAAGCTGCACTGCTGTCACACATTAGCCTGCGATCACAAGCCCCTTTTGCACATAACACTGAGGTTTATAGCTGCAGTGAGGGTTAAACCTGATCCCAAATACAATTCGTGGCATTGCCAAAGTGTTTGTGTACCATATCACCGACATATCGTTCAGCATGAGCTGTTGTGGCAACAAACAGGCAGCATGACGAGTAACCATGGAGAAATCTCGCTTTATCTCTGACTTGTTGGCTAACAAATGTCCTTCACATGACACGGTTTCATTGGGGTTCCACTACTCATGACACCCTGCCATCAGATTGAAGGAACGACAGATAGCGAAAGGATATGAGTGTTCACTCGATGATCGACACAGGTATGAAAATACACTCTCTGTCAGTGGCTTGGCAACGGATACACAGAGACACTCACAGACAACCACTTGCCCGTGGATACTCCCAGACAAGACATACACGTGCACGGACGCACATAAACATACACATGACTTAAACAGAGATGCCAACTTCTCCGTCAAGCCACCGCCTCTGTGTGTGGAAGTAAACACCCTCTGTTTCTAGGGACTCAACAATGCCACTTACGGATGAAATTGTCCGCCAAGTGAAAGCCTGCTGCTTCTAATTCTAAGCACCACAAAGAAGCCATGAATCACACAGGCTGGTGCAGCTGATCGACAGTACATACCAATCTACCTGTAGACACTGGACGTATAAAAATGCACAAGGACACACACACACACACACACACACATGCACACGTACAGGAATGGACATGAACACATAAAGAAATACACATTGCAGTATTTGCTCAGGGAAAATGGCACTTTTCATCTCTGTTAGAATAGATCAGTGGGGAGAGAGGAGGAGGAGGAGGGGAGATATAGTCTTCTAGCGGCAACAGCAGCAACAGTTGGCTGTCGACAGTCAGAGAGTTAGCTGCATCACAGATACACGCAAAAATACATGGATGCGCGTGCGCACACATGCACTTACACACGCACACACAACATACACATAAACCTAGCAGCTCGAGAGGAAAAGAGATGTTAGAGGGAATAGAGGGAAGAAAAGGTGAGCCACAAAGCCATGCTGCCGTAGGGATGCCTGGCAACCGGAGGTAAAAATGGAGATGCAGTAATAAGCGAAAGGCAGAGAAAAATGGGGGGTGGGGGGGCAATAAAAGCAACAACCTCACAGACCATAAAGACACCAGATGAACATTTATCAAAGAAAGGAGAGACCACATACGCCGAGGTATTGGGTAAAAGGTGTGAGTCGCAGGGGAAGGATCACTTACTGGATTCATCTGAGTCATAGCCTTCCACGTCAGGTTCCTCATCCTTCCTTGTGGCCTGCGGGGAGGCGGAGGCACCAGCACAACCCCGGTCTGGGTTGTCCCCGTTGGAGCAGGCCGGGTCACTTTGGGCCGTGCCACTGGCGGTGGAGAGGGCGGAGCGCTGGGGGCTGGCCTGGCTCACCTGTGAGGTTGCAACAGGGGGGAGACCCCGCGGGTAGCGGGGAAAGTAGTCGGAGATCTGCTTGATGGGCTGGATGGGCCCGGGGCACACGTCAATGGCCATGTGCTCCTGGATGCTGATGGTGGGTTTCTCGCCTTTGCGTTGTGTCATGCATGCGGTCCCCCCTCCTGGAGCGTCCCTGTCCCACCAAGAACAAAAAACAAAAACAAACTACTAACAAAACAAAATGGGAAAAAAAAGAAAAAAGAACAGATCCCCCCCCCTCCCTACCTTCCCCCCTTTTCTGAAGGAAGTAGGTGTTGTTTCGGGTCCTGAGGGTGAATAGTGTCCAGGTGCCCTGTGGACTCCGCTGCACTGGTCTTACATGGAGAGCTGTGGCCGCTTGCTACGTCTGGTGCTCCACTCAGACCATGCTGTCTGACAGCCTCACACTCTACCCACTATCTGCCCGTGTGCTCCGCTGTGCTCCACCTCCTATCGCTCTCCCTCCCTCCCTCTCTCTCTCTCTCCTATACCCCACACCCTGCCCACGGCTGCGCCTATCTGAAAGAGAGTGGTCTGAGGGAGAGTGTAAGGGAGAAGAAAGAGATTAGAGAGGAAAAGGCGGGGGTGGGGTGGGGGGATCAGCTGATGTCACTGCTTAGCAACAAAGCGGTAAACAGGAACCGTCGGCTGAGGTACTTAATTATGATATTAACCCCCATCCAGCTGTCAATGGGAGAGGAAATCCGTCGCCACGCCATGTGCGTGTGTGCATCTGCGTGTGAATGTCGTTGCGCGCGAGTATGTCTCTTTCTGCACGTGTGGTTGACTGTCTCTGTTGTGTGTAGCCTCGGCACCATGATACTGCTGACAACCCTGAATCTATGCAGAGGGTTTTGATTTCTGATTGACATTCATGATTTTCTATGGGAATGCGCTAAGTGCAAGTAATGGCTCGGCTGATGTGCCATCCATCGTTCCTGCATCACACACGGACTTTTCTTACTTCACACCTACATGCACGCGAACCCACACCAACAAACACACACACACACACACACACACACACACACACACACACACACACACACACACACACACACACACACACACACACACACACACATACATACACTTTGTCTAAGTCCTACGTGCTTATCTAATGTTTTAGACATAGACCTACTACCTCCACCACTCTTATCTACCACTTCTTTGCCCAAAGCCATTCATTTTTTTGTTATTCACTTGTGACTGGTATTTAAATAATTCAATACTATGCACTCTTTCAAGTTAATGTTTCCAGCAATTCCTGTGGTACACCTCAGAAAAAAAAAAACATAATAAAATGTCAAATTTCAAGAGACAAGAGTCATAAATCACTCCGGGCTTTTTACACACATGGGTGGGATGGATGTGTTTTTCAGTCTCCTGACAGCTTTGGGGCAGAATATACCTTCACCAGTCTGAACGTTCTCTCACTCATTGTAAATGTGTGCTTTTACAGAGGAAGAGCATGATATGTTTGTGAGTCATGTGCAGCGAGAGAGCAAGTGGTGAAACAAGTCAACAGTAGAAAAACAAGCCGGGGAACCATGAAACCATTGCTACGATAAATTCCCGAAGCAACAAGTGGTAAACAACTGAGCATCGGCATCACAATTATACAGAGGTGAGAAGTGATGACACTAGTTGGCTGCCCTGGAAAGAGGATGTTTGTACATCCGTCTGTGCATTCTGGAGGTAGAATTGTGTCTTATTCTTTTCAAAGATTTTCATTCGGCAGGGGAGCTTTTCTGAGTGTTTAAAATTGATTGTACGGCACCTTGGTGATTTGCAGTTTTGGCTCACGGCAAGAGACTCCGGGGTTCATAGCTAGCCCTTGTGTCTAGAATTTGCTTATCCACCCCGTCTTCTCTGAGTTCTACCCCTCCGTAGCTCAGAGACAGACCTGCTAGGTGAATCAGAGAAACTAAACTGGTCGTAGGTATGAGAGGAGTGTGAGTGATCAGCTGTGATCATTTGGCAATCCTTCCATGCGTCTCTCTTCTTTTTGCACAGTGCATACTCAGATAACTTCAGCTCTTGCATCCCTGACTTGGATGTAAGGTGGTTCAGGAATGAAGGAATATTTCACATCCTCTGCGATTCCCTTTTTTCAAGCCACTAAAGCAATGACAACACTGTCAGAGCAATCCTATGTGATTGATTAGTAAAATAATTAAATTTCCCTGCCCAGGTTCTAAGCTCTGGCACCGCCTGAAAAAAAAGAAAAGGAGACATTGCTGTGATTTAGGGTTTAATTAGGTGCATTTAATGAAAGGATACCAGGAGCAAATCTCATTAATTTTCTCCGAACTTTTTAAAAGGACTCAGGGGTAAGTGGTCAGCTGATTTCCTTAAAAATTATTTTCGCTTTTTTACCTTCATAATAAAACAACTGCTGGATTATGAAACAGTACAGAGGTTCTGATCCCCCATGCCCTAATCCAGAGGAAGCACTCTTACAGAAGCCCAAACCAGACGACATGCCAATGTACTAATTCATGTCTTGACCTAGTGTACCAACCTGTCAGCGGTTCCCATACAGGACATCAGGCTACATGAATCATGAATCTCCCGGCCCATCTCACATACACCGTTATTTAGTTCGGCCTGCAAAACGGGATAGGGCTTTCCCCCCCAAAAAAGACCCCTAATGGTCATGCAAGCTTTGAAAAAAAATCAGGAATCCAATTTTTTCAAGGCCTCAAAATGTATTGAGAGAATATCACCAGAATGAAACTTGCACCCCAAAATCGATCTAACTTGCTTCATATGTGAAATCTGCTAATGCTAAACAAATCATCATAAACTTCTATGAAGGCATTTTGTATCTTTTTGAGAAAACCCTTAAAAAACAAAAAATAAACCTGATGTCATTGGCCACACATTGGATATTCACCCAGTCGGTAAAGGTGGTATTCCTTTTATCTGCATAAATTTAAGGCTTGAGAAAAGTTGATAAATGGCCAAAATATTTATTTATCAGTATATAATAATTTGTAGATTACAACTTCTCCTGGATCGCCACCTTGCCATGGTAGAGAAGCTTGCGTGTACTAATGAGCCCAAGAGCTATGCCGTCCGGAGCTTGGCTCCTGGTAGGGTCACCCAAGGTGGATAGGTCAAGGGGGAGGTTCCAGACAAAGCGTGATCAACGAAGACTTCAAGAGCGGAACTGCTGGAAGATGTCTACAAGTCATAACAGCAGTGAAGGCAGATGAAGACTGCAACAGAGGGTTGTCCCCAATCGTCTTGGTTCTCCATGCCATTGGACTCTGGCCAACCCCTGCCAAAGACCATGTGGTGGCTGCAGGCACATCAGCCACTCCATGTAAAAAGCTGTCAAGCGCAGGTGTCCTCCTGCAAGGATATCCACAAGGACCTAGAAGGACAGTCATACTCGAACCCGAGTGACCACCGATGATGATTACAACCTTTGTAAAAACGATCTTATATTGATTGTTGGTTCGAAGCCCCGTGTTACCTCCAGCTTGGCCGGGCATCCCTACAGACACAATTCGTTGTGTCTGCGGGTGAGAAGCCGGATGTGGGTATGTCTCTTGGTCGGTCGGGGCGTCTGTTCAGGGGGGAGGGGGAACTGGGGGAAAAGCGTGATCCTCCCACATGCGGCCCCCCCCTTTGTGAAACCCCTCACTGTCAGAATTGAAAATTATGCAGCAAATCAGACACGGATCATATTTATTTATTTATTCGTTTATTTATTTATTTATTTGTTGCCTCTGTGCATTATTGAGATGAATGCAGGTTTTTAGGGATTTTGTATTGAATTACAAAATTTTGCCAGAAAAGCAACTTGCGTTTTGCGCTTGCATGGCATATCTTTAAGATTCACTGCAGGAGTTTGTAACACAGAGCTAATTTAATAAAGATGATGATTTCTGAGGATTTATTATGGTCCAATACAAGCCATATGGAGTACTTTTAATTTAATCTAAAAACTGTAAATAAAATGTGGAGAGTCAGCCATGATGTGTCTGTGACTAGATTAACTTTGAATGTCGCCTCTGTTTAATCTTCTCCACTACACAAAAGTAGGATATTTTGAAATGATCAAGCAGCTTTGTCCATCCTTTTGGAAACACATGTGCCCTGCAGCATCTTAGTTGACTTGTTGACATTCAGGTCAGCAGGGTGAATTAGAAAAAAAAACACCTCTCAGCCGATTGTGTGCCTCATCAGGGGAAATCTCATTAATTGTCCCTTAACAATCGCTCCAAGAAATCTCTGCCACCGGTGTCACCCATGAATTCTGTGTAGGTGAGCAAATCAAGGATGAGTTTGACCTTTTCAAATATTCTTGTTGGTAATGACCTATGCTGAAGCCAGGCACTGTGCACTTGATTTTGGAAATACACATTTCTGCCTCACAGGTGCACACATGCGCTCTACACACACACACTCACACACAGGGACTTATCTTGCACGTCACCAGCATCCTGACACGAAAACATCATTAGTTCCCTATTGGTCACGCACACGTATACACACACACACACACACTCACACACACACACACACACACACACACACACACACACACACACACACACACACACACACACACACACACACACACACACACACACACATAAAATCCAAGTGGCTCTTCTGCCAGGTTTATATGTAGCTGACTCACCGTGCCCTGCCTGGAGGCTCCTGTTTTGAAATGATTAAATGGGGTTTTGATGTTTTGATGCAGGTGCACAAAGTGCAGCTGTCCCTTTGTATCTTCAGAATTCCTCCTGTCATTTGTTTTGCTGTTTGTTCCATGACTTAAGACCTCGTTTTCCTAAAATTTGACCTCTGAGTAGAAACATATATTGCTGCCACTGTGGTCTGCGTGAAGTAAGAAAAAAAGAACTTGTCAGTTGACTTAGCATCACAACGTTGGACCGTAGAAATTAAAATTTTTGTGTAAATGAAAATTTGTGTGTGATAAGTATCCTTTGTTCTTTCTATAGACGTATGGCTGCTATTAAGCTGGTGTGTTGTAAAGTGTGTTTTGTGTTTTAAAGTATGTCTCGATTTAATTAATGAATGCTAGCTTTTTTCTAATGTGCTGTTAACAGCTGATTATAAAAACACAACAGCTCAATGACAGCCATACTTCCGTCATTTTAGCTGTTTTAGTGACATTTGCACTTGTAGTTTGAATTTAGAATGCAAATTTGAAATGTAATTGTCACTCTTCCCGCCTCATTGCATCTCTTCATTATGTGTCTGGGGGGTAGAATCATTGCAACAATTATAATACCATTTGTAGCACAATACTATAATCCAAAGAAATACTCTATTTGAAGACAAATTTTACTAGCAATAAGGTAACAATTCAACAGTCAAATTGTCAAACGGCAGTGCCTAAATGATGAAAAAATTGGTCGTCGAGCTCCGTTGTATCATACATGACCTTTTGTGACATTGGGTGAGACACAAACCATTATTCCTTTCCCATCGGAAGCTCAATGCTTCAAATGTAGTGATGAGAGGGCTGACAATGGATATGATACTTGTGTTTCATGTTGAAAAGAAGCATCATCTATCATCCACTCAGCTAACCAAAACAAGCAAATGCACAAGTGTCTCTAAGCAGGCCTAATGACAGGACAGCCCTCTGGCCTTTCCTGGGACCTACAATGCTAGACATTGTTAATTTATCACTTATTACTGGTACTGTTCCCAGCAATTTTAAGACAGCTGTGTTTAAACCTCTAGTAAGAAACCACACCTCAATCCAGGATCTCTTGATAACTATCGACCAGTCTCTAATCTTCCATTCTTTTCTAAAGTACTACAGAGAGTTGTGTATCAACAACTTTTGACCTATGTAGAAAACTATCTATATAAAACTTTTTAATAAGCTTTCAGGGCCTGTCAGTCCACTGAAACTGCTCTGACCAGAGTGGTGAACAATCTCCTACTAGCTGTGGACTCTGATTCCACTTCTGTGTTTCTACTACTGGACCTCAGTGCAGCCTTTGACACCACTGATCACTGTGTATTATTAAACAGAATAAATTGTAATTTTGGTGTCTCTGGTTTAGCTCTCTCTTGCCTTAAGTCCTACTTATCTGAAAGAACACAGTGTGTCTGCTACAATAATATTACATCAAAGTTCTCTGATGTTAAATTTTGCGTACCGCAGGGCTTGGTTCTTGACCCTCTATTTTTCTCTCTTTATATTTCACCTTTTGGCCAAAGTATACGCAGTCATGGAATAAATTTCCATTGCTACGCTGATGATGCTCAGCTGTATGTGCTGATAAGGGCAGATGATCACACTCAAATGACTAATTTAGAGGCCTGCTTGGCTGCTGTGAAAAATTGGATGTCACTAAATGTCCTGCTTTTAAGTTTGGATAAAACTGAGATGCCGGTCGTTGGCCCTGCTAGGATCAGACACCAGTTTGATTAAGTAACAATAACAATCAACAACTCTGATTTCACAAAATGTGGCAGCCAAAAATCCTGGTGTTATGTTTGATCCAAGGCTTTCCTTTGATAAACACATTAAAGAAATCACCAAGACTGCCTTTTTTTCACTTACGTAATATAGCTAAAATTTTGTCTTTCCTGTCCATGACTGATGCAGAGACTCCAACACATGCATTTGTTTCATCCAGACTTGATTACTGTAATGTTCTGTTTTCAGGTCTGCCACATGCTAGTACTAAAAGTCTTCAAATGGTTCAAAATTCTGCAGCTAGAATCTTAACTAAAACTACAAAATTTGACCATATTACACAAGTTCTTGCCTCCCTTCATTGGCTTCCTATCCATGTTAGATCAGATATCAAAGTGCTTCTGCTGACTTATAAAATCGTAAATGGGTTTGCCCCATCTTACCTATCTGATCTCCTTAAACGGCACATTCCATCTCGAGCTCTCCACTCTCAAAATACAGGGCTCTTCTGTGTACCCAAAGTTAAAAAGAAGTCAGCTGGTGGCAGGGCCTTTTCCTATCAGGCCCCGTTCTTGTAGAATAACTTGCTTGCTGCCATCAGACAGTCAGAGTCTGTTGAGTCCTTTAAATCCAAGCTTAAAACTCATCTATTTGCCTTAACCCACAATTAGTCTCCTTTAAATTGAGTACTTCACAACCTGTACTGCATGATGGGTCAGCTTCTGTCTCAATGAAATTACCAAGAACTGTTCTGCCAATGAGATTATAGCATATAGATCAGAGGTCTTCAACGTTTTGGTTGATAGAGACACAACGGAGAGACCCGATATTACATACCATATAAAATTGTGTTGCTTATTAAACCCTGCCAACAATAATATGTAGGGTGGCTTATAGTGCCTTGTATAAAAGTACTTTGTAATGGTTTATACAGTGTTAAGCCATTAAAATAATTATTATTGACAGATTCATATATTTATAGATGTTTTTTGACACGTCTGTGGATTCATCCAATTGTAATGCAAAAGCCTCTGCCAACCTCAGTTTCTCTACTAGTTGCACCATCACATCAGATGCCATGTCATCAATACGGTCAGCAATGGTTGTGTCAGACAACGGAATACTTTTCAGTTTATTAACATACTCATCATTCCCAAACATTGTTTTGCACATATCACTGGCTGCAGGCAATATTAAATTTATTAAATATTAAATATTAAATCCTTTGCAATTGTGTATGGCCTTTTGTTCTGAGCAATCTGAAGAGCAACTTGATAAGAGGCTTTCAAAGCTAGCTCACCAACTTTAGCTGATTGTCTCCTCAATGTCTGTTGGCCTTTGAGAGATTTGAGATGGGCCTGAAAGTATTCCACTGGTTTTTCTTTCAAGTGAGTATGGTTGTCTCCAAGTAGCGCTGCAGCTTTGATGGCTTCATACTTTTGTTTGACAGCATGGCAGAGCAGAAGGCACACACTGGGAATTCAACGCCCTCAGTCTCTTTAAAGATAAATCCAAACTTGAGATAATTCTCTGAATATTTTCAGGTCTTCTCTTGTTTGTGCTTAGCAGCAGTTGTAGCATGGCTATTAGCAGGTGCGTTAGCCTCCTCCTCTGAACTTTCGCCAGTGGTTCATGATGAAGTGCAGGGTCTGTCAGAGTTTCTGGGTTGAGAAGTTACAAAGCGACCCATTGTAGATTTGGCTAATATGGCATGCTTATTTCCAGTGTTTTATTGGTGCC
Organism: Lampris incognitus; assembly: GCF_029633865.1. Classification (NCBI taxonomy): domain Eukaryota; kingdom Metazoa; phylum Chordata; class Actinopteri; order Lampriformes; family Lampridae; genus Lampris; species Lampris incognitus. The sequence continues at coordinate 24,358,697 of NC_079218.1, forward strand.
GCACATAGAGTGGTTTAGCATAGGATAGCTAGCTGGTGCTCGGCTTTCAGGGTGATCACATTATTGCATGAGGATTCATGGGTATCTTCAATGTTATAGTTTTTTTAACGAACAGGAAGATATATCTTGGCTTATTATAGGTTGTATTTATGTTAATAGGTATTTTCGGACATATTTTTGGAAGAAAACGTTTGGGATCAAATAATTGGGTGGACCCCCTGCAGTAACTCGGAGGACCCCTAGGGGTTGCGGACCCCCTGTTGATGATCTAGTAGAGAATAGTGACGATTGCAAACTGTTCTCTTCTCTCACATGTCTTTTCTCTCTCTCTCTCTCTCTCTCTGAATGATGTCTTTTCCTTTCTCTCCTGTGTATGTGAATGTTTTGATGGGAGTCTCCCCTGTGTGCATGTGTAGTCTGTCCTCCTGTCAGGTCTATATGGCGATGGTGGTCATGTGGCTCAGGTCCTGGGCTGTTCCAGTGGCATCTGGACACTGCTTGGCATCCTCCTCATCATATTCTTCACATATTTTATAAGTCTGTTATCAGTATCTTATGATGCTGCAGTATATTACTGCAGCATCAGCAGTAATGCGGACGTTATACCGGACCGTTGTGATCAAGAAGGAGCTGAGCTGGAAGGCAAAGCTCTCAATTTACCAGCCAGTCTTCATTCCAACCCTCACCTATGGTCATGAGCTTTGGGTAGTGACCGAAAGGGTAAGATCGCGGATACAAGCGGCTGAAATGAGTTTCCTCCGTAGGGTGTCTGGGCTCAGCCTTAGAGATATGGTGAGGAGCTCGGACATCCGGCGGCAGCTTGGGGTAGAGCCACTGCTCCTTCACATTGAAAGGAGCCAGTTGAGGTGGCTCAGGCATCTGATTAGGATGCCTCCTGGGCGCCTTCCTTTGGAGGTTTATCGGGCACGGCCAACTGGGAGGAGACCCCGGGGTAGACCAGGAACTTGTTGGAGGGACTACATGTCCAATCTGGCCTGGGAACACCTAGGGATCCCCCAGGAGGTGCTGGAGGGCATTGCTGGGGAGAGGGATGTCTGGAGTGCCCTGCTTAGCTTGCTGCCACCACGACCCGACCCCAGAGAAGCGGCTGATGATGAATAATTCTGTTATCCTCTTTCAATGTTGTATTGTGTAAATTGTGTTTTGTTCTGTACACACGACATACATTGCACGTCTGTCCATCTTGGGAGAGAGATCCGTACTCTTTAGCTTTCCCTGAGGTTTCTTCCTATTTTTCTCCCTGTTAAAGGTTTTTTATAGGGAGTTGTCCCTTATCAAATGCGAGGGTCTAAGGACAGGATGTTGTTTTGCTGTAAAGCCCCCTGAGGCAAATTTTTAATTTGTGGTATTGGGCTTGAAAGCAAAGTATGACAACTGCAATGACAAGATACAGCCATCACTGTGGGTATTTAATTAACATCCCGATATCTGTTTAGTTTACCGTGATGACACTGTGCATCCAAATATTAAATAGGAAATAAACTCAATCAACCTTTCTTTGTTCTTTTCAGTCGAAATTTCACATCACAAACCTCCCAGATTATTTTTGTAGAGCTTGTTGCTGAGAGGGGAGATGGAGAGAGGCAAAAAAATAAAGGCGAATAGAATAAAAGCAAATACAATTCAGCAGAAGTTTGGTCCAATCTTGCATCTGTGGACTCTGCCATCTGGTGGTGGGGGGAAAAAGACTCTGTCCCAATCAAATGTATTCATGTTATGCACGTAATGACTAAAGGAGAATGAAATCCTTGACAGGAAGGAATGACCCACTGGAATGTATTGGTATCTCCAGTGGATTGTCTTGAGGGTTATGATTTATGATGCTAAAATCTACTGTTGACGGTGCCTCAGTTTCTGATATAGATAAAAAAAAGAATTCATCAAAAGAATTGTAATCACAGGAACCTGCTTCATAAAAAAGATGATGAATTACACGGTGAAGATGTGCTATACAAACATCTGATTTATGTTAAGCGAATGTCAACAAAAATATTTCAAAAACAGCAATCTTTATTTTACAGGGCAATTGCAGTATACAGAGCGAACACCAGACACCTGTTTGTCACATTGAAATTCTCCAAACAGGTATTTCAAAAGATTTTATGAAGGTTTTTAACAGAATAGGACTGGGTTTTATTAATAAATGCCTAAATTATGCCTGTGAATTATTTAAGACCACTCTCTGCCTTGCATGAAATAATTTTATTCTTACTTTTTTGTACATTGATAGCAATTAAATATTAAACATTTAACAAAGAGACACTTCACCTTCATTTCACCCTTAACAAAGGTGAAATGAAAATACTAGCTACACACACACACACACATATACACACACATATATATAAATATATATATTTGTCTTAGTTTCAAACGTATTGGCATTATTCCACGTTTAAAATAAACTTTTATGTGAGTGTACTAGTACAAAATTGATAACTGCAAACTAGATTTAGATTAAAGATGGGGAAAAAAACAAAAACAACTTGGCAGTTTACAAATAAAATGGGAAGGGTAAGCCCGGTTAAAATACTTTTGGAGTGCTTAGCATCCCCCACTTGACAGGAATCAGAATCATGTTTATTGGCCGTGTAGATTTGCACATACATGGAATTTGACTCCGGTTTCGTGATTCTTGCAGTGTACTTAGCATAGAATAACAACACTACAGCGCAACAATTTTCAGATATATACACAAGGATTGACTTATACAGGTGAAATAAGAGGTGATAAAGTGCAGTGGTGCAGAGAACATCAGAGATGTTGAAATAGATGTTAGCAGGTTACTTACATACATGCCTGAGGTAGATGGACGTGACAGTGCATACCAGTATACATGCAATAGACAGTGTATGCGAAAGATCAAGCTCACACAAATGAATGCAATGGAAAGTGAAACATCGAACAATATTTTGAAGGACTGAAAAAATGTGAAAATCACATTACTTTGGTTAACAGTGTACGATGCACCATTTGCACAGAAAGTTCATTGAATTGAATTTTTTAGTTTTCCAGATCCCGTGCCGTGCAGGAGTCGCTGGACCGTCCTTTCCCAATCTACAGTGTGTGCAGTGCACCAGCTGGTCTGAATCATGGGCATCAGCTTCAAAGGCCCAGTTTCTATCACCGCAGAATTATCTCGAAATTTGGTCATTTCTTTTATGTTCTGGTTTATTGAAGGCTATTTCATTCTTCAGCTGAAAAGAAAGCTTTTTTTTTTTTTGGTCGATCTAAAGGCCAGGGATACTACTTCAGAAAGCAGAGGCCATGCTTCAGACTTAAAAAAAAAAAAGAAGGTGAATCATACTAACACTCATTCATTCACTTTACCTAACGTGTTTGCATCCAATAAAATTCAAAACACATTTTGATATTGTGTTTTTCACATTTATAGCAATGTTTGGCCTATCCTGCAGAGCATTTAAATCCCCGTGCATAGAGGCAGTCTTTACCGGTTTCAGGCAGTGTGTTGGCACCACACTTAAGTGATTTACCACTTAGTCCAGGTGTGTGCAGATGGTGTGACTTGAATCAGGGTTGATAATCGCTCTGCCTGTGAATCGTTCTGTCAGTATGTTGAATATGCTTAGAAACTTTGGAACATTTATTCCCTGGTATTCCCTGATGGCAGTGGCCTCCGGTTGGTTTTAATGTTTTGGCAGATCGGTGTATATTGTATCAAAAAGGTCGTTTTTAGCATGCAAGAAAACACAGTGGTCTAGCTTGAGCCCTTAAAGTTTTATGGTTAACTAAATTTGGAGAAATTGACCGTAATTTAGCCATCAACTTTGAAGGACATATAATAAAGCCGTCCCGGTCTCTGCTTCACCCCCTCTGCTGATCCGAGGAGGGCTGCAGACCACCGCTTGCCTCCTCCGATACATGTGGAGTCACCAGCCACTTCTTTTCCCCTGACGGTGAGGAGTTTCGCCAGGGGGACGTAGCGCGTTGGAGAATCACGCTGTTCCCCCTAGTCACCCCCCCCCCCCAAAAGGCGCCACGACCGACCAGAGGAGGCGCTAGTTCAGCGACCAGGACACATACGCACATGCGACTTCCCACCCGCAGACACGGCCAATTGTAACGCCCAACCACGCCGGAGGTAGCACAGGGATTCGAACCAGCGATCCCCATGTTGGTAGGCAACGAAATAGACTGCTACGCTACCCGGACACACTAACTTCAAAGCATTTTGAAACAAAAAAACTTTATTTATATCTCATTTGAATTTTTCCATATTCAGTTAGAGAAATGAGTAATAAAAGACAATTAGAACAATAAACCATCCACATTTGAATGTAGAACTTCAAAGTGCTTTTTGTCTGTGAATAGTGCAGTTTTTTTTTTTTATTTACTGACGCATATTTTAAAATACAGCATGGCCCCATAAGACACCATTGTACTGAGTCCAGCCATGGTCCCGTGTCTGAGAATGCCACAGTGAAGTCGGTGAGTAAAATGATTTCATATCTGATTTGCACGATTGGGGGTGGCACGGTGGCACAATGGTTAGCTCAGTCGCCTCACAGCAAGAAGATCCTGGGTTCGAGGCCCAGGGTAGTCCAACCTTGGGGGTCGTCCTCTTGTGTGGAGTTTGCTTGTTCTCCCCTTGTCTGTGTGGGTTTCCTCCAGGTGCTCCGGTTTCCTCCCACAGTCCAAAGACATGTAGGTCAGGTGAATCAGCCATACTAAATTGTCCCTAGGTGTGTGTGTGTGTGTGTGTGTGTGTGTGTGTGTGTGTGTGTGTGCGCGCGCGCGCGCGCTCTGTGATGGATTGGTGGCCTTTCCAGGGTGTCTCCCCGCCTGCCGCTCAGTGACTGTGGGGCCTGGGATTGGCTCCAGCATCCCCGCAGCCCTGAGAGCAGGATAAGTGGTTTGGATTATGGATGGATGGATTTGCACGATGGCAAAAACGTAGAAAATAAGACCCAAGTTGTAAAAAATTTGAATTATCCTTTAAGTGTTGCATCCTTGCTGCAGTCTCATTGTTGTACCCTGTCAGGTTGTGTGATTCAAACAACATGACAGGTTTTGGTGGGAATGCTTTCTCTGACACAGGATCTTTACATCATCCCTCTGTATATTGGTTAATAAGTTGACGCTGAAATGCTAACACTTGAAGTTTTTATTGTCTGGCACATGCAGTTGGCATCTGCATCCCACCATATGAGTTGCCCTGGAGCGGGTGTAATGACCTGGCAAAACCTCAACAAAGAGGACACAGAGCTGATATTCTCTGGCGTCTTAACTGGCGCTTGTCAAGCATTTAATTTTTGCCAGGAAACAGCTTGACTAACACAACAGTTTCTACCAGTATAATGAAGAGTTCATGTTTATGTGAACTACAATTCCCATCGCTTGCTAATTTATCAGCAATCCTCTTCTAAGGAGAACCTCGGACTCTCTCGAGAGTCTATTTTCCATGGTTCGGTTCAAAGAGGCGTCGAGTCCGGTCTTGAAGTGCCTCGTTTTCTGCTTGCCTGGGCAAGGACCTCCTCTGCAGGAATTCACAGCTAGTATCGTATAGTATTTTCCTTGGTCATAATCCAGAACTGGATTAAGGAGCTCCCAACATATCTGGAGGGTTTTCCTGTTTGGATTGGGCAAAAGTGCTGTAGCAGATGGGGTCTCTTTTACCGCCCCATTTAAAACACTCTCTGCAAAACACTGAAGATTTCCACCACCCCCTCTCCAGAAATATCTATCCTAATCTACAATCTAATTGTTTAGCTCTTGGGGAAGTCCACACTGATCAGCCACCCATGAGGACACATACCCGATGTAATAGGCAAACTGAAGCTTGGTCTCGAGGGCATGCTTTTCTAAACCTGGTTGAAATTATCTGAGTTTGTCAATCGGTGGTTGGATATCCTTTTTACAGAATCGTTATCTTATTTTGTAGAAAGCTTTCACCTACCAGGGATTTGATTTGGTAGGTTGCTCACGTGGAACACTTGGAAATAGCTCATAATTGGATAAATGCTGCAATATGGGTACGTTTTGAAATCTGTCAACTGCGGAGTTGACTTGTGGAGAAACCACCGAATCACAGCCAGCAGAGCACTGATTCACACCAGCTCTATAATGGTGACCTGCCTCGTGTGTATTACCCGCTGGGTACATCACACTGGCAGAGACACGATGGGGGCTGGTCAGTGCACGGCAGTGGGGCTTGCAGGGTGGACCCTCCCCCTGAAAGCAGACTGAAGATAGTCCTCTGCTTTCAACAGTGGATGTCTCATACCTAAGTCGAACCTTTATTAGTTATATCTTTACATAGGAATCAAGAGAAATATCATGAGGGACATAGAAAATGGTCCTTTTTTTTTTAACCAAAATGTGGTTAAATAAAGAAGAAAAAATTTAAATCCGCCTTTATTAATGGCAGTATGTGCATAACTGCAACAAGGACTGTTTTTTTTATATATTTTATTAATCCCGTGGGGAAATTATGCTCTGCATTTAACCCATCCTAGCTGTGTAGCTAGGAGCAGTGGGCAGCCGCCGTGCAGCACCCGGGGACCAACTCCAGGGGCACAGACAGGAGTATTAACCCTAACATGCATGTCTTTTTGATGGTGGGGGAAACCGGATTACCTGGAGAAAACCCACCGCAGACATGGGGAGAACATGCAAACTCCACACAGAGAACGACCTGGGATGACCCCCAAGGTTGGACAACCCCGGGGTTCGAACCCAGGACCTTCTTGCTGTGAGGTGACAACACTAACCACTTGGCCACTGTGCCGCCCAATTGATTTTACATTTATGAGAATAAGATTTTTTTTTCATCCACTCAGTATGAAAAGTAATCAATGAGGACGGTTTATGAACAGCTTTAAAAGCACCATCATTACAGTTTACCGTAAAATTACATGATATTAATATAGTTTACATCTGAATACGTCTGTGTAAGGCTGTGAGATGCCGTGTATAATGAAATGATCCCGCAGGTGTATTTGTTGGTAATATGGCAGTGGTTTCAGAAGCAGGGCCAGGCCAGGTGAAGTCCAGTCGTTCACTTTGCTGCAACACTTAACTGACTTCAGTGGAGGACACGGTGAGTCTTCCTTTTCTTGCAGCTGATTGTTTTATGAATATTTTACACTATAATGGCATTGTACTTTGTTTAGGGCTGCAAAGGTGATCATATTATAATTTGTATGTGTTGCACCAAAAAAAGAAGAAGAGGGAAACTCAAATTTCACGCTTGGAAAACAAGTTGAAATTTCAATTTACTGGGAATAGCAGGCATGCTTAGGGTGTGAAGTTGTATTGTAACTGGCTTACACTTGCAGAGTTATTTTACCGTAGTGCTGCTTATGCTTCAGCTGTGTAAGCAATGGCTGCATTCCAGCTGCAGCCATGAAGCTGGCTTTGGCATCAAAACTTAAAATCAGTGCATTTACAGAGCCAGTATTATGTTAATTATGTGACCTCCGATCAGCCAGGATGTCCTTTTGAACAACTCCGTGCCTCTTAATCCTCTTATTCCAAGGACAAGTGCCAACTAACGTCATGACAGCACTGCAAAGAGGGCTCAAAACTGATGCTCCTTGTGTCCACACTATTCATTATACGTGTTATTTACACAATAGTACACTGCTCATAATATCTTAAGAGTCTTTACACATGATATACACCATTTAAGACTATGGAACTATGTCCATGTTTCATCATGCTTACAATCAAAGTACATCTCAGTGGAACTTGTTGATAGCCGAGACAGGTGAAAATACATAAAACATGCATGTTGTTAAAGATCTCAAAACACTCAAAAATTTGTCAAAACAAGAGACAGAGGTCATAGTTACGGATTATATGAAATTTTTTTTTGTTTTTTGAATTTCCCCCCCTTTTTCTCCCCAAATGTACCTGGCCAATCACCCCACTCTCCCGAGCCGTCCCGATCTCTGCTCCACCCCCTCTGCCGATCCGGGGAGGGCTGCAGACTACCCCATGCCTCCTCCGATACATGTGGAGTCACCAGCCGCTTCTTTTCACCTGACAGTGAGGAGTTTCACCAGGGGGAAGTAGGAAGATCACGCTATTCTCCCCAGTCCCCCCTCCCCCCTGAACAGGCACCCCGACCAACCAGAGGAGGCGCTAGTGCAGCGACCAGGACAAATACCCACACCTGTGTCTGTAGGGACACCGGACCAAGCCGGAGGTAACACAGGGATTCGAACCGGCAGTCCCCGTAGGCAACAGAATACACCGCTATGCTACCCGGATGCCTTATATAAAATGTTAATGGAGTAAATGTGTTTGTGTTTTAAAAATTAAGAACATATATCTTAGTAACAGTGATCAAACAAGAACGGCTAAATTGAGCCAATTACCACATGAAAAAAGTAAGAAGCAATAAGATCAGGAAGCGGGGCGGTGCTGGTGCCCTTTCAGTCTGTTTGTTGGGGGATGTCTTAGTTATTTGGGCAGCACGGTAGCCCAGTGGTTAGAGGTTTCCTCACAGCAAGAAGGTCCTGCGTTCAAACCCCAGGCCATCCCAGGACTGCATGTTCTGCCCATGTCTGTGTGGGTTTCCTCCGGGTGCTCCGGTTTCCTCCCACCATCAAAAAGACATGCATGTTAGGGCTAATACTCCTGTCTGTGCCCCTGAGCAAGGCAATGGAAAGAAGAACTGCAGTTGGTCCCCGGTTGGTGCAGCAGCCCACTGCTCCTAGCTGCACAGCTAGGATGGGTTAAATGCAGAAGACAAATGTCATTATAACCTACAATGACAAGATTAAGTGGCATTCTTTCTTCTTAATCGGTTTAGTCTTGATTCAAAACATTTCTTATGGATTCTGATTCTTATGGTCATGCTTCTAGATTTTGGGGCTTGCAGGTACATAGAGAAAAGCATGGGGTTGGATACTCTAAATATCATTGGAAGAGGGCAGCATAAGGCCCCCTAGAGGTCAAAGGTAGCTACTGTTGGCCTTCTGTATGTCTTGTTGCCAGTGGCCTTTTGAGTCATCCACTTAAGAGCCAATCTTGGAACAGGAGTAAGCTCAAAATGGTTTGTTTTTTTTTCCTGTGTGGGAGGGAGCAAAGGATGCATTTTGTGACCTTTGGTTCCTGAGATCTGTGCCAGATAGGCAGGTTTGGCAGTTCTGCAGTGCTTATGCCATCTGCCCTTTAAATATCATTAGCTGCCAATGTGACGCTTTACCAAGCGCGAGAAACCTCTCCTCTTTAACTCGACTGGGGTTGATGCAGTCTACCTCGCCACAACACAACCTATGCATCTTTCAACCATACATTAAATGCACGATACACATCATGCTGTTCTATTCCATCACATATTTTGTCAAAAATAAATTTTTACACTTCTGCCAAACTGCAAAGAGAAAACGGCTGCACTCTGTAATCTGCAGTCCTGCTTTAATAAAAAATTAACAATTTTAATGAAAAGTGCACCTCAAAAATAATATTTCATGGAAATACTTCTCCAATATTTTCTAATTCATAATCAAAAGTAAGGCCTTAGAAATCAATGCTTATGTGAAACCTATGAAAATTAATGTTATATTTTAGCAAACAAAGACCAGCTTGGCATATTATCCGTGGTGAGGTCCATGTAATTTATTTCTATTCATTTACATTCAAGGACATTTCTCCGCCCTAGAATAAGTAATAAAAAGATAGAATCAAGATAATCTGTGACAGCTGATGAGACGAGGAGTAAGGCATGCAGTAGACGAATGTCTGAAGACAGTTTATTTCAATTGGAAATCATTTACAGCAGCTCCACAGAAACGGAAGACGTTTTCAAGTGTCACTCTTTGAACGTTATTACATTGACTTTATGGTGCTATATACAGGGGATATGATCCGACTGGATAGTGCAGAAGGCACACATGTGGCTGAATGGAGCCTCAGAAGTGCTGCAGAGACGATGGAGAGGACAAGGTGCGAGGATGGCCTTTACCTGGGAGCGTTACGCTGATGGTGAAGCAAAGTTACCATGTGAAATGTGACTCAGAGACACTGCCTTCGTTTTTTCTACTCTCGTGGCAAGTCTTAATTTGATACTGAGCTTATAGTTTTCCATGATATTTTCTACAGCCTGTAATTTGTGGTCAATACTCGATCTAAATGAAATTGCTTTAGAGGGTCATGAGTTGTTTTTTTTGGGAGGGGATCTAAATCTAACAAGGAGCAATGGCAAAAAGTCAAGGATTCATTATTTTATTGTAAAACCAGTGAGTTTTATATTGTGGAATATCACACGTGAAACTAACACACCTATCAATAAGCACAGAGTAATCCTCAAACAAATTGCACAATATTAAGGCAATTTGTAATATGGCGGTGCAATTATTATAACCATAGAAAACCACTAAATGAAATCATAAGAAGGAACGGGCGGAAGGGAAATGCAGGATAGTGACATTAAGGACGATGGTTTGGCAATAAAATGGCATGCTTTGCTACTGACTTCGGTTTTCTTCATTCACAGAGCCGACCAACATGTCTAGTCTGCAGTGAGCTGAAACCACTGACGCTTGGCTTAGTCAAACACTGACAGCCTTCGGCTGGATAAACAATGATAAAAAGCGCCAACATATGCAAACCCAGATGTGGTGAATTTCCGAACTAGGAAGACTTAGCATAGCAAGATTATTCAGTATTGGAAAATTAAACAGTTGCCAGAACCCTTGAGAGCAACACATAAACACGATTCACTCATTCACAAATAATAATCACATTAAATAAATCAATCAAAAATGTATAATGTCTTCAGAACAAAGGGAAAAGACCTAAGTTCTTGCCGTTGAAAGAGATCACCCTTATAAGAGTACTGTTCTGTCCACAACAAACTGAAAATCAGCACAAGGTTCAAAAATAGTATATAGGAAAAGAAAAAAAAACCATCAGCAAACTAGCATTTAGTTTTTACTTTGATACTATTTGTTGCATTATTGTTGCATCTCAGCTGTAAATGATGTTACTTTATAAAAGTACATTCAATAGGTACATCATGGAACAAAACTGATCAGCTACTAGAGGAACAGAGTCAAGGTGGACTTGGGTTTTTTTCTGTTCTTTTTAGAACAGGCAGTCTAAACTGCCTCAGTACCCCCACCCCCAAAATTTCCTAACTGAGAAGAGCAGGAGGGCTGCAGAGGGTTGCAGAGGAAGGGCAGCGGCACAGGCGTCAGGTTTAAAGCGGGACTCAACACTACGCTAACTCTGGCACAAACGGTGCAAGAAGCCTGGGTTTTCTTCTAAGGGCACAACATTAATAAACTAAGCTTATTAAAAGAGCCAACAGCTGATTTTGTCAGATTTATTTTGGTGCATGTCGCGTGTTGAGATGTTAAATATGTGAGGATTCTGTCATTTTCAATCACCCCCTATAATCAAACCCATAGCAAACTAAAATCAAGGAAATTCAAATGTTTGGTTTCTCTAAGATGAGTTTTTTTTAAGTCTAATATGAGGTTGTTAATACATGAAAACATGAGTGGGTTTTGGAATATGATTGTCAGCGGTGCCCTGAAATTACAGACCACTATCAAAAAAAGCATTGGTTTCACCCTGGAGGCTAAACTGACTTAGTGAATAAGAAGGAATAAAGGTCCCAACCATTCAAGAGAACGTGTGAGACGGTTTATGGAAAGCACACGGGGGGTGAGCATGTGCCCAGCCAAAAAAAATAAAAATAAACAAAACAGTCGAAGGCCGCCTTCAATTCCACAATGTCCTGCAATCTTTCCATCTCTACAAGATCTGTATACCCAAGTCAGGCACATTTTATTTTGCTACATAATAATCTAAAACGGGGTATTTTCCTATTTTATCTAGTAAAGGGAGTATTTTTTGAAAAACAGGTTTTAACTTGAACTTTGCAGCTTCATACATTTAAAAAGGAATAAATAATTTGATGGAATACTGTGTAGGGATGCAAATTCACTTGTAGATTATTCTGCAGCAAAGTATGTGCGACGATTCAAAAGGTGCTCAAAATATTGAGTATGATACACACTTGCCATGTAAAACTGATATGCATTCACTTAAATAGCTTAATGAAATCAACTTATCCTCAAATTCAATAATTCAAGGGCCATTCGATATTTAAAACATTACAACAAAGGGATCACAAGTTGAATTTCCACAGGCTAAACTGGAAGAGAGAAACCCAATAGGATGATTATAAAAGAAAGTGCTATCCAAGACCTTTTGAAACAACAAAGTCCCTTCAAGGTAAAGCAAAACCAAATCTTCCTTCATCCCTGTGCAAAAACCTTGGCTGTTAGAAACATAATATATGCCTATATCACCATGAACTTGCACATACCTTCTTGTGCTAGAAACAAATCTGCGCTGCAGCCAATAGTATAGCAAGTAAAAGGAAAATGGCAAGTGGATGATGAAGAAGCTGAGTAAGAGGATATAAAGGCAGAAAGCAGTATTTTCAGTGTGATGACATCCACTTGTCTAAGAAAAAAAAAATTTCATCAGTCACCATAGAAAGATATGTTTTGTTTTTTTTGAATCACCCCCAAAAATGGGATTGCAATGAAGTCACAATAGGGTGAAATCATGACAGTGGACCTCATTTACCTTAATTTGAACTGAATGGTGGTTGTAAGTTTATGTGTGCACTGCAGATACGAGATCTTACATTTGAGAGAGATGGCCGTTTACCTCATGCTACCTTGATGAATTTTAAATGTGTTTGTTACATCTGTTTATACGACAGGTATTATACACCCACTTATCTCCGTACATAAAGTACTAAACAGTTAGAGGCAGCAAACATTTACAGTAAATGCACTGTTCATTATATTCAATGTGAAATTAAAAAAAAAAAAAAAGTCCAGCCGGTTGAGAGGCTATCATGTAGACTCGGGCCTGATCTATCTGCCACAAGACCTTTGCTGCAGGTCTTACTCGTCTCTCTTTACCCCCGAGTTTCCCATCCATCTCTACTGTCCTGTCTATAAAGGGCCAGTATTAAAACAAGAGGGCTTGAAATCTTAATTGTGAACCATTAATGATTTTGACAGTGCTGGCAGAATCGGCAACAGCATGTGAGAGAAATGATCAGGCACACTGATAAAAGCTGCATAGAGCTTCCTTCAATTTAACTATTGTATACTATGTCCAAATGAGCTCTGAAAATGTTACAGTTCTGTTGTTGATTATTTGTGTTGGTAGTGCTGGTGTAGGAAAATACCATGCACTACTCCAGAACTTTACTTTATTAAAATTACAGTACTAGTCAAATGACTTTGCCCAGTTATAAAATCAATTTCTTAACTTCATGCATTGTTCACTTCAGGATAAATATACAAATCAAATAATCATAACATTTGGTGAATTCAGTGCTTGTCTAAACTATTATCGGGGTGGTTGCTTGATGAGACCTAAAGACAGTAATTTAAATCTCTCAGTAAATGAGGTCCAGTGACTGGTGAAAGGGTGAGCAGTTCTTGAATGTGGCCAATCTGTTGACATACTGCATGTATATTCAGAGATGGCACAAAGGGACTCGGGCAAAAAAATTAGACAAAATGAAATAAAATAATAATGTCTTCAAATATTTACACCATAGATAACAGGCACTTATATATCTTTGGTTGGAAAAACCCAACATTGCAAAAGAAATGCATTCACAGAGTTTGTGTCCCTCATTCATCTTTCCAGGATTCACTCGGCAACTGGTATGTATATTTCTATTTCTTCAAGCTTGCCCGTGTTATATCTCAGTTCTGTCATGACTCTTCGATCTCTTCTTAAGCATCAGACAATGCCATCTGAAAAAGAGAAGATGCAGGTTCAGGGGTTGCAACCCATCTCAAAGGGAATCACCATATGCAGTTTAAACACTAAAGTGTGGCTCAGAAATCATACATGTCCAGCTAACAAATTATCTGATAAAAAAACGAGGAAATCAAACACAGGATTGGAAAAATAACATCAAGTTTGATATAAGTATTTTCTTCGGCATATTTTGCCAAAGTTTTAGGGTGCAAGGTTGGCCAGTCCTCGTCCCTGTCAAACGTTGATGTATACTTTGGTATAATCATACAAGCTATATCAGCAGACCACACCTTTGTAGATAAAAGCATTAAATACTCTTTAATTTAAGCTCGGAACAAGCCAATAATTGCTTTGAAGTGATAAATGAATGTGGTTAAGTAGTGTTTGGTGATAAGGAAAACATCATGATCATCATGGAGTATTTTATATGATCAATACAAACAGATGAGTGTCAAATTAAAGGAAAAACCTGAACGCTTGACCCCTACAGTGAGGTTGTCCAGGGGCTCTGTTATGCTATAAGGGGCATTTTCCTGGCATGGTTTGGGTCCACTTTTCCCCTTAGAGTTAAGAGTCTCTGTAAATCAATACAAAAGTTATTCTGAGTGATCACCTTTATCCTATGATGAAACATTTCTACACTGATGGGAGTGGTCTCTTCCAGAATGACAATGCCCCCATCCACAGGGCATGAGGGGTCACTGAATAGTCTGAGGAGTATGAAAATTATGTAAACCATATGCTTTGGCCCTCACAGTCACCAGCTCTCAACCCAATTGAACACCTATGGGAGATTTTGGACCGATGTGTTAGACAGCACTTTCCACCACCATCATCAAAACACCAAATGAGGGAATATCTTTGGAAGAATGGTGGTCCATCCCTCCAGTAGAGTTCAGAGACTTGTAGAATCTATGACAAGGAGCACTGAATCTGTTCTGGAGGCTCGTGGTGGCCCAACAACTTGTTAAGACACTTTATGTTGGTTTTTCCTTTAACTTGTCACCCGTCTGTGTATCATGATATCTGCTTTCATATGCCAAATAGTAATTTAAGAATCCAACTAATGTTCATCAAATTTAATTGTTTGGCAATGTAAAGTAAAACATCAAAACAAAGCTACTTTTGAAATAATAGTCCCTCAAATATTTGAGACCTAATTTTGTGGGAATCTTTAGTTAATAGGTTCTTATTATCAGTAATTTAGGCTACAAAATTGTGTATCACGATATGAAAATTTCCAGATTTCATCCCAAAACAATAAACAGTAGTGATATACTGCCCAGCCCTGTGGCTAAGCGTTTCCACTGAATAATGGGGTAACAAGATGGTGTCAAACTTTGGGTCCATAAAGTCATTAGGTGGCTACTGCATATTCGTTTAGTAATTTCCAAATCTAGTTGAAGTTAACAATTTCACTTGCTTGGTTTTGACCTAGTGGACCACTGAAAATAAAAAGATAACAGCTCTTCCAGGTCTGAACTAAAAATTAGTTATTAGACTCTGAGGTGGTTCAATTTACTGTGACTGTCCTTAAATGTGAAAGATGTGCAAATGTCAGGCATTGTAGTGTTTACAGCAATAGCATTAGGGAGGTAAAAGTAATCACTTCAAAGAGTCTTTCATGGTATTATTACCAGCTCGTGCAAGTGGCACACCCCTGGGGGACTGAGCCAAATTTGCCTCCTGATGACTACAACACCACTGCGATAGTGCCATATTGAAATAAAAAGGGAACACAAGACAAATCACTAAATTGTTTCTTGGTAACCACAATGTTGGCACAGCAACCTCTTAAGTATGGTTTACCATGCTTTTTGGGATTTATCAGCGTGGCTGGAATGAATCTCAAGAAACATGAAACTTCCTGTTATATGACAATGTTTGTATTTACCTTACCTTTTCAGGGCAGAAGTCAGGGTTGGTTTGCCGTACTTTTCCTGGCCGGCCCTTGATAACTGCATAGCAGAACATGGTGATGACCATGACGAACAGGAAGTAGCTAGTATGCATCAGGTGCAGGTTGATCAGAGAACGGTCATCCTAAAAAGCCAAAAAAAATATTTTTTTAAACGTAATGGATCATATAAATTGTTCCTATGAAAAAAGTTCTGACTATTGGTGAGTTTTACCAATTTCATTTAAACTTTGTTTCACATGAACATAAGGTGCATTTGCAAGGTAATGAATGTCAATGAACTGCCTGAAGAGCTTTTGTAAAGATTTTGCAATTGTCTGAAACAGGAATAAGGTATTGCACATTTTGGATTGTTTTGTTGAGGACTGTTGATAAAGCTGTCTCCCAGGCATTACAACCAAAACTGAACTTTGTGTGGAATTAGATTAAGATCAGCTGAGAAACAGGTACAGGACTTAATTATTTTAAATAGTTATGTTTATTAGCTCTATATATATCAGTGCACAATTGTGTGAGAAAGTGAATGTGATCATTGTTATTTTGGAGGAAACCATTTTCATTGGCATAGGCTGCATGATAAAACTGCATTCAGAAAGGCATTGTATACACACACACACTTCATTTTGTGTTGTGTGTTTGATATTCAGCCTTTATGTTTTGCTTCAACTTTTTAGCCATTCGAACAGAATTAGTCCTGATTATATCTCACTGAGACTGTTGGACTCAGAATGGATTGACTCAGAAAACATGAGCATATTGTAAAATGTTTGGTTTACTTATAAAGTTGGCTGTTATGTCCAATTCCTGATGCACAGAAAGAAAAGAAAATTAACAATACATGAGAAACACTTTCTGCTAAGTTTCTCTTGTCTATCATTATTTAAGTCAATGCAGAAACTGGATACAGTGAATAAAGACAATGTAATGGCTACTATTGTTTTAGCAGAAAATAAGGCAAAAAGGTGCAGACTCACATCAGGAACAATGACAGTAAGTTTAGGGTTGAGTGCGTGGTACACCTTGCCAATGGCTCCTTTGTAACACCAGAAGGGGTTATAATCCTGACTGTACTTGGTATCTGAGTCACGAGCTGTGGTGAACAGCTTGTACCAGGAGGTGGCATTGGTGTACGTCTCAGGCACGCAGTGGGGTGGCTGCCTATAAAATAATGCAAACGCAACAGGGAAGAATAAATCTGAAAATAAATACATCCTTGAGTAAATAAGCAGACCTGGACTGAAGCTGTATGTCAGTTATAACATGGAAAATACTAAATTGTCTTCTTCACAATAAAAAAAAAAAAAACGGAAAGTGACAACTGCATCAGGCCTCCAGTTGATAAATAATGAGATCTAGAGGCAGGTTGATCCTACAAAAAATAGTCTTATCCCTTTCAGATTACTTGTTATTTCCAAGTTTTACGTGACTGCAAAGTAATTTTGCACATTCAAACAAATTAGACTTGGTGTGTTGTTAAAAAAAAAGACCCACTGTTCATACTTTAAGGATGACGCTCTAAGAGTGTAAAACAATTAGAAAACAATTTCTAAGAGTACAAGATTTTTAAAAGTGTACGTCTCTATATGAGAGGAGGAGGGAGACAGTCCAACTCACACTGTGACAGGGAAGATATTGCTGGCTGCTGTGATGGTCATGCAAGTAGTGAATACCACCTGTTCACAATGACCATGCAGTACACAGTCGTCAGAGTTCCAGGACACAGGCAGGGAGAAAGTGATGTTCATTTCCTCATGACCTTCCCGGCCTATGCACGAAAACATGTAGAAATAATCAGTTGTACACCTTAAATAGACTTCAGGATGGCTCTTCACAAACGTTTAAACAATTTGTGGTTACAGAGAACCTACCAAGTCGCACCAGAGCACAAGTCACACTCAGCAAAAAGGAAAAAAAAAAAGCATGTTGCAAGGAACAAAAAAAAAGCACATATAAGTTGCTTAGGCGCATAAGTCGCATTTATATGGTGGTACAGTATTTTCATTTGAGTCTCAAGGTTAAACAGTGCCATCTAGTGGCCTTAGTTGAAATGCAGTGTATTCATCCGACAAAATTACATGTATAAATTGCTTTGGAATACAAGTCGCAGGACATGCCAGACAAGTAAATAAACAACGATTTATAGTCCAGAAAAGACTTGACTTCAACAGCGTGGCAGAAGTGGTACATGTCAAGAAAAACGAGTTTGGTATGCCAATGCACATTTACTCTCTTTAGTTGAGTAAGACCCATTGCATCATACGGAGGGCTCGACCGTGCTCTCCAGCACCCCGGAACCTATCCCCACAACCAGCACAATAAATAAAGCAATACATGTGTTAATTACTGCCTGTACAGAATCGAATCTCGCCATGCTACCTTGTACCTGCTTTTAGTTCCCAATATGAAATTTAATAATCTCTACTCTGAATACAGATCTCAGCAGCAAAAAGTGAAGGGAATGGCTGGCTGCTGACTTAATTAACCAATGTTCAGATTAATCATAGGTGCCAATCTAAAATCTTAAGTGTAAACCAAATCCAACTTTTGCGTTATCTTTTTTTAACATTAATTTTCATGGCATGATAGTTTTGGAAATTGCTGTGTCTAGCATGCTCAATTGTGTTTTGGATTAGTCCACTGTATCTAAGGACACCAAAACAAAGAGCATGACTAGCATATGGAATGCCCATTCAAATCCTGGATAAACCAGTTTGACAGATTTGCATGTGAACATAATGCCTAAACTGGTACGGGCCAAATGCACCAGATTGTGCTGGGGGAGAAAAGAGCAAGCAAAAGAAACCACACCTTCCACACACTAAGACAGAACTTAACATTTTTATTTGGGGGGCTTAAAGGTGACAATATTCTCAAAACGAAGCAGAACTTTTCAAATAAAAACTTTTCAAACAAGGGAAAACAAAAAGATGCAATCCAGTGTGTTGTGTTTGTGCAGGCACCCAGCACGAACAGCCCATCAGTTTGCAGGCAGTTCGTAGACATCCCACTGTTTGCTATTGGTCCAAATATCACATGTTTGGTTGCTTCACATGGTTGATCAGCAGGACATGGAGCCACCCTCTAATCATTCTGAGCCCTCCAGTAGCGTGGAGTGAAAAACCGTTGCACAAAGTGTTTGTACAGAGTACAGTGACAATGTTCAGGGACATGTTCACTGGTGATTCTTTTTCAAAAAGTTCTTTAATCGTTTTGAGTATATTGCCCGCCTTATGCAATTGTCATAGCTTTAAGTGTAACCTGTATTAATCAACACTAAAACTACAAAAACTATAATCAAGAGAAAAGCAAAAAAGTGATGTTATGTCAACATTCAGATTAAAGCTACTCTGTTTGAAATATATGGCAAACAGACTGTACATTATTTACAATAAAGATATGAGGTAGGGTTCCTGAAGAACTTTTCAAGGCCCTGCGTTAAGACCAGCGAGTCAAGCACTGCATCCATAGGGGTTCATTCATCATTTGTGCCCCTTTCAGGCACAGAACTGTCATATTTCAGATAGGGATAAGTCGGCAAACTGGTGAGCTATTTGCACTAGGGAGTTGCACACACCGCACAAACACAACACATCCAGCGTTTTGTTTATCGCTTGTTCAAAATATGTCCTTGTTTGAAAAGCTCTGCTTTGAGTATACTGCTGCCTTAAGCTGCAGGCGAGGAACATAGTCAATCCGCATATGTGTGAAGCACTACAGTTTACAGACCTTTCACATATGAATGATACTGGTCATCTAATGTTGAGTCTATGTCCATGGAAATTATTTATGAACTAAGAATTTCTCAATTTAAAACTGCATTATGGAAAATGACATGAAAATCTCTCATACAGGTTAGGTCCTAGTTTGTCACACAAAATCAGAGATACATTATCATCCTCTGTATGGTTATATGTTAATAATATCTCATTAAATATTTGGCTAATTTTTCTTTTAAAGATGTAGATTTTTAGATTGTTTTAATGTGGGTGACTTTTGTGTTGAGAAGCATAACCCTGTGTTAAAACACAAATCAAAACGAGAGATTGATAGTTCTATATTGTGTGTGTTTGTGTGTGTATATATATATATATATATATATATATATATATATATAAACAATAGTGCTCAACAAATAAGGGGCAAAATAATCCAGTTAGTTGCTTATTGCATGAAACAGGCTTGTACTGTCTCATAAAGAATTAGATTAACTTGACTAACTGGATTTTATATATATATATATATATATATATATATATATATATATATATATATATATGTGTGTGTATAGCATTTTTTTTCCGAAACTGTCGATGGTTTTGATAGAAGTACTCAACTAATGAGGAGCGGAATATCAATACAGATGCAGGAAAAACAGTTTTAACACATAACAGTACAAGCCTGAGTCGTGCGTCGCTATTAAAACTTTTTTTTCCTGCATCTGTATTGATATATTTCATGGACTCGTTTGGCTGATTTTTTTCCCCAATTGACCTTATTTGGGGGGTGGGGTCACTCGGGTTGCTTTTAACTTTTTCCCATTTTTTTTTTTTTCTGGTGCTGAATATCTATATGACAGAGTTTTGGGGCAGGATAAACCCTACTCCCCTGTCTGACTACCAGAAATTACGGTTGCATGCATGCGCACACGCATGCACACACGCATGCACACACACACAAAAACTTTACAAGCGATATTCTTTAATGGCACCTTGCTCTGCTCGGCTTTCTGAAATGTACAGGGAGTAAACACTGGAAATTGGCCAGCATTGCACAATGCTGCCACTGTTTCCTGGTTGTCTCCATCCACTATGCAAAGACGTAACTTGAAACTCGTTGACAAAGGACACAATACTTCCTTCACACAGATTGGCTTACCTCTGTTCAACAAGCAGACCAAACTTTTCCAGATCATTAACATACAGACATGATGGATTGCATATATTTGTCACACTTGAGGTGTATCTAGATCAATCTAGTTACTCATTAGTCTCTCGTTAGTTAATGAGTAATTACACTGATGCCACAGTGTTGCTTGGCTCTTTAGTCCCATAAATTCAAATAATGGCTGCAATTAATACAGTACACATTTGAGATTTGCATTTTAGGCTTTAAATTGGTAAGTGGGAAAATGAAATATGGTGTAGTGTAAAGACAGGATAACCTACCAGTTAGGCCAACCTGGTGCCCCAGTACTGTGGCATACAGGTGGGTGATGTTGCGAGAATAGCCCCCAAATGGCCGCTGTGGGTCCAGTGTGAGTGTAATGGGAACTGAGATATTGATGGGACCAGAGTCCTCCAACAGGAGAGGAGCCTGCGTGCCGGGACGAGCCTGGCCACTGGTCACCACCATGTTCTCTGGTGTGGTGGAGTCATTCAGGCCATGCTTAAGTGTTTCGTTCTCTGACACACAAAGGTCCAGTTCATTAAAGCGCAGCAGAAATGTGTTCCAGTCCTGGATTGTGTGTGTGTGGGGGGGGGGGGGGGGGAGAGAATAGAGTCCAGTTAGCAATATATCAATATATATATATAATACACTAGCAGATGTACCCAGCATTGCCCAGGGAAAATGT
This sequence comes from Lampris incognitus, assembly GCF_029633865.1. Classification (NCBI taxonomy): domain Eukaryota; kingdom Metazoa; phylum Chordata; class Actinopteri; order Lampriformes; family Lampridae; genus Lampris; species Lampris incognitus. The sequence continues at coordinate 24,379,984 of NC_079218.1, forward strand.
TCTCAGCAAAACAACCAACCCAATCTGATCTTTACGATATAATCGATGATGAAATATAGGATACTTTATGATATGATACATGTGATAAACGAATGTCGAATAAACGAATGTTATTAACGAAAATTATCAAATGTCAATTTTCAATCCATTCATCAAGCTTCTTTGCCAATGTGTATTAATCGCTCAGTGCTCAAGCGTCTCAGGGTAATCTACGATGCATGCCTTCGAGCTAGCATTGACAATGTTAGGTGTAGTGCCTCCCTTGATCAGTGTAAGGATTTGCCGGAAGTCTCCACAAAGCATCGTTGGAATGCCTCTTTCGCATATAAATCAATTTTTTTACTTTGTTTTTGAAATATTTTCGAATTGTGCAATCCTTGGAAAGGGCTGATTCTAAAGATGCCTTTCTTTTTGTTCTACAATGAGTATTTCTGGAGTTTTAAGTGAACATACGAACATACACTCTTGCTTTATATATATATAAGATTAAGTGGCCCAACTGATGGCTAGGGATAGAAAATTCTTGCAAGCCTGATCCAAGACTAAAATGTATACTGATTAGGTATAATTTTGGTATATGTTATTGCAAAAAAAATAAAAATAATGTGTACCTCAAGAACATATTCACGCTCCTTGAACTTAAATTTTGTTCCCATTACATCCCTGAATTTTAACAGGTTGAGTATTTTTTGTTCCTTCACTAAAATAAATAATTCAACGTGTATGAAGCATCTTTATAACATTCAATGACGTTTTTTTTTTACATTTCTCATGTGCTCAAGTATTCACCCCCAGAGTGCATACTTGGTAGATAGGCTTTTAGTGCCAGTTAACAACTGTGAGTGTGAGCTTTCCCAGGTGTGTCGACATAGTAAACCTTACCAAGTAGCTTTTGGAACATTTGCTCATTCTTTTATGAAAATTTGGTGAATCTCTGCCAAATTGGATGGCGTGTATCAATGAACAACATTTTCCAGATCATACCACTGATCTTCAATGGGAAGTTTAGTCTGTACCTTGGCATTGTCATGCCAGAGTATTAAAGGAATAGTTCACAATTTTTTAAGGCTATCCCCATTTTACAATCACCGCTCGTGTAGTACAATGGTTGGTTACATTTCCACCATTGTCCATCCTTTTCTTCATACTTGACACACATCTCCAGCTTGGCAACTAGAATGTGATGCAGTTAATGGGGGACAAACCCAAAATCCTTGGTTCTGTGCAAATAAGCACTCTACAGTTCAGCCAAAGCAAACATGATGCCACAGCAGTCTATCGTAGTGAATTCGAGAGGCCATTTTGAAAATGTAGTTTCTTTGTTTTACAGTAAGTTCCTTCCATGCTACTTCCTGCAACACAGCCTCAAAGCAATTACCAGCAGAAGTCACTCCATCACAGAACAGCGAAGCAAACACAAGAGGGAACTTAACAATAAGAAAGACTACATTTTTAAAATAACCACTTAATTTTGCTATAGTAGACTGCTGTAGCATCATGTTAGCTTTGGCTGAAACATGGATTAATTTTTTGCACTAAACGAGGATTGTGGATTTGTCCTCCATTAACTGCCTTGAATTCTAGATGGCAAAGTGAAGCTGCATATCCAGTATGAGGAAAAGGATGGATGACTAGAAAATTACAATGTGAAAATGAAACCTACCTACGTTCTTCATAAGATAAAAATATAAAATAGGAACAGACTTAACTAATTCCAGACTATTCCTTTAACCTTCACTTTGTAAGTCATTACTTTTCAATTTTTGCTGAATACTTTGGGTAATTTTCCTGTTCGAACATCACTCTTTTTCTTAAACCCAGGTCTCTTGCTGATTGAAATGAATTTTCCTGTCATTTCAACTTGATAGCCAGCTTCAAACACAAACTGCAGGAGGCAACATGACTTTTTCTCCAAAGAGGAGTTTGCTGTAAATATATCTATATAAAATAAAAGCCAAATCTGAACCAATCAACCGTAACAGCATTCATCACCAAAGGTATGTCTATCTGAATATATTAGTGTCATTCCTCACCCAAACTTTTTAGATTACATTGTTAGTAATATTTGTGGCCAAAATAAAGGCTAAATTCTGTGCAGCCCATTTCAAAACAGGCACAAACCACTGTCACAGTTTCATATGAATGAAGGAAAGAATTTGCTGATATTTTTCTAGAGCAATCGAGTGACAACAGATGGGTCAAGACCTGTTGGCAGAACTCACAGGATCAAAGAAGGCTGAATCAGTTCATCTGGATAGAACATTTGTTGACAGATACGTTTCATCACTCAATTAAGTGACCTCTCTAAACTGTTAGCTAGAGTTTCAATGGCCATGTGTACTATTCACAGAGGATTTATTCCCAAATCCTGTGTGAATAGTAAACATGGCCATTGAAACTCTAGTTAATGATCACACTCATATTCCCATATGAAACTGGTCATTGGTTTCAGTCGTTATGCAACTGTATTGTTTTTAAGGTGTGGGGATACCTGCAGTCAGTTTAGACTGAAGAAGTCACTTAGTTGAGTGATTAAATGTATCTGTCAATAAATGTATCTAGATGAACTGATTCAACCTTCTTTGATTTTCTTACCTGGATTATTGAGCATGCATCAAAACACAACTGACAGTAGTTACTACAGCACCGCTATCTGCAGAAATAAATAGACCTGTCCGTTATGCAAATTAAGCTTCTGAAGTTCAAAGAGATGGGGTTTAGAAAAACTGTGTCTATATCTTGAGTAATGGCATCAGCTGGATGTGAATAAAGACATATTTAGGAACCTAAGACAGGTTGTTACTGAAGTGGATAATATGCAGAACGGAGTTGGAAAACTCAAGTCACTCAAAATGCCTTCACATCAAGTGATCATTCTAAAAACATTCTTTAAAAAATGTACCCTGCATTTAGTGCTCAACCTGGCCAAACCACAGATGGGATTGAATTTATCCTACAGGGAAATATTAACTTTGTTTTGCTAATTTACCAATAGCTTTCAAAGCATTCATTACAAACTGAGGCATCCACAGTCAGCTGAAAATGAATTACTCTCCCTTCACAATGGTGAAATGACCTTTTGACCCATCATTCTTTGGAAAACGGCATTGATCATCCTTGAAATGAAGCTATTATGTGTAGGCACACATATGCAGGGGCAGGGGGTAGTAGCACTGGTTGGGTTGAGGTACACTAAATCAGTTTTTTTTTTGTGCACTATGACAAATTGGTTAAACCTAAGTCAATAGAGACATGTTTTTAAATCCCTGGGGAAACACATCCTTATGCTATGAAGCAAGTCACAAAGGCTACAACATGAGCTTGAAACCACATCATGAGCTCTCTCACTGGCATGCATCCCAGCCCACTATGCCACAACTCTTTCCTTAACGAATTAACTTTTGGCTTTCATTTCAGGCGATTTAACAACGAATTATCAAACATATTACAGTTGTATGTACAATATAACTCCCACACATCTAGAATTGGCAGGGAATACATTTTGGTGGTGTTTTGCAGGGCAATTACCAAATACAACAGCTATGCCATTTCACTTGGTTTTAAAGTTTCTCTCTGGTAGGGTATGCAATCAAGGTATGCCTTACCTCTGTCAATTCTGGGGACTTAATCTCCTTAATCTTGAAGAAGTAACCAATGGTCAGAAAGGCGATGGCCACGGCACTGACACTGACCATAAAAATGACCAGTGGTGGACGGTTGTTGATGTAGCCTCTCAGGTTCTCTATAGGATTCAAGAGGTACACCTGGAAATGGACAAGTACACATTGGCATGGCACATCATGAAGCTACAGATATTACTGGTCACTCATGAGAGGGGTTTCTACCAAATATATGACATGGACAAAAATTATATCTAAAATCAAACTGACTAAAATACAATCTACCATAAATATAGAACTCTGTTTAACTAACATGAAATCATGATTGTAAAACAAATGTTTTTCCATTTTATTAAAGCACTTTAATGACTATTTTTCAAATGCTTGAAAAATGAGATAAACCCCAAAAAACTCAACGTAGGGGGAAACAATAGGCATGAAATACTCCATGATATCGATCTTGTCACAGTAGTTATTAAATTGTTATACAAACTATCCCTCCTGTCAGCTAGGTTACTCTGACAAACTCAATCTCATTAGCAGAAGAAATTAAGTCCATCATTATGGGTTTTTCAGGCATGGTGTTGAATGAGGACACAATGCTTTCATGTGCACGGCTGATGTGTGCATTTAAGTGCATGCATTCCATCCAGGTAACCAATGAAAGTTGGCAACCTCACCTAAGGTAAGCTAACGCTAGCTGGTCGTACCCCCAATATCGGACACCATAGTATCTAGCAAACTAAACCCGACACGATAGACTAAGGGGTAACGTCCGCGAAAATCACTCGCCCGGAAATTCTCTAGAAACTTCTGCCTCCGTTCTCACCATTTTCCTTTCCCTGTGCTTTCAATGGACGCTAGCTCGCAGGTTGGTGACGGGCCACGATAAAGGCAGACGCGCAAGCCTGGGCGCTAAGCTAGCTTCGCTGTTAGCTTGCTAACTTTCTTCAAGCTAGACGCTCCCGCATAAACCTGAGGTAAAAAAGAAGAGGTCGGCACTCGGTTGGGACGGGCAGGGTTTCAACGTAAAAACCACCGCACTCGTTCCTTCCCATCCTTTGATTATCGGTCCCGCGTTGCCCGTAAATGTGAAAGCTCCGCATGCAGCCTCGTAATATTATTATTGTCGGTCGTGTGTCTCGGTCCTTCCTTTCCGACACCTCCTCCTCTGCCCGCACTGCGAAGAGGTCCCGCCGCACCGCTTGCTCATTATTTCCGTAGCCTATACGCCCAAATCTGTCCGTGCGTACTTTACGGGTGTTCGTGTTTACGCAGTCTGCGTAGAAGACGGCGGGGCATTCTCGTCGTGTTTACAAACGTCCGCTACCCGGACACAAACGCCAGTGATGCTCACACAGTCTCAAGAGTCGACGTGCTCTTGCACCCTACGTGCCCTAAAGCGGGTGAAACTATTTTAAGGGAGTCGCTCTAATCTGAGTCACTCAAAGTGTAATTATCTTTACCGATCCAGAAACTGCTTTCCATTTACTATTAGAAAGACGCTTACAACTCGTTTTACCAATATTGGATTATGCTGATGTTTTAACGTTCCTCTCAGTGTAATTTATAGTATCCTCTTATCAACTGAGACACTCCATTCAGCTCTCTTTTTTCTATCCCTACAGTCTCTAAATCAATAGCTAAGAAAGCCTTTATGTTTAAAGCTCCCGCTGATTGGAACAATCTACATGAAAATATTTGATCCACATCACTTGTTCAAAAATGCCCTGTTTATTATAGGGTTAGTTGTGCATGTCCATAATAACACCTTTATAATAATGTTTTATAACTTTATTACTTAATGCTATCACTGACTTTAATACTTTTTCATAATAGTGTAACGGGTTGGACCCTTTAGTCGACTGGTTAACGTTGTCGCCCGCGGTGCGGAATACACGGGTTCGCATCCCGGCTGTGACGGTCCGGCCGGGCTGCCCCCCGAATTCGCTACATTGGTGTCAGAAGTGGGATGGTGAGACTGTGGGGTCATCGGAAGCGAGGGAGCTGATATACTGACGCGCGGGGACGCGCCTCCCGAAAGAGGGGGGTAGTGTAATAACGTACACGAATAAGTCGACCCGTTAGGGCTAACGGGTCGGACCCTTTAGTCGACTGGTTTCGTTGTCGCCCGCCGTGCGGAATACACGAGTTCGCGTCCCGGCTGTGGCGGTTCGGCCGGGGACGTCCTTCCCAAAGGAAGGGGGCAATGTTACGATCACGGATGAATAGGCCGCTCGGCCAACGGCTCTGGCCTTTTAGTCGACTGGTTAACGTAGTTGCCCGTGGTGCGGCAGACCAGGGTTCGCGTCCCGGCTGCGGCGGTTCCCGGCTGCCCCCCGAATTCGCTACAATATGTAAATGAATTATCCATTCCCATGCTCTTCTTTGAGTGTCACCTCCTGATTTTGTGTGTCTTGTTATTTAATATCTATTGCTTTTTTGGTGTCACATTTGGTATTGTTTAATTATATTGTTGTTTTATAAACGTTTTGTCTAATTGTGCTTATATTGTGTTATTGTCGTTGAGGACCCCCGTGAAAGCCAGATTGTACATCTCAAGGGGTTATTCCTAATAAAGAATTTCCAGTGATGTGATGGTTTCCCTTTTTGATCATGTATGGGTCTGACAGGGCTTGGGGCTTGTAGGTGCTATGTCAAATTCCACTTGAATGCCTTTTTGTGACGTACACTTGGGTATATTTTGTTGTGCTTAAGGGTGTGTATCTCACGCTATTCGTTTACAGATTCAAGTTTTGCAAAATGGATTTGTTATGATGTGTTCTCTTATATGTTCCTGGAGGAACCTTGTAGTATGTAATATAATGACCCATTGAAATTGTAGGAGCTCAAGTAGATGAATAGTTCCAAAAGCTGCTATGGAGTTGTTCCTTATCCGATGAGAGGGTCTAAGGACAGGATGTGTGTTGCTGTTAAACCCACTGAGGCAAATTTGTAATTTGTGATATTGGGCTGTACAAATAAAATTGACTTGACTAGAAATCAATTTAAGTAGAATACCTCACACCTACTATAAATCATAATATAGGTGGGCAGGGAGAATTGCATTGCTTGTTTAATTTATTTGTACTACTTTATTTGCTCTGATAATCTGAATCTTGTTTCCCCCCCCCCACTGTGATGAGTTAATTTTAGCATGGATATGATTAGTTTCATTTGATCTGATCCGATCCTCTACAAGTAATGGCCTTGGTACAACGTTGGTCTTTGCACACTTAGCATTTTCAGGAAACAATCAAATCTGTTGTCAGCTACCAAAATCTAAATACAGAGCAGAAATAAACTGCTGTGTTGCTTACTGCATGTCTATACTGCCCCCCCCCCCTCTCTCTCACACACACACACACACACACACACGTGTGTACCCTGGACAGAAAAACAGCCTGACTGGACCATGCTAATCTGAGCCTGGTACATAGCACTGGTATGTGATTATTAGGGATGTAACGATACCCTCAACTCACGATTCAATATTATTCACAATACTATTGTGTTCACCATACGATTTTCTCACGAAATCATGATTAAAAAAAAGATTACTTTATTTCTCAGACAAAAGTCTAGAAAATATATTTTCTCATATATTTTCTTTATCAAATAAAATAATGTTTTTATTTCTGAGTTAGGTTATAAACAATGCATATTTCATTTTTTATGTAAAAGTGAAACTGGAAATATCTACTATCTTAAATAAAAAAAAAACCTAAACTGAATTTTAAAATAAATCCCAACTCAAATAAATAAATGAATAATGCATATTATAAAATGCAGAAAATGAAATCTATTCAAATAAACAGTCTAAGGCTTGGCCTGTGTTTATAGATTGGAATTTACATGTTTTGTTGTTGTTTGTTTGTTTAAGGAATATTAGCTTTTCTACATTTTCAGGCAAAAGCTGAGATCTCTGGACATTCCCAGTGTCCCACCTGGGGCCACCATGTGTGTGTTTTTTTAAGATAACTTTATTCAACAAGACAATGTACATAATACGCCAGGTACAAAAAAACCAAACACAAAACCACAATACAGGAGAGCTAAATAACAACACCAAAATTTTTAAAAAAAAAATTATATATATATATATATATATATATATATATATGTGAGATGAATGACATTCTAAATAGTTGAAAATTAAGTAATTATAGTAAAAATACAAAAACAAATAAAATCTTAAACTAAATAAAATGAAAGAAAAAAGAAAAACGTCATTTGACATCAAGGGGTTTCATCAAATATGTTTCTCTAATATTCTAAGAACCTGTTACTTTTTCTGTCGTGTGTGAGAGCAAGAGAGTTAAGCACTGAGTTAAATTCCATCAAAAAAAGAGGGAAGTATGGCCGTGAACCTAAAAACCTCTGTTTATGAATAAAGAATTTTCCCAATAAAATAAAAAATTAACAACATATTTCAGAGATTTGTTACTCATATTGCCATAGTAACAGATTATGTCTTTAACAGTAAAACAATGAGTAACATTAGTGATATTGAAAATATGAGAATTTAAATCAGACCAAAATGTCATTGTTATTTTACACTGAAAGAATAAATGGAACGACGTTTCATCAGCATGTCCACAAAAAGAACAAGAGTTAACATTCACATATCTGGAGATTTCACTGGATAGAGTAAGATTGAGTAAGATTTTAAAATGAACTTCTTTGACTTTGCTAGGAATACAAAACGTATCAGGTAAAGGCCATGTTTTTTGCCAGTTAATTTCTTCCAAATGTGAGTAACAGTAAAATTTTCCTCTTGGAAAGATTTTGTTTTTACTTTGAAAAATTTGTCGAATGTGTCTGTTATTACATTTCTTGTCATTTATGGTGATACCATTCAAAAACAATGCAGATGGAGCATTTGGTGTATTTCCTCCACCAAAACATAAGTGACTCCTAATAAGATAGAATAGACCAGATATGTGGGGCCACCTTGTCTGCACGCCTTGATACAACTACTGACGCGAGTGATGACGTCAAACAACCGACCTCAAAAGTATATAGGGCCCTCTGCTGTTTTAAAAGGAGTATCGCAATTCTTTTTTCTTTTTTCTTTTGTAATGCTACTGTCTCGCGAAGTAGCATTACATGTAGTTATATTATGGACATCTGTGATTTCACTGTATCCGGTCTGTTTGCATTACTTTGTTTTGTACTACCATTGCAACGTAGTATCTCAAGTTGGCCCTACTCTGTTCTACACAGGGTTGTGACCCCATGGTGTTACCAGAACGCTTACCACCCCCTTCAAAAATGTTATAAATCATGCTAAAGGTACACACTGTTGCAAACTTTTACACGTAATATTGTTGTGTATTTATGTTTCATGTATTATTATGTACTGCATTTTTTGCATGTCCTGTCTGCAGAAAATATTAGCTCTTGTTGGGTTTTTTTTCTAAATTGAAAATTGTGTTTAAAATCCTTAATTATAAAACTATGTTGCAATTTGTCGGCGTCACTCAAACAAGTTTTTCTTAAAGGAATTAAGATTCACGTGGTAAACTGACTACAGCATTAATAGTGAAACAGAGAGACTAAAGAAGTGACAGGATTGCAACCTGATAGTTTGGATGGTAATGGATGGCATGGCAGTTTATTAGAATGCAGCAGACTTAATTTTTGAGTATTTGCCGGTCATATTTTGTCTCATGCGATGACGTTAATACTCCAGTACAGCAGGTGGGGTGTACGTCTTTTAGCAGGAAGACGAAGAAGAAGTAATAGGAAGTGATGTATTTATGAGCTGCGCGTGGTCTGCTGTGTTTGTGGCAGAAGAGATTCAGAGAAACAATGAGGAGGTGTGTAGAACGTGTTTTACAACATTTCATTGGTCGTGACCAAGATATAGCAAACATGTTACAGAAAATAACAGGTCTACAATGACTTATGGTTAATATACGTTGGTTTGTAGCCTGGTTACCAACTGGGGAGTCTTTCAGCGTGTAGCTTTGTTATTATCGTAAAATCAAAGTGTTAGCTAACAAGTTAGCTAACACTTTGTTGCAACCATGCCGCTCAACTGACACGTATCTTGCACACATTAGTTCATAAGAGTCAAAGTCAACCATATACACGTTCATTTGTACAGTCAAAGCCAGTCAGTGGGGTTATTAATGCATGCTTAAGTCACTGTGGTGTCTAGTTAATGCAAAGGCCTTTTAATAAGGAGTTTCTCCTTGACGTCCTTAATCGATAGTCTCCTGGTTTTGGGATAACTTTATTGGATAACACCATGGTAGAATACACGATGAAATGGTCAACGTGGACAAATGACCACTTGTAACTTTGACTGTGGGTTGGACATAGACTGGACGTCCACATCCAGGTCCTTTTGTCTTACTGGCGTTGAACTTTTGTTCTTCGGGAATCAAGGCCCTTTAGCGCTTGATGTTTGTTTTTGAATTATTTTCACATATATTTGGATTGTAATGTGGATTCTCATGTGTAGATTGATACCACATAGATGGATGTGTTGAAAGGTTGGTAGTAAATATTTAGGATATTGGATTGTCATTCAGTTTATGGGAATTGCCTGAAATCGGCTACACTATGCAATATATATTTGAATGTATTTGAGCTTCCTTATAGGCTGGTCATTATTGCATAGCAGCTGAGGGCAGCAGACTGAAACTTTGAACAATGACACCAGCTTTGTATCCTAATTAAACACACACACACATCCACATATATATAGCTTTTTTTTCGGAAACCATCAACGGTATTGATATGAGGAGCGGAATATCAATAAAGATGCAGGAAAAAATTGCTGCACCTGTATTTTTTTCCTGCATCTGTATATATATATATATATATATATATATATATATATATATATATATATATAACTTTGTTAAAATAAATAAACACAATAGTAGGGAAAGTGCTAAACAAATAATGAGCAAAATAATCCAGTGATTCAAGTAAATTCTTGAGACAGCTCATCATCATGAGTTGATGATTGCTTATGGCATGAAACAGGCTTGTACTGTCTCATAAAGAATTTACTTGACTGGATTTTATATCGGGGTTTGTTTTTTTGTTTTTTTGGAAACCGTCAATGGTGTTGATGGAAGTGATCAACTAATGAGCGGGATATCAATACAGATGCAGGAAAAAAACGTTCAATACATAACAGTACAAGCTTGTTTCGTGCGTCGCGCACTAATCTATGTATTAAACGTTTTTTCCTGCATCTGTATTGATATATATCTACTCTTATATTTTCGTAATGTGTGTGTGTGTGTGTGTGGTGTTAGTGTAGATAGCGGGACCGAAAACTAAAGCACTTATGATCCTAATTCTTTTTGGAGGTGGTAGGTATTGTCTCAGAGCGTAAGGGAAAAATCCCAGAAAATTAAAATTATGCAAAATATGCATTTTTCTAAAAATGGCTAAAAAAAACCCACTTTTCTCGGCATTTCAGTTGATTCTGAGCATTTTTGATTTTTTCACCTAAAATTTTTTATGGGACCCCCCCCTTAACCTGGAAAATGTGACCCTCTCCCCCTTTAATGTTATTGTGTATGCAATGTCATGTATTTGAAATGTGCTTGGTGACCATCGTCTACTACTTGCCATTTAGACCCTTTCCACCCCCACTTGAAGTGGGGTACCGCTACATTGTAGCGGGGTTCTTCTAGTATATATATATATATATATATATATATATATATATATTCAGGTAGAGGTGTCGGTGTCCCCCATAGAGGCTGCCGGGTCCCCGGGGGTAGTGCACAGGTCACAGCGCACCCACAAACCTCCAGACAGACTCAATGTTTAAATGGACAGTTTTGGGAGAATGAATGCTAAATCACCCATTTTTTTCAGTTATATGGGTAAATTGTTGCTGAGACACCGATATATGTTTGAGGTGTACATCAGATAAAACAAACGAAACTAAAAAGAAAAGAAAAAATTACTTATTGTTTTTGCAGGTTCATTTACATTTGGGAAATGTTGGAATTTAAAGGGGGAGAGGTGTTGTAACATGAGCTTTTATTTTGGAGCTTTATTTTGAAAAGACCGAATGTTTCTGTTGTGTGTGTGTGTGTGTGTGTGTTACGCCCTCCAACATGTCGGATGTTCACAGTGCACTATGTTGCATATATACTGTTGAGCTTTGCCAGTCCTAGATAAAGTTAATTCAAAAGACAAGAAATTGTCGTGGGGTCCTTTTCACTAAGCTGGAGTTCCCACATATTTTTGTACTTATTACCTATTTATTTTATTTTGTTATATCTTAAAAGTATTGTAACGATCACGGATGAATAGGCTCGGCTAATGGGGTCGGACCCTTTGGTCGAGCGGTTAGCGATGTCTCCCGGGTTCGCGTCCGGCTGCGGCAGTTCCTGTGGTTGCCCTACGAATTTTCTACATTTATCCATGCACGTTACACTACCCCCCTTCCTTCGGGAAGCGGGTCCGCGCATCCCACTTCTGACACCATTGTAGAGAATTCGGGGGGCAACCACAGGAACTGCCGCAGCCGGGACACGAACCCGTATCTCCCGCACTGCGGGAGACATCGCTAACCGCTCGACCAAAGGGTCCGACCCCATTAGCCAAGGGCTACCGAGCCTGTTCATCCGTGATCGTTACATTATGCTATTTCAACATTGACCCGGCCCTTTAAGCCCGTACATTTTCAAAACGAGCCCCAGCCCCTCCCTCATTGGTTGTAATGTTCCGGATGTTGCTTTGCAAATGTTTCCTGTCCTCCCATTGGTTGCTGTGCACCACAACGACAACGTAACATTTATTCGCTGGGTTTTGAAACGGGGGATGGAGCCTATTTTATATACACACACACACACACACACACACACACAAAACCATCCATTAGCTGAACCGTTTGTCCTGTTAGGGTCGCGGGGATGGTGGAGCCTATTCCAGCAGTCATTGGGCGGCAGGCGGGGAGACACCCTGGACAGGCCGCAGGGCCCACACACAAACAGTCATCTCTCTCTCTCTCTCTCTCTCTCTCTCTCTCTCTCTCTCTCTCTCTATATATATATATATATATATATATATATATGTAAACGTTTGAACTACAAACGTTTGGACTGACACAGATTTACTATCTGTCGCAATTGTTGAGATTTAGTGGCATTGTGAACGCAGCCCATAAATGACGAGATGACACAAATGTTCGTTGACAATGTATTTCCTCTTGTACACAAGCTAACATTAGCTGTTTCCAAACTGTACATGAGCTAAAATAAGCTGGTCGTTTGGTTGACTGATACACGGCTAGCTGTACACACAGTTTACTGAACAACAGCGTGCCGAATGACGAAATGCTGACCAGGCTGTGGGACTATACACTGGCTGTACACGTGCAGTACTGAGCTGTAATGAGCTGTGATGAAGCTGTAATGAGCTGTGAGGAAGCTGGTTCAACAACGTTTCTACTTTATCGCATTTAAATTAACCGTTTCCACTTTATCGCATTTAATTAACTTGTATTTTTCGGGAGCTGAACTCCATACAACCATGTGCTTCGTTTCTTTGCACCGTTCTGAATCGCTTGCGCTGCATGATGACGTCATCTATGCGCCTCATATTACTGAGATTGGTGCCTCCATGGCTCCACCTGCTGGCCAGGCGCGCATACAATTATCCAAACTACTGTACATAACTTGCTATATATACACCACCGTTCAAAAGTTTGGGATCACCCAAACAATTTCGTGTTTTCCATGAAAAGTCACACTTATTCACCACCATATGTTGTGAAATGAATAGAAAATAGAGTCAAGACATTGACAAGGTTAGAAATAATGATTTGTATTTGAAATAAGATTTTTTTTACATCAAACTTTGCTTTCGTCAAAGAATCCTCCATTTGCAGCAATTACAGCATTGCAGACCTTTGGCATTCTAGCTGTTAATTTGTTGAGGTAATCTGGAGAAATTGCACCCCACGCTTCCAGAAGCAGCTCCCACAAGTTGGATTGGTTGGATGGGCACTTCTTTGAGCAGATTGAGTTTCTGGAGCATCACATTTGTGGGGTCAATTAAACGCTCAAAATGGCCAGAAAAAGAGAACTTTCATCTGAAACTCGACAGTCTATTCTTGTTCTTAGAAATGAAGGCTATTCCATGCGAGAAATTGCTAAGAAATTGAAGATTTCCTACACCGGTGTGTACTACTCCCTTCAGAGGACAGCACAAACAGGCTCTAACAGGTACTATTTAATGAAGATGCCAGTTGGGGACCTGTGAGGCGTCTGTTTCTCAAACTAGAGACTCTAATGTACTTATCTTCTTGCTCAGTTGTGCAACGCGGCCTCCCACTTCTTTTTCTACTCTGGTTAGAGCCTGTTTGTGCTGTCCTCTGAAGGGAGTAGTACACACCGGTGTAGGAAATCTTCAATTTCTTAGCAATTTCTCGCATGGAATAGCCTTCATTTCTAAGAACAAGAATAGACTGTCGAGTTTCAGATGAAAGTTCTCTTTTTCTGGCCATTTTGAGCGTTTAATTGACCCCACAAATGTGATGCTCCAGAAACTCAATCTGCTCAAAGAAGTGCCCATCCAACCAATCCAACTTGTGGGAGCTGCTTCTGGAAGCGTGGGGTGCAATTTCTCCAGATTACCTCAACAAATTAACAGCTAGAATGCCAAAGGTCTGCAATGCTGTAATTGCTGCAAATGGAGGATTCTTTGACGAAAGCAAAGTTTGATGTAAAAAAAATCTTATTTCAAATACAAATCATTATTTCTAACCTTGTCAATGTCTTGACTCTATTTTCTATTCATTTCACAACATATGGTGGTGAATAAGTGTGACTTTTCATGGAAAACACGAAATTGTTTGGGTGATCCCAAACTTTTGAACGGTAGTGTATATATATATATATATATATATATATATATATATATATATATATATATATATATACTAGAAGAACCCCGCTACAATGTAGCGGTTTGGTTATCCACCCGTCTAAATCTCCCTCCTCTTCATCCTGACAGCTAACCGCCTTCCCCCTGCCCCCTAAACCCCCCCCCACTCCAACTCCCTCCCCCCAAATGCTCAGAATCATCTGAAATGCCGAGAAAAGGGGTTTTTAGCCATTTTTAGAAAATGTATATTTTGCATAATTATGCATAATTGTTTTAATTTTCTGCTATTTTTCTGGTCCTCTCTGGAACAATACCTACCACCTCCAAAAAAAATTAGGATCATAAGTGCATTTTTGCAAAAATGCATTTATTTTGCATAATGCCAAAACATTTTAAGTCCCAGAAATTTTTTTTTATATAGGTGAAAAAATCAAAGATGCTCAGAATTATCTGAAATGCTGAGAAAAGTGGTTTTTAGCCATTTTTAGAAAAATGCATATTTTGCATAATTATGCATAATTTTAATTTTCTGGGATTTTTCCCGTACTCTCTGGAACAATACCTACCACCTCCAAAAAGAATTAGGATCATAAATGCTTTAGTTTTCGGTCCCGCTATCTACACTAACTAACACACACACACACACACACACACACACTAACACCACACACACACACACACGTTACGAAAATATGGGAGTTGATTGCTTGCTACCTGTCACTAACTGTGCCCTAACTGCCCCTTTGAGGCCAATAGTTGTTCCAACCAAGCATATTTCACATACATGACGTTGCATACACAATAACATTAAAGAGGGAGAGGGTCACATTTTCCAGGTTGGGGGGGGGTCCCAGAAAAAAATGTTAGGTGAAAAAATCAAAAATGCTCAGAATCATCTGAAATGCCGAGAAAAGTGTTTTTTTTAGCCATTTTTAGAAAAATGCATATTTATGCATAATTATGCATAATTTTAATTTTCTGGGATTTTTCCCTTACTCTCTGAGACAATACCTACCACCTCCAAAAAGAATTAGGATCATAATGCTTTAGTTTTCAGTCCCGCTATCTACACTAACTAACACACACACACACACTAACACCACACACACACACATTCCGAAAATATATGAGTAGATATATATATATATATATATAGATGTAGGGAAAAAAAGTTTAACGTTTATTTATCTATCTATCTATACACACACACACACACACACACACACACACACGTATATACAGTGCATCCGGAAAGTATTCACACCCCTTCACTTTCCCCACATTTTGTTATGTTACAGCCTTATTCCAAAGTGGATTAAATTCCTTTTTGTTCTCATCAATCTACACACAATACCCCATAATGACAAAGAGAAAAAGATTTTGAGGAATTTTTTTCAAATTTATTAAAAATAAAAAACTGAAATATTGCATGTACATAAGTTTTCACACCCTTTGCTATGACACTCAAAATTGGGCTCAGGTTCATCCTGTTTCCATTGATCATCCTTGAGATGTTTCTACATCTTGATTGGAGTCCATCTGTAGTAAATTCAATTGATTTGACATGATTTGGAAAGGCACACACCTGTCTATATAAGGTCCCACTGTTGACAGTGCATGTCAGAGCAGAAACCAAGCCATCAAGTCAAAGGAATTGTCTGTGGACCTCCGAGACAGGATTGTATCGAGGCACTGATCTGGGGAAGGGTGCAAAAAAATGTCTGCAGCTTTGAAGGTCCCGAAGAGCACAGTGGTCTCCATCATTCGTAAATGGAAGAAGTTTGGATCCACCAGGACTCTTCCTAGAGCTGGCCGCCCAGCCAAACTGAGCAACCGGGGGAGAAGGGCCTTGGTCAGAGAGTTGACCAAGAACCCGATGGTCACTCTGACAGAGCTCCAGCATTCCTCTGTGGAGTTGGGAGAACCTTCCAGAAGGACAACCATCTCTGCAGCACTCCGGCAATCAGGAATTTATGGTAGAGTGTCCAGACGGAAGCCTCTGCTCAGTAAAAGGCACATGACAGCCCGCTTGGAGTTTGCCAGAAAGCACCTAAAGGACTCTCAGACCATGAGAAACAAGATTCTCCGCTCTAATGAAACCAAGAGTGAACTCTTTGGCCTGAATGCCAAACGTCACATCTGGAGGAAACCAGGCACCTCTCATCACCTTGCTAATGCCATCCCTACAGTGAAGCATGGTGGTGGCAGCATCATGCTGTGGGGATGTTTTTCAGCGGCAGGAACTGGGAGACTAGTCAGGATCGAGGGAAAGCTGAATGGAGCAAAGTACAGAGAGATCCTTGATGAAAACCTGCTCCAGAGCGCTCAGGACCTCAGACTGGGGCGAAGGTTTACCTTTCAACACGACAATGACCCTAAGCACACAGCCAAGACAATGAAGGAGTTGCTTCGGAACAAGTCTGAGAATGTCCTTGAGTGGCCCAATCAGAGCCCAGACTTGAACCCCATTGAACATCTCTGGAAAGACCTGAAAATAGCTGTGCAGCGACGCTCCCCATCTAACCTTACAGAGCTCGAGAGGATCTGCAGAGAAGAATGGGAGAAATACCCAAATATAGGTGTGCCAAGATTGTAGCTTCATACCTAAGAAGACTTGAGGCTTTAATCGCTGCCAAGGGTGCCTCAACCAAGTACTGAGTAAAGGGTGTGAATACTTGCGTACATGCAATATTTCAGTTTTTTATTTTTAATAAATTTGCAAAAATTTCTACAAAACCTTTTTCACTTTGTCATTATGGGCTATTGTATGTAGATTGATGAGAAAAACAAGAAATCTAATCCATTTTGGAATAAGGCTGTAACGTAACAAAATGTGGGGAAAGTGAAGGGGTGTGAATACTTTCTGGATGCACTGTGTATATATATACAGTGCTGCTTGAAAGTATGTGAACCCCTTGAGCAGTTTAGATTTTTCTGTTGTTTTACCATGATTTTCTTATTCTATCATCACCAGTTTTTATGTATGAAATGTCAGATATATGTTTATCAGTTGCATGTACTTGTTTAGTGGGACTTGTTTAAGTAGCCCAAAACCTGCATGAAACATGGAATTAGTGTATGTGCAAAAGTAAGTGAACCCCCAGCTGCATTGGTTAAGTCAAGCAGGTAACAGACTCGGGTGAAACACATTTGGGTGCTTAATTAATCATTTAAGCAGACCAATGAAATGAGACATCCTTGGGAAAGGGTTTGGCCTGCACTAATTAAAAGAGAGAGGAAACCAACCAAACCACTGTGGTCCCATACAAATCAACAATGCCGAGAGCAAAGGAGATATCCGAGGACATGAAGAAGAGGGTAGTGATAGCCCATCAGTCTGGGGAGGGATATAAGACCATCTCCAAAAGATTCCAGCGCCATCCATCCACTGTAAGACAAATAATTTACAAATGGAGGGCCTTCAACATGACAGCAACTCTGCCTAGAAGTGGACGCCCATCAAAACTATCACCCAGAAGCACCAGAAAAATAATAAATCAGGTAAAGGCCAACCCACACATCACCTCTAGAGAGTTGCAGACCTCTCTGGTAGCATCTGGGACGAATGTGCATGCGTCTACAATCAGACGAAAATTGAATAGCCATGACATTCATGGGAGGGTTGCTAGAAGGAAGCCTCTGCTCTCAAAAAAGAACAAAGCTGCCTATTTCAACTTTGCCAGAGAGCACTTGGACAAACCAGAGACCTTCTGGAAGTCCATTCTCTGGACAGACGAGTCCAAAATAGAATTATTTGGTCACAATCAAAACCAACATGTTTGGAGAAAAGCCAACACTGCATATGAAGAAAAGAACCTCCTCCCAACAGTGAAGCATGGTGGTGGAAATGTGAAGGTCTGGGGCTGCTTTTCTGCTTCTGGACCTGGACGACTCCATATTATCCAAGGAACCATGAATTCTCCGGCATATCAACAAATTCTTGACCAGAATCTCCTGCCGTCAGTCAGGGAGTTGAAGCTGGGATGAAAATGGATTATGCAACAAGACAATTACCCAAAGCATTCCAGCAAAACTACAAAGGAATGGCTTCAGAGAAAGAGGATTCGTACTCTGGATAGGCCCAGTCAAAGTCCGGATCTTAATCCAATCGAAATGTTGTGGCGAGACCTGAAGAAGTTGGTACATACCAGATGTCCCTCCAACCTCTCAACTGGCTGAGTTCTGCAAGGAGGAGTGGGCAAAAATCTCCATAAGCAGATGCGAGAGACAGGTTAGTGGTTACAGAAGACGTTTGGTTGAAGTAATGGCTGCAAAAGGAGGAGCCACAAGCCACTAATACAAGGGTTCACATACTTTTGCACATGTTAAATTTTCAGTTTTGTGAAATAAACCACCTTTGTTGAATTAAATAATGAAAATATATCTCTTTTTGTGTGTGTGTCCATTATTTGGAAGGTGTGCTTTACAAATTGAGATTTGGATGTATGTGTAGTAAGCTTATTTTAATGTTTTTTACAAAAACAGTGACAATGTCTGGAGGGTTCACAAACTTTCAAGCAGCACTGTATATATAGTAGTGAATTCGGGGGGCAGCCTGGGAACCACCGCAGCCGGGATGCGAACCTGGGTCTCCCGTATCACGGGAGACAACTTTAGCCTGTTGACTAAAGGATCTGATTTGTTAACCAAGAGCTAGCGAGTCTATTTATCTGTATACGTTACACTACCCCCCGCGCTCCAGCATATCAAGCTCCCTCACGCCTTTGGGTGCACGTGCTTCCGATGGCCTCACGGTCTCACCGTCCCACTTCTGACACCAATGTAGTGAGAATTCGGGGGGCAGCCGGGAACCGTCGCAGCCGGGATGAGCGCCACGGGCGACTACGTTAACCAGTCCACTAAAGGGTCCGACCCGTCAGCCAAGGGCTAGCGACTCTATTTATCCTTACACGTTACACTATAATATATATCAGTACAGATGCAGGAAAAAAAGTTTTAATTCATAGCAGTACAAGCCTGTTTCTTGCGTTGCACACTCATCAGCTGCTAATGTGATTCAACAAAGAACACTATGTGTTCCTTGTTGAATTCCGTTCCTCATAAGTTGAGCACTTCTGTCAACACCATTGACAGTTTTGGAAAAAAACGTTATATATATATAATCCAGTGATTCAAGTAAATTCTTTATGAGACAGTACAAGCCTGTTTCATGCCATAAGCAATCATCAGCTCCTTATTTGTTGTTTGTTGAGCACCTTTTCTACCGTTGAGTGTTTCTTTTAATTGAAGTTTTATATATATATATATATATATTCTGACTGATTTAAAGTTTGGCTTATTATGGGCAATGTTTTGACAACATTTCTACATTTTGCAGATGTGTGTTTAGTAATGAATGATGAGTTTGAAACATTTTTGGCTATACCTTCCAAGTGGTCAGTATAGTTATTTGCCTTCTTATTCTTAATCTATCATAAACTGCTCATTGGCCACCAACCCAGAATCATAATATTTTTGCAATTTTACTTCTTCTGCATCTTCATTGGAAACTTGGCTTGGACCCTGTCTTTTTATTGTGCTAGCCAATTGATCAGTACGCCAGCTGATTTCACTAAATGGCACACCTACAGCCAGAAATGGGAGTACTAAGTAGTGAAATCATCTGGTCTTAAGTTGTACTGTGAGTTCTCACTAAACAGATAACTGACAACCTGATCAAATGTAATTTAATATGATCAATTTCAGTCTTGTTTTTGTGCATGTTGTTGACACTTGGTATACAATTATATAATAACAATATGCAAGACAATTATATAACAATGATTATAAAAACAATTATCTCTTAATAACTACTCCATCCCATTTCTTTTCCTAGGTTCCATTTAAGGTAGCTCAACATCACTGGATGCAGAGACCAATTTTCTTGTGTCAGAGGGTTGTCTATATAGGCCTACAACCTATAGAACAGTTTGTCAGCACTAAACCTGTACCTCAGTCCAGAGGTATTTTTTATTATTTAAGTTGCTATTTTTTCTCAGCATACCAAAAACACAGAATCATCCAGGACTGCCCTCTTAAGATTTCACTATTTGAATATTCTACCAAACAGCCAGATATGGCAGATCAAAGGTTCCTCGTGGAGTATGCCAAGCGTGGTACTGCAGGATGCAAGAAATGCAAGGACAAAATCCAGAAGGGCATTATGCGCATAGGGAAGATAGTGCCAAACCCTTTCAGTGAGTCTGCGGGGGAGATGAAAGAATGGTATCATGTCAAGTGTATGTTTGAGAAGCTGGAGAGAGCAAGGGCCACCACTAAAAAGATTGAGGACATCACAGAGCTGGAGGGCTGGGAGGAACTGCAGGACGATGACAAGGAGCTCATTAGTAAACATGTTTCAGGTACAGCAGGCACACATGCAAGCACTCAAACTAATGAGGGCTTTCAATCATGTAGTCACTCATTATATGGTAGGCTTTATATTTGGAAGAATTGAAATACCAGTATAACTAACCAGAGAATATCTTAATTGGCTATAATTACGAGCACTTTGTCTCTGTTTATTTTCCTGTCAGGAAAAACCTGAACTATTGACAAAGCAGTCAGTTAAAAAGGACTGCTGGTTAGATTTAGTCAAACACACTCTTTCCACATAAATTCTTACAGTGTGTAAGTAAGCTGATATGTATTACAGTCAATCACAGGACTTTGTGTAAGCAAAGACAGAAGGGATTTTTGGCTATCCCGAATGCAAATTTCTGGCATGCAATAGTTTGTTTTAATATTTTGGCACTTATTTTCTTCTTTTATGTCAGCTTTTTAATTATTCCAATAATTCATTAAAAGTCATTGAGTTTTCAGAAAAAATGTAATTTCAAACAATGCTGATTTCGAACACAAATATGTGCCAACTGTTGTATTTTGGATACAGTAATCCATGCTTTTGTATTTAATTTACATTTTCACTGTACTGCTTGCATTTGAAGTAAGATCTTTTACTTTAGTGAGGCTTTAGAAAATGCTGCCAAAGTATTTTTTTTCTGATGATCAGCTTATTGAAAAAAATGAGCTAAGTTGCACGTTCAACACAGTGTTATGCAGCTGACAATCTAGGGTACCTGACAAGCATCACATCTTCCACTTACAGACCTGATGGCCAAAGTAAATGCAAGTCCAAAGAAGAAGGTGCAGGCCAAATTAAACAACACTAGTCAAATAACATCTCCTCCTGCTGATCTGTCCACAAATGCACCCCGCAAGTTCTCTGGCTTCACAGGTAAGCCCATGTGATCCTTATATTGCACTTAACGATAATACCATACATCGTCTAATTTAGGGTTATTTTTATACGACACAAGCAGCCTCAATCGCATCCCCCCCACTGCACCCACAGCTGTGAATGCCGGGAGCTCCAGCAGTCCGGCGCCCTCCTCTTCCCCAGTCAAACCCTGCAAGGGCAGCGCCCTGTCAGCTCAGCTCAGTGACCCCAGCCACAAAGACTGCCTGCTGCGAGAGTTTCGCAAGCTGTGTGCTATGGTGGCTGAAAAAAACAGTTACAATGTGAAGACACAGATTATCCAGAACTTTCTGAAGAAAGGCTCCGGGGGAGGTGGGTGTAATTGGACTATTCTGTTTTGTGTGATACAGCTGCAAGGTCAGTATATGTCCAGATGCTCTTAACAAATGATCAGTAATGTTCCGTACAAATTGAATTAGACTTGCCAGTTTTGGACAATAGGCTTTGTGGCATAGTCCCGTCTGCACAGGCTTGTACTACATAAAGCTGATGTTAGCAATGTTCTGCTCCTCCATTCCAGATAAGTTTCGCGGTGACTTATACCTGACAGTGAAGCTGCTGCTCCCGGGGGTAGTAAAGAGTGTCTACAACCTCAATGACAAGCAGATTGTCAAACTCTTTAGCCGCATCTTTAGATGCAACCAGGATGACATGGTGCGAGATCTGGAGCAGGTAAGCCAACTGTATTCTCTCAAGTAATCAGGATCTGTTTTGTAGAGAACAGACCATCACTATAATACTTGATTGCTTCATATGAAGTAGCTTCATCAGTCTTATCTTCTTACCAATGGTAATTCAAGGCTACTTTTTGAAATTCTTAGGCCAAACATAAATATCAGTCTTGATGTTCTAGGCCACAGTTCTATAGAGTTTTGGTGTTGCCCCTTGAAGGTAATAATTTTACTGAAATATCTGGTGATTAAGTGCGTAATATAGTTTGTGTCTGTATTTTTCAAGGGGGATGTGTCTGAGACAGTACGGATGTTCTTCGATGACAGCAAATCATTTCCTCCTGCTGCCAAGAGTCTTCTGACTCTTCAGGAGGTGGACGCATCCCTGTCCCGCCTGTCCCAGCTGACCAAGGAGGATGAGCAACAGAAGGAGCTAGAGGATCTATCCAAAAAGTAATACATTGTGGATCTTCCTTTCAGTTTATTTAAAAATGAATAAAATTTACCTTTGATAAGAATTATTAATTTAAAATTATTATTGAATTAAATGCCAGTTTTGTTCAACATGTCCACTCAGCCAAAGAGCAGAAATACAGAAGTAGGCCTGTATGTTGATAGTAGTAACCAGAAAGTACCACACAGCATCAGCACAGGTTAGCTAATTCAGGTCTGACAAAGCACATGATAACAGCTTTACAAAGTATCTCAGCAAACTAGGATAAAGCGGAAAATGTAGCCTTTCCATTAAACATTTGGAAAGTTAGTTGTATATCTGTTAGTGTCAGTGAACCTTCATGTTTTGAGTATTTCTTCGAGTATTTCGAGTATTACTTCCTCTCCTTTTTTCATGTCACCCAGAACATTCTCCAGTCTTTGTTTTACTTCATTTTAATATTGGCAGATGTTTGTGTGCAACCCCAGCAGCAAACAGTTTGAATCGTGAAATACACCATCTACTTCCTGTGACTATGTAATCCTCTAATTTTTCTTGGTGTTTAATATTTACAAAGACATTTATTTTTCCTTTTAGTTTTAATTTTCTGAAAATCTGATTGTAAGAATGAATCTCAACTTCATCAATGACTGATGCATGGCTAATTCTAAATTACTTGTAATTAGTAACTGAAAGTGAGAAGAAATTATTACTTCACCTTCTGGGGGTATGAGCTAAGTATAAGGTTCACCTTATATTTCAGCTGATGCCCTTCAAAAGAAACATATTAACAGTGTCTTTGTCTTCACAGATGCACTGCCAATGACCTAAAATGTATCATTCGACTTATCAAGCACGACTTGAAGATGAATTCCGGAGCAAAGCATGTGTAAGATCCCACAGCTCTGCTCATTGTGATCATTTGAACAATGATAAAATGTTAGAGACTTTGGCCACAACAAGACCTTCAACTTGTCTTCAATAATTGCAGCTTGGATGCTGTCGACCCAAATGCCTACGATGCCTTCAAGGCTTCACGTAACCTTGGTGATGTGATTGAGCGTGTGTTGAGGAACCAACAGGAGGCATCCAATGGTTCAGGCACCAGAAAACAGCTCACTATTGAGGCCTCCCTCATGACTCCCGTTCAGCCGATGTTGGTGAGGACCACCTTCAGTTTCTCAGTTATTATCCCAGCCAGATAGAACAGATAGCCTGGAACGTATTTTGTGTGTGTGCACACGCACACGTGTTTGCAAGCGCGTGCATGCATGTGTGTGTCTGCTGTCCATCCGTGGCTAATCTCGCAAAGTATTTGCAAAGCTATGACTGTATGATGAAGAACCTCTTGTGGTTGCAGTGATTAAAAATTTTCAAAAAACGTTTGTTCTTGCTATCGCTGCTCCCTCCTCATTCATTCTCTAGCTCGCTGAACCAACGCTGCGCTCTGATCCTGCCTGATCTGAGTCAACTGTGCGGCGGGCCACTCGTATCAACAGTTGTCTCGGATTGGGCAGTGACATTATCAAGTTATTAAAAGAATTTGATAATTCAAAAAAATGTGATGTTATAAAGGAACAACTTCCTCTAGATTGCAATCAAAACAGGAAGTGTTGCATATTCTTGTCGCTGCCCGATCTGAGTCTAACATAGATGTGAGTCGCGCATGTGTGAGTGTTAACGGTTTACCCAGCTTTATTATATTATGAAAATAAAGAAAGGGTTAGGGTCAGACCAAAATGGTCACATTTCTTTTTGGAAAGTGCAAGTTCATATTAGACTTGGGGTCTACCTAGGAGGCTGTGCATTCACAGACTGACAGGCAAAACGTTTTTATAAAGTAGTTTTTGAAAAAAATTTTTTAGCTTGAGCGCTGCATATTAACCCCCCCCCCCCCCCCATTTTTCCTGTTAAATCAACTTGGGTGCAAAAGTCTTATAATGGCAGGAAAACACTGCTTTTTCTGTCCATGTGTACGTGTCTAATCTCACATGCTACTGGGCCCATCAGCCTAATAATTTTTGTGCACAGTTAAGACTGTGTGATCAAGGACCCCTCGTGGTTGTGGTCATTCAAAACATTTGAAAAATCTGTTTTATACCGCAATTGGTGCTAACTCCTCAGCCGGTTTGTCATGTAAGTCAGAGTACCAGAGAAGGGGAGATAGAGACAGTGCCTCTGTATTTTCCCCTTCTTGCTAGGTGAAAAAAAGGGGTGGTTTGTTGCTAACTCCTAGCACCAGAGAAAGGGAGACACGCCTAGCAGGGATCTGCCCTCTACTGAGTGCAGTCTTCTAGTCACCATATATTTTATCCACAAAAATTAAAAGTTTAAGATATAATATAGTAAAATGTGTGAGAACATCCTGGATAGTGGTGATGCGCGGGCCAGGGGGGTTCGAGTAAGCTTACTAGATAATATCGGGTTCGGGTGGATGGGTCAAAAAGTGAAAAAGCAGCACTCCACAGAAACATTATGTAGTATATGTAGGCTAGGCTGCGCGTTACTAGTCCACCTTCTCTTCTCCTCTCTCTGTCTCACACACACACACACACACACACACACACACACACACACACACACACACACACACACACACACACACACACACACACACACACACACACACACACACACACACTCTCACTCACTCTCTCTCTCTCTGTGTCACACACATGCTCTCTCACTCTAACACGCATGCAAGCAGCTTTTTCGTCAGTGCATGTGTTTTAGAGGTTGAGATTTCACCTATGTGAGTTTTTTCCCTAGGTGGTATCCGTAGCTTTTGTTTACATGCTTCTTTTTTTTGTTGCTTTTTTCTTTTGGCCAGAAAGAAGAGGCGTGCATGCTTTTGTGTGTATGCATGCGAGAGAGGAGAGAGTGAAAGAGATAGGATTACTGGTCTTGCTGCTATTCAACAATAGTCAAGTCAATTTTATTTGTATAACCCAATATCACAAATTACAAATTTGCCTCAAGGGTCTTTACAGCAATACAACATCCTGTCCTTAAACCACCCTCACATCAGATAAGGAACTCCCTAAAAAAATAAATTAAAAAAAACTTCAACAGGGAGAACAAACTGGAAGAAACCTCAGGGGGAGCAACAGAGAAGGGATCTCCCCCCTACAATAAGGAACACCATTTGGAGAAATTTGTCAATTTAGAAGCCTAGCTCCAGACGCTAGTATTAGTACTCACTCCCCTTTTACTTTTGGCTTATGGAATTGCCCATCAGCTGTAAATAAAACAGAATTTATCCAAGCACTTGCTAAATCAGACATTCAGGTACTAGCCCAGGCCGAAACCTGGATACATCCAGAAAACACTGCTACCCCAGCCGCACTCTGTTGACTCTGTTTTCTCACACATACCCCGTTCTGTTGGGCATGGAGGCGGTACGGGTGTTCTCATTTCCAAAGACGGGAAATTCACTAAGCTTTCTCCACTAAGCAACAACTCCTTCTATGAATACCATGCAGTCATGGTTACTGCTCCTATTAAGCTATTTGTGGTTGTCATGTACCGCCCACCAGGGTGTCAACTGGGGAACTTTGTAGTCAAACTAGATATGTTACTCTCAGCCATTCCTGATGATGATGGCACACCACTGATTGTCATGGGAGACATGAATACCCTTACTGACACAACCCAAGGGACTGACTTCCTGTCTCTTCTATCCTCTTTTGACCTCAGACAGGTCCCCACCCCTCCCACACACAAAGCGGGCAATACTCGTGATCTGATTTTGACTTGAAACTGCTCCACAGCAAATCAGACTGTCACCCCCATACATCTGTCAGACCACTTCTTTATTCAATTCACGGCCTCCTCACTGGAACATCCTCATATTCCTCCACAAATGGTCGCCTTCCGCCGAAACTTCCGGTCTCTTGCCCCAACCCAGCTTTCCAATGAGGTCTTGGCTTCCATGCCGCCTCATAATGAATTCTCTTCACTCCCTGTCAATGAGGCTACAGACACACTCTGTTACTCACCAGCGTTCTCGCTTAACAATTTCTGCCCTCTAGCATCCAAACCTGCTTGTAATGCCCCCCCCCCCAGTCCATGGCTAATTAAGATCATCAGAGAGCAAAGGGCGGGGCTCAGAGTGGCAGACAGAAAATTGCATAAAACCAGAGTTCACTGACTATCACTGTGTCCTAGCATCATTCTCCTCTAGCTTAAAAACCGCTAAGACCACTTACTATCAGAACAAGGTCTGTGGCACCACTGATGCTCGAAAAATGGTTTTGCTTTTAACTCGCTCCTCAATCCGCCTCCTCCTCCTCCGACCTCCACTCTGCTCATCCCAGACATGTTCGCCTCGTACTTTACTGATAAGGTTTCAGCCATCAGTAACCAGTTCTCTGAGCCTGACCAACTCTGTCTGCTGCTGTCAGCTAACAGTGCCTCACTCACCTCATTCTCCCCCTTGACTGAGGAGGAAGTCTCCAAGCTTTTGTTTGGACTCTCGTCCCAATACCTGTCTGCTGGACCCGATACCATCCAACTTCCTAGAGACTGTTTCCCCCGCACTTAACCCCACAGTCACACACAACATAACTCCTCGCTTACAACGGGTGTGTTCCCCGCTGCATTTAATGAGAGGCCTTGGATTTTTTTTGTGCTCCAGCCATGCTCTCGCCAGAGCCTTTTATGTTAGCTGAAACTTTCATTAGGTAATCAAGTGAAAGGGCATCACTAAGCAAAGCTACAAATTCCCACTGTTAGGCCTGGTTTTTTGGATGTAGCTGGGTTGTAGCAGTACATTTTATAAGTTTAAATGTCCTTTGGCACCCTTGACAATAAGACAACTCCCCTGTGTCCTCTACAGACCTCCAAAGCTTTGTAATAATATAGGAGTTTTCAGAACTACTCGCCAGTGTCCAACAGAGTGCTTCTAATTTTAATTCTACTGAAATTATTTATTATTTCCATGATGGCCTGGCGGCCTGTCCAGGGTGTCTCCCCGCCTGCCGCCCAATGACTGCTGGAATAGGCTCCAGCATCCCCACGACCCTGATTGGGATAAGCGGCTTCGATAATGGATGGATGGAATTATTTAGTCTCTTATTTTAAAATGTTCTAAGTCAACCCAAAACCATGGCCTTACATTAGATCTGGTTTTTAGTTGGGCTTGAATTTTAAGTGCCTTTCACACATAGTTCCCAGTAAATTACTGGGATAATCTTTCAGGCCCTGCTAGTGATTTTCACTATTCACACATGCAGCTACATTCAGGAACATTTCTGTCTTGCATCTTTTCTGCTTCCGGTGTGGGAAGATGGCGGCGCGAATTGACATTTGCAGCGGCCTCAACCAGTACCGTCCATGCAGTGTCTTTGTCCACATCTGCATCTAATTTTGTCTTCATATGATGGCTGGGAGGGCTGGCACTGGATCATCTGAGAGAGCTTGATCTGCTGCGTCCTGTGGGCCCAGGGACCACAGCCCTGCCCGGAGCGGCGCCCGAATAGGTAACACCAAGAGTGGTCTGACGGGACGCAGAAGCAGGGCTGGCTGTTGGCCCATGCGGACCGCCAGTTCCAATGGCACCGAGGGCGGTCTGGCGGCAGCCTTGCCTGGCGTTGACTGTGGTGTTTTTGGTGTCGTCGTGTGGCGTGCAGGGAGGTGTGTTGAGGATGTCTAGCTGGGAGAGCTGGCGTTGGATCGGCCAACAATCGGTTGGCAGGCCAGGGAGCCTGGTCTGCTGCATCCGGTGGGCCCAAGGACCACAGCCTTGCCTGGAGCTGTGCCCGAAGAGGAAACACCAAGGGCGGTCTGACAGGATGTGGAAGCGGGGCAGGCTAAGCTAACTGCTAGCCCATGCAGACCGGCAGTTCTGGCAGTCACCCTAACTGGCGTTCGTTCCCTTGGACAGTGATTTTTCATTTAATTGGGATATGTGTTAGTTTGGATATATATACGTGTTAGTTTGGATATGTGTGTTCTTGTAGTTCTTGTAGTTTTTGGATATGTGTTTTTGTCTTTGTGTTGCACTGCTGTGGGCTGGGAAAACGATATTTTGTTTCATTTCATGTAAGCAAGTACATGAAATGAAATGAAATGAGTGTACCTGATTCTGATGTCATGGTAATGCCACATTAGAGGGGCCAAGGTACAGCCCAGCAGAAAGTGGTAATGCAACACTTATGGATGCCAACCGCCATGAAACCCAACAGCAGAAGACGATGGGACAGGCCCGGATGTACGTTTAACCAACGCGGCGCAAGACAGCGCTTATTATTTTAAGCAACATGGCGGGCGAGGAGCAGCTCCCTATCAATTTCATCCTCTGCGCGGACTGAGAGGAGCTCCCTTATTTCTGAATCTATCCAGTTTCCAGCCGTTCTTGAAAAGAAGAACAACTTGTATTGCAATTATCAAATCACCGGCGAGGCAAGGCAATCGACGCGGATTCAATACGACATCAGATTGGTTCGCTCGCTCCATTTGAAAGCATCTTTGGTTAGATGTACGTAGCTCTTTATTTGCGCTTCCATGCAGTGTTACTGCTTTCATTCACAACACATCCTTACCGGCATTTTCCCTTGAGGTGGGAAATTGGCAATACAGATTTCCCTGAATATCGATCCTTGCGCTCATTGACACATGACCTCATGCAGGAAGTGTTCCTGAATATTTCAGGGAAAGATTACATGTGTGGAAACACCTTTAGTTGCTTGGATTTTGTTGAAATCACTTGCAAAACAGGTATTGGACTTATTGGACCATTTGCTTCAATATTATTTATGAAATAACTCAGTTCCCTCAAAGTATACGAACTAACATACTGATTAGCTGCTTTAATGGTGCATGCTCCTCAGCCTTTGCTTCTGTCTACGTCAGCTCGTTACTACTTGCAATTCATCCCCATGGATGAACATTGATTGACAGAGGCTGAGTCAAGTCTGTTATCTGTTCACTAAAAAGTCATGGACGGCATACAATCAATGTTAAGGTTGTGAGGAGCGTCTAGTTTGCAGAACTAATTCCCACCAATCAGAATAATCCTAAATTCTGATGTAGAACAATTGATAAATGTGGTATCTATCCCTCCTCTAAATCATTGTTATTCAAAACTGTATTAAGTGATATTAGTATTATTAAGATATGTATTAAGATATATTAATAGTGACCTATGACTCCCTACGATGTGAAAGGATCTATGGTACTACCGATCACATTGTGAATCGGCACCACAATCTAAAGTTCTCCTTAACCAGAGAGGCTTTGCATTCACTTCCAGCTCATTGTTGACATTATTCGGCCTGGGGATGGCACCCCCCACCAAACTATAAAACTGTGGATAAGCTGCTCGTGCAACTCATCAATTGAGAATGCTTCTTTTCCTCTCTGCAAGCTTCACCCCTGACCACGTTTACAATTTGAGTTGCGCGGGTTTATCCACAGATTTATAGGAGCGGGGGGCATCTTGAGGTTGGTGGTGGTAATTCCTAATGCAACTGACAGCATAAGTGATCCTTTCACATAAGAGAGTCATTTGATTCACTGTTAAAAAATATCGCTTAATGCAGCTTCAAAAAATATCCTTCACATGCTCATCTCCTGCCATTCAGGTTGTGGCAACTCCTCATTCGTTGTTATTAGTTATAAGATACTTTGAGATGCTGGTTTTTTTCTGAAAGGCTGTACTGTACTGGTTCCTAATAATATTTCTGATGACACTCCATCTTTCTCATTATATCCGCACAACCTCATCTATATCTAATGTTTATCGAAATAGGCACAGACCTATAAACATTGTCAGTAATGGTTATACCTCAGGCAAGAAATGCAAAATCACAAATAGTGCTTTGTTTTGGAATACATTTAATTAGAAAGCAAATTGTTTTAGAGAAAATTATTAACAAGTGCTTCGCCCAATGGTATATTGACTATTAATATAAATCTTTCCCAGTTCTGGGCTTCTTTGGTACATTGATGGTATCTCTGACCTTGTAAATCACTGGAGACACACACTGTGTGCACAAAAGAACTGAGTGAAATTAATCAGATGTGTCTTCATAGTAATAGCCTAATTTTAATTGTTGATTAATTGATCAGTTTTGTACAGGTTATGCAGCCTGCAGTGGGCCAATAATGTGCAGTAATCAATTTTTGCTGCAGGTCTAATTATGTGCAGTATCTACTGGGAATTCAAGGCCTTTGAAAAGTAGGTAATGGGCTGAGTAATGGAGGGTTAGAGTGAGAGCAACACAATCAAAATTGACTGTTACAAAAATATTTCAGCAACTTTAGAAGAGGCATTAAAAAAAGACCCTTTTGTGCAACCGTTTTTTTAATGATGCTACCACAAAAAAATATAATTTAATGGCGCTATCCACATTAAACAAACCCTATTAAATGGAGCTGTGAGAGAAATCGGCAAACGCAACCAGTTCATTAGTGATAAGCAGCCTTGTTAAATAACTAATCTCTTTTTTGATTTAAGGCAGAGGCATGTAAATCCATAGAGTATGCCATGAAGAAATGCCCCAATGGGATGTATTCGGAGATCAAATATGATGGAGAGCGTGTACAAGTCCACAAAGATGGAGACAGCTTTTGCTACTTCAGCCGCAGTCTCAAGCCAGTGTTGCCACACAAGGTAAGGGCAATCTTCAGACTCTCTCACACATATCTCTGTCACATATTTACAGACTTGCATGGATGTATGTGGCTGTGCAACTCCCTCAAGATATACATACCAGTCAGAATTGCATAGCTTTTCAGAATTCCTTGAAGGCCGCTAAGGGCACGGGTCTAGTGTAATAATCATAGGCACGTATCTAGTGTAATAATCATAGGCACGTGTCTAGTGTAATCAGAGGCCTTTGCCCTCCTTTCTTAAGGCCATGCACCTTATACGCTAAAAAAGTTGAATAGCCGCTGTTGGTGGTCATTGGTTCGTGTAAACCACTAGAGGCTGCTGTTGCCCTAGCTTTTTGTTCCTCTTCATCGTCTCTGAACTGAAAAAAACACTTATGAATTTTGCATGTAACATTGCACTATTTACATTGCAGATCAGCCATTAATGCTAGGTTTATTCTAACATAACCATGCTGCAGGGGTAAAGGCAGTATCCTATCTAGTACAGACATATAAGGAAAACATGTTTGCAGCTGGTCATTCCACAAATGGGTCCAGTGTATAAATCTAGACCGTCCCAATACATATCAGTCCGATATGTCTATATTATTTACAGTCTCCCATTTCTGCAGAAGCTTTTTGATTAAAGTCCGTCCTTCAATGAACTGTTTTTACATGCGCATATCTGCCATAGAAGACTGATACGCATCATCATCTGCCATAGAAGATGGATATGTGCATTAAGGAAAAATATTTCAAAACTATAATTTGATTTTTAGGGTTTTGCATTTACTTGTGAAACTGTTGGCTTAGAAAAATTGTTAATGCTAAACTAATGAGTAAAAAGTATTTATGGTAGAGAGGAAGATGCATCTCCCTTCTTTTGAGAGTAGCTGCTACTAACCCGTGCATCAATCAAGCTAAACTCACCATTCAATATACCTTCAAACTGCATGCACAGACTTAGAAAAAGTATTCAACA
Organism: Lampris incognitus; assembly: GCF_029633865.1. Lineage (NCBI taxonomy): Eukaryota > Metazoa > Chordata > Actinopteri > Lampriformes > Lampridae > Lampris > Lampris incognitus. Next base: position 24,412,415 of record NC_079218.1, read on the forward strand.
GTTTGTCTAACTCTATATAAGTAGGACACATAGTAAACCCCCTTAAAACAGAACTATCCCTGTGCCTCATTGTTGGAAGGGTAGCCTTGGAAAATTGTGAAAGAGCTAGGTTTTGTGTTGTTGTCCGAACTGAGAAAATAACATGGAGAATACATGTTGGTGCTGGGTAGGTAACAGCTTGTCTCCCAGAAAGTTGAATCAGTTCATCTGGATACACGTTTAGCGGGAGAAACGTTTCTTCACTCGTCTAAGTGACTTTGTCAGTCTCAACTGATTGCAGGTATCCCCAAATTTATAAATAGCACAGTTGCATAACGACCAAAACTGACAATCGGTTTCATATGCAAATTGCCGTGACAGTTAACTAGATTTACAATGGCCATGTAACATGTGATTGATTTGACCAAAACTATGTAGGCTTGAGGGACTCGGTGAAGGACAGTAAGCTGTATAATAAGATTTCTTCAGTGACATGGAATAACATCATCCACATTTGACGAAATCCCTTTCTTTTTCGTAAACCCATAGTAGTTTACGATTAAAAGGTGTGGTTTGGTAAGACATTGTGGTCTTGTGGTACCATAAACCTGGGGCAGTGAGTAAGTGTTTTAAACTGATGTCCTTTATTGTTTATGGTAAAGAATTTGTCAAATTGTCTTGCCGGCACGGTGACCCAGTGGTTAGTGCTGTCGCCTCACAGCAGGAAGGTAGTGGGTTCGAACCCCAGGGTTGTCCAACTTTGGGGGTCATCCCAGGTCATCCTCTGTGTGGGGTTTGCATGTTCTCCTCGTGTCTGTGGTGGGTTTTCTCCGGGTGCTCTGGTTTCCCCCACCATCAGAAAGACATGCATGTTAGGGTTAATACTCCTGTCTGTGCCCCTGACCAAGGCAATGGAAAGAAGTACTGGCGCCCACTGTTCCTATCTACACGGCTAGGATGGGTGAAATGCAGAGAGAGAATTTACCCACAGGGATTAATAAAAGTAGTAAAAATAAATAAATTATGCATTACACATTAAGCTTTTGCCTATATGACCGTCATCATCCAGGTGGCCCACTTTAAGGAGTACATCCCTAAGGCTTTTGCCGGTGGCCACAGTATAATACTGGATGCTGAAGTCCTCCTCATTGACACGACCACCAGCAAACCCTTGCCTTTTGGGACCTTGGGCGTACACAAGGTAAGGAACATGCAAGGCACAATGTACACCTGTGCTAGTTTTTTGGGAAAAAAATCTATTTGAAGTTACTTACAAAAATGTCGTTTTAAAAGCTAGTGGACAACGGACATTCATTATGCATGAACAGTTTGTAAGAGTTGGGGAAGTTTTAATTCCACAAATGAAAAGAACTGCCGCACACTGTCTCGCATGCGGCTGAATTATTTATAATAGATTACAGCATTTCGGTCTGTCCGACCTTTCTTTTCAAGTTGCACCTTCCTCCGACGCACCTGTCTTAAGGTGTGCAGTTTTGTTTTTTTTTCCAAAACAAATGAAAAAACAAAATCGGGGCAAGATGTTTTCCTTTTCTTTTTTGATGTAAGCGCACAACTTTGCCGCCAACTCTTCCTCCTCCTTTCAGAAAGCAGCCTTCCAGGATGCCAACGTGTGCCTTTTTGTCTTCGACTGCATCTACTTCAATGGTGTGAGCCTCATGGAGCGGTGAGTTCTTGTTGTTTAATCCCGAATATCCGTTTCATCTTGGTCTACCAAAAAAATGTCCTGACATGGTTGGTGCGAACAGCTAGTTTTTTTTAGCAGCAATACTGTTGACAATTTGGTCCCCGTTCCAAGCTGCTTTCCCTTGGGACGTTTTAATTATTAACTGTAGTCTTAGTTCTGTCTGTGTTGTCTGCTTTCTTAGCCAAGGTTTTTATTTCAGTCCCTCTTTCCAGTGTACAGCAGGCAGGGAGATGCTCACACAATCTATGTTTGTCACAAAAATGAAGCTTTTTGTAAGCTCTCGCGGGCTGAGCAGCAAAGTGCGAGGGGATAAACCTAGTAAACAAGATGAATTGTTTAACGTGCATATGAATTTTAATTTGTTCCGTTCAAATGTGTTTAGAGTCCTTTTGATTTGAGCAACCCAGCACAAATCTGCACCGTTTTCTGTTGCCCTTTCCAGGCCGCTCTGCGAACGCCGGAAGTTTCTCCATGACAACATGGTTGAGGTCCCCAACAGGATCCTCTTCTCTGAAATGAAGCACGTCACTGTGAGTGAAAATACTCAACCACACATTCAACTAAGGGTCCTGCTTTATGCATCCAACTGCAACAGTTCCCCTTTGGGGGAGGGTTGTTCCTTGCTTTACCAAGAAGATTTTTTCAGAAACAAACAAAACTCAATAATTAAGCATTGCAAAGTAGGTAAGTAGAAAGAGTCCCTGATTTGGCTTTGTTTCTAAAATTTGTCCCAATTGCATAAAATGTATAGACAAAATGGATTCGTTGTGTTTCAGAGGGCAAGAGACCTAGCTGAAATGATTACTCGGGTAATCAGAGAAGGCCTTGAGGGACTGGTGCTGAAAGACGTCAAGGTAGGGTGCTTTTGATAATACATCCAAGCTAGACCAGCCCAGGGATTCAGACAGTGGGAAATTGGTATCAATGACTGTAACAGTTAAGAGAAAAAAAAATATTTTGATTGTGTTAATGGGGAAAAAACATGAATAATGTGTGCATATAGTGGGAACGACAAGATGTTGTCTGTGTGTATGCGTGTGTTGGTTTCAGGGCACCTATGAGCCAGGGAAGCGCCACTGGTTGAAGGTGAAGAAGGACTATCTGAACGAGGGGGCCATGGCTGACACGGCTGATCTGGTGGTGTTGGGGGCCTTCTACGGCAAAGGCTCCAATGGTCTGTTATGTCGTAGGATACCAACAAAAATATGAGCAGCTGTCATGTAACAGCTTTGCGGCTCAGTAGTTATTCTCACTTTCCAAAGGTTAATTCGTTTTTCAAAATTACACATAAAAATAAAAATAGAATGTAAAAAAGTAAAAGTAAAATTACATATGTAAGCAAAAATACATAATCTACAGTACACTGTATGAACATACTGGGGGGCACAGATCTATCTTGAGGCGGTGAGTGTGTCCACCTCAGATATAGATGACTTAAGTTTCTTTCATATCAAAAGTTCTTAAAAGCAGGGATCAACAAGGATGACAGGACAAAGCACACAAGCTGACAATGCTTAGCAAGCAAATTGGCAGTGTGCAAGGAGCATAAAACACTTGGGCTACATAGAAAACATAAACCACAGCAAAGAACGGGTAAAATTGCTAAAAGATTTATAAAAGAAGATTCACACACTGTGAAGACAAACCAATAAAGCAATAGGAAACATCTGTCATGTTGTTTTTAAACAGAAATTAAAGAAATGAAATGATAAAAAGTTGGTAACAAGCAAAGTTTGGTTAGTCTACATCCTCCCCAACCACCATAAGACTTGTGCTGTGGAGGGCCCAAAGGAGAACAGTGGAATTAGACATGTTAAATTGACCTTTCGCAAAGTCCCGCCCCCCTTAGTTACTGTTGCTATGCCCGTCAAGCATTTCAGAACTATCCAGGAAGTAGCCGGAAAACACCAAAACATGAAGGAAGAAATCAGCGCATTGTGTGGGTAAAAGTAACAGTAATAATACGTTAGCTGTATTAGCTATCAATAATAGCTAGTAGCAAGCTTAGCTTGGAGCAGACAGGTATTTTTGTTGATTTTGGATGGATTAAGCTGGCCATGGGGTCTGCTATGCTGCGAAATCTATTGCCGACATTGCGCTTCTTGCATTCTGGGTTTCGGGAAGGGAAAGAAAATTACACCCCCTCCAAACTTTTCAGATATCTAGTATCTGATTTGCAGATCCCATAGGCACAGCGTTTCAGCATTTTGCTGTGTGTTTGAAAGCTTGACGGACCATTGCTAAGGTAGGATTGGACAAGCACCGTTCTGGGGCGGTACTTTGCGAAAGGTCAGTTAGGATGAAAAGGAAGAGAAGTTTGGTAACTTAACTGTATAGAATATTCCAGAGTCTTTGGTCCAGACAGGGAGCACTTGAAGACAAGGCTGTTTCTGCAGTTGTCTTGAGTTTACACTGGTCCTACTGGAGAAACAAGGATCCTGTTTGACCTTTATCTCTTGTATATGTATGTTTATGGGAAGGTAATGTAACTTGATTAAAAAAAATACCATGATGGGCTCCCATCCCAGACAATGCTATTTCAGTAGTTCTTCTCTGTCTCCAAGGGGGTAAATGTTCCCTCATGTAAATACTTTAGAAAAGCAGTTGGGTAATTGCACTTTTGATGAGCAACAATGGAATTTCCTTAATGCTGTGTCGTCTCACAACCAACAGGGGGCATCATGTCCAGTTTTCTAATGGGCTGTTATGACCCGGACTCCAAGAAGTGGTGCACAGTCACCAAGTGCTCCGGAGGCTATGATGACGCCACTTTGGCCAGGCTCCAGAAAGAGCTGGATGTGATCAAAATAAGCAAGGTTAAAAATGACCACTGAAAGGCTTATTTGAAATGTGTGGTGTATTCAGTGACATTAAAAGATTAATTGCTTGTGTGTGTGTGTGTGTGTTTGGTGGGTTGTGGGGTCTTTTTCCAGGAGCCAAGCAAAATTCCTAGTTGGTTGAGAATCATCAAGAACTATTATCCAGATTTCATTATCCGCGATCCTGAGGTAAGAGTTCCCAATCTAGCACATTTATTTAACCCAATGGGCCAGTGCAAGTACAACCCAGTTGTATCTTGGGCCCAGGAGCCTTTTTGAACAACCATTATAAGTTAAAATATATCTCATAGATGGCTATTAAAGTAATTTCTCCAAATATATTGTTCCAGAGTGTAATAATTGCCATTGATGCAGCAGTATAGAGCCACAGTGATTTTGTTTTTAACAGCATTAAGATTGAAAAGAGGATTTGGGTGCGTCCAGGTGGCGTGGTGGTCTGTTTCATTGCCTACCAACATGGGGATTGCCGGTTTGAATCCCTTTGTTACATCCAGCTTGGTCGGGCGTCCCTACAGACACAATTGGCCGTGTCTGTGGGTGGGAAGCGGGATGTGAGTATGTGTCCTGGTCACTGCACTAGCGCCTCCTCTGGTTGGTCAGGAGGCCTGTTCGAGGGGGAGGGGGAACTAGGGGGAATAGCGTGATCCTTCCCCGTGCTATGTCCCCCTGGCGAACCTCCTCACTGTCAGGTGAAGCAGCAGCAGCTGGTGACTCCACGTGCATCGGAGGAGGCATGTGGTAGTCTGCAGCCCTCCCCGGATCGGCAGAGGGGGTGGAGCAGCAACCGGGACAGCTCAGAAGAGTGGGGTAATTGGCCAAGTACAATTGGGGAGAAAAAGAAACAAGGACTTGGGAAACTGGGTACTTGAACAGCCGGATCCTCATCCTATACAGACCAGTATTCACATCTTGTTTACATAAAGGATATAAACTGCTGTTTTCTCTGTGCCATAGAAAGCACCCATCTGGGAGATCACAGGTGCAGAGTTTTCCAAATCAGAGATGCACACAGCTGATGGCATCTCCATCCGATTCCCCCGCATGACCCGCATCCGTGATGACAAAGACTGGAAGAGTGCCACCAACCTGCACCAGCTCAGAGTATGACAGTTCCATATTAATTCATTACATCAGCAGTCCATAAGACCTCATTAAGTGAGACATCACTTCCTTTTAAAGCAATGTCCTCTACCTGTGAGGGTTTTGCAACAAGATGACAGGTCAAATATTATGCATAGGGGAAGTTGGGGTGTTTCTCCCCTACAACCTGCGAAGAGTAATTTACTTTGCCTGCAGTCAGTGGCGCCACATTTTTGATTGATGCCTCTTAATGAAGTAGTAGTGCTGTAGTGGGGACTCATTTCCAATTTAACCACTACCACATATAAACAGACTTAAGACTTTTCTTTAAAAGAGATGCACTACTCTTTGGAAGTTACATCAGTCAGTGATAAAATCTGTTTGACTGCAGTCATATTTATGAACTACTAATTTGTGGGTTTTTTTTAAAGTTTTTTAAATTGTCTTTTCCTCCCGGGTCCTAATGAGCCTTGTCTTGCCTCCAGTCTGGGCCGATATATGACTTGGCTGTAATCCATTCACAACTGGCGTTAAAGAATGCGCTGGATACACATTGAAATCTGATCTCTAATTTCACCCCCCAAACACAGATTTCTGCACACATCGCTCTCACTTTATTTACATGCATTATAACTGACACCTTGTTGGTAATGTAACTCTTCCAACCTGGTTAGGTATGCATATGCTACCAGAGGGGGAAGAAAATACCAACGCAGTGTCTTCTCAGTGTTCAGAGATTCTCCACCATAAAATATCTCGATGGATGCATGCTCAATTATCCAGTAAGGGAATAAGTTCATCTGGACATGAGGTTTAGTGAGAGAAACGTTTCATCACTCATCTAAGTGACTTTGTCAGTCTCAGTTTACTGCAGGTATCCAGCAGGTGCTGTTTAAAAGGTTGGGGATACCTGCAGTCAGCTGAGACTGACAAAGTCACTTAGATGAGTGATGAAACGTTTCTCCCACTAAACCTCGTGTCCAGATGAACTGATTCAGCTTTCTGGGACTCCACCATAAAAGTTAGATTACATTTGAATATCCCCTACCACGTCATCTATTTGCAAGTTTTCCATGAATAGAAAAAGGGCCTAAGTCTACTGGAATCACTTGAGGCTATTTCTTTCCCATCTTGTTTTAAAGATTGCATGAAGTGGGAATTGACATACAAGTGTGGCTTATAGTGAATCTGAATCAAACTCATGTCTCAAATGAGTGGAAGTCTTACTAGCCCAGTGTTGAACAGAACACCCCAGACTCCACAAGTCAGTTGTGATGTAGATGCCACTGACAAAAGAACAGATCTGCAGTCAGTATAGCACATCAGGCATCATGACAACGATGACAAACGAGTTGCCAAAATTGGCTGATGTTATGAATGAGATATGCCCACTCTAAATGATTTTAGTCCACCAAAGGTATTCAATCTCTTGTGACAAGCAATAGTACATCTGTTGGCCATAGCCCATGTTTTCTCATTTCATCTTCCTGCTCAGGAGCTGTACCGCATATCAAAAGAGAACTGTGACTTTGAAGTGACAGCTGGAACGTCTAAATCTAACGATGACAAGGGCTCATCAGGAGGCAACAGCGGCAGCAGCTCCCCATCCTCCTCCTCCCATGGAGCTGTAATTCCCAAGAAGACCAGTAAGATCTGTTGCATTTTGTTATCCATACTTTAGGCTATGACTTTGATGGCGCAGTTTGCTTTTTTAAAGAGGCACATGGGTATTGGTGCATTCAGACACTTTACAATGTGGCACAGGCAATGGAAGTGAAGTAACTTCCTGCGCTGTATGATTGTTCGTGCCAGGTGGGTGACTTTTCTTTTGCGTTATCAGCCAGGGCTTACCAAAAATGGTACTACAGAAAAATCACTCGGTCCGATTGAAATGGCCTCATTGAATAATAAGGAACTACATACAAAATATAATATCAAAGCTACAAACGGAATATAGATTAGACATCTCAAAGACTTCAGACTCTGAAGAGATGTCTGAGCTAGGATCACATCATGGAAAAGCCGGCCTCAATCAGATATTCATTTTGTTGAACAATTCTTTGCTCAACCAATCATCACTTTAAAATGTTCAGCCCAGCGTGTATGTATCTTATTATCTGGCTGGTGATTACACTGATCAGCCAAAACTTTAAAACCATCTGCCCAATATTGTGTAGGTCCCCCCCGTGGTGCCAAAACACCTCTGACCCGTCGAGGCATGGACTCCACAAGACCTCTGAAAATGTCCTCTGGTATCTGGCACCAAGACATAAGTAGCAGATCCTTTAAATCGTGCAAGTTGTGAGGTGGGGCCTCCATGGATCAGATTGTTTTTCCAGCACATCCCACAGATGCTCGATCGGATTGCGATCTGGGGAATTTGGAGACCAAGACAACACCTTGAACTCTTTGTCATGTTCCTCAAAACCATTCCTGAACAATTTTTGCAGTGTGGCAGGGTGCATTATCCTGCTGAAAGAGACCACTGTCATCAGGGAATACCGTTGCCATGAAGGGGTATACTTTGTCTGCAACAATGTTTAGGTAGGCGGAATGTGTCAAAGTAACATCCACATGAATGCCAGGACCCAAGGTTTCCCAGCAAAACATTACCCAGACCATCACACTGCCTCTGCCGGCTTGCCTTCTTCCTCTAGTGCATCCTGGTGCCACCTCTTTCCCCGGTAAACTACACACACGCACCCAGCCGTCCACATGATGTAAAAGAAAATGTGATTCATCACACCAGGCTACCTTCTTTCATTGCTCCATGGTCCAATTCTGATGCTCACATGCCCACTTTCAGTGGTGGACAGAGGTCAGCATGGGCACTTTGACCAATCTGCGATGCACTGTGTCCTAACTGACACCTGTCTAGCATAGTCAGCATTAACTTTTTCAGCAATTTGAGCTACAGTAGTTCTTCTGGGGGATCAGACCAGACTGGCTTGCCTTCGCTCCCCCACACGCATCAGTGAGCCTTGGGCGCCCATGACCCTGTCGCCGGTTTACCAGTTGTCCTTCCTTGGACCACTTTTGGTAGGTATTGACCACTGCATACCGGGAACACCCCACAAGACCTGCCGTTTTGGAGATGCTCTGACCCAGTCGTCTAATCATCACAATTTAGCCCTTGTCAGAGTTGCTCAGATCCTTACACTTGCTGCCTAATATATCCCACCTCTTGACAGGTGCCATTGTAACAAGATAATGTTATTCACTTATCTTTCAGTGGTTTTAATGTTTTGGCTGATCGGTGTATATCTGTACTTTGTCCAAACATTAGATCGCAAAGATGGTTATGAAAGTTTAATCTGTTTTAATTTATAATCATAACATACTTTTACACCACAGGTAACAATGGTACACCAAAAGCAAAGGCAGTGAAATCTGAACCTCGTACGCCTGTCTCAGAAGGACCCAGTGCAAAGAAGGTACATACAGGACATTTTCATATTATAAATGGAATAACACTTTGAGGCAATTGTCCTCTCCCCTGTCATGCATTTCAGCCAAGCTCTACTTCATTACAGGCAAAGAAATGTGAAAATGTTCACAGCAATGGACAAACCACTCCAAAGGCTACCCCTCATGGTCAGGCATCAAGTAATGACCAGGTTAGCAAATTGTTCCAACTGCATTCAAAAGTCAGTATGTACACACAAGCTACCTTTAGTCAGCCAAATCTTATGTATATTGTGTTATCTGTAGGAGGTTAAAATAAGAATCAGCATTCTTTATGAGATTAACTATGAACTGCATTTTTTTTTCTTTAGACTTTATTGGACATCTTCAGTGGGATTAAGCTCTTTCTGCCCAGCTCTACTCAGGACTTTGACAAGCTGAGGCGATATTTTGTAGCTTACGATGGGGACCTTGTACCAGACTATGACGCCGTCTCAGCCACACACACACTCGCAGAACCCGAGGAGGAAAGTGATGCTAAAAGAGTCACCGCCAGCTGGATTTGGGAGTGTATCCGCAAGAGGCATGTGGTGCCGCCTTGTTGAAAAGACACCTACAGGTCAACAACCTTACAACACAAACCCAAGTTTTATATACTGAATTTACCTGTCAAGCAGTCATTATAAGTTTACATGAGTTAGAACTCTGAATACATGTTCAACCTAATGAACTTGGTTGATTATTGTGGTTTGGACACGTTGCAAAGTGTGGTTAGGCTCTGAGATGGTGTTCCCCAATTTTGGGATTGAAAAATCTTGTGTCCTGTCGGTCATTTACACAATGATGTCATCAATAAGTTTATGTATTTTATAAACTTTGAAACAAACAGTGGCCAAGTATACGTGCTAATTTAAGATTTTTTGTTTTTTTTCCTCCCCCCTTTTTCTTCCCAATTGTATCCAGCCAGTTACCCTACTCTTACGAGTCGTCCTGGTTGCTGCATCACCGCCTCTGCCGATCCGGGGAGGGCTGCAGACTACCACATGCCTCCTCCGATACATGTGGAGTTACCAGCCGCTTCTTTTCACCTGACAGGAGTTTCGCCAGGGGGACATAGCGCATGGGAGGATCATGCTATTCGCCCTCCCCCCTGAACAGGTGCACCAAACGACCAGAGGAGGCGCTAGTGCAGCGACCAGGACACATACCCACATCCGGCTTCCCATCCGCAGACACAGCCAATTGTGCCTGTAGGGACACTTGACCAAGCTGGAGGTAACACAGGGATTCAAATCAGCCATCCCCATGTTGGTAGGCAACGGAATAGACCGCTATGCTACCTGGATGCCCTTTTGGGTACTTTTTGATCAATGTGTACAGGAGCAAGGTTTAAATTACAGAGTGAGTCCAGGTTGTTTTTTGGACTACTTTCTTTCATTTTCAGACCCATCCACATGTCTTTCTTTAAGTAAGGAACTACCGATGGATTTATACCAGTGTGTACAAATGAATGTTTACTGTAGATATAGGCCTTTTTGTCTTGACGTGGTATAAATAATTTAGCTTAAGCAAAAAATGCTTAATGACTTGAGCATATCAGATAGATTTTACAAAGGAATAACATAGCAGTACCCTACAGATCAGATTAGACATGAACTGGTAGCTGAAAGTCATTTTTATGTTAAGCATTGTTACTTAAAAAGAAAAAACTGATGTGGTAAAATTTCTTCTTTCCAAACCAAGTGTGATGCAGTTATTTGACTCTGGTGGAACATAACTCTGGCTTAGTGGGAGAAACTGAAATTATGAAATAGATAAAATGGTTTAAGTTATTTTGGATCACTTGCACCAATTCGCATTGTATAGGTGGTGAAAAAATAGTTTTATGAAGGTGACACAGAAAAAGCAGTAGCTTCCATAGTTAGTGGCATTCCTTTAAGCAAGCAAGGGGATAAAAAGCTTTGGTGTAGTCCAATTTAACGCTTGGAGTAAAATTTCTACAAACTTACCCTCCTTGAGCCGACAGACAAAAGCACTTGAAGTCTTCATTGTTTCTTTCAGATCTTAGCTAAAAGTCACATAAACATCCTTCAACAGAATGGACCAGTTTAAACCTCAGCCACACCAGAATACCCCAGCAGATGTAGAGGCAACCCTAAATGCTTGAAACAAGCATCTCAAAGATATGATGGGGCAAGTTTCAAGCCATTACCATTTTAGTGAAAATATCAAGAATAGGTGCCAGTAACTAACAACCGTTTCATCCAAAGTGCAAATAATTTTATGAAAGGAATTGTGATACAGTTGTAGAAAACACTGGTTTCCATAGAGACGGATATTTTGAAAAAAGGCTTGGATCAGAGTTCTACTTAGTGCTAGCAGGAATCAGAGTCATTAAGTTTTCTCTTTCCCGAGGATCCTTCTTCAGTCCTACTCCACCACTGCAAGTCAAACTCTTGTTTGATGTGACAAGGCTAGGAAGTAGAGCAGATGACAACATTCATTAAGACCTTTTTTTTCAACAAAACTTATGTAGCAATGTCCATTGTTTCTTTCTGTCATCTGATAAAACGGTTGCAATGTGCCAAAACTGAAAACATGACAGACTGTAGACATTTTTATTTCTTGAGAAAATTGATGCAAGCTTGCTTTCTATCAATAGGCACAGGAAGGGTTTCAAATTGAACTTTTAAACCAGCAGACCTGGCTAGATCTGTTCTGAAATGGAACAAAGTTCACCATCACCAAAACCCCTTTTTGAAAGGCTCAGTACTCAGATGGCTGGCATGAAAATGGATACATCACATAGTACCGGTACCTGTCTGGAAGACTTGACGAGTGTAGCAGTGCACAAACTGCAACTGGAGGAGTCGGCACTCTTGCTGCGTTCCAGCAGGATCCTGGTTCTGGGAATGTGACTCCATGACTGACCCAGTCCTGCATGCAGCTCCCCGTCGGCACCACTCGTCACATGGTTCATCACCTGTAGATAAGCTCACCAGTAGTTGAGTCATTAACCACTCTCTCCCAAGGGGTTATGAAAGCTGTACTTCATTCTGTTTATATGTATTACAGTGTGGTGATGCTGCTGCCGAGCCATAAGGAGAGAGGGGGAAAAAAAGTTGTGCAGCTATGCTGTGATTCTATGAATCAAACCATTAGTTCATGTCATGGTTCATAATGTATTCAGCAAATTAAGCAGCACTGACTTTGTTGTCCTTACCAAAGCAGCAACATTGAAGTCCTTTGCCACTGTCTTAAGCACTCCCGCAACTTGCATCATTAAGGACATGCCTATAGAGAGGCAATTGAAAAGCTTTTGTCCGTGAGCAGAATACTTTGAACATCCCTATCCAAACATTTTGACACTATCAGGATCCAGACACTCTTGAGCTGGGATGCACTTACCATTACGATTAAATAATTCCCAATCTTGTGATTATTGTTGGCTTTGGCTATCAAATATGCTCATAAAGCAAACCCCACTTTTTAGCAAATCATTTATCAAAGATATTACTAAACAAAATGTGACATACTCGGTGTCAAGATAAACTCAGCCACTGAAGTCCCTCCTGTCTGCAACTTCCATCTACATTGGATTTAGTGTTACACCAGCAGTTTTAGTGTAAACCATATGGGGTACAGTACATCATGCCATTAAAATTCTAACGATATGAAGGATGAATCTACCAGGTGATCAGTAGCTCTAAAAACAAAGCCTAATTAAATTGCTTTTTTGGTTTAATAAATCTTTATATGTTTTTATGCTGTATTTTGCAACCTTTAGTATATCTCGGCATTGTTGCAGGGACATTGTGAAACCCATTGAATTAAAATGGTTAAACTTTTTGTTTTGGTCTGGTGTTTGGTGAAATATGAATTAGCAACAAAATAAATGAAAGTGTGTCTGGATACAAGTACTTAGATTAGACACTGTGTTCAAAACATGTAACTACATTAGTATTAGTGAAAACATCTGTTGCCAAATGAGGCTTTGTGTTACTGAATAAGTTGGGTAACATCATGTTTGATATTTATGATTTAATATGATAATCTAAAGGTTACTACTAACTTTTTATCTCTGTTCCCATGACTACCTCATCAGGCCAGGACTCTGCAGTCTACACCCATCTACAAGCCAGTGGCCACTCTTTCAAGGATGAGGATGTGCACATCCTTGACAGGGAGGAACGCTGGTTTGAACAGGGAGTCAAAGAGGACATCTATTTGTATGTGAAGAGGGAACAACCATCCCTGAACCGGGGGGGGGGGGGGCTTAGAGTACATCTGTTACCATCTTACAATGCTGTGATTACAACTATTCCCCAATCCTTTGTGAATAGTACACATGACCATCGAAACTCTAGTTAATGGTCACACCAATTTGCATATGAAACCGATTGCTGATTTCGATTGTGATACAACTGCCGAAACCCGCTGACCTACTTGATTTAAGTCATTTTTGAGATTGACATATCTGGAATTTGCAGAACTTAGGTGGCAAGAGAGCTCTACATGTGATGGAATTATCACAAAAAGAGAGATTACCTTCTTTTTGTTTGCCTCCCAGGATGGGAGAGATAATAGCGGACACTGAATCCACTATCACAGCTTTAACTGAGCCACCACCAACAGATACCTAAATGAAGATGAGTTCAAATTAGACACATATTTCAACAAAAATACACATCATCAAACTCTTTGACAAAGAATCTTCATTAACAAAATCAATAAAGACATGGTTAAATCCATCCTGAAGGAGAAGATACAACTACAAATACACACACACAAACCTTTTGAAGCCCACCACATCGGAGATTGTGTAAGCAGCTAAGTAAGGAGAAGATGTCAAACACATGGAAGACATGGATCCTCTGAAGAGCCTCCATCTGTAAAATTAAATGTCAATGCCAAATGGCCTTTTTATTTTGTACACCATTACTTTTTACGCTATATCATTGAACCTGTGTTTGGTTAAAATGTGAATTTTGCTGTGAACCCACCTGCTCTTCACTATTACTTGTTTCAGCTTGCAGCATTTGAAGCAAGCGGCTGGCCGTGAAGTCTCTCTTTGTGTCTATATATACCACGCTCTGCTTCAGCTGATAGGAAACATGGACTGCGACACCGAAACATACCTAGAACAAGTGAGGAAGAATACCAGGAACACTTAGCAAAAGCATGCACAATTTATGTGGACAACATACACGACAAACTGGTCAAACGCTTTCTCGATCTCTCGTATCACACAAGGTAAAAACAACAGAAATCCTGCATGGCTTTTTCAGACTGTTGGTTAACTAAAACAATGTGGTAAACTGTGGCTCGGGGCTCTCTCAACTGAAAGCCAGAATGATCAAATGGTGCGATAAGAAGTTGGGTAATGTGCACCTGGGATTTGCCACTTCCTGGGCTTCCTGACAGCTCCGTTATCTCTCCGGTGTACAAGCCGGAATCCAGCAGCTTATCTAAACTGTGGGGTACAAGGCACAATTCATTCAGCACAGGGACTAAAATATCAAGTCCAACCACATCCATACAGCCAAACTCAAATATAAAAAACAAAGCAAATTGAAAAACGTTCTAGTTCAGTAAACACACCACAGCTGGAAGGTTCATTGGAACATCTAATATTTTTACATGGGGAATATTTGCTGCCTCTTAATTTTTATTTTAATATCCCCACATCACTCCTCATTTGCCCCTAAGCTCAACCACCAGCTGTGGTTTTCAAATACAATTTGTCAAGAGGAGACGACATATCATCAGTCTAATCAGATGGGTGCAATTTTTCAGTTAGTTACACGCCTCTTGGATATGTCCCCTTCGCTATCTCTACTCAGATTAAACTTCCACCACACACTTTTTAACATAAACATTAGATGAGCTTGTTTGTGTTTTTTTTTGGACAGCCACAACTACCATAGTAAAATATAGGGGTTCATATGGCTGAATGACAATCTCCCATGACAATAATGATGTTTTACAGAGAAAAGGTTATGGATGTACCCATACTTGTAATTTAGACCAAACACAGTACAAACGATTCATAAATCAGTGTCTATTAGACATTTTGACAGCTTACAGTGAACACAAGTACAAAAACATGTTGCTCATCCTAAGCTCCTACACATCGCAACACTTATCCTTGATTTTCAAAAATATACCAGGGTTTCCACTCTTTTGGCAATCATTTTCCAGGACACTTCCCATGACTTTTGCTTGAAAAACTTGACTTGAAACTTGACAGTCGTTGGTCATGGATGATCTTATTATTTAGTATCAGTATTAGGGCTGGCATGGCTCAGGAGGTAGAGCTGGTCGTCTAGTAATTGTAAGGTCGCTGGTTCAAGTACCGGCTCCTCGAGAGTGTGTTGAAGTGCCCTTGAGCAAGACACTGAAACCCTAAGTGCTTCTGATGAGCAGGTTGGCGCCTTGTATGGCAACCTCCACCATCAGTGTATGAATGTGTGTGTGAATGGGTAAATATGAGGCATACACTGTAAAGCACTTTGAGTCGTCGGTAAACTAGAAAAGTGATGTGTAGTCCATTTACCATTTATTCACTCAAGCCTCAACAGTCTCTAAACGGACTCTGTATCTTTTTAGCTGGTAACTCAACATACTACCCAAACTTCAAGCACACATGCAATCTCAAAGGCTAAAAATATGACAAAAATATCCAACCTAAGCTACAAAAATGTTAAAAATATATAATCTCAGCAGATAAACATACAATTTTATAACCTAACTTGATAATTATTTTCCACGACCGCAGTCATATTTCCATGACATCTGATCAATTTCATCATTGTTCAGGTGTTTTCCATGACTGGAAAACTAGTCTTAAGTTTACAGGTTTTCCAGGATGTGTAGGAGCCCTGCATACTAATGTACAGCCATCAGTTTTTACTATTTGGGCTAACCCCCACCCCAACATTTCCGCAAAATGAAGCCAGCCACCACTGAATGGCCAAAATGGTGCAGTGGATTCTGCTAGACAACACAAAGCACTAAAACAATTAGACAATATTAGGTTTGGGGATCATTATTCAATCAATTCACGTTTTCACCAGTAGAGCGCAGCCATGACACATTACAACCAGATGATGGTCTCACTCACATAATGGCTGATTCACTTTCAGAGCACAACTTCAAAGCAAAGACTAATTTATGAAACCATTTAATAAGCCCTACCAAAAAAGTGTGGTCATTAATTATACTGAAATAGTGGGTTTACAAGTCCTGTAAATTATGCCATGTTGGCCGATGTAACAGATTTGTCCAGATACTGCCCTAGCCTACTAGACATTTATTTCTAATACCTATCTGCCAGACTTTGTATTGTAGCAGCCAAGAGAAGATCACCCAATCTTATTATAATACTGATCTGTGCAAGGTAATGCTGCAGGTTGTTCACAGGAAGTCATCTCAGTTATGTGAGTAAACTAAATATTTGCAGACACAGAAAGTTGGCTATTTTGTGTTGTTATTAAATATGCATTCTCTGATGCACTAAATTGTTTTATAGAGTAGTAAAATTGAGGCATTTTTAGGAGTCACACTTGTAGCTGAGAACATCAATCAGCGCTGTGTCTATCCTCAAACCAAACAGACCTGACGGTTATGGAGGCACTACCACCTAAATTTGTCCTCAAAGAAAAGAAAAATCTACTGTTGCCAGTGTCAGTCGATTTCTGAAACACTTTGTTCAGCTTTGCCATTTGTTCTCCTTTTTATCAAAAGCAACCACACCCAAGAAACACACTTTTTATGATACAGTTCAAAACAAGTTCAATTTTGCAACAATATAAATTATTCCAATTTGACAAGATGGGTCAAATCTAGGGATGGGTATCGTTAGGATTTTATCGATACTACTACTCTTATCGGTACTGCTTATCGGTTCGGTACTTTATCGATACTCTTATCGGTTCTTTTTGATTATTATGCAAGAAAAAAAGACACTTAATTAAGAACAGAATCGACATTGCTTTATTATTCTATTATATAACTTTATATAAATATAAACAAATATCATTTATTCAGCAGCAACAGCAGCAGCAATGTTTTAAATGCGTCTGAATTATAGACTTTATAATCAACATTCAACAGCAACAAATAAGATAAAAAATAAAAGTAGATAAAGATAAAGAAAATATATATGTATATATTAAAAATAAATTTTTACAGCAAAAGGCTAACGGAAGTTCAAACAAACAAGAACCTAGAACATTATCCTAACAGTTCTTCTGCAGAAAAATCAACATATCTGCCTTCTCCGGCAGGAGTCATGATCTCTCCTGACTTATAGTGTCCCCGGCTATTAGCCTAGCTAACTCCGTATCTATGGCTTATATATTTGTAGCTAAACAATTAGCTAAGCAATTATATTTTATTTATTGGCCTATTCGTAATAATTTGTTATTAGCCTAGCTAACTCTGTATCTATGGCTTATATATTTGTAGCTAAACAATTAGCTAAGCAATTATATTTTATTTATTGGCCTATTCGTAATAATTCGTTATTAGCCTAGCTAACTCCGTATCTATGGCTCATACGGCTTACCTGCAGTGGACATGGATGGAACACTACGAGCAAAGCAGTCGAAAACGCCACATTTCTGCAGATTAATACCATGTTTCGACAAAAGATGTTTCGACAGATTGCTTGTATTGCCACCCTTACTGGCAAATGATTTGTTGCACTTGTGGCAACGAGCGTTGTTGTCATCGACTTTTGAAAAATATACCCAAACTTTTGAACGTTTAGTTCTCTCCGCCATGATGAGCACTTAAGCAGAGCTGTCTGTGCATGTGTGAGCGAGTGTGTGGAGCACAGCACAGCCCCGCCCCTCGCGCAGTAAGAGAGAGAGACAGAGAGATGGAGAAAACGGCAAACAAGATTATGTTCGCGACGTTTAAATTCCTCGAAAAACACAATTGCCACAATATAAATCTCACTCCATGATTTCTCGAGTACCTACCGACTACCGATAGCAGAACCGAAAACGTCGGCTCTTAAAAATGCTCCGGTTTTTACTAATTTAGAACCGGTTCCCGTTTAGAACTAGGTTTCGGGGGGCATCCCTAGTCAAATCAACTTAATGTGGCGTCCCTGAAATCATATGCAATCATGAAAGTTACAGTAGATTTCCGCTGATGGATGTAATTACAAATAATTTTGGTAATCCACAGGAATCCTAGGTTTGCATGTTTTTTTTATGGTCCTGGACGGTCTGCAGTTGTGACATGAGAAAGTCTCTCTACAGTGCAGAAGCAAGAGCCAAGACTCCAATCTGGGATAACAAATGTTGCTTTCTAGCACTGCACCACAGACAGTGTATTAAGTGTACAACTTTTGGGATACGTCAACAGCATGCGGAGTGATTTTCCAGGGATTTCAGCACATATGCTGGTTAAGAAAAGCGAGCCTTGTTATAAAGTAAACATCATTTGGGTATATAAGCTTAAATAAAAGTCACCTAAGAGCACAGGATTAGCTTTCCATTCATAGCAAATTAAGCGGTTCCAGAGAGCATCTCTTCTTTAGGATTATGGTCCTCTTGGATTCAAGGTTTAGGGGACGGCTGTCTACAGAAATCTCTAATTTTATGGTGTACCCACCTTTAAATATGCCAGTGCCACAAAGATAGAGCAATGTTCCCTGTTATTTGTGCAAAATCAGATTTACCTCGGATTTCCTGTGGAGATGATGGATGTGGAGTTCAGAAGTTCTTCGTATAGATCAGCACCTGAGACAGGGAAGGCTGTGTGCTGGGCCAGGAGTACTCTTCGTATGGTGGTCAGAGCCTGAAATATAAGTCACAGTGGCCCAAACTGATGTGATGAGGATGCAAAACTGCTGCATGAATCAACCACATAACATTTTACATGCTCCATCATCATAAACCAGTTTTAGCAGACTGGATAGTTTTATGCCTGGTCGGGCTGTTTTAATCGCTTTGGGCTTGAAATTGCTTGGGGCTGTTGGGTGAAACTTGGGCTTGTTTAGGGACAGGGTGTTTTTGAAAGGTTATTTTTATAATCTATGTTACCAAGAATTCTGCATCACAATTGACACATAGACCACCATCTACTTATGTGTACTTTATTTGAAAAATACTGATCAATAATTACTAATTCATCTGTGCGAGGGTCAGCTGATCCTAGCTAGTTAGGGATCAAGGAGGGATTAAGATACTTTTTCCTGATGCATTCATCATCAATTCAGTTGCAGCTCCCTGGCTATTGTAGTATGTTCTCAAGATAATGGCGGAAGCCTGATTGATAGAAAGTATACTTGTAATCAACTCAGGAGACACCCGGAGACTGAACAAGGTGATAAGAAAGGCTAGCTGTGGAAGTAGAATAAACCTGGAGGCAGCGGGGGATATATACGGATGGTACAAAAACATGAGCACTCAATGATGGACTTCCAAAACAATACTATTTTAGTCTTGCACTGTTGTGCTAACGTTCTGTCATGTGTTGACTGTTGCACTTTTTTAGTAATGTTCTGACTACTGGATCCTGACTGTTGCACCATGTGAGCTGAGAGATATGCATTGCATTTGATTTTGCACCTATGTGATTCGAATGACATAAACATGACTTGACTTAATTAGGGGCACTTTAGCTGAGCAGCTCACAGTGTCCCAAAGAGGGGTTCAAGTGCCGCTTGGTCCCCACTGCCATCAGACTTTATGACAACAGTACAAAAACGGTGTGCCAAAACTCTAATAATGCATTTCACTCCCTTTTGTGCTGAGAACAACATCAATTTACAGGATATGGACTCAAAAAAGGTGTGGAAAGACGCTGACTCATGCGGACTACAATGCTTCTTATGGTCGTGTGGAAATGGCTGGTGGCCGATCTACACTCCAGATAGTTTGTTCTATCTCATCGCTCAGAGGTTAAACTGCATGGCGCATTAAAACCCTACAGCATCTCAGTTTTTGGCACACTCAAACCAGCACACCTGGCATAGACAACTTAAAGATATTTCAGTCTTGTTTTCTTGTATATTCTCTGACACACAATCCGTGTTTCAAATGTCTTACGCGTTATTTGAGCTGCTCCCTCTGCACTGATCCAATGAGGACAAAGGGATCAACCAGGGATCATGGTTTTCAAATGAATTAAGCCTGTCTTTCAATTTCAAGGAAAGAGCAGGCATCACTGACGTTTTGTACACTTAATATTGGCTATAATTCTTGGATGAAAGACAGCCTCTTAATTAGCGAACAAAGAGGACGTTTTAAGGATGAACCAAATTGAATGACTCCCTGTCTCTTTTGACTATATTTGTTTACATGTAGCCTGCAAGGAATTTGATTTTGTGATTTTCTAACACTTCACCCTACCTACCTGGTCCCACCAAGTGTTATTGTGCACGTCAGGATTAGGGTAACATGGGTTACGATTAGGCAAGGTTTGGGTTACGGTCGCTATAAATTTGTGCTACTTTAGGACATGTTCAGCAAGGTAGGCCAAATCATCAGAACAGTGGGATGCTCAACATAGAGAATACACAACGACGAAGCAGTGGAAGTAGAAAAACAAAACCAAGAAGTCGAAGAAGAAAACTTGGAAGTAGAAAAACAAAACCAAGTAGATGAATTAAGGAATCCGATATCTTTCTGCAGCGCCAAATATCAATAACTAGAGGCCGTCATGCGCAATATCCATCTATCTATATCACATGTGAGGGGTTGTGGGAGAAAGGTTGGACATAGATACCTTGTAGGACACAGAACATCTCTGAGCAATTTCTTCAATATCATCTGAAACCAGGTGCTCCACTGTGAAAATAAAAAGTAATCGTGATTGTTGGATGAGCTGAAGCGGTAAACCTTCTCAACCCTACACACACAGGTACACACGCGTGGACGCCCACAACACAAACCTGTTTTGATGTTGGCCGCGCTCAACTCACGGATTAGGTCTTCATTCAGCCCAGGACACATTCCGTCTCTCAAGACAACCATGACTACAGATTATTATGGCTGTTCAGTAAGCGAAAGGTGGTTGTACTTCAAACTGTTTGTGATCTCATGATCATGAAATCATGAGAGTAGGGCGCAAGTTTGAAAAGCGTTTTCTTACGAAACACACTGACGCACTTCCGGAACTGAAAATACTTTTTTTTTTTTTTTTACAAATTTAAAGGACTAAAACTAAAGCCACCTTTAGTGACCACAGTGACGAAGGACTGTCATAAGAAACTAGTAATGTACTTCTGAAACGTTACAATACGTGACCACAACCAGGCAACTAATAAAAGCAGTTTTGTCGCGCGGAAAAAGGAGGTAAAATTGTCCCACTTGACTCGCCGTAGAATGCGCAGTGTCTGACGGTTAATGTTGTTTAAATAATAGTGAACGTCATCCAAGTTGGGGTTATTATCGGAGATATTTAGAACCAAAAAGAAAACATCCATTAGGAGGGTACCATAGTGGGACCAACAGGCTACTTCTCATTGACACCCTGTCATATTCAGCATGTTAAAAAAAAGTCTGAATAAGCACGCTTCTGACACCAATTGTAGGTCCTTAAATTAGTCGGCTAATAAGTTTTGTTTTGTTTTATTTTTTTGGTGGGGGGCAATCGCTTTTCCATTGATATATTCTGTTTATAACGTGCTTAATAAATCTGTTGTCAAAAAGCATCCCAAAATATACCTTTTCATTATTGGAGATAGTATTTTTTTAAAGAAAATAAATGTTGTCATGTTTTAAGATTTAGCCCCGCCCCCCCCCGAAATATAAGGTTAGGCATGTAAAAGTTCTGTGACAATATATTCAAATAAAACATTTTATCATACAAAATTAGCTCGTTTCAGCCTTCAAAAACCACACCTCCTTTTCAAGTCTCATACTTGTGTGACATCCAGTTTGAACCTTTCCAAACGCGTTTCGCAGGTGTATTCAACGGATTTCCTGATTTATTTGCTTCCTCCTAATTTCCGAATTGCGTTGTGACGGTAACAAACATCTTTCCCACGATGGCTCTTACAACTGCGAATTCCTTTGATCAATACTCCGCAGATCGGTCTGTTAATGCACACTAACACGCAGCGCTTGGAAGAGAAAGTGGTTTTCGATTTCATGATCACATATCAAGTTTAAGGTTATATTGGGATTGATGTGGTATTTGGCTAATAGCGTGATTAAATCTGTTATGGGCAACAGCAGTAGCGCTTCGCAAAGCTACATTCAGCACGTTAGCGCTAGCATTTGTTTGGAAATCAGTGAGAAATGTAAGCTAGCGATATTTCGTAAAAACAGGTGTTTGCAAGATGTCCTGAAATGAGGTAATGTGTCTCTAATGGTATCCCGTCTGTGTGCCATAAATTGGTCAGATTTCGCGTGAAATGCGATCCAGAGGCGATTCAGAACTGGAAGTTTCTATCGTGGGCACCGACAAACATGGCGTGTGTGTTTGGGCGTGTCAAAGCAAGGGGCCCAACCTTTTGTTTTTATTTACTGACTTAGTTTTTCCCACTTTGTTGTGACGGACATGTACACTGAGCAGAAAAGTTAATTACATATTTCATGGCCTCCACTTCAGTGACAGGGGAAAAGAAGACTGAAGTAATCGCAGGTCTAGGAGGTATTATATGAGCACATGTACATCCACGTATCAGATATAAATTTAAAATATCCGCCATAAATAATACATGTGATGTATGTTTCATCCCGGCGTTAAAATAGATTAGCTTGACTTCATTATGTGCATGTGTGTGTGTGTGTGTGTGTGTGCGCGTGCGTGCGTGCAAGTAATTTAAGGATTTTTCTGATACTCTCGACTCTCAAGACAGCCCGGGAAAACACGTTCCACGTGTTCAGCAAAGTAATTACTCTCTTAATCCAATAAAAGGTAAATATTTATTTGCAGCATTTCTCAAGTAGCACATAACCCTGAACTAAATCAAATTCAGCATGGGTTACATCTTTTTTAACTTCTCTCTTTAACTTTATTAGCAGTGTTTTTTTAATGATTGCACCCAATCACAAACAGCACTATTAAAACTACCCAGTCGATCACATCCAATTTTCTCTTTCAGCCACTTCTTTCAACACACTCCAAACACCAGCGCCATCTTTAGCTGCAGGTACTCACGTCTTGAAAACGTCCCATAGCAGTGATTCAAAGTTGTATTTAAAGGCATACTCTGCAATGTGCGAAACAGCGGCCTCTAGGCAGAAAGGCTTGTTATTGCACTTCGCATACGTTTTTTTGTTTCAGTTTGATGTCTGGACATGTGTGTCTGTTTGAGTTGAATGGGAATAAGGGAGGGGTTGTGAGAGAGTGGCAGAACACTTTCACATTGGCAAACGAAGCAAAGCGTCCTCGTCTGGAAAGTATAGAAAGCTTGCAATCGCTTTTACCATTGCATGAATATGGGATATACTGACCCGAAATGGAAATATGTCAAAACCAAAAGAGCAACGACAAAAGATGTTTTAGTTGTCCTCATAAAATACCTTAGACATCGCTGTTTCACACCATTACGAATACTACCATTAAACGCAGCAACGCAGAATCTAATAAACTTGAATGGGAATTACTATTGGGAAGAGCTTCCAGTTTTTATTGCAGGTCCCTGACCGTCAGACAACAACATTTACTTTACACACACACACACACACACACACGGTCCCTGATGCCAGGGCCCAACTGTGAAATCATCATCAGCAGCAGCAGCAGCCACTTTTCTGGGGTTGGGTCGCGGTGGCAGCAAGCTAAGAAGGGCACTCTAGACGTCCCTCTCCCCAGCAACGCCCTCCAGCTCCTCCTGGGGGATCCCAGGGTGTTCCCAGGCCAGATTGGATATGTAGTGCCTCCAGCGAGTTCTTGGTCTACCCCGGGGGGGGGGCTCTTCCCAGTTGTCCGTGCCCGGTAAACCTCCAAAGGAAGGGGCCCAGGAGGCATCCTAATCAGATGCCCGAACCACCTCAACTGGCTCCTTTTGATGCGAAGGAGCGGCGGCTCTACTCCAAGCTCCCTCCGGATGTCTGAAGGCTGAGCCCAGACACCCTACGGGGGAAACTCATTTCAGCCGCTTGTATCCATGATCTCACCCTTTCAGTCACTACCCAAAGCTCATGACCATAGGTGAGGGTTGGAACGATGATTGAATGGTAAATTGAGAGCTTTGCCTTCCGGCTCAGCTCCTTCTTCACCACAACGGCCCGGTATAACGTCTGCATTACTGCTGATGCTGCACTAATCTGCCTGTCAATCTCCTGCTCCATCCTACCCTCACTCGTGAACAAGACCACGAGATACTTGAACTCCTTCACTTGAGGCAACAACTCATCCCCAACCCGGAGGGAGCAAGCCACCATTTTCCGGTAGAGAACCATGGTATCAGACTTGGAGGTGCTGACTCTCATCCCAGCCATTTCACATTCAGCTGCAAACCGCCCCAGTGAGTGCTGGAGGTCACGTTCTGATGAAGCCAGCAAAACAACATGATCTGCGAAGAGCAGAGATGCAATTCTGAGGTTCCCAAAACAGACACACTCCTCACCTTGGCTGCGCCTTGAGATCCTGTCCATGAATATCACAAACAGAATCGGAGACAAGGGACAACCTTAGCGGAGTCCGACACCCGCCGAAAACGTGATTGACTTTGTGCCAAGAATGCAGACACAGCTCTCACTTTGGCTATACAAGGACCGGATGGCTTGTAGCAACTGCCCGGGTACCCCATACTCCCGCGGTACCCCCACAGAGTACCCCGGGGTACATGGCCCTAAGCCTTCTCCAAGTCCACAAAACACATGTAGACTGGCTAGTCACACTCCCATGCCCCCCTCAGCACTTCCGCAAGTGTAAAGAGTTGGTCCGTTGTTCCACGGCCAGGATGGAATCTGCATTGTTCCTCCTGGATCCGAGGTTCGACAATCGGCCGGAGCCTCCTTTCGAGCACCCTAGAGTACTTTCCCAGGGAGGCTGAGCAATGTGATGCCCCGATAAGGCTGAGCCAATTTTACAGTGCCCGAGGGGGCACTGTAAAATCACTTACTTCAAAATATGGGACTCCCAGGAATATTTTGGTATAGATTTTTTTGAAACAGACATAAATTGACAAACAAGGGATTCTTTCCGAGTGAAAAATATTACATAAACCCCTTGTCAAATCAGAAGGCTAATGATCTGGGTATGGATGTTAGTATTGGGCTACAGGGGGATTGCATTGCTTTGGGGACAACGTTATTGCTGTTGACCAACATGTCTACCTGACCTAATTGAGTCTTTATGGGCGGCCCCTAACTAGGAGAGCTATCCAAACAGCATCTAAGCAATGCCATTTTTTAAGAATATCATTCCTAGAATATCATTCCTTGCAATGAGGTAAGATACATTATCCAAAAGTTTCGCAAAAAGGCCTCGGTGTTGTCCAAGATATCACTTGACACGTGGCCAAACAAACAAATGATGTGGCATCCTCCTTGGATCCATTAGCACATTTTGGGAGACAGTGGAACATCGTGATGTGAAAACAATAATCCTAATACTAACGTCAGACAGTGACCCCCCCCCCATCAATATCCAATCAATGTGATATGACAGAGAGATAACTGATCATAACCAACAAAGATGGCGGCACGAATTCACGTTCGCAGTGGCCTCACCCAGTACCATGTGGGAAGATGGCGGTGTGAATTCACATTTGCGGCGGCCTCACCCAGCACCCTCAGTCTTTGTCCACATCTGCATCTAAATTTTTGTCTTTGTTTACTGGCTGAGAGAGCTGGCGCTGGATCGGCTGCGAGAGCTTGGTCTGCTACGCTGTGGGCCCAGGGGCCGCAGCCTCACCCGGAGCTGCACCCGAGGAGCTAACACCAAGGGCGGTCTGACAGAACGCGGAAGCGGGGCAGGCTAAGCTAACTGCTAGCCCATGCATACCGACGGTTACGATAACACCGAGGGCGGTCTGGCAGTGGCCAGCGCTGTGTAGAGAGAGAGTCTGGCCAACTGGCTACACAGGCGCCATATTGCCTACCAACTGGTAGGCAGCCCCATGCATGTGCTAATGACAATGACGTAAAATGCTAATGACAGCCCCAGAAAAGCTCAAAACCCTTTCTGAATAGTGTCAAAATGTCTAAATTATTTAATCTAATAAATTCATCTTCCTGTAAGTCGGGGGCCACAGATCAAATGCAGTAATAGAAATCAGGAGGACGATTGAAGCACTCCATATAATAGGGTAAGCTATGAGCCTTGTTATGTCATGTGACCAGCTTAATGAGATAACTGACCAAAAGTCGGCTCACTTTTGACTACTGTTAAATACGAATTTAACATGACTATTGTGTCTGTCAGCTTATTAATTGGTCACATGGCAAAATGAGGCTCACAGCTTACTCTGTTTTGTGGGTGTAATGTTCCATGAATGGATCACTCTGTTAATTTCAATTACTGGACTTTGACCCCAATTTAGAGGAAACAAGAATTTATTAGATTAAAAAAATAGACAACATATTGAAGCTATTGAGAAAGGGGTTTGGCCTTTTAAGACCACACCACTGCGTAAATAATTTTGAGAGGCACTTTATGTATTTTACATCATTCAGTACCAGTACTTAGGGTTCCAGAAATTTTGGATTTTCCATCATTTCAATCCCAGTTTGAGAGAACCCAAATTTTTGTTATCATTGCGTACCAGTAGTCAGAGTAGGTGGTTTAACACCAGATCAGGAGGAGAGGCTACGGTAATAACGTGTTTCACTTTTTCAGTCAATGATGAAGGTGATGAGATCAGGAAGAAACCCACCAGCAGTTATAACACAGTCGCAGGCACTGAGCAGGGGCCTCTGCTGCATACATGCAGATTTCAACCCAAAGAATTTAATCCAGAGACTTAAGTTTTTTATCAGCTACACTACTGGTGTGGTGGGTAAATTGGTGATCAGTACCAGTATTACATATTTTGCAACAAAGTATTCTGATTCTGATTCAGTAGGCTACTAGTGAATGATAATGAGCAATAATATCAGGGACACCTGAGAAATATTAGGCCTACCTGTTTTGAGGTTTAGCCAGTGCAGCATCAGTTCTGTATCGGGGCTCTTGTCTAGTTTATCTCAACACTACCCACACACTGCCTCGGCTCAGGCTCAGGCCTGTCACTCAATCCATCCCATATGACAATCTGACACTGTTTACATTTGCCTGATTTCTGTCAACGGTTATACATGGCATGGATGTGCTATACAACTGATTTCCACACATCAGTACCTTACAGACTCTCGGATTGCTCTAGGGAAGTTAGTTTATCACAACATTGTAAACACTGAAATGAACTCACCAAGTACAAGTAGGAATAAGCTGAGTGGGACCAGCTCAGGCTGTGAATCTTCACGGTCCAAACTGCCCTCCTTTGTGCATCCATCCTGTGGAAGTCGATGTATCATTCAGCCTTGTCCTGGCCAAATGGAACAGCCTCAAGCCGCACAACACACCATTTCTCCTTCAACTGCTACAAATCGGCGAGAAATGGGCCAAAAACGCAGGAAAAATCACTGAAATTTCATGACAGAGTCAGGCGTTGGTAGGCAACATGGCGCCCATCAAGCACGTGACAGGCTCTCAACGAATCACAGCACGTGTTGCAAAGATCAAAGGATGGCCAGATTCTCTATATACACGGCGCTGGCAGCGGCCTCACCTGGCGTTGACTGGTGTTTTTGATGTCGCCGTGTGGAGTGCGGGGAGGTGTGTCAAGGGTGTCTGGCTGGGAGAGCTGGCGCTGGGTCGGCAGTGAGGGCTTGGTCTGCTTAATCCGGTTGCCACAGGGACCACGGCCCCTGCCTGGAGCTGCGCCCGAGAAGGAAACACGGAGGGCGGTCTGACAGGACGCGTAATCGGGGCAGTCTAGGCTAACTGCTAGCCCATGCAGACCGGCGGTTCCGACATTCATCCTGGCTGGCATTTGTTCCCTTGGACAGTGATTTTTTTTTTGGTTGGTTTGGATATATGTGTTAGTTTGAATATGTGTGTTCCTGTAGTTCTTGAATGTGTTTTTGTCTGTATGTTGCACTGCTGTGGGCTGGGGGAAACGGCATTTCATTTCACTTCATGTGCGCAAGTACATGAGGTGAAATCACAAAGTGTTCCTGTTCCTGAACAAACAAGCAGACAGTGTTGGTCATAATTATCTTGTAAAAGAGTGGCAATTTCATTTATGAAAGGAACAGGAAGTTGGGCCAGTTCTTTTTTTTTTTTACTTTCTCATACTGGTTACTTTGAATGTCCATCCATCCATTATCCAAACCACTTATCCTACTCAGGGTGACGGGGATGCTGGAGCCATTGGGTCCCAGTTGGGATCCCAGCAGCCACTGAGCGGCAGGCAGAGACACCCTGGACAAGCCTCCAGGCCATCACAGGGCCAACACACACACACACACACACACACACACACACACACACACACACACACACACACACACACACACACACACACACACACACACCTAGGGACAATTTAGTACGGTCAAGTCGCCTGACCTACATGTCTTTGGAGTGTGGGAGGAAACCAGCGCACCTGGAGGAAACCCATGCAGACATGGGGAGAACATACAAACTACACACAGGGGACGACCCCCAAGGTTGGACTACCCTGGGGCTCGAACCCAGGACCTTCTTGCTGAGGCGACCGGGCTAACCACTGCACCACCGTGCCACCCACTTATTTACTACTTACTTTGAATATGAAGTTGAGTATTAGCTGATGCCACTGTCTTGATAAACTCCATCCATCCATTGTTTATACCCGCTTAATTCAATTCAGGGTCATAGGGGGCTGAAGTCTATCCCACCAGACATCGGGCGTTAGTTATGGAGACACCCTGATGGACTGCAACCAAACCTAATACCATCTTGCTGTGGAGTGACAGAGCTAACCGGCGAGACACCTTGACACCTTCCTGATGTAATCTGTGTATTTATTTACTGCATGAGAGATTTACTGATACCGATCTACACTGTTTTCTTTTACATCAGCTGAATGCTAAAAGAGGCCCCAGTGATTTCTTGATAGAAAGGCGGCTCTTGTCAGATTAAGCCATAGGCCCGTATTTTAATGGGCAAAAGGTGTCCTCATCCTCATTTAATACTAATGAAACCATAATAAGGTCTTAGCATTCATAGACCTGTTGGAATACATCTCAGTTCTCCAGGGCAACATTAGCATTCTCGTGGCAATAAATAGGATCTTTTAAATTAATTCAGTGTTTTTCCTCTCTCCATACACACACACAAACATATATATATATAGATAGATGAAACTGTGACACTTAGGCAGCTGAGTGCACACATCTTTATCCACACAGACCTGAAGCTGAGCAACTGAAGGATGGTGGACCTCATCACACAGCTTAACTGGGTCATAGTCATTGACTTTGGTTCAACTTGGTACTTCTAATGCTCTATGGCCTTCTTATTTGCAGACCAAGCTCGGAAAGTAGTGTATAATTGTTCTTCATGGGCAGGCAAGGTTGCATAATAAGTAGCGAGACTGTTCTTCAGCCAGAGCACTGGGGTTCAAGATCTCATGTCTGCGAGCATCCACACATCTCTATTCACTAAGTAAGACGCTATGAATATCCATGAGCTCTTGGGATGCTATTTTGTGGTTGACCCTGCACGCTGACCTCCATGTGCGGGGGGCAAGCGAGAGAAGTTGTGCATTCTCCTGTGAGGATTTATGAGATATAACATTATTATTCCACCTGTCTGAGTAATACCAGGGTTAATGATAACCAGCTGAGGTCTTGTTAATCATCAAACTATGTCTGCATGTAATATTAATGGAGATGTTTTTTCTGGGATATACATCAAAAAAGACCACGTTGCTTTAAGCCATATTGTTGGTTTTTGTGTGTGTGTGTTTTGTTTTTGTTTTTTTAATTCCACCTCAGCTGTCCAGAGATTATCCTGGTGTGCCCTTTACTGAGGCTATTGATATTTGGTACCTGGGCTTTGTTGCTGGAGGCCAAATTTCTTGGCAGCCATATCAAACTTGCAGAACAGCTCTTATAACTGCATAGGCAACAGCAAAAATAAACATTTTGGGAGAGGAAAAATACCGTGCATATGCTGGTAGCAGTCACGTACATACAGTGGTTATTACCATGATCAATAAGCAAATAGCTTTACGCCAGAAATAGCTAAAATAAGATACTTTTGTATGTGTAATTGCAGCCAATACAATGGTACAATGCATGTATAAATTTTGGGACACATCCATGCTGGCTCATAAAACACACTGCCAAACACCCCCCCACCTTTTTCTCCCCAATTGTACTTGGCCAATTACCCTATTTTCCAAGCCGTCCCGGTTGTTGCTCCGCCCCCTCTGCTGATCCGGGGAGGGCTGGCGACTACCACATGCCTCCTCTAATACATGTGGAGTTACCAGCCGCTTCTTTTCACCTGACAGTGAGGAGTTTCACCAGGGGGACGCAGCACGTGGGAGGATCAAGCTATTCCAACCAGTTCCCCCCCCGAACAGGCGCCCCGACCGACCAGAGGAGGTGCTAGTGCAGCCACCAGGACACATACCCATATCCAGCTTCCTACCTGCAGACATGGCCAATTGTGTCTGTAGGGACGCCCGACCAAGCCGGAAGCAACACGGCGATTTGAACCGGCGATTCCCATGTTGGTAGGCAACGGAATAGACCGCTACGCTACCCGAACACCCCTTGCCAGACATTATTTTATGTGTGTTTAGGTGGTTATTGAATTAAACTGACTAGATTTATGTTTCCTCATCTGATGCCTTGGATGAAGCAGCATCCAAAGGGTATATTAAGAACACGTTTTCTTTCTTTTCTGCTCCTTTGGACCTCCAGGGAGGCAGGAGTAGAAGCAGTGCAAAAGGAGTGCATCCAGCTCAACTCCTTCGGATTTCATGCTGCCACTGTTGCCAGTACTTAACTTTGGATTTTTTTTCTAGGAAGTTTCCAGATTAAACCACTTGCGTTGTCCTAATCACAAACTGAATAGTTCTGGCTGTAACATTTTCATAGTTATGACCTTGGCTCTTCTTGTTTTGCACTCCAGCTTCAAGAGCAGGCACTTACTGATAATAGACCAGGACATAGCTGAGAAATGAGAAGGAGGCTTGGGGTAAGATTATCTGCCTCTTGACAGAGCCGCTGGTGACTGACCAAAGCAAGATGTTGACCCCCCCATGTCTAAACCCGCTCCTTCCCAGGCAATTAAAGAGCCGGCTGACACTTACTGCTAAGTGTCTTGTGCATATATGTATGTTTTAGGGCTGTACGAGTGCAATTATGTGTGTGTGTATGTGTGTGTTCTTGCCCTCTTGAGTTGCACACTAATTGATGTGAAGAGAATAAAATAATCAGAACATTTTAACTCTCAGCATTGTATAGAACTGAGACTCGGATTTAACGGCATTGTTTTTTTCACGCTTCTTTTTTTTCTTCCTTCAGTTCCCTTCGAGGTTCTTCTTAATAGGTTTGAAATGCAAGATACTGGGCCCAATTCAGATGTCAAAGGGGGGGGGGTTATCCACCCAGGCCAACCTGGAAGGTGGTAGCAGAGAAAATGTACATTTTCAATTTTCTGAGATGGGTATTTCCATATCATTACACAGACATTGCTAGGTCCGGTGAGAGGCTCATCTCACACCATATGGGGTCAGAAATTTAATATTAGAGTTTGATAATCTAAACATGATAGTAATTGAATTTCTTTATAAAAAAAAAACCTTTCCCTCATAATCACAATTAAATGTGGGCTGCTAAAGTTAAAACTCGGTCTGAAGTAAGTTTTAATGTGGGTTATAGGTTATCAACTCGAGAGCGTCCCTTCTGCTAACGTTCTTGCAGTTAATCATTGCTGGTAAAATTAATGTGGATTTTCTCAGGAGCCAGGTCGACTGGTAAATTCTGACACTTTCTCCCAGCTGTACCGTGACAAGATAAATAGTGACTTGTATATTGTCTCATTCTCAGTGACAGGTTGGTGCCACTGGCAGGTGATGTACATTTTGTACCTATATATATAACTCAAAATGTTAAGACATTGCCTTTAAGGTCCTTAGTCTTATTAGTGTAATGTTAAAATGTATGTCCCCGTGTTGGCTCCGGCTTGGTCGGGCATTCCTACAGACACAATTTGCCGTGTCTGCCGGTGGGAAGCCGGATGTGGGCATATGTCCTGGTCGCCGACCTAGCGCCTCCTCTGGTCAGTCGGGGCACCTGTTCCGAGGGGGGAGGGAAAACTTGGGGGAATAGCATGATCCTCCTATGCACTACGTCCCCCTGGCGAAACTCCTCACTGTCAGGTGAAAAGAAGCAGCTGGCGACTCCACATGTATCGGAGGAGGCATGCGGTAGTCTGCAGCCCTCCCCAGATCACAGAGGGGGTGGAGCAGCGACTGCGACGGCTCAGAGAGCGGGGTGATTGGCCAGGTACAATAGGGGAGAAAAAGGGGGTAGAATAACACACACACACACACACACACACACACACACACACACACACACACACACACAGTATATATATATATATATATAGTATTTCTAATCCAGTGATTCACGTAAATTCTTTATGAGACAGTACAAGCCTGTTTCATGTCATTAGCAATCATCAGCGGATTATTTTGCTCCTTATCTGTTGAGACTTTTCCTACCGTTGAGTGTTTCTTTTAACAAAGTTATATATATAGTATATATATATATATACTATATATATAGCGTTTTTTTCCGAAACTGTCAATGGTGTTGCGAGTGCTCAACTAATGAGGAGCGGAATATCTTTTTTCCTGTATCCGTGTAGAGATATATATATATATATATATATATATATATAGATGTAGGAAAAAAAACTTTTAATACATAACAGTACAAGCTTGAAGACCAATAATATACTGCAATACATTCACAGAGAAAGCAATCATCCGCCCTCTATCTTGAAATTAAAAATAAATAAATAAACAAGCTTGTACTGTTATGTATTAAGTGTTTTTCCCCTACATCTATATTGATATTCCGCTCCTCATTTGTTGAGCATTTTTATCAACACCACTGACGGTTTCCTCTATATTGTAGCGAATTCGGGGGACAACGCAACCACAGGAACTGCCGCAGCCGGGAAGCGAACCCGTATCGCCCATACCGCAGAAGACATCGCTAACCGCTCGACTAAAGGGTCAGACCCGCCAGCCAGCGGCCAGCGTGTCTTCTTATCCATGCACGTTACAATTTATATATATATATATATGTGTGTGTGTGTGTGTGTATGTATGTATATATATATATATATATATATATATATATATATATATATACATACACACACACACACATTATATGTACAAAAGTATTGGGACACCTGGCCATTACACCTACAGGACCTTTTATGACATCCCATTCTAATTCCATAGGCATTAATATTGAGTTGGTCCCTCCTTTGCAGCTATAACAGCTTCCACTGTTCTAGGAAGGCTTTCCGCAAGATTTGGGAGTGTGTCTGTGGGAATTTTTGCCCATTCATCCAGAAGAGCATTAGTGAGGTCAGGCACTGATGTTGTATGAGAAAGACCTGGCTCGCAATCCCCATTCTGGTACATCCCAAAGGTGTTCGATGGGGTTGAGGTCAGGGCTCTGTGTGGGCCAGTCAAGTTCTTCCACACCAAACTCTCCCAACCATGTCTCAAGGGACCTTGCTTTGCACTGGGGCACAGTCATGCTGGAAGAGAAACGGGCCCTCCCCAAACTATTCCCTCAAAGTTGGAAGTATAGAATTGTCCAAAATGTTTTGGTGTGTTGAAGCATTAAGATTTCCCTTCACTTGAACTAAGGGGCATAGCCCAATCCCTGAAAAACAAACCCATACCATTATCCCTCCTCCACAAAACTTTACAGTTGGCACAATGTAGTCAGGCAGGTAACGTTCTCCTGGCATCCGCCAAACCCAGACTCGTCCATCAGACTGCCAGACAGAGAAGCTTGATTCATCACAGAACACGTTTCCACTGCTCCAGAGTCCAGTGGCAGCGTGCTTTACATCACTCCATCCGATGCTTGACATTGTGTTTGGTGATGTAAGGCTTGCATGCAGCTGCTCGGTCATGGAAACCCATTCCATGAAGCTCCCAGCACACAGTTTTTGTGCTGATGTTAATGCCAGAGGAAATTTGGAACTCTGCAGTTATTGAGTCAACATAGCGTTGGCGACTTTTACGCACAATGAGCCTCAGCACTCATTGACCCCGCTGTGTGACTTTATGTGGTCTGCCACTTCGTGGCTGAGTTGCTGTTGTTCCTAAATGCTTCCACTTTTCAATAATACTACTAAGAGTTGACCGTGGAATATCTAGCAGGGAAGAAATTTCATGAACTGACTTATTGCAAAGGTGGCATCCTATGATAGTACCATGCTTGAATTAACTGAGTTCTTCAGAACAAACCATTCTTTCACAAATGTTTGTAAATGCAGACTGCATGGCTAGCTGTTTGATTTTATACACCAGTGGCAATGGGTCTGAATGAAACACCTGAATTCAATGATTAAGAGGTGTGTCCCAATACTTTTGTACATATAGTGTATATATACTACTGCTACTACTACTACTACTACTACTACTACTACTACTACTTTAGGCTGTTCCCGTTTGGGGTCGCCACAGCGGATCACCCATTTCCATTTCTTACTGTCCTCTGCATCTTCCTCTGTCACACAGACAGTAAAGTAAAGTCCTTTAAAGTAAAGTCCATCTTCCTCTGTCACACCAGTCACCTACATGTCTTCCCACACCACACCCATAAACCTCCTCTTTGGCCTCCCTCTTTTCCTCTACTCTGACTCCATCTTCAGCATCCTTCTCCTAATATACCCAGCATCTGTCCTCAACACATGTGCAAACCATCTCAATCTTGCCTCTCTTGCTTTGTGTCCAAAACCTTCCAACCTGAGCTGTCCCTCTGATATACTCATTCCTAATCCTGTCCTTCTTCATCACTCCCAATGAAAATCTTAGCATCTTCAACTCTGCCACCCCCAGCTCCACCTCCTGTGTTTTCATCAGTGCCACTTTATCCAAACCATATAACATAGCTGGCCTCACAACCATTTTGTAAACCTTCCCTTTAACTTTTGCTGGTACCCTTCTGTCACAAATCACTCCTGATACTCTTCTCCAGGCACTCCACCCTGCCTGCACTCTCTTCTTCACCTCACTCCTGCACTCCCCATTACTTTGTAAAGTTGACCCCAAGTATTTAAACTCATATACCCTCATCACCTCTACTCCTTGCAGCCTCACCATTCGAATGTCCTTCCTCTCATTCACACCTATGTATTCCGTCTTGCTCCTACTGACTTTCATTCCTCTTCTCTCCAGTGCATACCTCTACCTCTCCAAGGTCTCCTCCACCTGCAACCCACTCTCTCTACAGATAACAATGTCATCCGCAAACATCACAGTCCACGGACAGTCCTGCTTGATCTATCACCACTGCAAACAAGAAAGGGCTCAGAGCCTATCCTTGATGTAATCCCACCTTCAGCTTGAACTCATCCGTCTTTCCAACTGCACACCTCACCACTATCACACTTCCCTCATACATATCCTGCACCACTCCTACATACTTCTCTGCAACTCCCGACTTCATCATACAATACCACACCTCCTCTCTCAGCACCCCATCATATGCTTTCTCTAAATCCACAAAGACACAATGTAACTCCTGGCCTTCTCTATACTTCTCAATCAACATTCTCAAAGCAAACATCACATCTGTAGTGCTCTTTCGTGGCATGAAACCATACTGCTGCTCGCTGATCATCACCTCTCCTCTTAACGTAGCTTCTATTACGCTTTCCCATATCAGTTCTGCACATCACCCTTATTCTTTAAAATCAGTACCAGTATGCTTCTTCTCCAGTCCTCAGGCATCCTCTCACTTTCTAAGATTGTGTTAAACAATCTAGTTAAAAACTCCACTGCCATCTCTCCTAAACATCTCCATGCCTCCACAGATATGTCATCTGGACAACTGCCTTCCCACTCTTCATCCTCTTCATAGCTGCCTTCACTTCCTCCTTGCTAATCCACCACACTTCCTGATTCACTATCCCCACATCTTCCAACCTTCTCTCTCTCTCTCACTTTCTTCATTCATCAGCCCCTCAAAGTACTCCTTCCACCTTCTCAACACACTCTCCTCTATATATATATATACGTACACTACCGTTCAAAAGTTTGGGATCACATTGAAATGTCCATATTTTTGAAGGAAAAGCACTGTACTTTTCAATGAAGATAACTTTAAACTAGTCTTAACTTTAAAGAAATACACTCTATACATTGCTAATGTGGTAAATGACTATTCTAGCTGCAAATGTCTGGTTTTTGGTGCAATATCTACATAGGTGTATAGAGGCCCATTTCAAGCAACTATCACTCCAGTGTTCTAATGGTACAATGTGTTTGCTCATTGGCTCAGAAGGCTAATTGATGATTAGAAAACCCTTGTGCAATCATGTTCACACATCTGAAAACAGTTTAGCTCGTTACAGAAGCTACAAAACTGACCTTCCTTTGAGCAGATTGAGTTTCTGGAGCATCACATTTGTGGGGTCAATTAAACACTCAAAATGGCCAGAAAAAGAGAACTTTCATCTGAAACTCGACAGTCTATTCTTGTTCTTAGAAATGAAGGCTATTCCATGCGAGAAATTGCTAAGAAATTGAAGATTTCCTACACCGGTGTGTACTACTCCCTTCAGAGGACAGCACAAACAGGCTCTAACCAGAGTAGAAAAAGAAGTGGGAGGCCGCGTTGCACAACTGAGCAAGAAGATAAGTACATTAGAGTCTCTAGTTTGAGAAACAGACGCCTCACAGGTCCCCAACTGGCATCTTCATTAAATAGTACCCGCAAAACACCAGTGTCAACATCTACAGTGAAGAGGCAGCTGCGGGATTCTGGGCTTCAGGGCAGAGTGGCAAAGAAAAAGCCATATCTGAGACTGACCAATAAAAGAAAAAGATTAAGATGGGCAAAAGAACACAGACATTGGACAGAGGAAGACTGGAAAAAAGTGTTGTGGACGGATGAATCCAAGTTTGAGGTGTTTGGATCACAAAGAAGAACGTTTGTGAGACGCAGAACAAATGAAAAGATGCTGGAAGAATGCCTGACGCCATCTGTTAAGCATGGTGGAGGTAATGTGATGGTCTGGGGTTGCTTTGGTGCTGGTAAGGTGGGAGATTTGTACAGGGTAAAAGGGATTCTGAATAAGGAAGGCTATCACTCCATTTTGCAACGCCATGCCATACCCAGTGGACAGCGCTTGATTGGAGCCAATTTCATCCTACAACAGGACAATGACCCTAAACACACCTCCAAATTGTGCAAGAACTATTTAGAGCAGAAGCAGGCAGCTGGTATTCTATCGGTAATGGAGTGGCCAGCGCAGTCACCAGATCTGAACCCCATTGAGCTGTTGTGGGAGCAGCTTGACCGTATGGTACGCAAGAAGTGCCCATCCAACCAATCCAACTTGTGGGAGCTGCTTCTGGAAGCGTGGGGTGCAATTTCTCCAGATTACCTCAACAAATTAACAGCTAGAATGCCAAAGGTCTGCAATGCTGTAATTGCTGCAAATGGAGGATTCTTTGACGAAAGCAAAGTTTGATGTAAAAAAAATCTTATTTCAAATACAAATCATTATTTCTAACCTTGTCAATGTCTTGACTCTATTTTCTATTCATTTCACAACATATGGTGGTGAATAAGTGTGACTTTTCATGGAAAACACAAAATTGTTTGGGTGATCCCAAACTTTTGAACGGTAGTGTATATACACACTTAACACAAAAAGTAAGGACATTTGTGTTTGGTAGATTATTTTTTTATTGTAACAATGCTTCTTGGCAATAAATCTTATACCGTTGGAAAGCCTGTTTATTTCCTTTTAAATGGTACCACATTTGTAAGGAACATGCATTTGTGGGATGAGCAGCAGAGCTGAGTATGTGGGTTGCGCCCATGAAAAATTTGCCAAATCTTCTCTGCCAATGCCAAACAGCTTATTTTGCTGTTGCTATTGACTCTTGTTTTGAGCTTCTGGTACCCCAGGTGCTGACAATCAGGTGCCTGATATAAGATTTATTGCCAAGAAGCATTGTTACAACAAAGAAATAATCTACCAAACACAAATTTCCTTACTTTTTGTGCTAAGTTTATTTATGTATATAATGACATATAGACATATATATATATGTGTGTGTGTGTGTGTGTGTGTGTGTGTGTGTGTGTATACACACACAGTGTATATACATATATACACTGGCTATATATATATATATATATATATATATATATATATATATATATAGCCAGGGGAATACACAGGGGACATTCAAATATAATTTTAGGGTCTTTATTCCGATAAAAGGTAAGGGATTCACAACATCCCACTTTAGCTCTGTGGGTGTGAGAGGGGTTTTTTTTGGAGGGAACAATCGCTTCAGTTAAATGCAGCTCGAAATAAAAAACAAAACAAAACAAAAACAAACTTGTATAAATTCAAATACAAGAAATACAGCAGTGGCAGTTTCTATGGATGAACATGAACAGTATTATACACCACTCTTCGTACTCACCAATTAAAATACAATGAGAAAATATAAAAATAAAACAATCTCTATTACACTGTTGTATTAGCATTAACCTATTGTTGTATTAGCATTAGCCTATTGTCTTGAAGTCTACAACAGCGAAATCAATTAGCTAACTCTTGTTCTTATGCACAAACATACATATGCAACTCAAAGTTATACAAATAGAACTCTTATCGTTTGATTCACAGTTGTAAACGGTTTTAACAAACCTCAAAGGTTGAAAGATCTTATGGCGGACACAGAAACCCTCGCCATTATCTGGTCTGCTGTTGTTCGCCTTCTCTGCTCTGCATGGTCCAAAACAAACGTGGCTACAACGAACACTGTTCACTTCCTGACAGCGTGATAGCGTCAGCGATACGCATCCATTCTTAAAGCGACAGTAGCATAAATGTCAATATAACAGAAATAGGACTTGAATCGTGGTTTCCGAGTTTATAGGGTTTTAAATTAGTTTCTTAACATTCTACACCAATACTCCTTTACCACCGGGTTACACACACACACACACACACACACACACACACACACACACACACACACACACACACACACACATATATATATATATATATATATAATAGCGTTTTTTTCCGAAACCGTCAATGGTGTTGTCAGTGCTCTACTAAGGAGGAGAGGAATATCAACAAATAAACGCTTATATATATAAACACTCACCGGCCACTTTATTAGGCACACCTGTCCAACTGCTCGTTAACGCAAATTTCTAATCAGCCAATCACATGGCAGCAACGCAATGCATTTAGGCATGTAGACATGGTCAAGACGATCTGCTGCAGTTCAAACCGAGCATCAGAATGGGGACGAAAGGTGATTTAAGTGACTTTGAACGTGGCATGGTTGTTGGTGCCAGACGGGCTGGTCTGAGTATTTCAGAAACTGCTGATCTACTGGGATTTTCACGCACAACCATCTCTAGGGTTTACAGAGAATGGTCCGAAAAAGAGAAAATATCCAGTGAGCGGCAGTTCTGTTGGCGAAAATGCCTTGTTGATGCCGGAGGTCAGAGGAGAATGGCCAGACTGGTTCGAGCTGACAGAAAGGCAACAGTAACTCAAATAGCCACTCATTACAACCGAGGTATGCAGAAGAGCATCTCTGAACGCACAACATGTCGAACCTTGAGGCAGATGGGCTACAGCAGCAGAAGACCACACCGGGTGCCACTCCTGTCAGCTAAGAACAGGAAACTGAGGCTACAATTCACATAGGCTCACCAAAATTGGACAATAGAAGATTGGAAAAACGTTGCCTGGTCTGATGAGTCTCGATTTCTGCTGCGACGTCGGATGGTAGGGTCAGAATTTGGCGTCAACATGAAAGCATGGATCCATCCTGCCTTGTATCAACGGTTCAGGCTGGTGGTGGTGGTGTAATGGTGTGGGGGATATTTTCTTGGCACACTTTGGGCCCCTTAGTACCAATTGAGCATCGTGTCAACGCCACAGCCTACCTGAGTATTGTTGCTGACCATGTCCATCCCTTTATGACCACAGTGTTCCCATCTTCTGATGGCTACTTCCAGCAGGATAACGCGCCATGTCATAAAGCTCGAATCATCTCAGACTGGTTTCTTGAACATGACAATGAGTTCACTGTACTCAAATGGCCTCCACAGTCACCAGATCTCAATCCAATAGAGCACCTTTGGGATGTGGTGGACCGGGAGATTCGCATCATGGATGTGCAGCCGACAAATCTGCAGCAACTGCGTGATGCTATCATGTCAATATGGACCAAACTCTCTGAGGAATGTTTCCAGTACCTTGTTGAATCTATGCCACGAAGGATTAAGGCAGTTCTGACGGCAAAAGGGGATCCAACCTGGTACTAGCAAGGTGTACCTAATAAAGTGGCCAGTGAGTGTATATATATATATATATATATATATATATATATACATATATATATATGTGTGTAACCGGGTATTTTTTTGCCCGGTGAGGGATTCGATACGGGGTGTACTGCACCACAA
This sequence comes from Lampris incognitus, assembly GCF_029633865.1. Classification (NCBI taxonomy): domain Eukaryota; kingdom Metazoa; phylum Chordata; class Actinopteri; order Lampriformes; family Lampridae; genus Lampris; species Lampris incognitus. The sequence goes on from NC_079218.1 coordinate 24,453,109, forward strand.
GGCGACATCACTAACCGCTCGACTAAAGGGTCAGACCCGTTAGCTAGGGACTAACGTGTCTTATTAGTTTACTTACACACACACGCACACACGCACACACGTATATGTTAGGACAAAAATACAGCTCATGTGCTGCTGAGATGATAGTGAGACGGTCATTATGGGTTGCAGACCTAATCATAAAGCTTCATCTTGCAATTTAACCTGTTATATTAAAATACACCCATTTTATGAGGTGCACTTTACATAAGGGTATCAGCCAAATAAAATAGATTAATCTATTATTTAGGGATACAGATATTGGAATGAATCTGTTGCTCTAAGATACCTTAAACCATGCACACCAGTCAGTATCTGATGTCGTCACCACTTGCCTCCTGCAGAGCAGCACATCTTCCCATTAAATTGTCCAGACTGCTGATTATACTTGATAAGTGTTGTTCTACACGTTTCTGCACACTGATTTGTGCTGCTGGGCTTGAAAACACACTGGATAAGAAGTAGAGCCCAGACACTCATAACTCCACACAGTACACCTCTAACGACAATGCTTTAATCTGAGTCGGGTCTGGCCAAGATTAAGATTAAGACCAAGATATACTTTAGTAATCCCCGTGGGGAAATTCATCCTCTGCATTTAACCCATCCTTGCCGTGTAGATAGCAGTAGTGCAGAGCCCGGGGACCACATCCAGTTCTTCTTTCCATTGCCTTGGTCAGGGACACAGACAGGAGTATTAACCCTAACATGCATGTCGTTGTTTTTTTTTGGGGGGGGGGGGTTCCCCCTTTTTCTCCCCAATTGTATTTGGCCATTTACCCCACTCTTCCGGGCCATCCCAAATCGCTGCTCCGCCCCCTTTGTCGATGCAGAATACCACATGCCTCCTCCCATACATGTGGAGTCGCCAGCTGCTTCTTTTCACCTGACAGTGGGGAGTTTCGCCAGGGGGACGTAGAGCATGGGAGAATCACGCTATTCCCCCTAGTTCCCCCTCCCCCCTGAACAGGCGCCCCGACCGACCAGAGGAGGCGCTAATGCAGCGACCAGGACACATACCCACATCCAGCTTACCACCCGCAGACATGCCCAATTGTGTCTGTAGGGACGCCTGACCAAGCCGGGGGTAACAGAGGGATTCGAACCACTGATCCCCATGTTGGCAGGCAACAGAATATACTGCCACACCACCCGGATGCCCTATGCATGTCTTTTTGATGGTGGGAGGAAACCGGAGCACCAAGAAGAAACCCACGTAAACATGGGGAGAACATGCACATTCCACACAGAAAGGACCTGGGATGGCCAGGGGTTCAAACCAGGACCTTTTTGCTGTGAGGCAACAGTGCTAATCGCTGGACCACCATGCTCCCCCAAGTAGTCCCCAAGATCCGTGGACTTGTTCTGTATCACGTCCTTATATGTAGATGAGTGCAAGTTCTTCGGTTAAAATGAAAACATCTTTATTAGATAAAGAGGGGCCGTTATATCGACTCATCCTCAGGATCATTCCTGGTGTTAGGGCCTGTCAGAAAATCTCAAAGGTAAATATTTTGAGTCTGGTCATATCAGTCGCTCACAAACTCGACTGTCGGTAAACAGTACATGAATAAAAGCTGTGCTTAAAACCGTTTTGGAATGCATTTTTCTTTATTCTTTCTTTTCTTTAGCTGGGAGATGTAGATGTGCTTGTTTTAGATCATCTTTGAGCCACAGAGCATATGAATACAGCAAAGAGAACCAATTTAACACAGTCTTTCACCTTTTCTCATGCTATAGCTTGTGTAACCTTATTGCTCAGTAGAGTTTGCTAAAATTAACTTCTATGAACATGAGGGTGCTTCCTCTAACGTATTTTGACATCAGGGGGAAGACGAGCATCTGTTTGATGAGCTAAGCTTGGGTGGAAGGCTCATGCGGTCATGCATCTAGCTATAACGGTGATATAAGTAAACTGTGATATAAGACTGATTACAAATGGTTTCCCTTGGGAGGTAAAGTCCCAGATATAATGCTGCCGTGAAACATTCACCACATGAACAAGGCCGATACGGGGAAGAGTGCCAAGCAGTGCCGGATATAGATGAAGGGAGGCCCTCGGCTATTCCACTTGTGAGGCCCCTCCCCTTCCCCCACCCTCACGACTAGAGGAAGATGGAAGAGTGTTTTAAACAAATCGTGGGTTTCCTCCGGGGGCTACGGTTTCCTCCCACAGTCCAAAGACATGTAAATCAGGTGAATTGGCTATACTAAATTGTCCCTAGGAATGAATGGGTGTGTGTGTGTGTGTGTCGGCCCTGTGATGGCCTGGCGGCTTTTCCAGGGTGTCTCCCCGCCTGCTGCCCAATGACTGCTGGAATAGGCTCCAGCATCCCCACGACCCTGAGAGCAGGATAAATGGTTAAGATAATGCATGGATGGATGGAGTAAAGCCGAGGATGATGACGGTTGTTTAGAATTCCACAATTCCTCCTCTAAAGGACATAAGATGTTATTTTTAAATATCATAGTGATTGAAAAAAATTGCATAAATGTTAAAATTAACACTGTGAAAAACTGTTGCAATAACCTAACTTTGGAAACATTTTGTGGAATAAACAGGAATTTTTAGGAAATGAAATTGTAAGTTTACTGATATATTCACTAAAAAACCTTGAGCTTAAAATTTTATTGCCATGGAAATGTTAATAAGATGATCATGACTGCCTGACAGTGACAATGTGACCCGCTTAGATCCTACTTTATGTTGTCATTAAACAGTCGGTTTTAAAATACATATTAAGAAATAAAAAAACTGCAATCATCAAATACACTAAGACTAAAAAAGTTTTTTTCTCGCCTTCCTCACAGCAAAATCATCCAAAAGTTCATCAAAATTTGTTTGTCTAAGTTTGTCACTTTCAATGCACAGCATGCTCAGTGCAGACAACCTCTCTTGAGATATTGTGCCCCTCGGTTCATTTTTAATTCTTTTGAGTCTCGAAAAAGACCTCTCTCCTGAGCAGTTAGTGACCATTGAGCTAAGAAATAGCCGCAATATTGCTTCCACATTAGGGAAGGCCATCTGAATTTTTTCCTTGTATATAATTTGATAAAGGTCTGTATGAGATAGAGTGCTCTTCTGTAGGCCTATGGCTTTGTCTCACGTACAAGTGAAAGTGCAAAAGTTCATCAGTAAGTTTCAGGTCAATGTCTTCTGGGTATGCTTCCATCAACAGTTAAACACCTTGCTGAATTTCTTGCTTAGATGCTGTCAGATTAGCAAGAAAGGAAAACATTTGTGCAACATCACTGTACACAGTAGCTCTTCTTCTTAAAATGGCTTCAAGTGCATCTAGTATAGGAATAAAGGAATTTATCCTAAACTTATCTCTTGAAGAGAGTTCATCTAAGGCATCAGAACCAGGTGCACTTCCATCATTTCCTTGCCGTTTCCTTACTCTTTGTCTCCTTGTGATAGTTCTATAGTTAACATTTGGCAAGGTGGCTTTTGCTTGTTGCTCAAGCTCATCAAACTCTTCTCTAATTTTGCTTAAAAAATTCTGAAGTGAACTGTTCAAACTTAAACAAGTACTCAATAACAGTTCTGTTTTCTGAGTGCTTTGCTAACCTCATGAAAATGACCTAGCACATGGGTCCAAAAATGCAGCATAAACACAAATTCCAGTTCTTCCATTTTCTGCAAAAGATTGTTAGCTTGAAGCTTGGTATCACCCTTCCCATTAACATCAGAGTTAAAATGACCGAGGGCATCAGTGATAGCACTGAGGTTGCAAAAATGATTTTAGAATTGCCCATCTCTTTGTGGAGGATGAAAAGAAGGTATACATTTCATTGATAATACCAAAACAGTTCACTGCATCAATGCAGCAATCAACAGCCGAACGGCCCACCAAATTTAAAGAGTGACCAGCGCATGGAATAAATCTTGCAGGTTTGTTTTTTTTGATGATTTTTTGCTGCATACCGTTGTACCTACCAGCCATGTTGGCAGCATTGTCGTAAGACTTCCCTCGGCATTTTCTAAAGTCAGTTTCAAGTTCAGTGGTGAGATAGTTAAAGTCAGCCATGCTTTCTCCTGTGTGGCCTTTTAGCTCAAGGAAAGTTAAAAATCTCTCACTTGGTAAACCGTCTTCAGGTGATACATATCTGATAATTAAAGTCAACTGATCAGTATGTGAAATGTCAGGGGTGGAATCTACTGAAAAGCTGAAAGCCTCTTTCACGTCAGCCAGAATTGTGTGCTTAGCTTTTTTTTTATTTTGCCATGAGTCGAATCATTTCCTCACATACAGTTTTTGACAAATAAGAGGGATTTCCTGATCCGGAACTTCCATACCGATTGATATGAGCCAGTAAAAATTGATTAAATTTTGCTACTAGTTCTAAAAGACCAAGATAATTGCCGTTATTTGGAAATCCAAATTGTTCATTGTCTCCTCTGAAGGGTAAGCCTCGTTCTGCAAGAGTGCATATTACAGCGATAATTCTCTCCATGACATGCCGCCAGTACTGCTGTTCTGCTTTTATTTGTTCCTCTAGCTTTGAAGTTAACAGGAAGGCCATGTTGTCCTCTCTTCCGTGTTAGGTAGGATAACATGACATTCCTGTGCTTCTCTTGAGTTTTCATGAGTTCGGACAAGATGGGAATTTTGCCAATCATCAAACCCTTCAGAAGCCAAAGCTGTAGCAGAAGATGCAAGGTTTGGAAAGAGTTTACAAACAAAGCAATAAATCCGGCCTTTTGAGGGAGAATACACAAGCCACTCTCGGCTATATGCTCCCCATTGACTTTTGTTGAATAAAAAAGAGCTTTTGTGTAAAACCTGGGCTGTTTTTTGTACACTCGCTTGGCATTTGAAAATGGCCCACAAAAAAGGCTGAACTTGAGAGGGGCTCCTCCCTACCCAACAGGGTACTTCCTCATGTGATAATTCTGCCCACAAACCCACATCTGTTACAGTAGATCTATGTTTGGCATCATCTATATCTGCATCTGGAATATCTTGGACTTGGCCTATCTTACCAGGTGTGAGCTGAAAATTCTGACTATCCACATTATTTTCTTGTGGCTCTTTAGCCTCTCCCTGTCCAGTAAGTGACTCTTGAATTAGTTTTATATTTTCATTTTGAGCCGGCACCATGGCTGCTTCCTCATAATCAGCTTGCTGTTCCACATCCTGCTTCACTGTTTCTGGGAGGTTTTCTTCTGGTTGAATGTTAGTAGTTGGCTGGATAGCTCCACCACACTGATTTCCTTGTGTTAGTATCAGTGTATCTGCTTCACCGCTGGCACTTGTTGCTTCTGTCAGTGGCTGATGCAAGAAAGCAGTGATTGGCCTTAACTTCTTTACCATATCATATTCAAGTCCCCTTCTCTTGTGCTTGCTAGCACCACTTTCAAATCCTTTACTCATGCTCAGATTAGAATCTGAAAACAAAAAGTAAAATTAATCTTCAACAGTTATTAGAAAAGAAAACATGAAGGGGTGCTCTCACTAAATGGGGTCCGCTTCAGTGAAGAAAAAAATAAAAAAATGAACTTTTTTCTGTATAATATTTGGGCAACTTTTCTTAAAGAATTGTTCCTTACTGACAATTATATTTCAAAATCTGAATCAATCTGCTCCCCAAAACAAGTATGCTTTTTTCCTATCGTTAACAAAGACGCTGTAAATCAGTGTAGTTTTATTCCTAACCTGACTGATGAAAACGGCAACGTCATCTGCACAGGGCCGTCTTAACACATGGGCACGCTGGGCAGTTGCCCGGGGCCCCCATGAGCATAAGGGCCCCATGCTAATCTATGTATGTTGTGACATGCTGTCAACAAATAAATAAATACTATACTAAACTATAAATATTTGTTATTGGAAAATGCATATTTAGTATGTGTTTTACTAAAGATAATAAACAATATTAATGTTAATTTTTATGATAACAAGTGGACATTGGCATTCGCCTATGATTTAGTATCATAGTCAGCTCTGCAACCACACGTGCATGTATGTGTACGTATCTCACGCGCCGCATAATGTAAAAGCATATATGTTAACGTCAATGTTAATGTTGATGTTTAAACACTGATTTTGTTGGAAGTACCAATAAATATGTGTTTAATTTTATCGACCATTTACATTTTTATTCCTGCGAGTGGTTGTGTAGGTAGGGGCCCCAGTGTACCGCTTTGCCCGGGGGCCTATAATGCCGTTAAGACGACCCTGCCTCTGCAGATACTTGCACAGCTGTGTTTTCAACTTATCTATCTCACTGCTTTCCTGGAAGGACAAAATCAATACAGAAATTAATGCCAGTGTCGAGTTATTGACTTAAGACAGCATTATTGTGAAATGGAAAGCAAGGAAAATTACTGAAGGGTTGTTGAGAGACTACAGTGCGTTATGACAGGGTGTGTAAGAAAGGCCTATGACAGTGTCAAAAATATTGTATACCTTGCCGGAGGCCCCCTAGACCTTGAGGCCCTAGGCTTCAGCCTGCCAAGCCTATAGGTAAATCCAGAACTGGTGCCAAGCATCAGAACTCAGTGGATGAGCACTGCTGCAAGGATTTCACAAGCTAGTCAGTCTCTCTGGAGGACTTGTTAGGTTCCACAGGCATTGTGGTGCTTTGCTGATGTGGCCTACGCTTTACTGGGGTGTCCCTCATGATTTTCAACACCACAGTTCCCAGCCAGGGGCAGCGAGGCAGCGTGGTGTGTGATTCATCATAGTTGGCGATAACATTCACACCAACCACTGCATGTTTGTATGCATGTAATAATTTAATCATTGACCCATTATGTTAAGTGGTGGATTGTTTTCTGTTGGCAGTCAGTGAGAGCCAAACTCCAAAGTGTGCATAATGGGAGGGGTAACGTTTTGGGACCTTGTTGGACCTCAGAACAACCTGTGACCCAGTTCACATCACTAAAGCGTTCAAGTGTGTTGAATGGGGTGTTATTGATGAATTTATAGGGGTGCTTTTGATGAGCCACAGCTAAAATCACAGCTGATACACAAGGGACCGGTTGGAAGGACAGTCACTGAAATACTCATGACTTTAATCTGAGTTAAAGATTTAAAAAAAGCCAAACAAAAACAAAAGAAAACAATCAGAATCTGTTGAGTCCTTTAAATCCAAACTTAAACTCATCTTTTTGCCTTAGCCTACAATTAGTTGCCTTTAAGTTGAGTGCTTCACAACCTGGACTGCATGGTGGGTCAGTTTCTGTCTCAATGAATTTACCAACCACTGATCTGTCGACAAGATTATAGTGTATAGATTACTGACTATTGCAATCTGTTCTCTTCTCTCACATGTCTTTTCTCTCTCTCTGAATGACGTCTTCTCCTTTCTCCTTTTCTGTGTGCGAATAGTGTGATGTGAGTCTCCCTTGTGTGCACGTGCAGTCTGTCCTCCTCCCAGGTCTTCATGGTGATGGTGGTCACCACCTGGACACTGCTTGGCATCCCCCTCATCACATTTTCTTTTTATATATCTTATAAATCCATATAATTTTGTTATCCTGTTTTAATGTAATATCATTCTCTCACCAAAATATGATGTGTGCCTAATTTTTTTTCTGTCTCTTTTTACATGGTGATGCTGGTTGCGTGGCTCGGGTCCTGGGATGTTTCGGCGGCCTCTGGATACTGCTTGGCATCCTCTTCATCATATTCTTCATATATTTTATAATTCCATTATAATTCTGTAAATTGTGTAAACACAACATCCATTGCACATTGTCTGTCTTGGGAGAGAGATCCTTCCTCTGTTGCTCTCCCTGAGGTTTCCTCCTATTTTTTCTCCCTGTTAAAGGTTTTTTTCTTTTTAGGGAGTTGTTCCTTATCTGATGTGAGGGTCTAAGGACAGGATGTTGTGTTGATGTAAAGCCCCCTGGGGCAAATTTGTAATTTGTGATATTGGGCTATACAAATAAAACTGACTCGACTTGAAAGAGAAAGAAAAGGTTTATCACAAAATTCTAGCGCCAGAGAACTCATTTTTAAATAGTCTGTTTAAAAGGGTAGTAAACCTTTCACATTTTTGAGCTGAAAACATGTTGGTATGTGCCTAATATAGTAGAAGTGATTGCCCTGGGGATAAATTCCCACTCAAATAGAGATGCATCACACATCAGCTTTGACGGATGAAATCTATGCTTCTTATATCAAAGGGAAAATGTACAATTCAATTAACCCCCTGCTGATTTACCTACTTAATTTTGGGGCGTCAAAGCCTTTAAAACCCACATGTTGTTTGTTGGCAGCACATTAGACTGATAAAATATGAGGTGTGAAGAACCTAGAATATGTTGAAACCCAAAATGGATTTATGTCAATAATTTACATACTAATCCAGACCGTCCTCCTTATACAACAGGTTGACACTTTTCAAAATGCATTTGCAGTTAATTTGCACATTAACAACACTCAATGGGTTGTCTGAAAAAAAAGCCATATTTGACAGCTGTTTTTATCTAGTGAACATCCCAGAGCAAGTGACAAAACGCATTAACACACTCAAGTGCTGAGTGCCAACTGAAATTATGACAAAATAACCTGACACCAGTACCTCTTCTAAAATTATATATATTAAAGCCAAATACTTCATTATCTATACTAACAGCTATAATGAGCCAACAGCTGGAATGGACTTTTGCAAGCAAAACTTGAGAGCAACATTTTATTTGATTAGTTCCACTTTGAACTGCACGTGAATGGTTTACAAGAGCCGTTGCTAAGGTGCAGGTTGCTAAAAAAAATATAATTTTTTTTGACTGTTTCAAGTTAACCCTGCAAGGATTTTTTTTCTCCCTTGCTCCGTATTTAACCCATCCTACCTGTGTAGCTAGGAGCATCGGGCACTGGGGACCAACTCCAGCTCTTCTTCCCATGGCCTCGGTCAGGGGCCCAGACAGGAGTATCAACCCTAACATGCATGTCTTCTTGATGGTGGGAGGAAACCGGAGCACCCGGAGGAAACTCGCGCAGACACGGGGAGAACATGCAAACTCCACACAGAAAGGACCTGGGACGACCCCCAAGGTTGGACAACCCCGGGGTTCGGACCCAGGACCTTCTTGCTGAGAGGCGACAGCGCTAACCACTGCGCCACCCTGCCGCCATGTTGGTTTGCCGATTAGGAATCCCGAAACGTCCCTTCTGCGCCAGACCGGCTAAACGCGAGGTTTCCGGAAGTGGCCTTCTGATGCAGTCTGGGTAAATGAAAACGTCACACTAATGTGTTTCCAACCTTGTTTTTCTTCCATCTTGTTTGTCTTACAACGTTGATACGAGGCGCAAGAACGACACGCAGTTTGTGTGTTGTATTTTCTTTAGTATTTTACATATAACAGGGAAAATACAAGGGTTCGTTTCTTAAGAGAATACAGGATATTTAACAGTGCTTTGTACATGAACATAGTAGATTCAGTGTGGCCATTGGTGGACACAGCTAACTAAGCTGTGCACGTCGCAGTTTTCCATGGGGAGGGTACGTATCGAGGTATACTTACACGTTGTAAGAATACCAAGTCTCTAGTAGCAGCTCCAAAACATTTCACAATGCCCGGCACGCACACTATTAGCAAAGTGTCATTAAAGAAAATGCATATACATATATACACAGGAAGGAGAGATTTAAGTATATTAAAAAAAGAGGTAACGAATAACACATTTATGAATGCAGAAATCAACTGAGGAAAACGCACAGACCAAGCAAACGATCCGTATGTTCGACTGATCTGATTCAACACTGTGAAACGCTGCTATTAGAAACTCCGGACACCATCATGGGAAATGCAATGTAATACTACCTTGGGTGTGAACAGAGAGGCCAACGGGTAATAGTCTCAATCGATTTCAAAGCAGCCCTGTGGTTAAAAGGAGGGCTGGGACTGCAAACAAAAAAATAATAAATAAATAAAAAAAATTCCCAAAAACTTCTTTATAACTTTAGATGTTAACACAGATTGACTGAATATTATCACACAGTAGAATTAAGTAATTATATGTATTTAAACCACATGGAGCGTAGAGAGGGCATGCAGTAAACCAAATCCTTAAAGCCCCAATCCAGGAATCTTGAATATATCAGTTATGGGTATAAACACAGTGTACACAGCATTGTTTGAAAGTGTTGACTTGCTGACGTAAAATAATCTCTGCAACACCCAGATACCACCATAAAAAAAACAGAAAACAAAAAAGTCAATTTTGCGCCAGTATTTAAAATGTAATTGTAAACAAGCTATTCAAATTCCCAAATTACATTTTAAACTTCCGTTGAGCACTCAAATATCGCCAGTGATAAAGTGGGGTGACCAGCTTTTGAACGACAGTGAACATATGTCGTCGATCCTATGAGATGATCTGCTGGACGTTGGTACACATGCAACGATGGTGGTAAAAGGGGAGCAATACTTGAGACCATGGGGCAAAACAAAACTCAAAGACAGCATCGGTGTCACGTGTTTTCATACGCGCTGTTTCGACAGACAACTTGAGTTCATTCCCCTCGTCAGTACAAATCAACCTGGTCCTCCACATAATCAGTGTCAGTCAGTTAAAAAACAGAACAAGATGAAACAAAACAAAAACCCCAAGCCCTTTGGATGTTGCACAGAAATAAGGGGAAGCAATACTGAAACATTTTCAATTACGGTTGTCTCCTTTGTCCTGAAAAGAGCTTGTTAGAAGTTCAGTTGTTCTTCAGAAGGGGTCTCTGGTCACCCACCTCAGGTGTGCCAACACGGGGCGCTGTGGACGACACTACTTGGTCAGTGATCACGCCCTCCATCATGCTAACTGAATGTTTTCCTGCCTCGCTATGTTGGGTTGAGATCACAGCTTGCGTATTTTTTTGACACCCCCCCCCCCCCCCATTGTATCCGGCCTATTACCCCACTTTTTTTTTAGCTGTCCCGGTCGCTGCTCCACCCCCTCTACCTATCCAGGGAGCCAATATTTTTTCTTAGGATGAATCTGGAAAGTTCTCGCCCTCATCGGGGGAGGGCTGCAGACTACTACATGCCTCCTCCGATGTGGAGTCGCCAGCCGCTTCTTTTCACCTGACAGTGACGCGTTTCGCCAGGAGGAACGTAGCACGTGGGAGGATCCCGCTATCGCCCCGACCAACCAGAGGAGGCGCTAGTGCAGCGACCGGGACACATACCCACATTCGGCTTCCCACCCGCAGACACGGCCAATTGTGTCTGTAGGGACGCCCGACCAAGCCGGAGGTAACACGGGGATTCGAACACGCTACCCGGACGCCTAGCGTGCGTATTTCTATGCTTTTAATTTCACTTCGTCCTAACGTCCCTCATTTTGTTTTCGTGGCATTTTACAGCCTGTGTCGGTTGACGTACTAAAATATTTTAACACAGGAAAATCAACTATTGTGTGTAAAACCCCAGCTACAAACGCCAACCAGTCGCTTCGAGTGGTAGCAAGTCGTTGTGTTGTGCAGGTGCAATAACCCCTGCGGTCAAAATTAACATTTTGTCAAACACGGTCAGCATCCTGAGATAATAAACTTTCACACGGCGTCACCACCATACCCATAGTACCCACAGAGTTGTGTGTCAGCAGCAACAAAACTGACTTCTTTAATAATAAGAGCTACTAGTCTCTGGCCCTGCTACTGATTTAGTTCTGACAAAGCATATTTCTGACTTCTATATTCAGGTTCACTAGAACGGGTGAAACAACATAAGGACTATATAACACACATACACACAAAAAGTGTAGGATGAACAGCATGTCAACATGATAGAGCAATGAGTTAAAGAGATGGAGTAAAATCAATTAGCTTTTCCGCAATCATTCTGAGGACAATGAGAATTCTTACAGATATTTTGGAGGATTTCATTTGCAGTGGGGATGTTTTCCATTTACATTAGAAATCAGGGATCTGACAGACTGCAAGGGATCTTGGAGGTTAACCAATCATTAAAAGATGAGGAAGAATGTAATTCTGATACACTTCAAGTCTCCATGTTCAGTCATTGAACCCAATGACATTTTGTTATAACCTAACAGTTAAAACCTAACAGTTAACCATATTGGGGAAGACTTTTCATTCACTGTCAGACGATAAATGGTCTAAACCCTAACCTGCTTCCCAATGCTCGTTTATTCTAGGTAACTAGCCAAATGTTAGGTTCCTGCTGGAGGTGACTTCAGCTAAAAACTGTATATACAAATACTAGGAAAGTGTACAGTGATGAGCCAAAACATCATGACCACCTGTCTAATATGCTGTTGGTCCTCTGTGTGCCACCAAAACAGCGCCGACCTGCCAAGGCATGGACTCTACCAGACCCCTGAAGGTGTACTGTGGTATCTGGCACCAAAACATTAGCAGCAGATCCTTCAAGTCCTGTAAGTTGCGAGGTGGAGCCGCTGTGGATCAGACTTGTTGGTCCAGCACATCCAGCACATCCTCCAGGTTGAGATCTGGAGAATTTGGGGCCAGGGCAACACATTGAACACTTTGTCACGTTCCTCAAACCATTCTTGAACAATGTGTGCAGTGTGGCAGGGTGCATTATCCTGCTGAAAGAGGCCATTGCCATCAGGGAATACCATTGCCATGAAGGGGTGTACCTGGTCTGCAATGATATTTAGGTAGGTGGCACGTGTCAAATTGATGTCCATATGAATGGCCAGACCCAGGGTTTCCCAGCAGAACATTGCCCAGCACATCACACTCCCTCCACCGGCTTGTTGTCTTCCCACAGTGCATCCTGGTGCCATCAATTCCCAGGTAAATGGCTCACATGTATACGGCCATCGACGTGATCTAAAAGAAAACGGGACTTATCGGACCAGGCTACCTTCTTCCACTGCTCCAAGGTCCAGTTCTGATGCTCCCATGGCCATTGTAGGTGCTTTTGACAGTAGTCATCATGGGTGCTCTGACCAGTCTGTGGCTACGCAGCCCAATACACAGCAGGGTGCAGTGCACTGTGTTGTGACACATGCCTCCTGTAATCATCATTAAAATATTTTCTGTGACTTGTGCCACAATAAACTTTCTGTCAGTTTGGACCAGATGGGATAGCTTTTGTTGCCTTTGTGCATCGTTTAGCCTTGGGCGTCTAACACCCTGTCACCGGTTTGTGGTTTGTTCCTCCTCGGACCACTGTCTGTGGGTGCTCACTGGGAGCACCCCACAAGCCTTGCTGTTTCAGAGATGCTCTGACCCAGTTGTCTGGCCGTAACAATTTGGCTCTTGTCAAAGGCGCTCAGGTCTTTACTCCTGCACCCAACATGTTGACTACAAGAACTGATTGTTCGCTTACCATCTAATCTACCCGGACTTTGACATGTGCCCTTGTTTGTAGATGATCGTTATTCAGTTCACCTGAGTGGTCATAAATGTTTTGACTCATCAGTGTATGTATGTATACATGTATGTATGTATTTAGGCCTGACATGGCATGCGTGTAAAGCATGATGGCATATTTACTCTAGTAATGTGGAACAATGATTACATAATTACAATACAAACATTTACAACTTTGGAAAAAAAGATTCTGATTGTGCCTCTAGATTTCTTTACATGCAAAGAATGTCAGAGATCCTCACAATTATACAAGCTCTTCTCTTTTCATACTACATGTCTGAGAATCAGTATTACACTACTTCTAACCACAGTGAGAAAACATAGTGTTTGCGTTGATACGTGTAGTGAGCTGTGACCATTTTATAAGGCATTGGATTTGCTCAGGACCAGATAAACTAGTAGTAGGGCACTGCTTTTGGCTGCCTATGAAATGTAGAAAACTGTAAGGAATGAATATGAATACAAACCATGAGAGTGCTGCACCAAGAACGGCAATGGAAAAACGGGACCCCCCCCCCATTAATCAGATGCATTCCTGGCAAAAAAAAAAGAAGAAAGAGAAGCAAAGAAAAAACAACACAGCATTCATGAGAATCTTTGACAGTTTTTTTGTTCATCAAAGGCCTCTTTGTCTGGAGTAGGTACTTAAGAGTTTTGATAAACCAGCAAAAACAAAGCCAATACCAGATCCCCTTCCTGTCAATATAACAGGCTTGCTATCTCATTCCCCTCGAATGAACGAACAGCAGCTCTCATCATGTTTCCAATGAAACATACACACTTAGACACTTCCCTCCACCCCACACAGAGGGAATCTCCTGAAAGCCGTTTTTTCTCCTGGCTGAGATCCTCTGGTCTAGTCTTTGGCTTCCTTTGCATTTGTTTTTTGTTTTTGTTATTTTTGTTTCTGAAAAATGTGAGCATGTATGGGATAACATCACTGTGCAAAAAAAGACAGGAAAAAAAACACAAAATGACAGTTGGCCTGTTTGTTTGTGAAACATTATCTTTCACTCAAGTGAAAAAAGAGAAAAATAGAAAGGAATGTTTATTTTATTCTTTTTTTTCTTTTTTTTTAGAAAGCTGAGTGTGGTGCCTCACACTGCACCATCTTATCTCAGGCTATTTCCTTTATTCTACGCATGTAGTCATGCAGTTCCTCAGGGTCTTGGAAACCCATGTCCTGGCAGACCCATTGAATGTCCTCTTCGTCTGCTATGGGGATAGAGTTGTAGGGCAGGTCCTCTGTGGGTAGGGTGGTAAAGGTGGTAAACTTCACTCTCTTGCGCTTGGAGGTGGGTGAGCTGGCCTCCTCACCGTTCTCCTTCGTGGAGCCGCCGGAGCTGCCATCGCCTCGCCCATGTACCTGGCTCTGAACACTGGTCTGAGAACTGCCACTGCTGTGGTGGTCCCCGTGGCAGCAAGTCTGTACACCTTCTAAGGGGTTGCTTGGGCTTTCCACCTGCTGCGGTGAGAGGTCACCCTGGGTCCTCAGAGGCTGGCCGTTTCCCAGGAACACCCAGTGGTGGGAGTGGTCCATGTTGGCCTGACCCTCAGGCGGGATCCGCTTGTGTCGGTATTTCAGTACGAAGACGATGCAATTGATGAGAAAGACCAAAATGGCCAGGCAGAAGACCCCTAGCAGAGCATACATGCCAATCTCCAGGTCGGTCATGTTACGTGGCGAGTGGACAAAGTCATCGTCCTCCTCCTCCTCCTCCTCCTCCTCCTCTTCTCCCTCGGTCGGTCTCTCCTGGTTGCTAATAGTAGGAAAATTAGTGTAATCTATGGGAACACTGGCAGGCTGCTCATTAGATGTCTCATAAATTCGCCCACCAACATTGGGATCAATAATTGGCCGTCTGGTGACGGGAGCCAGCTCAATCTCGCCATCGGTGTTTGCCTCTTCCTCAGAATCCTCTTCTGGGCCCAAGCGGACTTTGATGAAGACAGCAGCAGATGCAATGACGCTTTTGCGCTTGGTCTTCTGGCAGGCCTCACAGATGGTCATCTCCAGGCGCACCATATCCCCAGATCCTTCCCCTTCTGCTACCACCACCGGCCAGCGCTGCTGAGGCTCTTGGGATACAGATACCAGCTTGTCATCCAGTGTAGAAGCATTAAGGTTGTAGTCTTTCGGGTCAAAATAGGTGAGAGGAGCTGCTGTATTATCACTGAAGCACATCCAAATAGACAAGCTGGCCTCCTGTCGAAAGAAAAAAAAAGGCATTGCAAATGGAATGTTGTAAATGTATGTTTACAATTTTCTACAAGGAAACAACACAATTAATATCAAAGTATCAAAACAGCATTTTTCGTTGCTGAATAGCTGTGAATCTAGCTTGTGTTTATATCTCTCAAAAGGACATTTTGGTGGTTCAGATGCCATTCTTTCATGGCCTTGCCTGTGATTTGAATATCTGTGCCCAATTGAGCCTTTGAAGTTTTGGACTTGCTCCAGTCCGTAAACCTCTAGAGTGTCTCTGAACATCAGCAGCACCCTCTCTGCTCAGTACAAGCTTTGACACACACAGACGAACTGCCTCTGATGCGTACACCAGCAAACCACTTTAAAGCAAGGAGGAGCGTGGAGGGGAGGGCAGTGGGGGTTCTGGTGGCAGTGATGACTGTTGTCCTGCAGGCAACAACACAGCAGTGCTTCACAGCACACTGTGGTTAAGGTGCAGTGTCCTCCTAGAGTGCCATATTAGTTCTAATCTCACAACCTTTGTCACATGTTGTCCTCTCTCTCTCCACTATTTTCAGTCAGCTGTCCACTGAAGCTGAGGTGGGATAAAAATAAATGTATAAAAGCATGGGTACATTGGTGCCTGTGTACTCATTACATGACAGCGCTCATCTGCCTCACACAAATCTTTTTTTTTCCCCTCCCCTTTTTCTCCCCAGTTGTACTTGGCCAATTACCTCACTCTTCCGAGCTGTTCCACCCCCTCTGCCGATCCGGGAGGGCTGTAGACTACCACATGTCTCCTCTGATACATGTGGAGTCGCCAGCCGCTTCTTTTCACCTGGCAGTGAAGAGTTTCACCAGGGGGACGTAGCGCGTGAGAGGATCATGCCATTCCCCCTAGTTCCCCCTCCCCCAAGAACAGGCGCCCCGACCGACCAGAGCAGGCGCTAGTGCAGTGACCAGGACACATACCCACATCTGGCTTCCCACCTGCAGACACGGCCAATTGTGTCTGTCGGGATGCCCGACCAAGCCGGATGTAACAGGGGGATTTGAACTGGAGATCCCTGTGTCGGTAGGCAACGGAATAGACCGCCACGCCACATGGACGCCCCTCAGAGAAAGCTCGACACGTGCCCATGTGGTCAACACAATACTGAGCCTTCCAAGGGTAGGTAGCCTTTGTTGTCAGCTCGGTGACAAACAAGGAAAAATTGTCCACAGAAAAGAGCCCCCAGTTTTGGAGTGGGTTATAAAAATAGTACTTTTCTCTCTTACTGAGATAGGCTTATCCAGACTCTGTCGGGAAGGTCTTGAAAAATACTCCGGTCCACGCCGTGTGTGAGAAAGCAAAGACAGCGATATTCCAGTCAGAGCCAGGCCTTTATTTTCCCAGTTTGCCACCACAAAGGGAGCCTTTGATAAGCACAGATTTAAATAATACATTGAGTTTGGCATCCATGCTCTCATGAGTCTATTCCAGTGCGATCTGGGTGACACAGACAAAACGGCAAAGTGGGGGTGTTATGACACTGACAAAGTACTTCAAATATATTCAGCAGTAACCGCATCTTATGCTGCATTGATTCAACACAAAAAGCTTAATGTCATGCTCTTGGAGAAGATCATTTTGTTTTATTGGGCTGTGATGAGAAAAGAGAATACCAAAAAAGAGAAACCTTCCTCTTCGGGCTAGTGTCAAAAAATCAAATGAGGCTTGCGAGATTTGTGCATTATAGGTCCATTTGAGTCATCTTAGCCCACTGAACCGTCGACACAACCCTCCTCTTAAATTAATGTTATCTGTGTGTATCCAAAAATTAATGTGTGTAATATTGTGGAGCATGGTAATGCCGGCTGCCTATCTTGGTTTAGTTCATGCTTTATAGTGACAGGACATTAATGACAGCAGAAATTCAGCATAAACAGCTATACAGAATAGAATATATAATATCTTTTAGAATATCTCCTAGTAATACACTGTAATTATAAGACTCCTCAAACCTGCAGTGCTCATCTTATGAAAGCTTATTTATTTCATTAAAAACATGTTACATTAGCAAATGTGTCTGAGTATTAAGTTGAGATACTGCATACTGGCTTGGCACTCACACATAAAACAATTAAAGTGGCTGAACTTGGTTAAATGGGGAAAGGAAACGGCGTGGAAAGGCTCAGATTGCCCACCTCCACCTGTACTTGTTTTAGCCCTTTCAATTCATTTCTAGAATAACTGGAAGCATAAAAAAGTTTCCCTGTGAAACAGCATCAAAGCTTGAAAGAGCCCACACGTTGCTTCCTCTGAGAGCTGTGCTGGCAGAAGGACTGGCTGCCTTTTATGGCCAAGCCTTGGAGACCACTTAGGACAATACATTACAATAATTAAATATCAAGGTGGCCAAGAAGCAGAAAGCAAGAAAAATCGGAATTTAATGCTGGCTTCTCTTTCACTCATGCTTGATGTGGTTGTTGGATTTTTGGCAGCTAGCAGGCCACTGGAAGGGCAAACTACTGGCACACACACACACACACACACACACACACACACACACACACACACACACACACACACACACACACACACACACACACCTCTCTTGGTCAGGGACCAGTGCCAATTAAATCTTTACAGGGGCTGCAAAAGATTCCTATGCCCACTGTACCATTGTCAACACAACGAGGTAGAGAAGCAGCACACACTCCTCTGTGACACAAGATGCCCCTCTGCTTCTTGCTTGTCAAGTGCAATTCACCTTGGGGGTCTTTATTTTTTCCTTTTTAATAAGAAGTGTTTTTCCAGGCTTGGCAAATAATGTAGCTAGGGTTAAAACACCATAACTAGGCTATTTATTAGTAAAGCAACAGCACTTTAATCTGCCATCCAATTTAACAATTCTGGCTGGAGTTGAAGAGATCTGGCATGAAAATAATATACCAATCCTCCAAAGTGACCAACAAAATGGCTATCTGAGTCCACCTGGATACTAGTATTATAACCACTGGGAGTAATTATGCAATTAAACTGGGCTTTACTGCTGGAGAGAGAGGAAAAACAAACAGATGTTAGTTGACTCAGGGAATTAAGGATTATTTTTGCAAGAATAGGCCAAGGATTAATTTTTACTGCCTAACAAAGGTAGTAAAACACTCTGGTTATTCTTACATGTAAATGGAGTACAGTATGGTGTGAAATTCAGTTTTCTGGTGTTAGCCTTGCAGTCAAGACCAATCAGGGTGAGAACAAGTCCAGACCGACTCTTGATGGGGGCGAGTCTGATTTGCAAAATGCACAGAAAAAGCTACGTTTTCAAAAATACCCGTGTACGTGTGGACAAAGCATGAGACTGAAGCTTATCTAGTCTGAGTCAAGTCTTTACCGTGGCAAGTCCAGTCCATATCAAGACCAATGGAGCCAAATCCTATGTAAAGGCTGACACCAGAACAGTGCAAATCCAATGAAACACCACGGCTGTATCTGTAGCACTAATATAATACATAATAATACTGAATGAGGCTTTTTTTTCTGTCCCCCCCCTCCCTTTTTTCTCCCCAATTGTACCCGTCCAATCACCTCACTCTTCTGTGCCGTCCCAGTCGCTGCTCCACCCCCTCTGCCGATCCGGGGAGGGCTGCAGACTACCACATGCCTCCTCCGATACATGTGGAGTCGCCAGTCGCTTCTTTTCACCTGACAATGAGGAGTTTCACCAGGGGGACGTTGCGTGCTGGAGGATCACACTATTCCTTCCAGTTCCCCCTCCCCCCTGAACAGGCACCCCGACCGACCAGAGGAGGTGCTAGTGCAGCGACCAGGACACATACACACATCCAGCTTCCCACCAGCAGACACGGCCAATTGTGTCTGTAGGGACACCTGACCAAGCCGGAGGTAACATGGGGATTTGAGCAGACGAGCCCCGTGTTGATAGGCAATGGAATAGGCTGCTACGCTACCTGGACGTCCCAAGGCTTATTTTTTTTCTCCTCTGCCAAGGAAGTAATGTTTAAGATTCCAATTTTCCAATGTTTCAGACACATAAATTAATAACTCAAAAAGGTTAGTTAAAAGTAAAAAAAAAAACTAATTTAGTCTTTTGAAAAAATTATCACAAGTCCACTCGGTCAGAGACCGAGTTCAGTCTGAGTCATTATACTGTGAAGTCAAGATGGAGATGGAGACTTTCAAAATGTGAATTAAGACTGGGCCTGAGACTGACTCCACACTCGAATACTACAACACTATCTGGTCCTTCAAAAGGTGCTTTTTTTTTAAAACCCTATATATAATAAATTATTTTTCTGAACAAAGTTAATATTCAACAGTGTTGATTCAATGTTTGCGATTGAGCGATAAATGACCTGTTTGGGAGTCGTGAGCGTCTGCAGGCCGGTTGCCTTAGCAACCATGGTGTGACTGTTTCCGGGGCTGGGCTGGAGTGACAGGCTCAGGCCAGAGATAGCATGCACACGCAGCTCTGAGATGGACACTTTATCATCTGTGACTGCGAACGGTGATTCTCCCAATACTGCATCCACAGCCAATGGAGACTCAACCTAGGAACAGAGAGAGAGAGAGAGAGAGAGAGAGAGAGAGAGAGAGAGAGAGAGAGAGAGAGAGAGAGAGAGAGAGAGAGAGAGAGAGAGAGAGAGAGAGAGAGAGAGAGAGAGAGAGAGAGAGAGAGAGAGAGAGAGAGAGAGAGAGAGAGAAGGATGGTTCTTTATTGGTTTTTTTTTTTTTTTGGCAAGACAGCAGGATATCATTTAAGTGGAGACTAGATAACAGGTTTATTGTCCTGCGGTATCTATAAACCCCATCAAAAGCTAATTTTGAGTCCGAGCACATTGTGCTGTTGTTTGTTCCAGGGTGGAAAGAACATCTTGAATCCAAGAGAGCCGACTTGTTGACAACTGCTCATCAAGACACAATCTATAGCATCCACCACAATCTTCGCCAAGTGATAGTTGGTGTGAAACAATTGAGTCCATCAAAGTGCCATTAGATGTAACAGAAAAAAAAAACAAACAAAAGGTAAAAAACCTTAAAACGCTGGCAATCCGTCTTCATGGCTTTTGACAGGCCTTTTCACCCCGTATTTTGAGCCACCTTTAAAAGATGGTCATTCTCCCTTTCAATTGAAGCCAGAGGTCATGAGGGACTTTAACAAAGTGGAAAGGGCAATTTGGAGAAGCATCGACTTTATATTTTTTTCAGTCATATGAGGAAATACTTGAGTATTTTGATGGGTTTGCCAGTGGGAAATTAAGAAGGCTATGTAAGAGCAGTGGAGGGTGTGGATGCTCTGACATGCGTCCCCAATTATTAACTAAATCTTTCAGAAGGAGAACCAATAGATCTGTAAAAAAGTAGACGTTGCTAGTTTTCAAATGTTGCCATCTGCAGACTGTAAATTTCAGTTTTTACTCTCACAGAAAAAAATTTGGATCTACTGCAAGTATCCTGGCTGATGCAATTTAAAATAAAAAAATATGTTATTTGCTTGACGGCTTTAATACTTCAATCTCTGATGGCTATATGGACACTTACTGTAACAAAAAAACCCCCCAAAAAAATACAACCTGTGTTTTTGTTAACATCATAGCTGTCTTGTCACATGCATGCTGCGCTTCCCCCCAATATTTCCTTCATGACTGTCACAGCTTTTCCATGTGATTATGGTGCAATGTAATTTGTCATGAAAAGGAGATTGTGTCCTTTGCCAAATAAACAGTAGAAACAAGCTGGCAGCCATACCAACATGTACCCTGGCTCTGCCGCATGATACAAGCTAAGCAGGTATGGGCTTGGCTAGTACTTGGATGGGAGACCTCCTGGGAAAATAAGTTGCTGCTGGAAGTGGTGGGCCAGTAGGGAGCAGTTTTCCCTCTGATCCTTGTGAAAATCCCAGTGCGGTGAAGGGGACATTGTGCTGTAGGAGATGCCGTCCTTCGGGTGAGACGTTAAACCGAGATCCCAACTCACTGTGGTCATTAAAAGTCCCATGGCACTTATCGCAAAGAGTAGGGTATCCAGGCAAAATACCCAACCTGGCTCTCTCCATCTGGCCACCTAACCATCCCCCCCATGTATTCGCTCAATGATTCCCTCCGTCTGGTGCAAAACGGCTGCCGTGCATCACCCAGGTGGATGCTACACATTGGTGGTGGTTGAAGTGAGTTTCCGCCTGTGAGCACTTTGGATATCGAGATAAAGCGCTATATAAATGTAATCCATCATCATCATTAAGCGCATTTGCATGTCTCCAGAATAACTGAGTTGGTCTCAAAACATTTCTCTTTCAACTGTGCTCAAAATTATTAACTTCCCACCACTACCTCCATACGTGCACGTGCGCCCACACACACACAATCCACTCAGAGTGCATCAGTCTGCTAATCTTTTTTTATTACAGACTTTTACTCCCCTAGCCTTTCCTTCTTTCCTAAGAAAGCCCTCCATAGCAGAGGAATGGCATTTGTACCCCACTTACATTATTACTCTTTTTCAAATGGAACAAGCTGAACTCCGTGCTGAGGACATCCATAAAATATAATTTGACACCACAGCTATGGCAAGACGAGTGGGAACTTGGACACTGTCTTCAGCTTGTGGTGGAAGTCTTTTTGCAAAGTTAAGTCTCTCAATTCCTGATAGAATATAATAAATATAGTGCTGAGTGGAGCCACTTAAGCCATCTAGGGACATTCCTCTCTCTGATTGCTGCTACAATGTAGCCACTAAACAGATGATGATGCCCTTTCAAGCCAATGAGTCAGTGTAACATTAGCCAGTTGTTGCTGAGACTGATAAAAAAAAGTTAGAAATTTGGGGGTGAAATGTAGGCCAAGTCTAAAGGTGTGTTTGAGACTGTTTAGACTGTTAGACACACAGCAACTCATTGCCAGACTCGATTCACTTTCAAAGAGAACGGTTGTTGCGGGAACCAAGGGGGATTTGGGTATTAAAGGTACATTTTTTTTATGTGGATGTCGTACAATCAGTGTTGAGTGCAAATGTAGTCAATTGAAGCAATACAATCTTCAGCGTGTGCTATATTGACTGAGAAATCCAAGTATTCTTGGTCGCCGAGCAGTGCCGGCAGGGCTTACATGTCCCAGGATGCATTGCACATGAACTTCTGACACCCAAACCCTGCCCAGGCAGGTGTATCTTGCAGCTCTGTGTACAAGGAACGACGTCTTTAAATATTTACTCTTCTGCCTCCCAACACGGGGATCGCCAGTTCGAATCCCCTTGTTACCTCCGGCTTGGTCGGGCGTCCCTACAGACATAATTGGCCATGTCTGTGGGTGGGAAGCCGGATGTGGGTGTGTGTCCTGGTTGCTGCACTAGCGCCTCTTCTGGTCAGTCGGGATGCCTGTTCGATGGGAAGGTGGAACTGGAAGAACAGGTAATCCTCCCACGCGCTACGTCCCCTTGGTGATATTCCTCACTGTCAGGTGAAAAGAAGCGGCTGGCGACTCCACGTGTATTGGAGGAGGCAGCCCTCCCCAGATCGGCAGAGGGGGCTGAACAGCGGCCGGGACGGCTCGGAAGAGTGGGGTAATTGGCCGGATACAATTGAAGAGAAAAAAAGGGGGGGGGAATAAAAAATATTCACTCTTCGATCAGAAAACTGAAAAATTACCTAAACTGAATTGGATTAGTTCATTGATAACATGCCTTCTCATTGTATCATGCCTGGATGTGACATCTACAGAAAGAGGAGAGGAGGGACTAAGTGTAAACAACCACTGATTACCAACAGATGTTGAGGGGTGCAAAGAATGACTCTGAGCAATTAAAACATTAAAAAAAAAGAAAAACAAACCCAAATAAGATGAGAACGCACCGACACCAGTACTGGGAAATCTTTGGGTATGCTCTTTGCATTTTGCAGCAATGACTACAACAGGGACAAATATTTGAACTGTGCAATACTGTGGTGTATATTTATACTGCATTAGTACTGCATTCATATTCTGCACATATTTTTACACATTTCTTATTTTTCTATATACAGTTATATATTGTAGTATAATGCACATATTTATTTTCAATTTTTCTTATAATTTCACTAATGCTTCGATTTATTTTCTCTTCTAGAACGTGAGCAACTGTAACTTGACCCAGTATCCCCTCGGGGCTTAATAAAGTATTTCTGATTCTAATTGCAAAATCTGGCATGGTCACTGAGTTTGAAACGGGCGTTCTTCAGAATGTCTTTTCAGGCAGCCAGGCCAGGTTGCAGATAGATGTAGTTACCTTTGAAATAACACATCTTGGCCATGGAGGGAACCCTGGCATTTACTGAAACTTTGCTTTTCAAAAACATTATAAACATTTTGTATTTTGCATTTATATTTCATCTTTTTTTGGTCTTTACAATTTTTTTTTTACTAAATGCTTGGATTTAAATAAGTGCATAACAAGCTCCGTTCAACTGCCCTGTTTCCACAACAAGGTGAAATAGGTTTTTAAAGCACTTATTCCATCTCACTTAGAAAACCCACTCCAAGTCAACAGCTTTCCCATTCTGCCACAAATGGTTTATTTTTAACCATGTATCACCCCCCCCTCCAAAAAACAAAATAACAAAAAACCTGCCCTGTTTTGGAAGAAAATGCAATGCATCTTGCCTCTGAAGTGAAGGATCTCTGGATAAGCCAGTAGGTATGATTTTGCATGCACCTGACATCGGTGTACCTGCAGCAAACTTTGATAGTCTTTAGTGTGAAAATAAACCATCCAAGTTTGTGTGTGTATGTATGTATACATACATATATATACACACACACACACACACACATATATATATATATATATATATATATATAGAGAGAGAGAGAGAGAGAGAGAGAGAGAGAGAGAGAGAGAGAACAGCTTTATTCAAACCAACACATTACAATGTGTTATTCAATTTTCAAATCAATATTTAGCATATTGCACATCATACTTTGCAGAGAGTAAAAGACAAGAAAGAAGGTGGTTATTCATCAGGAATCTACAAGTACTGATCATATACTGTAATGTTAGCAGCTATGACTTAATTGATCATGACTACTGCAAACTGTTCTCTTCTCTCACATGTCTTTTCTCTCTCTCTGAATGATGTCTTCTCCTTTCTCTTCTTCTGTGAATGGTGTGACGTGAGTCTCCCTTGTGTGCACGTGTAGTCAGTCCTCCTCCCAGGTTTTCTTAGTGACGGTGGTCGCCACCTGAACGCTGCTTGGCATCCCTCTCATCACATTTTCTTTTTATATATCTTATAAATCCATATAATTTTGTTATCCTGTTTCAATGTTATATCCTCCTCTCACTAAGATGTGTGACTATTCTTTTCTTCTTTTTTTTAAATGGTGATGCTGGTCGCGTGGCTTGGGTCCTGGGCTGTTCCGGTGGCATCTGTACACTTCTTGGCATCCTCCTCATCATATTCTTCATGAATTTTATAGTTCCATTGTAATTCTGTTGTCCTCTTTTGATGTTGTATTCTGTAAATTGTGTAAACACGGCATCCATTGCACGTTGTCCATCTTGGGAGACAGAGCGATCCCTCCTCTGTTGCTCGCCCTGAAAATTTCATCACTCATCTATGTGACTTCATCAGTCTCAGCTGACTGCGGGTATCCCAAACCTTATAAACACCAGAGTTGCACAACAACCGAAACTGGTGATCGGTTTAATATGCACGGCAATTAGCACATGAAACTTTTGTTACATTGCCGGTTTTGGTCGTTAACACGGCGGTCATTGTAATTACAAGTTACCTTAGTGAAGACAACAAATAACATCAGGGTGATACACTGGGCGATGTTTTGGCCAGATGACAGGGTAATCTGCTTGCAACAGGAAATTTAGTGAGATGTGGGAAAATATATTATAGAATTTATCTGTCTAACAAGAGGTTGCTATGCAATCAGTACAAACATGTTGAGAAAACCACTTGTCCAACATTGCCATGTATCACCACATCAGCCTCTCGTTATTACTTTGTAGGCCAAAACATAGCACACTCACTCAGTGGTCATCTGCCAACCCTGCTGGTCTTGGTTGTCTTTTCCAGTTTATTTTTGGGATCCTGAAGAAAATATCCAACATACAACGGTCCATGTGAGGAGTAAACCTTTCATCCATAATAACACAAACACAGGCTGTCTCAGGGTTGGCATCAGTGACAGCATCAAGCAACAACTGCCCACGCTGGAATTCATTGCAGCAGAATGACTCCGTTTCTGTTGTCATCGGAGGGCAATTTGAGTAACGTCACCACCAGTCAATGTTTGCTCTCAGCAGCTGAGGTTCTGGATGGTTGCCGCCCGCCATAGCCGCTTTTTTTTCGTTCCCCAGTTTTATACGGCCAATTACTCCACTCTTCCGAGCCATCCCGACCTCTGCTCCACCCCCTCTGCTGATGCGGGGAGGGCTACAGACTACCACATGCCTCCTCCGATACATGTGGAGTCGCCAGCCGCTTCTTTTCACCTGATAGTGAAGCATTTCACCAGGGGGACGTAGCATATGGGAGGATCATGCTATCACCCTCAGTTCCCCCTCCTCCCTGAACAGGCGCCCCGACTGACCAGAGGAGGTGCTAGTGCAGTGACCAGGACACATCTGGCTTTCAACCCACAGACATGGCCAATCATGTCTGTTGGGATGCCCGACCAAGCCGGAGGTAACATGGTGATTCGAACCAGCGATCTCTGTGTTGGTAGGCAATGAAGTATACTGCTACGCTACCTGGACGCCCCATCCCGCCATATCCTCTTGCTCAGCTACTGCAGCAGCAGCCTCGGCCTCTCTCTGATGCATTTCTTCGGCCATATACTCTGGCTCAAACAAATACGGTTGAGTATCCGAGTCAGCCAAAACAATGTAAAATGTATCCTCGTCCATAAGATCCTCTGCACTCATATTTTAGGATGCCATTTTCGATGTTGGAAATGACAGCTCGTTTGCAATACAAGGTGAAGAGAACAAGGAAGACTAGAAGACTAGAGGCTAGAAATCCAAGCTGAACTTGCCCATACTTCTTCCTTTTCACCAATTATGTCACTGATGCGTCAAATAATGACACTGGTGCCGGAAGAACAGATTTTGCAACTACGGCCTAGAGACACAGAGAACGTTAGCAACAACCGCAGACATGTTTCACACTATATCCCAAATTCAAACAGAGAGAGATAAGGTTGAAAATCGGTGAAGTGGTCCTTTAAGGACAGGATGGCAAACTGTAAAAAGGATGAAAAGTTGAGAAATGCTGAAGTTTTGGACGATCTGGGCAACATATCACCCAGCAGTAGCCAATCAGATTCAAGTGTTTTACTTCTTACTAAATTTGGTTCCCTCCTCCAAGTTCCTGCTAAAACAAAAATGGATGAGAAGCTCATCATTATAGTCTATGGATTCCCGACATTCAGCAATATTCTGTTAACTTTAGTAACTATTTTTCTCCTATTTGATAAAACATAGAATACCAAGAAAGGTGACACGAACAATAAATGCACTGTTAGATTACACATGAATAAACCGCATATCTAGCTACTAGCTCAAATGTTGTAAGCATATTGGAGCTAATAGAAGAAAGCGAAAAGAAACAAACAAAAACAAACAAACAACAAAAAAACAAGTAACAAAAATAAAACACAGAACACACCCACAAGCTGTTAACACCAGAAACTTTTTTTTTTAAATTTTCCCCCCCCTTTTCTCCCCAATTGTACCTGTCCAATTACCCCACTCTCCCGAGCCATCCCGGTCACTGCTCCACCCCCTCTGCCAATCCGGGGAGGGCTGCAGACTACCGCATGCCTCCTCTGATACATGTGGAGTCACCAGCCGCTTCTTTTCACCTGACAGTGAGGAGTTTCACCAGGGGGACGTAGCGCTTGGGAGGATCACGCTCTTTCCCCCAGTCCCCCTGAACAGGCGCCCCAACCAACCAGAGGAGGTGCTAGTGCAGCGACCAGGACACATACCCACATCTGGCTTCCTACCCACAGACACGGCCAACTGTCTCTGTAGGGATGCCTGACAAAGCCGGAGGTAACAAGGGGATTCGATCTGGCGATCTCCGTGTTGGCAGGCAACCGAATAGGCCACTATGCTACCCGGATGCCTTAACACCAGAAACTTGAGCGATATGTCACCTCATGTCTGGACAGCCTTGGTAGATCAACAATGTGCTAAGGTCTAATTGGTAAGACTAATTAAAGATCAAGTGGGTTTTATTTAATTTTTTCTAGGGATCTCAAGTTTCCGTTAGCCCCAGTAGTCCTAGGTGTAGGATAGAGATGATAGAGCTTCTCACCTGATAACCCTAGTTTTTCACAAATTCTTAAAGGGTCTGAATGACAAAAAGTAGGTGTGAAATGACTTTTTCTTGCCCCTTTTTATACTGCCTCGCAACACGCTTGCATGCAACGTGATGGGCAGCATGCTTTCACTGAGGGAGCAGACTTGAATCTTATCCTGCTTACTAAACTGTGCTGTCAGGGTCCACTTCCATGTGCATAATGTTTGGATCTGATGGATTAATGTGCCAGAAAGGAGAGTTATGGTTCACTGGTCATCCCACAGACACGCATATGCAACCCCCCCCCCACACACACAACTGCACAGGCAAAAGCCCGAGGGGTGAGATTGACACAAATGTTAAAGTTTTCATGAAGAAAGCACAGTTGGATGATGGATCACTCACTTTTCCACTATCACAACAACTTTGCGTTAGGCTTTATAGCGGAGCTTTGTTTCATGGTGATTGGCACAGCAAGTAATCAAGGTGAAAAGCAGAGCTCCTTTTCATCGGTAGTGATAGATGATGAGAGGCTGCAACCCCCTTCCCCTTTTGCCTTTTTCTGCAATGCTTTTAATGGGGCCTGTTGCATTTCCATTTGTGATGACACACCTGCATAAAGGATTGCTCCAGGAAGCTTGGACATTGATGAAAAACAGGATGGGTTGCCTGTGGTTTACCGCTGTGTTTAGGTTAATGAAACCGACACAGGGATGAAAGATCTCCAACATCTAAGTGGATCCAATTGACAGACTGAAAAAATTATTTATAGCAGACCAGCGTGCTACAAGTCAGCAGTTTGTATTTGTCAGAAAAGAGACATCTAGGGGCTTTATAAAACTCTTATGAGTTAAACCTCGACTTGATGAATTTAGTGAAATTTGGATGCCTGTAGATGAGGAGGCAGAAAAAATGAGGAAAAAGGAAGGAGACAAGTTTTCCAGGTTTACCTAGAATGTTGAAGTTCATTGAAAGGTGGGGCTTGGTGTCCAGGTAGCATAGCGGTCTATTCCGTTACCTACTAACACAGGGATTGGCGGTTCGAATCCCTGTGTTACCTCTGGCTTGGTCGGGCGTCCCTACAGACACAATTGGCCATGTCTGTGGGTGGGAAGCCGGACGTGGGTATGTGTCCTGGTCGCTGCACTAGTGCCTCCCCTGGTCAGTCAGGGAGCCTGTTCAGGGGAAAGGAGGAACTGAGGGGAATAGCGGGATACTCCCATGCACTACGTCCCCCTCGCGAAACTCCTCACTGTCAGGTGAAAAGAAGCGGCTGGCGACTCCACATGTATCGGAGGAGGCATGCGGTAGTCTGCAGCCCTCCCTGGATTGGCAGAGGGGGTGGAGCAGTGACTGGGACGACTTGGAAGAGTGGGGTAGTTGACCAGGTACAATCAGGGAGAAAAAGGGGGAAAAATCCCCACCCCCAAAAAAACAGAAACAAAAACCCATGTTACAAAGGGAGGAATGGTGTAGGCACCACAACACACCGAAACTACTGAATACAGGTAAGGATTAAAGATCAGTTGAGTTCAGTATGAAATATTAATCTTCGGCCAAACATTTTATTTTGATGTCATCTTTCCAACAGACGGTGAATACTGACATTCCCAATTAACCGTGACATTTACAGACACAGTGTCTAATACGGTGTGTGTGAAGGATGGAGCAAAATAACAATTAAGATGGAGGACATGACATACAAAGCACTTGACTAACTGCATCTCATTTGCACTGCATTCACGCCCCCATAATGAGCTGTTTGAGAAAGAGTAGGCAACAAGGTGGCAGGAAGAATCAAAATTCAAATATACCGATAGCAAATCCTCAGACTCATAAGACATGGCATTAATAAGTCATATAATTAGCCGCCATATTTGTTTCTGGTGTAACTTCATTTGAGTAGTGACCCTGGATTATTCTCTATCAGATTAAGGTAAAATTAATGAATTTAATCCTTGTTTATTATGTGTAATAATGCGTAAATAAATTCCTAAGGGATAATAGGCAAGAAAAAGAAAACTGAGACGGTTTAAACAGGATGCGGGTACTATTTCCTTCTGAACACCAACTTCCTTTCGAAACAGAGAACAACAAGAGACGGCTAGATCTGCTGCAAGTCTGTAACTCTCTCTGGAGGAAAGCATCTGCTAAATGAGTAAATGTAATGCTAATGCAAACTATTTTTACAGTCGACAATAATAACATGAAACCCATGATATGCCACTCAAGCAGAAATTCAAACAAACAATAGGACGGTAACTATGAAAAAAATAGGGTCATTCCAGTTTAGAAATATCTAAATTCCTCACATGAAGACCAAGTCCAACAAAGATCGACAGCTGAACAAAAAGAGAAATAGGGAGGAGATCACTGGTTATAGTTAATATTGCATTATAACACTTAGTCTTTTGTTTTTATTGTTGCATTTTGGGAGTAGATTGGGAATGGGTTCCCCAAAATAGAGTGATTAGGACCTGGAAAGGCAATAAATGCAGCAATCTAGTATGTTTTTTCTTTGATAGTGTCATTTTTATATTTCCAGGCTTTTTCAAGTAAATGTTACAGAAAAATTGAAAGGATAAACATGGATGTATCTCAGTCTCAGCCTCTTGCTTTGTGTTTCCCTCCAGGCTGGCTTGTAGTCATCTGTCATGACTGCCACTGGCAGGGCAAGTGAGATGAAGCATGAATGTAGTTAAACTCTATATTTTGTTTTGCCAGGAGTTGATCTGTCAATTACTATTGATTGTGTGACATGACACAATTATGTAGCAGTATGTGGATAGTAGCATGTGTTTGTACCATCCAGTCCTCCACTTGTCTTGCCAGAGGCTAAAGAGGCAAAATCAATGGCCGGTCTGAGCCACTGATTGATCACAGCCCGGAGACTGAATACTAGCACCTGCCTGACTACACCTTCATTCAACTGCATGCAGTTTGCACCACACTGTAATCCCCCCCAGTCCGCTCCTCCTCTGCTCCTCTTTCCAACCTTTGCATTCGATAAAACACACAAAACCTTTTTCATACAAAGTATTATAAAAAGTCAAGTTGTATCCATTTTAGGAGGAAATTTCATATCTGTTTGCTACCGTCTATTTTCTCTGCCCTCTCTGGGTCTCTGACTAGCGGATGAAACATTCCTGATAAGGATACTTCACATCTCTGACAACGAAACATCCTCATAATATCACACTGTGCCGAGAGAAAATCACGACCACAGAGACCGACATACTCCCTCACACACTGTCTGGACAGGCTGGAAGAAAGGACCTTTGAAAATAAACAGGCACGAGCATTAGTTTATCTGGGCTTTCCTTCTCTAATTAGCAATGCGATGATCTTTTGAGGGCCTTGCATGCTGCTATATTCAGCGAATATCTGGGGAGATCTTTTTGGTGTAGCTAAGTCGAAAATTATTATTGTGTCAACTAGAAATTTCCTGATGTGTGAATATGACAAAACAGAATGAACTCATTCTAGCTGCTATGAAGCTCTATTTCATAAATTACACTCGAGCCCCCCCTTCCCCCCCCTCTTTTCACCCCAATTGTATCCGGCCAATTACCCCACTCTTCCAAGCCATCCCGGTCACTGCTCCACCCCCTCTGCCGATCTGGGGAGGGCTGCAGACTACCACACGTCTGCTCTGATACATGTGGAGTCGCCAGCTGCTTCTTTTCACCTGACAGTGAGGAGTTTCGCCAAGGGGACGTAGCACATGGGAGGATCACGCTATTCCCCCCAGTCCCCCCCCTCCGAACAGGCACCCCAACTGACCAGAGGAGGCGCTACTGCAGCGACCAGGACATATACCCACATCCGGCTTCCCACCCGCAGACAAGGCCAATTGTGTCTGTAGGGATGCCCGACCAAGCTGGAGGTAACACGGGGATTCAAACCGGCGATCCTCATGTTGGTAGGCAACGGAATAGACCGCCGCGCCACCCGGACGCTCTCGAGCCCTTTTTTAAGCATATCGTTACTTTTCAGTCATCGTCTTTGTTCACTGGTATTTAGCTAGTGTGTCCAAAACATTAAGTGACCCCGATGGCCAAATAGCTCTTCTTCCTGCAATTACAAAATGACATGTGTCGTTACAAGGTAGTGTCTTGTTATTAGCTAAACTGCCTGTAAAAAAAACAAAACAAAAAAAAAACAAAAAACAAGTAAGCGGTAGCAGTAATGGTAGGCTATAGCAATCCTTCAAACAGCTCAGTGAGACATTGCTTGTATGGAGATGATATTACCTGCCCGCTTGTATCTCTTTAAAAGGGAAAAAAATAGTTTGATTCGTAGGACAACAGAAAAACACCATCAGCAAACTGAAACTCCATTTGTCATTTTATTGTGGCCTAAAATGACATATCATTTAGTTTGGTTGTGGTTTGACTTTCACACGATCTCTTATTCATCTTTTAGAGAGAAAAAAAAGAAGCATCTGACATATTTCAATTTACTCTCAGTCAAAGAAATGAACATTGACAAGTATTGTGATTTATCCTGTCTTTATAGGCTGGTGTGCAGAAAAGGGAAAGTGGCTTTCTTCCAAGAGATTGAACTGATGTAATATAAATATAAATCCTCTGAAAATGAAATTAAAAACATGCTCCCTTGCACCTTAATAGTTCTGTATACTTTCAGGTATTTACTGAGCTAACTAAAAAAAGTGAAAGAAGCAGAATGAGCGTATCGTTTTTACTTGGTAAAAAAATGGAAGAGAGCACTTGGGTAATAAAAAAGCAAAACATGAATTTTAATACCTATATGAAAGCACTTATGCTTCATTATTATTCAACCTGATGTCATAAAATCACCTTGTGATCACCGTTGTTTGTTAGTTTGTTAGAAATTCCTCTATGCTTCATCCATATTCATGAGCTGGCCAGGAGTGAGAGGGAAATGAAGTTCAGTGTCAAGTCATCTAGGTGATAGAATATTTCTATAGTAAGCACATGGCTTTAATATGCATCACTCTTCACTTTCCCTGAGAATGTCAGTGCTCTCAGTGAGAAATATCCCATACACTGGAGATCTTTTACCTTCTCTCGGATTTTTATGATTCAAGTTTCTTAGCCATCAGTCATTTAATTTGATGGGAATGTGAGTCCGTAGCAGTCTCCTTTTTCTTTTCATCATGGTATTTTCAAGATTAAAAAAAAAACATTTCCAAGATATTTCTTAGCTCCCCGCCATCGGTTCAGGGATGGTCATCAATGTGAAGAGGGAATGACCATCCCTGAACCGGGGGGGGGGGGGGGTGCTAAGAGTACATCTGTCGCCATCTTACAATGCTGTGATTTCAACCATTCCCAAATCCTCTGTGAATAGTACACATGGCCACTGTAACTCTAGTTAATACTCACGGCAATTTGCATATGAAACCGATTGTTTTCGGTCGCTATGCAACAGTATTGTTTATAAGGGTGGGGATACCTGCAGTCAGTTCAGACTGAAGAGGTCACTTAGATCTATTGTGACAATCTAGATAATGCCATAATCTTTAGAAGTTGTATGAGTGATGGAATTATGTCTATCTAATTATATCTAACTCTTTTTAACCTGTTTTCTTTTGAACAGCTCGAGTCAATAAGGCAAGTTTATATCTGCTATTAAATCAGGCTATAATTATTCAATCTTTTCAAGAGATTACAAATGATACATTGCTCATTTAAGATGATGGATTGTTGACTGGTATCTTTTCTCCCTTTTTAACCACCATCATCCCCATCCATCAGACAGCTATTTTCTTCCTCCTGACAGGCTGATAGTGTGATCATTCATGGTGATCAAAAGTCCCACTAACACTTAATTCTTTGAATCTCCAAACACCAGTGACATAGCAATAGATCTGTGGAGGATATGTAACTTCTATCATATCTCCTAAAACGTCCTAAGTAAAACTTGAATTACATTTTTTGGTGCTGAAAACATATTCATATTTCTATAAGGTGGTAAAACAGATTGCCCAGGTAATTAATTCAACAACCGCAACCACATCACATGACTGCTATGAGGGAGATCATCTATGCTCTTTTTTTTTGTGGAATTTTCCCCCTTTTTCTCCCCAATTGTATCCGGCCAAATCTCCATTCTTTCGAGGGCTGCAGACTACCACATGCCTCCTCCAATACACGTTGAGTTGCCAGCCGTTTCTTTTCACCTGACAGTGAGGTGTTTCGCCAGGGGGACATAGCGCATGGGGGGATCACGCTAATTTCTCCCAGTTCCCCCTCCCCCGACAAACCAGAGGAGGTGCTAGTGCAATTACTAGGACACATACCCCACATCCAGCTTCCCACCTGCAGACAAAGCCAGTCGTGTTGTAGGGACGCTTGACCAAGCCGGAGGTAACATGGGGATTCGAACCGACGATCCCCGTGTCAACGGAATAGGCCGCTACGCTACCCAGACGCCCCTTCTCTCTCTTTCTTCTGGGGTAAAATGAACATTACAATCAACCATCCCCAATTTGCCAGCATCATATGAGGGCATCAAATACATTGTGACAACTTGCATTGTGTTGCTGACACACTATGTGCAGTCCACTGCTCATTAGACCAATTAAAAAAAAAAAAACATTTTTTTGAACTACTTTTATTAATCCCCGTGGGGCAATTCTTTCTCTGCATTTAACCCATTCTAGTTGTGTAGCTAGGAGCAGTGGGCAGCCGCCGTGCAGCACCTGAAGACCAACTCCAGTTCGTCTTGCCACGCCTCAGTCAGGGGCACAGACAGGAGTATTAACCCTAACATGCATGTCTTTTTGTATTATATGAGGTGAACAGAAAAGTGACACGCCAGCATTAGCCAACTAAACTTTATGGCTAGACTTGTGAGAGGCTGGGGCATTGCGTTCTTCAACAATAGTGCCATCTTCCCACACCACCCTCACTTCTCTTAATTTCCATCACTTTTTTTGCCTTTTCAAAATGTAAATGGGCGGAGACAAAATAAGGAAGTGTTTATTTACTCATCTTAGGTTAAATCATCCACATAAGTTAATTTAGGTTAAATCATCCACCCTGCTTCTGATATGGGGAGATGGCGCTGCAAATTCACGTTTGCAGTGGCCTAACCCAGTACCGGTGTGGGAAGATGGCAGCGCGAAGTCACATTTGCAGTGGCCTCATCTGGTACCGTCCATGCAGTGTCATTGTCCACATCTGCATCTAAGTTTGTCTTCGTTTGATGGCTGGGGGAGCTTGGTCTGCTGCGTCCTGCATCCCTGCTTGGAGCTGTGCCCGAAGAGGCAACACCAAGGGTGGTCTGACAGGATGCGGAAGTGGGGCAGGCTAAGCTAACTGCTAGCCCATGCAGACTGACAATTCTGATAACACCGAGGGCGGTCTGGTGGCGGCCTCGCCTAGCCTTGACTATGTTTTTAGTGTTGTCGTGTTGAGCGTGGGGAGGTGTGTTTAAGGTGTCTGGCTGGGAGAGCTAGTGTTGGATTGGCTGAGGGAGCTTGTTCTGCTGCATCCTGTGGGCCCAAGGACCATGGCTCTGACTGGAGCTACGCCTGAAGAGGAAACACCAAGGGCGGTCTGACAGGACACAGAAGCAGGGCAGGCTAAGCTAACTGCTAGCCCATGCAGACCGGCAGTTCCGACAGTCATCCTGGCTGGTGTTCGCTCTCCTGGAAAGTGATTTTTTTGTTTAGTTTAGTTATATGTGTTAGTTTAGACATGCGTCTTCTTGTAGTTCTTGTAGTTTCTGGATATGTTTTTGTCTTTGTGTTGCACTGCTGTGGGCCGGGGGAAATGATGTTTCATTTCATTTCATGTGCACAAGTGCATGAAATGAAATGACAAATAAAGTGTTCCTGATTCTGATTCTGACATAAGCTTTCCCTGAGGTTTCTTTCTATTTTTTCTCCCTGTTAAAGATTTTTTTTGGGGGGGGGGGGGTTGTTGGCTATCCGATGTGAGGGCCTAAGGAGAGGACTTTGTGTTGCTGTAAATCCCGCTGATGCAAATTTGTAATTTGCGATAACGGGGTATACAAATAAAACTGACTTATATTAGAGAGCTGGACACAACAGTGGCAACACATTCAGTTTTAGATGAAACAACATTTATATTATAGGCAATACTTACCTTTTAAATGGTAAAAGAGAAAAGGATTTCAGCTTTTTCAAATGATTAAAGGAAAAACAACACTGACACAATTGGGACCCAAGACTTTAGGATGAAGTTTCAAAGGCCATTCATCAGCGAGCAATCCATATTTGTGCAACTGGAACCACATAGTACATAACATCGAAGTGTTAATTGGGTTTTAACTTAGTTTGACTTTAATGTAGAGCTGAAATCCACAACTACCACAATATGTCCCTCCCTCTGGCAGCAATAACTACAAACAAGGTGCAGCAGCCATTGCTGCTTGTGTGCCATCAGCTCAGCAGTAAATATTCCCCCCTTGTAAAAACTGCATCCTCAGATCAAAGCTAACACAGGCAATCTAATGCATTACAAAATACATTAAACTATATGGGAACACTGTTTTACTGTAATATTGATTGTAGAATTGGTACAGTACCTGTCCAACAGAAGCACCGGCACACTGTCATAACCTTTAGTTGCTTTTTATCCTGTTTGAGTAGGAATGTTTGCTACTGCCTCTATGACCATTCCACCCAATCAAGCATTTCAATAATGGCATATGGAATATCTTCAACCATGGTAAAGATGCCAGTTAGTGTTATGCAACCTGACTCCCTGATCCAGATGGATAAAATAAGTACCTATTTATGGAGAAAAATACCAGATTACAGCTTTAATTGGGCTTTAAGCTTTTCTCGACTATGTTAAAGGTTCTATGTTCTTCTATGTTAAAGCCTATATCAAATATTAAACATATTGCACGAGTGTTAATTTTGGGCCTGATGGTGGTGAAGTACAAGTTCAAAGAGAGCAACTCATTGTGCAAACTCCCACACTTCTCAGAGATGCACTGTTTTTCACCAGTGATACAGCTACTTTAGAAACCTGTTCCAGAGCTCAGTCCAGTTACCTTCAGGAGAGTGGAGCCAAGCTCTAGGCCCACCAGGACAGTTCTGTCTACCAGCTCGGCTATCCTGGGATCTGCCACCTTGAGGGAGTCTTGAACGAGGTCTGTGACATCCACCTGCCAGTCGGGCCCCAGCATGGTGATGACTTGGTCAGTGCCCTCTGTAGATGTGGTGTGGAACTGAGTCAGGACTTTGACCAAAGCGCGCTGGTACTGCAGGGTGCAGCCCCGACTCACCCGCCGCTCATCCTCCTCATCCTCTGCGTCACTGTCTCTGGTGCTCCTTTGAAAGAGAAAAATGTGGGAATAATGAGGAAAAAGAACAAAAGTATATTATGTCAGAACAATAAACCTTGGTTGTTGTCAGTGTCGAGGCTTCAACAGATATCAGGAATACATAAAAGCACCCTCGAACGAAAAAAGGTGAGCAAATACTTCTCTAGAAACTTGTCGAAAAAAAATATTGTCACACAAATAATGAGTCTTCATACGCAATAAAACCTCAACTCTTCAAGAGTTTGACTATCATGGTACTTGCACTGGCATGATTTTGTACATATCTGTTACATTTATTTGTTCTGATGTCACAACAATGTGGGGGAAAAGTACTCTAAACCAGCAGGAGAAGACAGATAAGCACCAAAAATCAGAATTTGGACTGATGCCCCTATTTCATAGGGCCCCTGGGCAGAGGGGTTAAACATGCCAGGTGCATCCCCATCCAAGTGCAATCTGTTCTGCAACAAGATATATGAGTTCGCCAACAACCCTCAGTAGGCTTGACAGGCTGCCAGTTTCTCTTTTAAAAGCTCTCCTCTGCCTAATCTGTGCTTTGACTTGTGCTTTGAAAAATTTGAGATTTAGGAAAGGCAGTGGGCTTGTCACAAACTGACAGAGTATTATCTCACACATTGATACCAAGAAAAGCCCTGACTATTGGGCTAGGGTCTGCCCTGAGGTCTTCAAAAATGTTGAGACAATGTTCCCCCAGCACCAAAAATGCGTTCTACATGTGTGTTTTCATCTCGTATGCTCTGTTTTTTTGTTTGCTTGTTTTTGTTTTTTAGCTGCTAATTTTGATGCCTCTATGTAACGCCGTCCATTATCCAAACCTATCCTACATAGGGTCACGGGGATGCTGGAGCCTATCCCAGCAGTCATTGGGCGGCAGGCGGGGGAGACACCCTGGACAGGTCGCCAGTCCATCACAGGGCTGATACACAAACACACAAACACACACACACACACACACACACACACACACACACACACACACACACACACACACACACACACACACACACACCTAGGGACAATTTTAGTGTGGCCGATTCACCTGACCTACATGTTTTTGGACTGTGGGAGGCTTTGAACCCAGGATCTTCTTGCTGTGAGGTGACCGTGCTAACCACTGCATTACCATCCCACCTATATATAACTGACAAACTCAAATAAGACCCATCAGTGAGAAGATTTGATGTTGCTATATAATGGCTACAAATGCTTGTCTCCAAGTCAGATTCCACGTGAGGCCTGATGAAACCATTTATAGCACACAGACGGGATACATAGCCACAATTAGAGATACATCACCCTATTGCTGTTTATCTTGCAAACATCACTACATGTAATGCAAAGATAAGAATGGGCTTCACTCCCAAACTGTTTTCAAACTCTTGAGTGCTGAACTAAAATTGTAAGTCTGTGTGTTATAGTACACTGAAGAAGGCACTACGCAGAAATGCGTCTGTGCTGAGATGTTCTGACAAATAAAAAATAAAATCAGATTATACAAACTGCGGCATTTTCCTGCTTTACTGAAACACCATTACACCCCAGGGCGAATGCTGACCTATATGACAAGTCACAATGCTTATGCCAAATGAAGTCATTCTTCTTTTTTTTTGTTTTTGGATTTTTCTTTCCCTGTTTCTCCCCAATTGTATCCGGTCAATTACCCCACTCTTCTGAGCCATCCTGGTCGCTGCTCCACCCCCTCTGCCGATCCGGGAGGGCTGCAGACTACCACATGCCTCCTATATGTGGAGTCGCCAGCTGCCTCTTTTAACCTGACAGTGAGGAGTTTTACCAGGGGGACGTAGCACATGGGGGGATCATGCTATTCCCCCCAGTTCCCCCTCCCCCTGAACAGGCACCCCGACTGACCAGAGGAGGTGCTAGTGTAGTGACCAGGACATATACCCAGAGCCGGCTTCCCACCCGCAGACACAGCCAATTGTGTCTGTAGGGATGCCCGACCAAGCTGGAGATAACACGAGGATTAGAACCGCAGATCCCTGTGCTGGTAGGCAACAGAATAGACCGCCACGCCACCTGGACGCCCCTATGAGGTCATTGTTCTGGGAAACTTTACCACTTTTGTCCACAGTGGTGCGCAAAGTCAACAAAAATCCAGCTTTATTAAAACTTTTATTTTAGTGCATTGTCTCAGCAGTTTGCCAGGCCCTCTATACAAATCTGTATGTCCTAGAATGCAGAGACACAAGTACACACTTTCTTCTTTTTGTAGGCCAGAATAATTGCCAATACAATATTAACCACCCTGCCTCCTTCCTCTATGTTGCTTATAGTTTTCTCCCCAATTATATCCGTCCAATTACCCCACTCGTCCAATCTGTCCCAATCTCTGCTCCACCCCCTCTGCTGATCTGGGGAGGGCTGCAGACTACCACATGCTTCCTCCGATACCTGTGGAGTTGCCAGCCACTTCTTTTCACCTGACAGTAAGGATTTTCGCCAGGGGGACGTAGCACGTCAGAGAATCACGCTATTACCCCAAGTTCCCCCTCCCCCCTGAACAGGCGCCCCAATCAACCAGAGGAGGCACTGATGCAGCAACCAGGACACATACCCGCATCTGGCTTCCTACCCTCAGACACAGCCAATTGGACGACTGTGTAGGGATGCCTGACCAAGCCGGAGGTAACATGGGGATTTGAACCGGCGATCCCTGTGTTGGTAGGCAATGGAGTAGACTGTTACGCTACCCGGACATTGTTGCTTATAGTTTTGAGCTGAGTAAGAATGAATCACAACAAGGTCGTCATGGGTCATTGTAGGCACCCACATTTGACTGTGGATTTTTATTCAACCGGCTTTCACCTTGTGACACAGTTCTGAACTAGTTCAGCATAGGTCACTGAATTACCACATTCACATCTAGAGTTTCAAATGAATGAATGAAGACTCTTCCACAGTGACGGTGACATTTTGATACTGCGTGACAATGTGCCAAACCACCTGAAATGAACTGTGGAAATGTTTGGCACAAGGTGTATGGCAGGCAAGTGGATGTGTGATTGCTAGAGTACAAGAATTAAGCAAATTAGCAAATGTTACCCCACTACTTTATTAGAAACTGCAAATGGATTTGTCAACAGTTTAAACAAAGATTTATTGACACAAACAACAAACCCCTCCTTTAAAATGTAAACAAACCATTTAAAATGTATGGTTTTTGGTCATCTTGAATTTACACACTTCAATGTGACTAGCTGAGTGGTGATGCCATTGGGATATTTTAATGGAAGACCTTGGTGGGTTTGAGACTCACACCCGGTCTTTAGGATTTGTATTTTTAGTCATGCTTAAAAGGTGTGCACATTACAATAGATGTGGAGACTGCAGATTCTGGAAGTTAAAAAGGTGGAAGGGAAAACCAATGAGACAGTTTGACTCTCAAGGAGTTTCCAAACTCCTGGGCTGGCTCAGGTCAGCAAAAGTTTACCTTCCCGAGACTATACCTTGAAATAAGGTTGATATTTTTCCTCCCCCAGAAGAAAAATGTCTGTTCTCATTAGAATCTCTGATACACCCGAACAAGCTGAGGCTTCAGTGCACACAGACCGGCCTGCCTGAATACACTGCCTTTCCCTTATTTAGAACATGTTACTGGATAATACAGCCAGTGAGCAATTTTGCTGCACTGTAGCAAAGGCACACTGCAGGCCAGGAGACACTGTCTCCGATGGAAGTTCAGAATGAGTCACTTTGCAGGAGATGGAAAGGATGTAATGTAGCAGGATTGCAAAATGTAAAAAAAAAAAGTGTGTAAGAGAGAGGTTGTGAAAAAAGGAAAGATAATTTGCTTGCGAGCGTGAAAATGAGTGCAGGAGAATGGGAGTCGCAGTGTGGGAGAGGGAGAGAGGGGTCGTTGAAGACAAGTGTGGTGGCAGAACTTAACTGTGCTCTAGGAAAGCAGTGAATGAACTGTGTAATTTATAGTATGTCAATAACCACATAGCAAATAGAGCAGCAGAGGCTCTTCCACAAAGACTCAGATCCGTTTTCACATGCCTTACCTGGGTAAATAAAGCAGATTCTGATGCTGAAATAGGAAGACAACCATCTGGCTTCTGTGGTAAATAGGCACTTACGTGGATATCTGCCATTTTTCTGATGACATTGCAAACATCTAGCAGAGTCTTTTGAAAGGATGAGGAGCCTTTTTTATTGACTGTTGACAAAACGGACCGCTTTTATAACCATTTTTTTGAAAACTTATAAGGTAAATAAAAAATATGGCGATAATGGAGCAGGTGACAAGAGATGACACATTGCTGTATTGCACCTAAAGTGCACATGTCCACCACACAACACTGTGAAAAATATCATTATGCCTTACAAAAGAGTAAGACTTCCAGGGTTAGGCCTGATCTGAATTCAGCAGCACATCAGCCGGCTCAATAGTCTGTGTGGCACTTCTGAAATTGAGGGGAGACGCATCTATCTGCTGTTGTCACTGATATCTGTGAAGTACTACAGGGACATGGTAAAGCAAATAACACACTCCTGGTAAATCTACAATACGGTATGCAACAGAGTCATTTTTCACCTGCACTGAATAATAATCCATAGTTTGGATTGTGGGCACTAAAATGAACTTGAACTTGAAATAGAAAATTGATTAAAATATCTGCAAAGATAATAGGTTTTATGATATTGGGGGAAAAATGTGATGGACCGTTTAAGCTAACCTCAATCTCTTCGCTGCTTTTACCTACCAACCCTCAACCCCTCTGACTTGACCCTGGTGAGAAGAAACACCAAGCTGCGGCACCTTATGTCTGAAGAATGTCGCCTATGAGTGACATTTCAGAGCGCTGGCAAACTGCAAGGTCTGGTACCCCATAACTTGGCTCAAACAGCCCATAGAGGAAGGAAGAGTTTCATCACAAGGCCTCACAATGAAACTGTATGGAAGTTACAAAGAGTTTTTTTCCACAGACAATGTGACTGCTTGTGTGCAGGACTCAAATAGACATTATTACTTTAGATTACTATAGTATGTGTCCTGGTCACTGCAGTAGCACCTCCTCTGGTCGGTCAGGGCGCCTCTTCGGGGGGGAGGGGGAACTGGAGGGAATAGCGTGATCCTCCCACGTGCTACGTCCCCCTGGCGAAACTCCTCACTGTCAGGTGAAAAGAACTGGCTGGTGACTCCACATGTATCAGAGGAGGCATGTGGTAGTCTGCAGCCCTCCCCAGATCAGCAGAGGGGGTCGAGCAGTGACCAGGATGGCTTGGAAGGCTGGGGTAATTAGCCGGATACAATTGGGGAGAAAAAGGTGGAACCCCCCCCCCCCCCAAAAAAAGTCTTTACAAATATTGAGACTTAAGGTTCAGGATAGTTCAGTCATATGAAAGAAGAAGAGAGAACTTTGTTTTGCTGTTTGTAATCAAAAAGATGAAGTTTGCGTCTCTGTTCTTTAATTCTTTATATGATGTATGGGACGGTATAACTTACTGTAAATGACTTTCAGATCTGTAAATTAAAGTGGGCCACTGCCAAAAAAAATAGTGTTTTCTGCAAACACCCTATGAATGTGTTAATGTTTCATAAGCAAATATGCAGAGTGGACAAAGTAATGGAAAAGCCAAAGAATATATGAATATCAAGTATCCAATAAAGAGTTGGGCAACCTTTCGCTCTCCGAACAGCTTTAATCCCCCTTGGAATGCTGTCATTCAAGTGCTGATCTGTGTGTGGTGGGTTATGGGAAAGTTCTTTAGCAAGGAAAGCCTCGAGATATTTGAGGAATGAAGGCAGTGGAGATTTTTCATCATGCTCTGTGCTACATGACTCTCTTAATGATGTTGAGTTCTGATGAATGGTGAGGCCATTGAAATCATTAGACTATGTCTTGATTCTTGATGTTTATGAAACCACAGCTGAACTAGTTTGACTGACTGTAAAGGGTATTTATCATATCGGAATATATAACGTGGGAAAAGTTTTTTTTTTTTTTGGATGAATCATAGAGCATTCCTGGCCCTAGAAAAATGTTTCTTGTTCACTGTAAAAACATGCAGCTGATCATCGGACCAGATAAAGCCTATTCAACCATGCAAGATGGTTGCCCATGCCATCACATATTCAGATGAAATCAGAAATTGTGAACTGAAAACTTGTTAACTTGTTTGATTTCCTCCAAACATAAGCCTATTAATATGAGAAAACATGAAAAAAAAGAAAGACTTATCAGACCTTATAACCTTTTTTTCTTCCCAATTGCTCAGAGGTTGACGGTTTGAGCGCCTTACACTAAATTCTGCATCATTGCGTACTGACTTTGGATATAAGCAGCTTATGAATGGCAGCCCTGCCTTGAATACCATCATTGTGAAGCTCACAATGCAGCTTTTTTTTGACTCTGTGTCATGTTAATTCAATTTTGAACATTTTGGGTGGCACGGTGGCCCGGTGGTTAGCGCTGTTGCCTCACAGCAAGAAGGTCCTGGGTTCGAACCCCAGGCCCTTCCAGGTCTTTTCTGTGCGGAGTTTGCATGTCTGTGTGGGTTTCCTCCGGGCACTCCAGTTTCCTCCCACCATTAAAAAGACATGCATGTCAGGGTTAATACTTCTGTCTGTGCCGCTGACCAAGGCAATAGGAAGAAATAACTGGAGTTGGTCCCTGGGTGCTGCATGGCAGCTGCCCACTGCTCCTAGCTACACAGCTAGGATGGGTTAAATGCAGAGAGTAAATTTAATTTGTATGCATGTACAAAATGACTAATAGAGAGTATTCTATTCTATTCTATTCTATTCTATTCTATTGTGGTGATATTTGAGGCAATGTATTATGGTATTAAGTAACTGCTTTACTAGGTGTTGGAATTTTCAAGTTGGTTGGAATTTTGGGTATAGTGTCATGTATTTTGGGCAGTACCCCCTGAGTATGCAATAATGTTGAGATGCACACCTTTAATATTTGGGTGGCAACTAATTGGCCACTTGGGACTCTAGCATGTTGCTTTTCAATCTAATGGAAATATTGGTAAGAGACTGACTTTTTTTAAAGATTAAACATGTGTATTGACATTCACCATAATGCGACTTATCTGCTGCTGCTTCTATTTTTTCATGATCATTTATTCATATATAAATAAATATACAAAGAGAGAGAGATATATTTAAAAATATATGAATACTTAATTTGTCTGTAATACAACACGCAGGCTCTCTTCATCTACAGGATTAAACTTTGGTAGCCTGGCAATAGTTAAATGAATGAGAA
Organism: Lampris incognitus; assembly: GCF_029633865.1. NCBI lineage: Eukaryota > Metazoa > Chordata > Actinopteri > Lampriformes > Lampridae > Lampris > Lampris incognitus. The sequence goes on from NC_079218.1 coordinate 24,497,499, forward strand.
ATGTGAATGACAAAAAGATGGCGATACAACGGGTGACTTTAAATCAAAATAATATACAGAACCACATATAGCTTTAAACCCCTATGTAAATATGAGGCTATGAATTAAGTTTTCCGTGCACCAAGTGTCGTTTAAAATGCAGATTTTCAACCTCAGGCAACTTGAATGTAATAACTGTCATTATTTTCCAACACATAAATTTGGTCTTTACTGACATGCTCCAGTGCAACTGTATGGTCACAGTAACCAATACTGCTCCCATTTAACATGTCTGATCAGATGGAGCCTAGGATTGTTGCTCCAAGTAGCATGACAAGAGTACTTTACCGCTATAATGACCCTGTGGGGCCATGCCCCTTGAATCAAAACTAAATTTTCATTTAGATTCTTGCTTGAGTGTTTGTGCATCCCTTTGGTATTGTTTATCTCTAAATAAACATAAGGCCTCTGTTGGGTATATATTCTCATGGTTTGTGAGCCACAGCTCATTCCATTTTTATTGCCAGCTACATTCTTTCTATAGAAGAAACTATAATATCAACATCAACGCCACATAATTGACCTTGATCCCTCAAGCTAGCAAAGCCATATAATACATTGAATATTAAGTGCAGAAGACTGTTATATGGTAAATGGGCTGCACTTATACAGCACTTTTCAAGCTGCAACAGGCACTCTAAGTACTTTACAATTAATGCCTCACATTTTACCCACCCATCCACCCAAACACACACACACACACACACATACACTCATACACCAATGGCAGTGTCAACCATGCAAGGCAACAACCAGCTCATCGGGAACAATTAGTGGTTAGATGTCTTCCTCAGGGACACCTCCACAATTTTGCAAGGAGGAGCCAAGGTTTGAACCGGCAACCCTACGGTTACCAGGCGACCAGCTCTACTTCCTGAGCTACAGCCGGCCCTATGAGTGAACAGAACTATTATGAGAGCTTAATAAAGCTAGAAAATGACAGAAAGTAAGACCATACGCATATGGCATCGATGTCAAGCAGTAGCCTTTTGCAAGTACAACTATGGAAACTGTTAAATCATCTTTTTATATACCAGACAACACCTGGAAATAACCTCATTGAGTATAAAGTGTATGCCTTATTCCAAACCTTTTTCTTGGCAACTTAATGTTAAACTGAAACTAGTTTTTGTTGTTTATGTTGCATTATTCAAAGTCGAACAAAGTATCATCTCAACCGAAGTTTCCATGACATTTTTTTTCTTAAAAAGCCTGGTATTTTTGTTTCTTGTTAAATTTTCCTGGTCTGAAATCAAGTGAAGATACTAGGAGAACTGCAGCTGTATTGACATGACAAAAAAATTCTGACTATTCTGAATGTGTGGATATTCATAATACATCCAATAAAACATCATAAGATATTGTGTTCTTTGAGGACAATGTGCATAGTTTTGCTCAAAGAAAAATATTACCATCAGAGGGCACATTCGGCTATTGGAACCAGAACATCTGACTGAAACGAAGCCAATAGTCTTATGGTAAATGGACTTCAAAAGTATTTCATAGGGTGTTTAGTATATGTAGGAAATACCTTCTATTGATTCTCATAGTGTATAATAATTTCATCTATATGTGGGGTGGAGCCTCACCTTCGGTCGGGCAGAATGGGTACCCTCCAACCTTTGATGAAGCTGAGGTTGTTGTCAGACAGTTCCACCTGCAGGGGGAGTTTGGGCACCCAGACGGTCAGCTCCAGTGGTGCGCTCAAGTGCTCATAGCTGAATATGACCCTGGCGTTCATGGACCCGCGTGTCTCCTTCCCATTGACGAACACATAGTCACAATTCATGGACACCTGGGATAGATTGGAAGGGGGGGGGGTCAAAAGTCAAAATCCATCTCTATGGTAATGGTGGCATCAGTGGCAGAGGACTGAAGTGACTTGTGATGATAAACAGTCGCATTCATTACATAGGATTTTAAGGTTTGCTCTTTCAGCAGAGCCGATTTAAGGAATTAAGGCCTTTTAGGACATCGTATTGTAATATTTTAATATGATGTGTACTTTTGGGGTCAAAAGCAATCCCTGTTAATAATTCAATTTTGTCCAACAAGAGACTTAATTTTGTCTTTTTTTGGGGGGGGGGGGGGGGTCCCCTCTCCAGTTGTATCCGGCCAATTACTCCACTCTTCCGAGCCATCCCGATCTCTGCTCCATCCCCTTTGCTGATTCGGGGAGGGCTGCAGACTACCACATGCCTCCTCCGATACATGTGGAGTTGCCAGCCACTTCTTTTCACCTGACAGTGAGGAGTTTCACCAGGGGGAGGTAGTGCGTGGGAGGATCACGCTATTCTCCCCAGTTCCCCCTTCCCCCCAAACAGGCACCCCAACTGACCAGAGGAGGCGCTAATACAGTGACCAGGACACATCCGGCTTCCCATCCGCAGACAGGGCCAATTGAGTCTGTAGGGTCACCTGACTAAGCTGGCGGTAACACGGGGATTCAAACCGCTAATCCCCATGTTGGTAGGCAACGGAATAGACCACTACGCTACCCGGACATCCCTCTGAATTTTGTCATTTAGGGGCATCTGTGAAACACATGGTAAACAATGAGTAGTGGGGAAAAGTCCTTAATCTAACTTGCATCTCTTACTCAGTGAAATGAGTCACTCTAAGTAGCTGAGCTGTTTGGCCCGTACAGATCAGGGATGTTAACAATGTCCCAATCTCATCACCTCTCTTACCCATCCCATTCACAGTGTAATGATCCATGTACAATTATATAGACACATAATATAACAACAAACGCTTTTAAGAGAGCAAATAATTCACATGATGTGAGAGCTGAAAGCCACGCAACACTTTACATGTATTCCACTTTATAATGCTTCATAACACCTGGGCAAGCGCATCGTAGAAGGTGTTTGATCAGGTGTTCATGTAAAATGAATGGTTTGGGACAAAGCAGCAATACAATGTATGAATTTGTCGGACAAATTCTCAAAGTACAAAAAAACCCCTTAACAATTGCCATTGCTAATTAAAAACCATGGCTTTAGGCTTTTAATCGAGTCAACATCCTCAGCCCTGATGTATTATCATAAATACTTGTCCCCATCTAATAATAAATTATTAACTGCAACAGATCTGGAGGGTTTTGCTTTTGGGCTCCCATCTAACATTTATCTACCAGTGGGAGGTAGCTGGCATTGCAATCAGGGAATCTAATCTTCCACAAATGGAGGTCGGCTTGGCCAGTCTTCTCAGGGCTGGGGATTCATCATAACTTGGGGGAGGTCTGGGTAATAAAATTTCCCTTCCAACGCAGACAGGCCAGGGCGGGGGGAAGGGGGAGGTGGAATGGAAGGACTTCTTAAGATGACAGCCTTCTTCTGTGGTTCAGCTAATGCAATTTTTACAGCATTTGACCTCAGAAGTTGCCCAGTAGCCTGTCTTTGTGTTGGACACACACTGCTGTAGTTCTACTGGAGATTTTACAGGAATAGAAATCAGAGGCCTGATACAAAATAATAATGCTATTTTCGAGAGGAAAAAAAAATCCCAGCCACCTTGATTAATTACCCCACATATCACTGTCTGAGGAGTCGAGAGTGTCCTCTACCTGTCATAAACTCACCTATTGCTACCCTTAACCAACACACACACACACACACAAAGACACAAAGACAATGGACCCAATAGGCACTAGCTTCAGCTCCGCTTCAGCTCCTGCAGCTATTACCGCAGATAAACTTGGCTGGCTAATTGCAAGTCAAAAGCTGTTAGTGACTGTGGGTATCAGTGGCCCTGTGGGGGCATGCTGAAAAGGGCTTTCATGCACCAAGCCACCAGATGCCATCACACTACCACTAATGCACTGTGGCACTTTCCACGGTGCCAGCAGATTGCCTGGGTGGAGCGAAGATCATTAGGATAAGGGTGCAAGCGGTTCTGAATCTGAGTAAGCAAACCTAGTGGCTGAGGTGAACAAAAAGGTTCAGAATACTTGGTGATTATGGTACGACAACGACTGATCCCTCAGATGATTAGGATAACATTTCATGTATGTTAGGAATATCAAATACCCTGTTTTCTGAAGAATATATGTTTATTCAATCTGCATGAAAAACATCTGACACACGAAGCAAAGACAGACGTTTTTGGCACCGTAAATGGCTTGATGAAGTTTGAATTTTAAGGGTATATTTGATAACTTGGTGGATTACATAAATACTAGCTAAATAAGGCTTGGAAAATGATTGGAAAGATGCCTTTCAGCTGTTAAGATGCTTTTTATCATGTCATAAATGTGTTGCTAAGCTACATACAAGAGAAGAGAGACGAGTTTCCGTTGAGGTTGCTTACCTATTTTAAGCCACCCCGTATTATCCTATTGTTGGAAAGTGATTTCAAGTCTGAATTTATCCATGGTATTGTAGTACCTGTGCTCACTGTTGTGCCTTCTGGAGGTTTTGTGGCCCTAATTCAACAGATCATCTGTTCAAGGAGGCACCCACTCATGAAGTGCAGCCAATGCACCGTCTAGAAATTCACCTCTTTCTCTTTTTGAATATAATCACTTATAAGCTCTGTGATAGGTGACATTTTACCATGTAAGTGTCAGTGTTGGATGGATTAAGCCCTCTCATTTGCCGTGGTGCAAATCAACAGACAAACCTGCACAACTGCACATTATCAATTACGACCGCAAGCAATCTTTGTTAGAACCCATGAATTGAATTACACAACATGCTAAAACAGGATGTTGCGTAAAAAAAAGCACAGCCTCCAATTTTATTTGCTCTGTCTTACCCCAATTCCCTGTTTCTTTTTAAATTTAGAGTTGTGCTAAAGGTGAATGTGTCACACTAATGTGGAAGTGATGCATGGAGGAGGGAGCCTTCCTTTACCCAGGCATGTGGGCAGGATGTCCATGGGCATGGAAAGCGGCAGTCCAACACAAGGCCTTATCTCTGTCTTCAGATGGGTGACATGACTCACACAGCCTGGGGGAGAGGATGGATCAGCGAGGGGTTGGGGGCGCGTGTCTCCTGCGCCTCTGATGTCAGCCCACAAGGTCTAAGACCTCTTTCTCTCCTCCTTCCCCTATCTCACACCCTCCACCCAAGCCCAAAACCTTGTACAAGCGTCCAGTCTAAGCAGAGCCCTCGAGTGCTTAAATAACTATCCCATGTGCACATGCGTGCATGCATGCACACACACACACACACACACACACACACACACACACACACACACACACACACACACACATACACACACAAAGACTGGCAGGCATGTACACATCACACACACAGAACTGCTTTATGCTCTTGACATATACTGTGGGCCATTTATTTCCAGAGGAGGGGAAAGAAATCAAAATAAGCAAAGGAACAAGTAAAAGCCTCAGCATAAAAGAATGAAAAGAATGAAAGCAGCATCACCTTTTTCCAAAAGTTAGGCACCAATTACAACAGCTTTGGGTTGGCAGGTATGCAAATGAAATGGAAAAAGAAAAAAGGCCAGGTGAAAGTAAAACTTTGTTCAGGGGAGAGCTTTGGACAGTAATCGGACTTCAAATTTTTTTTGAATTCCAATCTGAAGCATCGGGTTCAAGACAGACGCCATGAAAAGGTTCTCTGAAGCATTTCACTTCTTTTAGCTGTGGCAACTTGGGTCTGTGGCGCCTTGTAAAAAAAACAAAAACAAAAACATCTCAACTAAATCAAGAACAATCTAATTAGGACATGCATTACTGATGTTTCTTGAATTACGGGGCCTGTAAAATGAAACAATAAAAGAATAATATTATGAGTACTCATGGTGACTCTTTTATCTCTGGGTTCTGGGTAGTGTTTTGTTGAACTGTTATTTGGATTTCCTGGATGTCAGGGCCTAAGCCTGAATTTGCTTCTTGGGTCAAACGGCAGGAACAATGAAGCAGACCGCAATACCGCATGGCCGTCTTCCTTGCTTTTTAATGGTTAATGGAAAGTGATATATGTTGTGCTAGGGTAACAGCCAGCTTTCTAGTTGATAGTGCACAAGTTTTTTTTTTTTAGAGCAAAGATCACTCCCACTATATCAGGAATCAGCCCAAAACAAGCCGGTAAAGGAAGACCACCTCTGCCCAATTCAATCAAGTGCACTGAACGCTCCATCGACAGACCGTTTTTGAATCATGAGAAAAGAAAAAAAGAACTTTAGTAGCTAAGCCTTCCTCAATCCTAACCAAATTACCAAATAACCCAGGTTCAGGGAGGATGTGCTACAGGTTATGTGTAGTCTACTACTACTACTACTACTACTACTACTACTACTACTACTACTACTACTTTCGGCTGCTCCCGTTAGGGGTTGCCACAGTGGATAATCCGTTTCCATCTCTTCCTGTCCTCTGCATCTTCCTCTGTCACGCCAGCTACTTGTGTGTCCTCCCTTCACCACATCCATAAACCTCCTCTTTGGTCTTCCTCTTTTCCTCTTGCCTGGCAGCTCCATCTTTAGCGTCCTTCTCCCAATATACCCAGCATCTCTCCTCCACATATGTCCAAACCATCTCAATCTTGCCTCTCTTGCTTTGTCTCCAAACTGTCCAACCTGAGCTGTCCCTCTAATATACTCATTCCTAATCCTGTCCTGCTTCGTCACTCCCAAATTAAATCTCAGCGTCTTCAACTCTGCCACCTCCTGTCTTTTCGTCAGTGCCACTGTCTCTAAACCATACAAGATAGATGGTCTCACTACCATCTCGTAAACCTTCCCTTTAACTCTTGCTGGTACCCTTCTGTCTACCCACTCCACCCTGCCTGCACTCTCTTCTTCACCTCTCTTTCACACTCCCAGTCACTTTGAACAGTTGACCCCAAGTATTTAAACTCATACGCCTTCATCACCCCTACTCCTTGCATCCTCACCATTCCGCTGTCCTCCCTCTCATTCACGCATATGTATTCTGTCTTGCTCCTACTGACTTTCATTCCTTTTCTTTGCTTCTTTTTTCTTCTTTTCTTTTTTCTTTTTAGGTTATATGTAGTCTCTACACACCAACTATTCTGTTTGTAAAACTTCCACCAGCTCAATAAACACAAATACTGCCCGATAGGTAAATGGAAAGCTTGATAAATTGGTAACCCTTCCTTTTAGCTACCGATAAACTCCTGTTTGATCCTACTTTTTTATCAAATGGTGGCATGACTTTAAAGATAGTAAGGGTACCAAGTGTATATTTTCAACAATTTCATACTTGAAGATTATCAACACTGGTGCTTTAATAAAACAGCATCCTTTCTAAGTCTAAGATCTCTTATCTGGGTATTTATTCAGTTTTAAGAATCCATTGGAAATATTATTTTGGGCTACACAGCTCATGTTGTTTATGGATAAAGCTTGAAGATAATAAAATGAGTAATAACAGAGTAGGTGTACTTTGTGGGCCCAATTTATCAGTCTTCTAGTAAAAGTACAAGGTATAAGTACAAGGAGAAGGAGGAAGGCTATTAATTTGACAGAAGAGTGGTCTGTCTACAAGACAGAAAAATTATAACTTTTTAACTTTTGTGAGTCTGAGCTCGATGTTAGATTGAACCATGTACAATCTCAAAACACCTTTTATTCAGCAGTGTGAGCATGTTAGCATTACTGTGCCATCCAAACAAAACATCAGGGAAGGAATAACTGGAGATTAATGCATCATGCTCAATAGAGCACGGCGTTGGTGAGATAAAAAGAAAATGGTTGAACCTAAAACTGAAAGAGATGAGAAAAAGCCACGTACAGTCAGTGCACTTCAGCTGTATATCAGTTAATCTCTATTAAAAGATTACACACACACACACACACACACACACACACACACACACACACACACACACACACACACACACACACACACACACACACAATCTGTAGGCACGGGGCAATATTTTAGTATTGGAAGCGTTCTGGTTTCCGTTTTAGTCCGAGCAGTATTGACCAATCACGTTTGGAGTAGGTGGCGATTTCTACAGGAACATGCTTTGGTTGCATTTCGGTAACGTAACGTAACGTAACGTAACGTAACGTAACGTAACGTAACGTAACGTAACGTAACATAAAGTCCGTGTTGTTTGTCTAGGATATATTGAATGCATGAATAACTGACAGACACGTGTGCCAAGCTCAGAACTTGTAATCTCAAGAAGCATGTAACAACGCTACTACATCCGGGGTCATGCATGAAACAACAAACAAGTAGATTGCCGATGGCATCGATCTCACTAGACCCTGTAACATCCTCCTTTTCCAAAGTAAACACCAACACATTAGAGCATAGTGCAAGTACATAGTGCAACATGTCACAATATAGCTTGTAAATAAAATAAATCTTTTCCTTTATCAAAACATTACAACAGTCTCTGTTAACTACTGTTTTTCTGCATTCCTTCTGGTTCTCTTTCTTTTCTTTTTTTTTGAATGGCAACAGCCATACACAGTCCATATTAAAAGTTGAATCTATCAGGTGGCTTAGACAGCCATCCGGCCCTTGTATAGCTGTGCCCCTCTGAGGGTCCGGCTCCGACTGACCTGGGAGAGGCCCTTGGTGTGAGCCTGATGGGGCTTGGCTCGGCCACAATTGGGGGAGCCTCTGCAGCACTATTCTTTGGAACATGTGTAGGCTCTGGCTCATTCTCTTCGCAGGCCCGAATAGGAGTTGGCTCTGCCACTCTGAGGTCAAACCTGTTACGTTGATAGAGTGAGCCATCGACATCCACCAGGTAAGATCTCGGTGCAACCTTGTGGGGGCAGGTCCTGACCTTCCAGAGACTAGTGTTATGGCCAGGCAGGGGCGTCACTCGGACAGTTTCCCCTACCTCCAGCTCCGACAGATCCCGGCTGGACTGGTCATAGAAAAACTTGGCAAGCTGCTTCCTGTGACGTGTTTCTCAGTGACCCTACCACAACGACTGGTTCAAGGAGTTTGTTTGTCACTGGAATGGAGGTTTTCAGCCGACGAGACATGAAGTGTTGCACTGGGCTGCTGTCCATGTTTGCGGTGGGAGTATTCCTCCAGTGCAGTATGGCCTTCCAAGGGTCAGCACTGTCACGCATGGCCTTATGCAGTAGGTTCTTTGCAATCTTTTTAAAAAAAAATGTATTTCTGATTTTTCCCTTTTTTCTCCCAATTTAGTGGCCAATCGATCCCTATTTTAATTCAAACACCCACCCTCATACTGCATGCGTTCCCCAACTGCATCTCTCCGGCCGGCAGTCTCGAAGGAGACCGCCTCCCCACTTTCGTGACAAGGCGACTCCAGGCCGAACCACTGTTTTTTCCGACACACACTGAGACGCATTTATGTGACGAACACAAGCCGACTCCGCCCCCCTCCCGAAGACAGCGTTGCCAATGATTGCTGCTTCATCGAGTCCGGCCATAGTCGGATCTGATGAGACCGGGGGGTTCTTTGCAATCTTGATGGCCGACTGTGCCTTGCCATTTGCGCTCGGGTGCCTTGGAGAGGAGGTCACATGCTCGAATTCCCATTCAGAGGCAAAACGTGCAAACTGCGAAGTAAATTGTGGGCCATTGTCTGTGATGACCTTGTCTGGCTGGCCATATCATGTGAACTGTGCCTTACAAGTCAGGGAGGAGCTTAACTTGCCAAAAATCTAAATAGTGGTCGACTATGAGCAGATAGTCCTTCTGCCTGTGGCTGAACAGGTCCATGCTCACAATCTGCCATGACCTGGTGGGCAGTTCATGTGAGAGCATGGTCTTTTTTTGCTGTTTGTGAGCATACTCGTTGCAGGTGCTCACAAAGTCCTTTATTTCTGCCTGCATGCTGGGCCAGTACAATGTCTCTCGAGCTTGTCGGTAGCATGTGTCTCCTCCTATGTGACTCGTATGTATGCGTGTAAGCATCTCTGAGTGTAGTGATTTCGGGATGATGACTTTCTGCCCCCAGAATAAGATGCCATTCTGTGTGCTGATCTCATCCCGGTAGGGCCAATATTCTCTGATAATGAGAGGCATTTCTTTTCTTACATCTGACCAGCCCATGAGAATTGTAGACTTTAGTGTCTGCAGACATTCATCCCGGTCAGTGTGCAGCCTGATTTGTTCTAAGCGCTGGTCACTTACATTTAAGTAATCTGCCTGGTTCACGTGCTGTTCATCCTCTTGCTTGAGATTATGGCCTCATTGCTGTAGCTTGACCTCATGGCAGCGCTCCATCAGCGCCAGGAGCTTAATGTTATGGTCAGTTTCAGCCTCTTTGTGTCCCCGCAACCCAAAACCAAGATGTCGTCTGCAATAGGCTCGATGCTTTTCAGTCCAACCAGGAGCTCATGTTGTTTTCGCTGATACATCTCAGGTACCACCGATAATCCGAATGGTAGCTTGAGCCAGCATTTCCTCCCCAAGGGGATCCAAAAAGTGGTCATGAGACTGCTCTCATTGTCCACTTTGCATTGCAGAAACATATCTCTGGCATCCACCAAGGTGAAGACTCTTGCTTTTGGTCATATGTCTGCATTCACTTCCCATCACGCTCCTCAGAGTTGCAGCCTGAATTTTCTTGTCCCTTTCAGCTATACCCGTAACGAGGGCATAGTCTTCATATTCGTTGGTGCTCCAGTCGCCCATGAAACTCATTGATGAGGGGGGTGGAATGTTAGTCGCCTTGCTAGCTGTTAGCGAAAGAGGCACACCTGTTACATTGCTTGTTGACTCCGCTTCAGAACTATTCGAGTCCGATCTTGACATAGCCTACCCACTCAGCTAATATATAAATCCATGAACGCGAGTTCAACTACTTCTGACATGTTTGTCTAGGATATACTGAATGCATGAATAAATGACAGACACGTGTACCAAGCTCAGGACGTGTAATCACAAGAAGCATGTAACAACTCTACTACACGTGTGGGGAGCAAAAGTAGAGGAACGCAATGGCTGAAATGCAGTCTGGACCTAAAACACCTCCAAAAAGTATGTTTGTGTATTGTGTGGAGAAACGTTCGACTCGTGTCAACTACTTGTGAAACAATCTGGTCGTAGACGTCGTCTCTCAACTCCAACTCTATTCTTCGCATGGATGAAGAAGTCTTCATAGGATAGGGAAGTGAGCAGCCAGCAGCCACACCGGTAGCTTCAAAATTTTGTCAGTTGTCCCAGATTTAGCCTCTGGATTCTGAGATTGTATATCAATAAACAAAGGTGTTGCAGGCAGACAAGTTCAAAAAAGCCCTACTTCACTGTAGCTTGTTCCTGTGCATCAGGGGGAAATTATTTACCTTAAGAAAAAGCCTATTAGGGACATGCAGACTACCACATGGCTCCTCCGATAAATGCGTTGCCAGCCGCTTCTTTTCACCCGACAGTGAGGAGTTTCACCAGGGGGACGTAGCACATGGGAGGATCATGCTACCCCCCCTGCCCCCAGTTCCCCCTCCCCTCCGAACAGGCACTCCGACCAACCAGAGGAGGTGCTAGTGCAGCAACCAGGGCACATACCCACATCCGGCTTTCCACTAGCAGACACGGCCAATTGTGTCTGTAGGGACGCCTGACCAAGCTGGAGGTAACACGGGGATTCGAACCCGTGATCCCCGTGTTGGTAGGCAATGGAATAGACTGCTACGCTACCCGGACACCCAATACTATTAGGGATAGTTAACATGTTTGGGAGCATATGGCTCACAGGCAGGTGCAACATATCAGAATAATCTCTTGGGAATGTGCCAATAACCAAGAATCCCAGTACTGCAACAACTTGTGTATGTATGATGGCAATGGTTCTTTGTGTTGATTGTGTAAGATCGGGTTAAAAAATGTGTCACAGCATCAATAGAAGATGCCGTGGTATAGAGAACCCACTCATGAGTCATTCTTCATCTTAAAATTTTTTTTTTAAAAATAAACCGGTCCCGAACACTTATTCTGTTTTAAGATTGTGCTATCCACTACATCCTCATGTATAGCAAGGTCAGCCATTGCAAACCACCGCATTCTCATCCCTTGGCCTCGTATATTGCATACATATATAATGATTTGCAAGGTCCACTTCAACGTCTGTATTACATGTGCCGGTTGTTCCATAGGCTACAATGTTAAACTCTCACCCTGATGTATGAATATGTATATTATATCATCATACAGGTTATCATACATTAATATTAACATACGGGTTAGGTAGTCAAGTTTGGTGTTACGATTAAGTGGTAGTTAAACCACCGTGTGTCAAACAGATGCCAAAGCGTACAAAGCGTCAATATATGATGCCATGGCATGAGATTAAGCTCTGCAAAGCATAGGTATACAGCAGGGTAGTACATCTGCCTGTATCATAGCATGACATTTTTATTCAAGCAAATTAATATTGATAATTTGCCTGGAAAAAAAACTATCTAAAATGGAATTTGGATCCAAAACCAAATCCAATGAGTTAAGCTTCACAGCTCTGAAGCGTTCAGCTCAGCCCTATGCAGTATGATGAAAATAAATAAATAAATATTTTCTGATGAAAAAGCAAAGACATTAATTGAAAAAGAAATGAAGCGAGGTGCAGTTTGAGAGCTTCAACCTGTCTTTTTCACATCGTCACCGCTAATCAAATCATAGCAAAATGCATTCTACTGCATTGCTACCTTGAACTATATTAACTATATTATTGTGTATTCTGCCTATAATCCAATCTATTATGACTGTAATTGAGTTGAGAGAATAATAATAGTGTAATCACATCCGCTAATGTGCTCTGCAAATTGTTGTGATCCCCTTTAATTTATTTAATCAACAAATGGGAGTTGATATTGTATTCACAAACTTGCATTCCCCATGGGCCAGAGTGGTTGTGTGTTGATTGTTATGCATCCCAGGACACGAGTGTCATATCTCTGCCTGCAGCCATCTAACTTGGCAAAGTGAATAAAAAAAACAAAAAAATAATACATGGTAGGCTTTGCGCTGGATCATGCAGCAGAACTCTGTGGGGGACAAGGTGTCTCACCTATAAACCAAGAGTAGGGGTAGTGTTTCAAAATAACTGTTATGGAGCCATTACTGCTGCTTTGCAGCCCTATTGATTTTCATGTAGCATTTGAGAATGAACATCCATTGATTCATCTGGGACATAAGAAAGGAATTGAATCAGCAGCACCTATGAGCCAGCATGTAATGAAGTTTTTATGCTTTCATGAGGTTTTGTCTGTGGCGCTGGGCCACTTACAGTATTAGGGGAGTAGCAGAGGGGCTCCATTTTCTAAATTGACATCATGCCCCAGGCTTGTATAGATTCAGGTGAGTCAGTTTTACTGTACCTTGACAATGTCTTCATTTGAGGACTTGCATTGTACGAAGGCTGAGATGTCGGTGACTGCTCCATTCATCTCTATCGAAACCATCTTGACGGGGATGGCCACGGTGCGCCCAGTCAGAATGGCAGTGTTAATGATCTCAGTATCCTACAGAGACAAAAAGAGATGGTTAATTATGAAACCGTTTCTGTAACAGAGAGCTTGTCCTTAGCATTTCACCATTTCGAAACCATTAAAAATCTATTTCCATCAGGGGTCTAACATCCTGGTAGTGCCCTAGGTGGTAGACTATATATCAATTTGCTGAGATCCTTCTCTTATTGATTTTATCAACTGAATTATCCAATTCAACCACACTATTCCATCAGCTGTCCTTTAAACCTTCCAATGATCAATCGGAAGTAACTGAAATGAGGGCAAAAGGGAATAACTGCATGAAAGTAATGATGAATCGTTATCCCAATGCAAGACACTTTATTGGTTGTCCTATCTTTCACCTGAATTTCACCTTGTTATGAAGCTCAAACTACAAGCTTTATAAAGGGAAGTAAACTCACCAACAGCATGGGATCTGATATAAATACTTGTGTTAATGTAGTGTAAGTACATATGTAGAAAGCCTACTTGAATGTGAGAGGACCAGGAAATGGTGAGAACAAGTTTGTCACAGAGATAATTGAAGTGGCACCTTACATGACAGATTGTTTAATTTATGTGAATTACACCCACCTCACCACTAGAAGGCTGAAAAGTAAGTTTTGACAGCAAGGTAACACTGAGTAACACTGAAAAATTATACCCGCCAAAATAAGGTACAGCAAACAACACGGGAAGAAAATAGGCAGGAATTTATGTCTGTCTTTTCTGTAGTCACATGTATATGCCTGCTGGTCGAAGATTGAATCCCACCAGGATATTTTTGTCCCGTGTCTCCATCTCAGCTTTCCTACTGTTTAAACTAATTAAAAAATACTTGGGCGAGTGAACTAACCACTTACATTTTCAAAATAAAAAATCTGTTGCAGCTGCATCAGTAATAGGTTTATTGCTACTGAACAGATAAGACAATTAAGAGGCTAGGAGAAGCCTGACATTATCCCGGAAAAAAAAATTATATCAGGGAAAGATACATGATGAATGTTCAGAAGCAGGGACATTATAATCATTATTATTTCAAAATGTATAGGCGTCCGGGTAGCATAGAAGTCTATTCTGTTGCCTACTAACACGGGGATTGCTGATTCCAATCCCCGTGTTACCTCCGGCTTAGTCGGGCGTGTGATAAGTCAGATGTGGGTATGTGTCCTGATCGCTGCATTAGCGCCTCCTCTGGTCGGTCGGGGCACCTGTTCAGGGGAGAGGGGGAACTGGGGGGAATAGTGTGATCCTCCCACTTGCTACATCCCCCTGGTGAAACTCCTCACTGTCAGGTGAAAAGAAGTGGCTGGCGACTCCACATGTATCGGAGGAGGCATGTGGTAGTCTGCAGCCCTCCCCGGATCGGCAGAGGGGGTGGAGCAGCAACTGGGATGGCTCGGAAGAGTGGGGTAATTGGCCGGATACAATTGGGGAGAAAAAGGGGGAAACAATTATAAGTATTGTTTTTTGAACGTTTTTGTTATGAAATTTATTTCTGCTCATTTTATTTCAATACCAACCAATGTAGACTATCCTAGCATACAATAATATGTGCTTACACTCGCACAGCTGTTCATTTCATGCTTGTTTCGCTTTGTATCTGGTGTACTGCTAGATACTTTTAATACCCTAGTCGTTAAGGTGGAAAAGTTATGATTATTTTCATTTTCAACTCACTATGAGTTATATCTATAATGTGTTGGTAAAATAAAAAAGGATAGGTAACACTTTATTTGAAGGGGTGCGCGTAAGACTGACATGACATCATCAGAACCATGACATTACACTTGTCATGAACGTGAGGGACTCTTTATGAATGTTTATGACTGTTGTCATTACGTGTCATTCAGTCAATTATGTCATTTTAATGCAAAATTAACAATGTTTGAGATGTCCTTTTTTGAGCTACAGACATATGACATATATCAAAATGAGCGACTTGGTCCCACTCGGGTTGCTACAACAAACAAAGACATCTCAAACAATGTCAACTTTGTATTAAAAATGACAGAATTGATTGAATGAGACTCATAAACATTCATAAAAATTCCTTCATGTTCATGACAGGTATCATATTGTGGTTATGATGGTATCATTTCAGTCTTATTTACACCCCTTCAAATAAAGTGTGACCAAAGGTTATAATAACTGCGGGTTTGAGATCCTCTGTCTACCAGCCACAGATTATAGGTGCACGCAAACACCCTTTTCATTCTGAGATGTATGACTGTGATCCTCTTAAAGAGTAACAAACCAAACATCTCTGATTGGTAAAGGCAAATTGACCTCAGGATAAATGAATGTTAATCTGTGTGAAGACTGAATGGAATTGTCTTCATGCATGCTCAATAATCCAGGTAAGGGAATCACAGAGCATTGAATCAGAAATGAATGGAATGAATGGAATTATTCTGCTGTGCCATCTCAGTTTGATCACACCAGTGATAATAACGTATAGGCCTAATAGGAAATTTGATTGTAATTTTGAGTCAAATCCCCACAGTTAAATAAGGTTCACTGAATCGAATTTTAGCAAGATGAGGACTTTCTTTTTTGTAAGTGCCAGTCTAGTAGTCAGGTGGCTTAGGAACAGATTTGAGAAGGATGGGGACATGCCGGACAAAAGCACCAAATTTTTTCCACATGCTCTCCATCACCATAGCTTTCAATTTTTGATGGGAGCCACTTCATCAAGATGGCGGATGGTGGCCATCTTGGAATTTCCGCCATGTAAAATCTTAAAGTGCCAATATCTCAGCTTCCAAGCCACTTAGAAGGTCAATCTTGGTGTCAAAATATAAATTTTCTGGGTCAATGAATACATTAAAGCTATTGAGAATATCACTAGATGATTATTTGTGCCAAGATCAAATAAATATGTTCATTCTGACAATGTATTTACATAATTTTCAACTCAGTTCCTAAACGGTCAGACATACATTAATATAGGTCATATACATCTACACTGAAAAACTGACAACATGCATGAATTGAATTGAACTTTATTATCTTCACTAAGATAATATATAATATTCTAAGATAAAGTATATTCAAATGATGTCACATTTACAACTGCAAAGATCTGTGCAATTCCAGTGTGCCTTCTTGCATGAGCACCTTGCACCACAACCACTTGTGCTTTGACAACTGCACTTGACTAGTTCACTGCAGGCTTTTGACGCCATTGGTAGAATGCTCCACACAGGAAGTCAGACCTGGCTGTCTCCATCCAGTGTCCATCCCCATCCTTCTGGACTGGGTGTCAGCTGCTGGGCCAGCTCAGATGTCGCCCAGATCCCAGACTGGTAAGCAACTCACTTCACATGCTGCAGCAGTGAATCTTGCATTGGTGGAGTGTGTTCCATCGTTTTGTTCTTCTGGCAGAACAACTCTCTCCGTGCTTCATTGACAGATTCCAAATCACTTGTCTTGTCGTAAAGGACAACTGTGTAGCGCTCCAGAAGTCGAAAGTGTTGGGCATCTATGGTCACGGGAATGTGCGGATTCGCTGCCATGTAGTTGAAGGCCTGCTTGACCTTGGGGTAGGAATTCCAAGCCACCCATGCTGACATCGGTGACTCCACATAGAGGGGGAAATCCTGTTCTCTGTGGGCCCGCACACATATCAGACCCAGAATTTCCATGTTGAGGATGGTATCCCAGTACTGGAATGCTGGACTCTTGGTGATCATATCTTGTCTCTAAGCTTCTTTGGTCTTCTCATCATGTGGTCCCTCAGTCAGCATGTCCAAGAAGGCATCCTGCTGCAGCTTCGCCAATGCCAGAGCGCTCACTTGGTGGGCATGTCTTGTCCTAGTGAGGTGGGATGCTTTGAGGAAGGATTCGGCTGTGCCAGAGGATGCAATGCCAGCCTCAATCAGTGCAGTGGTCCATCCAGAGGCCTCCAAGTAGTCGCCATGTGTCTTCCACATTGCCATTTCAATATGGAGACCACCAAACATGACTACACATTTGTCTTCCCCATGTGTTTGAGGCCAGTTCCACTGAACAGATTTGGCCAGTGCGTACAGTGGTGCATCCACAGCCATTACTGGGATCTGTCCTGGATTCAGAAACTGTGTGGCTTCACACTGTACATCCATCCCATGCTTGATCATGGAAGCTAATTTCCTATATAAGATTAAATGGCTAACTTTACTTACCTTATTGTCTACTGGAATGCTCACGCTGTGTGTTACAAAAATATGTTGTGTATAATGTACATAATTGTGTAGATATAGTGCCAGAATGAACTAAATGATCTAATATCAGAAAAAACAGTCACCTATTGATATTCTCAATAGCTTTAATACATTTGTTGACCCAGAAAATGTATATTTTGACATCAGGATTGACCTTCTAAGTGGCTTGGAAGCTGAGATATTGGCACCTATAGATTTTACTTGATGGCCGCCATCCGCCATCTTGATGAAGTGGCTCCCATCAAAAATTGAAAGCTATGGTGATGGAGAGCATGTGGAAAAAATTTGGTGCTTTTGTCCGCTGTGTCCCCATCATTTTGCTAAGCCGCCTGACTATAGCTGTTGGGTTAAGCTAAGTTTGTTTTATGAAAATCCTAGGAAATTTAGCTTCCCCATAGCTGATGCCCTAGCACCGCCTATGCTCTTAGACCTAAGAGTATCTCACAGAGTATCCGGTGATGAAATCACAACCAGACAGCTAAAGACAGACGTGAACTCCTCCAAGATCCATTAAATATTCCATCACCCAAACTACCTCTGCAGGATGTTAAAGATGTGTGTGATCATATTGTTTATATAGTGTGCGCTTAGGAATGCATTCTTCACATGCCCAAGCTGAATTACATAAACTTTCATTTGCACACCTATCACTAACATGGCATAATAACACAATTAATATCAGTGTAGTCCTTTGTGCCAATGAGTTTAAGCTAACATTCGCAACTGTAGTCTGCAGCAGTGTCAAGATCACCAAGAATTTTTTTTTTTTAAATTAAAAAAAGATCAAAATATCTTTTCATAGTCATTCTAAAATGAATAAAGCAGCAGTATTTCAGAGTTAATGTTGATATATTTTGACAATAAGTCAACATTTTGAGAAAAAATGCTCAAAAAATATTTTTTTCTGCATTTCATTAAGTCATTGTCATTAGTAAAGGCCAAACAACAGCCAAGTAACTGCAACAAGAGAAGCACAGCATAAAAAAAAGCCCTTGGCTTAGGAGTGCTGCTAAATGTCAGCATTCAGGTGTTGTGGCCAACAAATCCATGGTTTCTTCACATGTGAAATTCCCTGATCTAAAACTAAATCTAAAACTTTGGCTCTAGCCACCCATGACACCGCACAGGACTAAACAGGTCCCAAAAATTAATTAAAATATGAATGAATCTGCTCAGACATGCAAGTCGCAACACAAACTGTACCACATTTCTAAAAGTAATATGAACCATGACAGTGGCCTATCATGTCATGGTATGCCAGGCCTGTCATGCTATAACCCCAAAATAAACTTCACATTGCAGATCTAATAGGGCATATTAAGTATCTTTTATTTTATCATTATTTTCAAACCTTCTCCATTCTAATTTATGCTAACTCGTTAAATCATTTTTATGCAATTGTCAAGTCCACAGATTGCAGCTGAAGTCAAGTTAACTGATAGAACTCAGGTAATTATGTGGGGTTTCATTGACAAGACTACATTGAGAAAGTAAACGTGCAGACGTGCTTTGTCTCCAAGCCATCCAAGCTGCCTCTTTAATACACTCATTTCAAATCCTGTCCTTCTTCGTCACTCCCAATGAAAATCTTAGCATCTTCAACTCTGCCACCTCCAGCTCCTGTCTTTTCGTCAGTGCCACCATCTCCAAACCATACAACATGGTCTCACTGCCATCGTGTACACCTTCCTTTTAACTCTTGCTGGTACCCTTCTGTCGCAAATCCCTCCTGACACTCTTCTCCATCCACTCCATCCTGCCTGCACTCTCTTCTTCACCTCTCTTCCGCACTCCCATTACTTTGAACAGTTGACCCAAAGTATTTAAACTCATCCATCTTCTTCACCTCTACTCATTGCATCCTCACTATTCTATTGTCCTCCCTCTCCTTCACACATATATACTCCCACTGACTTGCATCCCTCTTTTCTCCAGTGCACACCTCCACCTCTCCAGGCTCTCCTCAACCTGCTCCCTACTCTCACTACAGATCACAATGTCATCCTCCGCAAACATTATAGGCCATGGAGACTCCTGTCTGATCTCATCCATCAATCTATCACCATTGTAAACACGAAAGGGCTCAGAGCCGATCCTTGATGCAATCCCACCTCCACCTTGAACCCATCCATCATTCCCACTGCACACCTCATCACTGTCACACTGCCCTCATACATATCCTGCACCACTTTTACATACATTCTCAAGGCAAACACTGCATCTGTAGTGCTGTTTCTTGGCATGAAACTGATGATTAGCTTCTCGCTAATTATCACCTCTCCTCTTAACCTAGCTCTTTCCCATATATACATGCTGTGGCCGATCAACTTTATATCTCTGTAGTTACTACAGCAGCTCTGCACATAACCCTTATTCTTGAATATTGGTACGAGTATACTTCTTCCTCAGGCATCCTCTCACTTTCCAAGATTGTGTAAAACAATCTAGTTAAAATCTCCACTGCCATCTCTCCTAAACTTCTCTATGCCTCCACAGGTATGTCATCTTGACCAACTGCCTTTCCACTCTTCATCCTCTTCATAGCTGCCCTCACTTCATTCTTGCTAATCCACTGCACTTCCTAATTCACTATCAACATATCATCCAACCTTCTCGCTCTCATTTTCTTCATTCATTAGCCCCTCAAAGTACTCCTTTCACCTTCTCAACACATTCTCCTTGCTTGTCAGCACATTTCCATTGCTAGCCTTCATCGCCTTAACCTGCTGCACATCCTTCCCAGCTCGTTCCCTCTGTCTAGCCAATCGGTACAAGTCCTTTTCTCCTTCCTTAGTGTCCAACCTCTCATAAAACTCGCCATACACCTTTTCCTTTGCTACCACTCTCATCGCCTTATGCTGCATCTACTTGTACTCCTGTCCACTTCATCTCTCTAACTATCCCACTTCTTCTTCGCCAACCTCTTCCTCTGTAAACTCTCCTGTACTTCTTCATTCCACCACCAAGTCTCCTTGTCTTCCTTCCTCTGCCCAGATGACACACCAAGTACCTTCCTAGCTGTCTCCCTCTCTATTTCTGCAGTGGTTGCCCAGCCATCCGGCAGCTCTTCACTACCACCCAGTGTCTGTCTTAACTCCTCCCTGAACTCCACGCAGCAGTCTTCCTTTTGCAACTTCCACCATTTGATCCTTGACTTTGCCTTCACTCTCTCCCTTTTCTTGATCTCCAAAGTCATCCTACGGACCACCATCCGATGCTGCCTAGCTATACTCTCCCATGTCACCACCTTGCAGTCTCCAATCTTGTTCAGATCGCATCTCCTGCATAAGATATAGTCCACTTGTGTGCACTTTACTCCACTCTTATACGCCACCCTGTGTTCCTCACTCTTCTTGAAATATGTATTCACCACAGCCATTTCCATCCTTTTCACAAAATCCACCACCATCTGTCCTTCCACATTCGTCTCCTTGACACCATACCTACCCATTACCTCTTCATTGCCCCCATTCCCTTCACCAACATGCCCGTTGAAGTCCGCTCCAATCACCACTCTCTCCTCCTTGGGTACACTCTCCACCATTTCATCCAACTCACTCCAGAATTCATCTTTCTCTTCCATCTCACATCCAAATTACGGAGCATATGCGCTGATAACATTCATCATCACACCTTCGATTTCCAGCTTCATACTCATCACTCTGTCCGACACACTCTTCACCTCCAGCACGCTCTTGACATAGTTTTCCTTTAGGTTTAACCCTACCCCATTTCTCCTCTCATCTGCACCATGGAAGAAGAGTTTGAACCCACCTCTGATGCTCCTTGCCTTACTCCCCTTCCGCCTGATCTCTTTCACACACAGTATAGCTACCTTCTGTCTCTCCATCATATCAGCCAGCTCTCTCCCTTCACCAGCCATAATGCCAACATTCAAAGTTTCTACTCACCTTTACACTCCTACCCTTCTTCCTCTCCTGCTGCCTCTGGACATGCCTTTCCCCTCTCCTTCGCCTAAATGTGGTAACATATTGTTCCTGGCTAACCAACAGCTACAAACTAAGATATATGACTGTATTTCACTCGCTAGCTAGTTGGCTAACGGCTAACATCAGTATAGCTAATCCAAACGAGTTGAATCAAGTGCAACTGGACTTGGTATATATCCGTGAAGACGTTTCGCCTCTCATCCAAGAGGCTTCCTCAGTTCGTGCCTTTCTGACTAGACGAAGCTAGTCTGAGCCTTTCTGACTAGACCGAGCTAGTCTGACTGGCTGGTGATGAGACTCAGAATTTATCCTCTTGGAGTCGTTGTTAGAGCTATAGATGTCCATGGCTCTTTGTGTCCCGATGTTTACCAACGCCCGTCGCTAACAGAGCCATAGATATGAGTGGCTCTTTTGTGTACCGATGTTTGGCCGCGCCCGTCGTTATCGGAACTATTGATATGCGTGGCTCTCCTGCGCTCCGATGTTTGGCCGCGCCCGTCGCCATCGGAGCTATTGATTTGCATTTGTTTAGCAGCGACGGTCGTTGGGGGGGGGGGTTCGTTTCGACTTCATTGTTCAGTCGTCACGAGAGTCATTGGAGCCGTTAGTGACCGACTGTTGTTCTTGGAGGCTAGGCTTCTTGAGTCTCCTGGGTAGAGATGAAAGGACGGCATTGTAAGTGGGAGATAGGTGGTGTCTCAGACCTCCTCCTCTGTTGAGGGATGGTTTTTCCAGTTTCGCATAGATGGCTTCCTTCACCCCTCTTTCAAACCATCTATCTTCTCTGTCCAAAATGTGTACGTTGCTGTCCTCGAAGGAGTGTGTCTTCTCCTTTAGGTGTAGATAGACTGCTGAGTCTTGTCCTGAGGAGTTTGCCCTTCTGTGTTGGGCCATCCGTTTGTGTAGTGGTTGTTTGGTTTCTCCTATGTACAGGTCAGTACAACCCTCATTGCATTGTACAGCATACACCAGATTGCTTTTTTGGGTGTGTGGTACACGGTCTCTGGGATGAACCAGTCTTTGTCGGAGTGTGTTGCTGGGTTTGAAGTATACCGGGATGCGGTGTTTGTTGAAAATTCTCCTGAGTTTATCGGAGACCCCAGAAACATACGGGATGACTGTGCTATTCCTTCTGTTCCTCTTCTCCTCAGAGGAGGAGAAAAGGAACAGCACTTGATTCAACTCCTTTGGATAACCATGACCTGGATGAATGAGAACATTCACAGACAGTATAGCTAATGCTAGATTAGCTGTGCTTAAAATAAATTTTTAGCCAAAAAGAAAGACTTGATAGTAAAGTTACATAGCTTGATAACACATAATATATGTACCTTGTCTTTAGAGTGCATGGAGAAAGTATCTGGAAGAAAATACGAATCCTTTTAGTCCTAGTAAGAACACGAGGTAGTGCTGCGCTTCAGCCTCCTGTGGCCAAAATGAGTATTACAACAGCAAACACTTGGAAAAACGACCCTGATTAAAAAAAATCAAATTTTTTCAAAGATGAAAAAAATTAACTTAGAAAAATTATCTTAGAATTTTTTTTCATCAAGCAAAACACTTTTTCCACCTGTTTCACAGATTTAATTTTTTTTTAGAAAGACTGATGATTTAATTTACAGGTGTACTTAAACCCAGTGACGTAACCTGAAATTGTTTGTCTCCAAAGCCCATAGGTATACATTTAAACTAGAATGTATTCACATTTTGAGAATTGTATTTTATTGTCACAACCTATAAGTACTGTCAACTGTTATTCTAAGATGTATGTGTCTATAATTGGAATCTGTCTCTACACTATAAGACATGTTCTTCATTGTTGACTATTGTTTTTCTAATCTAATTGTTGTTCTTACAGTACCCTTCCCTACATTTTTGAACCAGATGCTTGTTATCTGATGATGATACGTAATCAATTTTTCTGCAGTTATGTCGGAACTGGCCCCAGGGGTTAAATTCTCATTGTCTTGAGTCAAGATTAGTTAGCACATGAAACCCAACTGTTCTTTGCAGAACCTACCCTTTTTTAGTGGTTTCATGTAATAAAGTAACAGTTAATCTTCTTCCTGGTCTGTGTTGTGTGTATGCATGTATTGATGCATGTACACATAAAGAAAAAAAATAAAAATAGAGCGCAACTCAAATCCATGAGGCTTCAACACTGAAAACAGCATTCATAAAGGAGTCAAAAATCTACTGTACCTTCAAATATACTGTATAGTGTAATCTTCCCTGTTTCCTCTCCTATTCAGCTACCTTCTCTATAACTGACAAGGACAACCCATGAAAGAAAGCTTCAATGGTTTGATGCTAACTGTGCACTAGACAAGCCTGGGGTTTGATTTAACCACATTCACTTGAAACACTTTCACCTTTCACAGTGTAAATTCATCATGATTTGGGGACTTCCCTCCCACTCCAAATTGATCAATAGGTCAACTCCTAGGTGACATGCACTCTTTAAAGAATCTTCATTAAGTCAGAGTTAGGAATGTACGCCAGAACCTAATATGTGGTTCAATCTTTACACAACAATAAATGCATTAGTGTTTTTGAGGCCACTCACTCACACACACACACACACACACACACACACACACACACACACACACACACACACACACACACACAACACAACACAACACAACACAACACAACTCAACACACATCTGTTCCTACGGATTCTGGAAATGCATTGCAATCTTTTATCAAGCTATTCTTTCACCAGAAGCTCAAAAGTGCTGTTTGACTGACATGTAACTATCCTCACAGTGACATCCTACCTTAAAAGAAAATAAAGGGATTTGTGCCTTCAGATACAGTCTTTTTTGAACTGTAGGTAACAGCCTAAAATTGCTTCGTACATGCCATTTCTTATAATATTTCAGGGTTTAGACCATGTTTAGAGACTACTGTAGCAAGGAACCACTAGAGAAAGGGATGCCAGTGTTCAGTTCCATGTTCTCAACAATATGAATAAATAATAATAACAATAAAAAAATATCTTCTAGGTATTGGACAAGAGCATAGCAAAAAACAGTCACACAGTGGTAAGTTTTCCATCAATCCATCCATCATCTTAACTGCTTATCCTGCTCTCAGGGTCGCGGGGATGCTGGAGCCTATTCCAGCAGTCCTTGGGCGGCAGGCAAGGAGACACCCTTGACAGGCCATCACAGGGCCAACACACACACACACACACACACACACACACACACACACACACACACACACACACACACACACACACACACACACCTAGGGACAATTTAGTACGGCCAATTCACCTGACCTACATGTCTTTTGGACTGTGGGAGGAAACCAGAGCCCCCGGAGGAAACCCACGCAGACACGGAGAGAGGATGACCCGGGATGACCCACCAAGGTTGGACTACCCCGGGGCTCGAACCCAGGACCTTCTTGCTGTGAGGCGACCGCGCTAACCACTGGGCCACCATGCAGGTTTAACATAAGGAAAGGAAAAGAAAAAAATAACTCTAAATAAAGGAAGGGATCTGGGGGAACTACTCTATCAAGTGAGGTGACTGCAGACGCTTGCTAAAATCCTCATTACCATCATCATCATCACAATTATATGGTGGGACCCAGGGATCAGAATATCTAACTTGTACAGCATTAAGTACAGTCTTAATACAATATTTATGGATCACCCAAATTATACAAATAAAACAATAACAAAAAAACAGAAGGCTACCCAAAATCAGGGTACCCATAAATGACGCACCCACAGATACCAAGGGGCCGAACACCCTTGTTCAGTATCACGTTTCAATTCTGATATTTCAGCATCATTGCTAGTAACATTTGCACGGCATTCAGTGGAGATCATCTTACATACACCACCGTGTGAGGCTAACAGAAGATATAATGCCATCCTATTTTCAGTTGCTACACATCCAACATCATCGAAGCGTCTCGCCGTGGTCGTGACGGCAGCTGTAGAGATGTTCATGTGACGTTCTAACACAGTAGAGAGTGACTTGATCTCTCCCTGAGCTGCATATAAACCATAAGAGGAAACAGCTATAAGCCTGATCACCACAAACCAGATAGACCTCTTCAGGCAGTACGGGTTGCTTACTGAATAGGCGTGCTAGCTTTAGCAAAGAAAAGAGCTTCACTTGATGTGTGATGTCATGATGACAAGATTACTAAAAATGTATCGCCGGTTCGAATCCCCGTGTTACCTCTGACTTGGTCGGGCATCCCTGCAGACACAATTGGCTATGTCTGCGGTTGAGAAGCCGGATGTGGGTATGTGTCCTGGTCGCTACACTAGCACCTCCTCTGGTCGATCAGGGTGCCTGTTCGGTGGGGGGGGGGACTGGAAGGAATAGCGTGATCTTCCCACGCACTACGTCCCCCTGGCAAAATGCCTCACTGTCAGGTGAAAAGAAGCGGCTGGCGACTCTACATGTATCGGAGGAAGCACGTGGTAGTCAGCAGTCCTCCCCGGATCGGAAGAGGGGGTGAGAGCAGTGACCTGGACGGCTCGGAAGAGTGGGGTAATTGGTTGGATACAATTGGGGAGAAAAAGGGTAAACCCCCCGCCCCCCAAAAAAAAAAGATTACTGAAAATTTAGGTAGGGGGACTAAAAAAGGAAACGGTGTATAAAAGGTCAATTAAAAACAAAATGTTGACATCAGTGTGGTCTTTGCTATATGATACACATACTACACATACAGGATGTTGGGCTGTTAATGGTAAACATTAGAAGACATTTACACAGGTAAATTTAGTTTTATAATATAGTATGATCTAGCTGTAAATGCCAGGTAATTTACAGTTGGTATGAGGTTGAGTATAAATAACTGATGAAATAATAACCACAGTAGGTGCTTAATGCCAGCAGTAAGGTTTTAATGTCAATGCTAATACAGTAAGATAAGGAAAGAGAGAGAGAGAGAGAGAGGAGATGGAACAAGGGGGATGCTGTTCAGTTATTGATGAGTGCCACCATTCAGGATTAAGTTATTTTAGTGCCTGGGTGTTTTAGTTTTTATGGCTCTACTTGGCTTCCCGGAAGCGAGGACACCAAATAGGGAGGGTCAGCAGTTATCTTGCCGGCATACTCCCCAAGTCCAAAATCATTTCCACTGTCTTCATCAGGATCAAGCTCTGGGTTGTTTTGACAGCACTGGGGAGATAGCTCCTTAACCTCAAATCCAGATTTTGACTTCTCGTCATTGCAGTTGGGGTCAGTTAGGGTTTCTTTTTATCCACAAACCTCTGGACCTTTCCAGAGGGGTCCTTAGGGGCACAGTGGTTTGTGCAGAAGCAGCACAGTGAGAACAAAACATGCATCCCTATGGTGAAACAGCGCTGAGAGTCAGCGTTTCTGATTTTTGCTGGTGATTCATTGAAAGACTGGATTAGCCTGCAGGAGCTCCAGTTAGATGGGGTTAACTGCAGAGCTGTAGTCTGCAGTGTCCTTGCACGAGTTTCCAGGCACTGATGATACATGGGATGAAGTACAGGCACATATTGTCTCTATGTTTCATAAATCTGTGGGCTACACAAGCATACAGGTGGTCTTGAAGATGTTGAGGTGAACTGGAAGTTTAAAAGTTCCTCATGACAACAGAGGTCAAGGACAACATGTCTGTATGGTCAATGAGTTACGGACAGATTTGTGTTAGCCCATGTTTTCTTCAAAGTTAATTGGTAGATAATGGTCCAATCGTTTGGCCTTTCAATTATCTGTTGATAAAGTTTTATGGAAAATGCACCAAGATGGTCCAGATGACCTTTTGTGTGAATTGGATGAATGGCCTAGGTAGAGCGACAATGGAACAGATGTGAAAAAATAAAAACAATAAAAATGGCAAAAAATCCAACATATTTGAAACTTGAGAGTAATAAATTGGACATATTGCTTGTTTTAGTGCCACCATGTGGATAATAATGACGATAATGTAGCTCTTGTTTCCCCGAGTAGTGAGTGAAAGTCTAAATCTGCCAGGTTCGGTTGTGAAGCTTTTATGGTCTCTGAGGACCACATACTTTCAGGGCAGAGGAAGGGTTAGGGTTAGAGTTCAATAACTTTGTGCTTGGATTCCCAATAACTATAATAAAAAAAGAATAAAACAATTCCAAGAGGGCTCCAGCACACACAATGATTGGACTGCTAACTAAAATCAATAATTCAATGATAACAAAATGTAAGCAAAAAGAAAAAGGAGAGACCATTAATCTGTTAGTCAACATACAATCGGCACACATTTTGAAGTAATTCTTGCTAAAATATCAGTTACCGTACACTTTACAGGGCTGACCTTAGTTTTAACCTCCTTGCAAATCATGCATTAAATTTTTTTTTTCCTACAGCAGAAAGGGGGTGTCACAGGAATTTACAAAAGCTAATACTGTGCTTCATAATAAGACTCCAGTCATCACTCACATCTCAATCTGCTGGGTCAGGATTTAGTAATGACATGTTAACCATCTCCATCACATTTATTGATTGAGGGGGACACATATCATAGAATTACAATGCTCACAAGTATTCGTCTTGCAAGTGAAATCATCGTGGTCATCACAATGTCCAAGTGCGTAATCATATGTGCACAGTTAAGTTTTTATAGTTGATGGTTTAATGGTGTTAACTTAAATAATGGGATGTGGCAGCCATTCCGGGTGCTTATTTCCTAAAAGCCTTTCTGCACTGAGGGGTTGTTGGCTGAGGACCTTTCTTAGTCTCTCTTCATATCCTTGCTTGGCAGGTAAAACACTCCCCAGCCTTTATCCTGCCTCTTTTTAAAAAGTCAGATATCCCCACGCCAAAAACAAATGAATGAGGTCATAGTGTCTGATCTAAATATTACATACCATATCAGATATAACGGCATCAGCTACATTCAGTAGATGTTATAACGTTGGTAATGGGCATTTTATGTGGCCTACCTACAGGTGTCCTTTGGACTTGGAACACTAAAAAGTGGTATGTGACAAAATGTAATGACAAACAGTGTTGTCACTCATTTTTGTCCCTTTCTCACAGAGCAATGGACATCCAACTTCAACTTTCCCCCCCCCTTTTCCTCCCCAGTTGTACCTGGCCAATTATCCCACTCTTCTGAGCCGTCCCAGTCACTGCTCCACCCTCTCTGCCGATCCGGGGAGGGCTGCACACTACCACATGCCTCCTCTGATACATGTGGCATTGCCAACCGCTTCTTTTCACCTGATAGTGAAGAGTTTCACCAGGAGGACGTAGCACATGGGAAGATCACGTTATTCCCCCCAGTTCCCCCTCCCCCCCAAACAGGCGCCCCGACCAACCAGAGGAGACACTAGTGCAGTGACCAGGACACATAACCACATACGGCTTCTCACCCGCAGACACGGCCAATTGTGTCTGTAGGGACGCCCGACCAAGGCAGATGTAACACGGGGATTCGAACAGGCAATCCCTATGTTGGAAGGCAAAGGAATAGACCACTACACTACCGAGACTAATTCAACTTTAACTTTTTGCTTTCAAATGAGCTTCAATCTATTCAGTCACAAAGCAAAGGTTTGATACAAATTCAGCTTGAAGAAAATACAACAAAATCCAAGTTGCTTCGCGAGACGTTGCCTATACATGAATATCTACTATTACTACTACTTTTGGCTGCTCCCGTTAGGGGTCGCCACAGCGGATCATCCGAACATGAATATATTTCTCCTTATTTCTCTAGATCTCAGGCATCTATCACATTGCACTTTTTGACAAATCAGTCTATTCAGCAGAGGTTGCATTTATTTTGATTGGAGCCCCCCCCCCCTCCCTTTTCATCTGATCAATTGTTAGTCATGACTATCTTTATACATTCATAATCTCAACAACTGAGCGCCACTAAAATAATAATAACAATTAAAAAAAACTAGAGAATTTGACGATCCTTTGACATCTGATTACCACAAAATAAGGAAACTGACCCAGTGCTTCAACATTTCTCAGAAATCCATTTCAGCATTTGTCTTTGTGGTACTTCTTTTACAAGACACACCAATAAATAGATAAATACATAAATAAAGCAACAAATAAGGATTTCTCCTTTGTCATTTCCTGCCACGTTTAAAGTACATGGATAAATCATATTCACACATATCACGGGACTTAATGTGTCTATGGAAAAGGGGGAGGAGGAGGGAGGCACTTATTGATATGCCCGTCATCTGGCTTTTTAGAAAATAAATCTCATTGGTGCCCTCTGAATCTTTGAATTTGCCTATCACACACAGCGCTGTATTTCATTGTCATTGCTCCTCCTTTCTGTGGCACAACAATGTATGTGCGGTATTTGTGTAGTCTCCTAAGCCCATTTCCATGTGAAACCGCTGATGAGCATCACCACGGAGACATCATTATGGAAATTTGCCTTCCAGTGCTGATGTGAATGAATTGGGAGTGAAATCTATTGTACTAGTAATGAAGGAAAAGCTCAACCTCATGCATCCCACAATGGAGACTGATGATACTGCTCATACATTACTCTAGACATTTAATTACTACATGAGGCTTAGTCCCAACTGTGGCATTTACGTGGCACAAGAAGCACATGAGCCGCTCCCAGTCATTGTCATTTGACAAAATTTAACCTCATTCTGGACATCACAGTCAACAGCACCCATGTTTAATTTAAACTCTGCTTTCAAGAGTTGCTGTCTTCATTATATTTCCCCCTTTAACGGCGTTGCCTTTAAGTGTTCTTCAGTCCCCAGAGAAGGGAGAAAACAGTCTAGGGGCAGGTGAGAATATTATTTATGGAAGGAAGTTTGGTGGTATGGTGAAAGCTGCAAAATATAATAATAATAATAATAATAATAATAATATTTATATAGCACTTTTCTAGTCACCCAAAGCACTTCACATTGAAAGGGGTAACTCACTTCAACCACCACCAATGTGTAGCACCCACATGGGTG
Source organism: Lampris incognitus (assembly GCF_029633865.1). Taxonomy (NCBI): domain Eukaryota; kingdom Metazoa; phylum Chordata; class Actinopteri; order Lampriformes; family Lampridae; genus Lampris; species Lampris incognitus. Next base: position 24,528,011 of record NC_079218.1, read on the forward strand.
ATACACAGCAGCCATTTTGTGCCAGAATGCTACCACACATAAGCTTGAGGTGGAGATGGAGGAATCGTTGAGCCAATTACATGGGGGGATGATTAGAAGGCCAGATGGAGACAACCAGGTTGGGAATTTCCCCAGTACACTGGGGAACCCCCTACACTTTGCGATAAGTACCATGAGATCTTTAATGACCACTGTGAGTCAGGACCTCGGTTTAACGTCTCATCTGAAGGATGGCATCTCCTACAGCACAGTGTCCCCGTCACTGCACTGGGGCATTGGGATTTGATATTTGTTGTTTTTATGAGGACCAGAGGGAAGACTGCCTCCTACTGGCCCAACAATACCACTTCCGGCAGCAACCAAGTTTTCCCGGGAGGTCTCCCACCCAAGTACTAGCCAAGCCCATACCTGCCTAGCTTCTGTCATTTGGTAAAGCCAGGGTACATGTTAGTATGGCTGCAAGTGTAAAGTTATTTGCAATGCAAGAAGCGATAAAGAGTAAGGTGTGTTGCTTAAAAAACATGTCACACAAATAGCAGTTGCAACAACAGATAATTTTACTGTAAAAGCCCTCCAGCTTAATTATCATGAAAGTCATTACTTTAAATATATTAACATGAACCCTCCACCATTTAGCACTTTGTACTGGTGATATTATATGTGATGATGATGATGATGATGATGATGATTATATGTGTAATCATATAATCAATTCCACCTCAGGGATGAAGAAAGTTTTTTTTAACTGAACATTAAATGTATTTAATAGCCATACAAATCTGGCACTCGTTTAGTGCTAAACTGTTTAATACTATCCAATCTTACCAACATTTTACTGTTGTATAAAGACAATTATATCAATAATCCATCCATTCCATCCATCCATTATCCAAACTGCTTATCCTGCTCTCAGGGTCGCGGGGATGCTGGAGCCTATCCCAGCAGTCATTGGGCAGCAGGGGGGATAATATTATATAAAAATCTAAAATGTCTGAATATCTGAAATATCTTGAGAAAAGATTGTAACTACTTTTTGTGAAACATCAGCTGGTAATTAGCTCACTGAAACTTCCGTATAAGTAAACAAATCCACCAGCCAACAATCAACCTCTTTACCTTAATGTATGTTTCAATGGTTTCACTGAGTTCTTAATGTGATTTTTGTAAAAAAAAAGAAAAGAAAAAAAATCAGTCACCATCACAACATCACATTACCAGCTTACGTTTCTTGCTTAAGCAGACAAGTCTTAAGCAGCGAACTTTGACCATTGATTTACTTTCTCACCAAAAGTGGTATGCACGTGCTGGCCAATTTAATGAGAAAGAAACAAGAACAAATATATTCAACTACAAATGTTGACTGAGTCTCGAATTCACAATTTTTCATAAATCGGAGTCCCAAGGCCTCTGATTCGGTTGGCCCATGGGGGGAATAATTGGCATGTGATGAAATCAAATGTCCCAATGAGTTTGACCTTTTCCATCGGTCTCAACTTCTCCAAGTAAGTGACATGAGACCACCAGGAAGAACTTGACTGAAGGATTCAGGCGTCTTTTGTTTTGAATCAATCCCTGTAATGGACTATTCACCGGCCTCCCAAAATCAGTTGTGCGCCAACTAGAGTTAATTCAAAATGTGGCAGCACGTGTTCTCACCGGAACTAAAACGTATGAGCACATTACACCTGTTCTTAGATCTCTGCATTGGCTCCCTGTCAAAACTAGAATCGATTTTAAAATTCTGTTAATTATATACAAAGCACTAAATGGCCTTGCACCACGCTATGTAAAAGACATGGTAATTACTTACAAACCAGCAAGAACTCTCAGGTCCAATGGCAGTGGTCTTTTAACCATCTCTCATGTTAGGTCTAGAGCAGGGGAAGCTGCGTTTTGTGTTTACGCCTCAAGTAGATGGAACAACCTGCCTGAGGACCTGAGAGAGGCCCCCACACTGGACACATTTAAAAGCAGGTTAAAAACCTTACTTTTCAAAACAGCCTACAGCTAAGTTCTTGGTGTGTGTGTTTGCCCTGAATATTTTGATATTTGTATATTCTGTACTAACACCTGCTGATCTGCATATTTATTTTCTGCATTTGCACTTTTAAGATTGAGTTGCAATTGTATTGTCATTTTATGTAAAGCACACTGTGTTGTCCTGTGCATGAAATGTGCTATATAAATTAAGTTTGGCTTGACTTGACTTTAGCTCCTGTAGTTTGTTTACAAATCGCCGTAACTGTCACCACGCTTGACTAATAGATCTTTAAGTGCTCTGTGCTTTCTCAACAACCAGCATGTCATTACAGAGTGCAAGCGTGGATGAAATACAAGAAAAAATTTGGGAAACTGGTGGTTCAGAGTCTGTCGTTCCTTACAAGGTAAACTGCAATTTCAGGATTGATTAAAATGCCACTTAAAGAAACAGCTCTAATGCTGCAGAAAACGTGTCCCTGTTAAAAAGATTTTCGGTGGCTTCACAACTCACCATAGATAGGGGTATGATGGCCTGAATGTCCCTCTGGACCACAGTCAGCTCTGTCACAACCTTCTCGGAGTCAGGAGGTGGATTCTGTCCCTTATAGTCAATGTTCCAGTTAATCCTCCTTGTCACTGACAGGCTGGTGAAGTTCTCCATCTCGAAATCCAGCTGCATCACCTCCACATTGCCCAATATATCCCTGCCAAGGATAGATAGATAGAAAGAAAAAGAAAAAAACAGCTGAAAAACAAATGCCAATTACAGCAAGATGTTCATGAAAATTACTGTGGGGACACAACACCGAAATCTGCTTTAGCATGCACTTGTTTTTGATAACTGAATAGTGTTCAGGACTGCAGAACTTTCAGAAACACAGTCCTCTGTAGCTGTTTTTTATTACTTAAGTCACTCATGAGAAAAATTGTTTTTATTCATTATGATAATAATGGGAATCAGCCCCACTAAAGGCATTAGAGTGAGGCTAAGTATTTATTTAACAAACAGCAGCAGAAAACATAGCTTTTCAATTATGCCCACACTCATTTAATTCACATTTAATTACATTATTTCCATAATTTTTCTAGTTGTGTTTCAATTTGTTTTAACTAACTTGTTGTAATCAACATAACCATTGTGATCTAGTGCTTCGGAGAAAGTGTAAATGGCAACTCTTATTTCACTGCTCTACATTCAAGTGAGACAAGGCGGACATTGTATTGATGATATATAGTAACCCCCCCACCTTTTTCTCCCCAATTGTATCTGGCAAATTACGTCACTCTTCCGAGCTGTCCCGGTCGCTGCTCCACCCCCTCTGCTGAGCCGGGGAGGGCTGCAGACTACCACATGCCTCCTCTGATACATGTGGAGTCGCCAGCCGCTTCTTTTCACCTGACAGTGAGGAGTTTCGCCAGGGGGACGTAGCACGTTGGAGGATCACGCTATTCTCCCCAGTTCCTCCTCCCCCCCAAACAGGCGCCCTGACTGACCAGAGGAGGCGCTAGTGCAGCGACCAGGACACATACCCACGTCCGGCTTCCCACCCGCAGACACGGCCAACTGTGTCTGCAGGGATGCACAACCAAGCCAGAGGTAACACGGGGATTCGAACTGGCGATCCCCATGTTGATAGGCAATGGACCACCACGTCACCCAGACACCTCTACAATCGTACACCTTTCCCTTAAACCAAAAGAGGTTTGATACCATAATCCCCACCTCTTGCTTCAACTTAACCTCACCTTAAGTTGTGATATTGATACACACACACACACACACACACACACACACACATTCACGCATGCATATGCACACCGCTAGATGTATCTAGGAACTGTTTCTCCATCCCCGCCCTAACGGCTATATTATTTGTTTTTGTTTTTTTTGGAATCTTGTTCATGTGTAACCTTGTCTCTGTGTCTTGTTTGTCTTAATTTTGAACCACTACTTTGTGTGCTTTAGAAAAGTGCTACAGCATTGCTCTCCCTATCTGCTGGCAGATCCCAGACTTCCTGACAGATAGAAGGCAATATATAACGACTCCACTACCTGTCAGACTGTCTCACTGGGAGCGCAATGCACCACAGCCTTGTATGCTGTGCCACCTCCTTCTACTCCCTACACACACACACACACACACACACACACACTGAAATGTCCATTTGTCAAACTTTTCAAATTTATTTTCAAGGTTGTGGAGAACCCCACCCTTGTGGGCAGCATCCCCCTCATTATCCATGTACAGGAGAAAGGAAGCTCGCTTTATGCAACAATATTTACTGACAACCTGGGGCTGAACAAACTAAACTGCTCAAAACATTGAAATATGACAACCTATTTTTTATCTATTTCTTACAGGCCCACATCTATGCACGGCAAAAGCATTTTCCCTCCCTTTCCCCCCTGATGCACTATGCATTGGATTATTATTCGAAAGACGACAGTTTTTAGGGTTGTATTACAGCAACCCTGCATCCTCCAACTGGGCTACCCCATGAATTATCCATATAACAGATACCATGGGCAGGGTCTTGCGGCTCCCTCCCTTTTCTCTTAGTGCCAAGTGCACAGTTTGAGAACACGGATTACAAAACTTTGTGTTATCCGTGCTCTCAAAAAAACAATCGACTCACTGAGGGGACTATAGGTCTGCTTCTGGAAAAATAAATTATTTATTTTAAGTAGTGTGATTGCTGGCCTTTTGTCTCCTCTCCACATGGAAAGGATACCCAGGATAAAGATTGGGTATCTTTATTTTGCTTCCATGAATTGCTAACACAAAGTTACAAAATGTCAAGCCTAAAACATCCATCCATCCTTTATCCAAGCCGCTTATCCCAGTCGGGGTCACGGTGATGCTGGACCCTATCCCAGTAGCCATTGGGCAGCAGGCGGGGAGACACCCTGGACAGCCTGCCACGCCATCACAGGGCTAACGCACACGCACACGCACACACATCTAGGAACAATCTAGTACGGCCGATTCACCTGACCTACATGACTTTGGACAGTGGGAGGAAACCGGAGCAGCTATATAAATATTTATATATTTTAATTCCAACACTAGTAGTTGTGTGCCAGGATGCACTGAAAAAGGGAAGACTTCCAGAAAGTGAGAGATGCTTCACTCTTGCTGTGATACAGATAAAAGGGGAAGAACCCTCACTACCATGGTAGCTACAGATTGATATCGCTGGGTAGTGTTGAAGATGTCATATTCGCCAAATTACAATCTAAGCAAGTGGAGACCCTACTTCCTTCTCTGGTGCACCTGGATCAAGAAGGCTTTATTCAGGATAGGAGCCCTGCTGACAATTTAAGAGTACAGCTTCACTTGATGCAGAGAGCTAAGGATGAGGCTGAGCTCCATCCTGTGTCCTCTCCCCTGATGGGAGAGGGCCTTCTATAGGGTGCAATAGGGATATCTCTTTTGCACGTCCAAAAAATTTGGCTTGGTCCAATTTTTTTTCCAAATGGATCAAATTAGTGTGCAATAATCCAGTAGCATCTGTGACAGAAGAAAGAACGAAAGCCACTTTATTTTGTCATTGTATGGTTAAAATGAAATGTGTTCTCTGCATTTAACCCATCGTGTTGTATAGGAGCAGTGGGCAACTGCAGCACCGGGGACCAACTCCAGTTCTTCTTTCCATTGGTCAGGGGCACAGGCAGGAGTATCAACCCCAATATGTATGTCTTTTTGATGGTGGGAACTGGAGCACCCGCAGGAAACCCACGCAGACACGGGAAGAACATGCAAGCTCCACACAGAGGATGACCTGGGGTTCGAACCCAGGACTGTAATAGCTCCACATCAGCACAATTCTCACTTAAGAAAATTCACAAAAAAAATACAAGTCCAGTCTCCCCCCACATCTTTGTCCTCATGTTTGAGCCTCTTGGAACAACACCCAACACATAAAGTGTAAGAGCAAGGCGACAATTAACACAAAATTCACTTGTGTAGATTACTTGCTATTAGTAGAAGTTGACCCACAAGTAGCTGTCCCAGAAATATGCTCTGTAACTGACAAGTTATCATTGATTTCGGGGTATAAAATCAAATCGGACAAATCAGAAGGAATACCCCTCTCAACAACATCAGAACCAACTGACCTTTAATACTCGTCTTGTCTTGTCTGGTAACAAACACATCACAACTAGATAATATGATGCAGAAAAAAATATCGAACCTGTTATTCAGCGTACTCAAATTTTATTGAAAAACTGGAGTAGGATAACAGTTTACCAAGCAGGGGTTTTTAAAAGATATTCTAAAGATTTGTATGCAAATAGCTGTCCTTTATGTTTCTTCACCATAGCAGCCAGTTGCATATGAAAAAGGCAATGGCGACTTAGAAGAGGCCAAGTTCTTGTAGCTTTAATCAAACCGATTGTTGCTCTCAAGATTCAATAAATGACTTACATTTTCAAGCCATTACTAGAGTGATACAAAGCATATACGTATTCCATCCATTATCTGAACCGCTTATCCTGCTCTCAGGGTCGCTGGGATGCTGGAGCCTATCCCAGCAGTCATGGAGACACCCTGGACAGGCCGCCAGACTATCACAGGGCCGACACACACACACACACACACACACACACACACACACACACACACACCCATTCATACCTAGGGACAATTTAGTATGGCCAATTTACCTGACCTACATGTCTTTGGACTGTGGGAGGAAACTGGAGCCCCCAGAGGAAACCCACGCAGACACAGGGAGAACATGCAAACTCCACACAGAGGACGACCCGGGATAACCCACCAAGGTTGGACTACTCTGGGGCTCAAACCCAGGACCTTCTTGCTGTGAGGTGACAGCGTTAACCACAGGGCCATCGTGCCGCCCAAGTATATATTTGGAAATATAAAAAAAAGCACTTCTCAACTGCTATAAATCATATTCTTTGAAATGTATTAGGAGGCTATTATTTATTATTATTATTAATAACAACAACAACAAAAACAACAACAATAATAATAATGTATTTTATCTGTATTGCTCTTTTCATTAAAAGCAAATCTTAAACTACTAATTTCCAAAATTGATTGACAAAGTCACTCATTTGCACACACACAGATTAGCCAACAGTTTTTTCCATCCAGCATGGACAAAGGCTGAGCAGGAACTTGACATTCCTTCTTTTTGGAGGACATTTTGACAAAATCCCATCCACTTGTGTTTCTTCAGGATCCAGTCATTTTGAGAAAAGCTGGAACATTATCAACTGACTAAAAGTAATCCATGGCTTTTATCTGAAGAATCGGTACGGTTTGCTACAGAGAAAAAAAAAGCAATAAACATCCTGCTGTAGCCAGCGGGAGAACTATACTTTCAATGGGGAACTATACTCAAAGGATAGGCATGGTGGCGCAGTGGTTAGTGCTGTCGCCTCACAGCAAGAAGGTCCTAGGTTCAAACCCCGGGGTTGTCCAACCTTGGGGGGTCATCTCAGGTCCTTTCTGTGTGGAGTTTGCATGTTCTCCCCATGTCTGTGGTGGGGTTTCTCCGGGTGCTCCGGTTCCCCCCACCATCAAAAAGACATGCATATTAGGGTTAATACTCCTGTCTGTGCCCCTGACAGAGGCATGGCAAGACGAACTGGTGTTGGTCCCCGGGCACTGTACAGCGGCTTCCCACTGCTCCGAGCTACACAGCCAGGATGGGTTAAATGCAGAGAAAGAATCCCCCAATGGGGATCAATAAAGTAGAAAAAGTAAAAAAAACAAAACAAAAAAAAAGTATATGGGGGAGATGCCTTGGTCTCCATAAAGCATCCAAAAAGAAAGTTTGGGTTTGGAAAAACAGACTCCTTGAAATTTCTCCAAGTTAAACATTGCCTTTCTTCAATTATTGAAAATAAAATCCAACCAACCATCAGGAATCTGAGACCTAGTTGAAACACCGTGGGGAAAGATGGGGTGCACATCAGTGTCTTATATGAGACTTTCATGCACCCCATCTTTCAGGATTTGAAGGAAGTTAATGAAAAGTGTGGGGGGAAAAAGAATGATGAGCAGAGTTAGCTTGAAAATTAAATGCTTAAATTAAATAAAAAGATAATAGAGGGGGGATAAATCCAGGGTGAGCCACTGTAAAAAATAAATAAAGTAAGAATGGAATAAAATTAAGTAAAAAGGGGATTAAAACAAGGGTGGGGGGGCTGTAGAAGGCTTAAAAAAAGGCCTCTTGATAAAGAAGGGTTTTACGGCCCGTTAATAAGGGTGAGAAAACTCACCCTTATTAATGATACAGGATTTAGTACATCAGAGGACAACACACCGCTTATCAATACCAATGTAATGAGTATTGTTTGGCATTTTACCCAGATGAGATTGAATTGGGGAGGCATGATGGCGCAGTGGTTAGCACGGTCGCCTCAGGGCAAGAAGGTCATGGGTTTGAGCCCTGTGGTTGTCCAACTTTGGGGGTCATCCCGGGTCATCTTTTGTGTGGACTATGCATGTTCTCCCCATGTCTGCGTGGGTTTCCTCCCACAATCCAAAGACATGCAGGTCAGGTGAATCGGCCGTATTAAATTATCCCTAGGTGTGAATGTGTGTGTGTGTGTGTGTGTGTGTGTGTGTGTGTGTGTGTGTGTTTGTTTGTGTGTGGGCCCTGTGATGGCCTGGTAGCCTGTCCAGGGTGTCTCTGCGCCTGCCGCTCAATGACTGCTGGGATAGGCTCCAGCATCCCTGCAACCCTGAGCAGGATAAGCGGTTTGGATAACGGATGGATGGATGGGATTGAACTGAACCTCTGTATAAGCTCATAGTGATGTCAAGCTATGGCTAAAATGTGCAGAATTGTATGGACACTGGAAAACTACAGTCAGTCTCTGGTGCAATGAAAGTTTGAGTAATACTTATGCTAAATACAGCAAGCTACTGTAGATCGTATTTAGGAGTACAGTACTGGAAAAACTTATTTTGAAAATCTGGACACCATTTGGAAGGAATGATGTATAATTGAAGAAACTGGTCCTGGCAATTGTATTGAATTAGCAAGTTGAAATATACACTCCATAAACACCTGCTTGTTTTATGGTACACACTATTATATGAAATACTTTGCATGACGGTAAACACACACACACATATATAAATATATATATAAATATATATATATATATAAATATATATATATATATATAATGAGGAGCGGAATTATATATCTATATCCTCATTATATACACACACACACACACATATATATATATATATACTATATACACACACACAGACCACAGACACACACACACACACACACATATATATATATATATATATATATAATGAGACGCTCCAGCAGAATATTAAGATAGATGTAGGAAAAAAAACCAAACTTACATACATAGCAGAACAAGCCTGCTTCGTGCGTCGCACACTCATCAGCTGCTAATATATATATATATTATATATTAGTTTTATTGTTTATAAATGACCTTACTTTACCTTATTCTTTGTGTATGTGTATAGACACAATAACACATCTACTAACACTTATAAAGGGTAAAATATAATATATATTGGTGCATGAAACTGGGTTTTGTTTTTGCTCAGTGTATAATTTTTGCAGTCGAAGTGCTTCAAGGGAGAATTTGAGCAGGGGCAGATTAGGATGGGATAATTACTAAAAAAATTATATAAATGGTCTCTAAGTGCGTAGACCAGTGTTTCATACTGAAGCAGCTGGTTTGGGGGAAACATCTGTTTGTCTCAGGGAGAGTGGTTTTTGACCTGTATTTGGCCATTTATATAGAATCCTTTCTTTTGAGACAAAATTGAGCTGAGTGCAAAATTCCATCCTTTTTTCCAAAAGTAGAAAGTATGTTTCTTTCATGTGTTGAGAGAACCTACAAAGTTGGTTCACATTTAATCTCTCTCCCTCCCTCCCTCCCTCCCTCCCTCCCTCCCTCCCCCCCCCCCCCCCCCCCTCTCTCTCTCTCTCTCTCTCTCTCTCTCTCTCTCTCTCTCTCTCTCTCTCTCTCTCTCTCTCTCTCTCTCTCTCTCTCTCTCTCTCTCTCTCTCTCTCTCTCCCTATCTATCTATCTATCTATCTATCTATCTATCTATCTATCTATCTATCTATCTATCTATCTATCTATCTATCTATCTATCTATCTATCTATCTATCTAAAGAGTTCAGAACCAAGGCTGCCGTCTGCAGCGCCATCTCAAGATGGCCACCTGAAGGACATCACAGACCCCCTACTGGACCCCCCGCAGTTTGCCAACTGGGCAAACAGGTCAGTGGATGATGCAGTCAACATGGGATTGCACTACATCTTGCAGCATCTCAAATCCCCAGGGACATACGCAAGGGTCCTGTTAGTGGACTTCAGCTCAGAGTTCAACAGCATCATCCCAGACATCCTCCACTCCAAACTCATCCAGCTCACTGTGCCCACCTCCATCTGTCAGTGGATCAAAAACTTCCTGACAGACAGGAGACAGCAGGTGAGGCTGGGGAATATTATATCCAACCACCGGACAATTAGCACTGGTGCCCCCCAGGGATGAGTGCTCTCATCTCTATTCTCTATTATTCTCCCTCTACACAAAAGACTGTACCTCAGGAGACCCATCCTAAACTCCTGAAGTTTGTAGATGACACAACAATCATCGCCCTAATCCAAGATGGTGATGAGTCTGCGTATAGATGGGAGGTTGATCAGCTTGCCCTCTGGTGCAGTCATAAAAACCTGGAGCTGAACGTACGCAAAACAGTGGAGATGCGTCCAGGTGGCATGGCGGTCTATTCCATTGCCTAACCAACACGGGGATTGCTGGTTTGAATCCCCATGTTACCTCCGGCTTGGTCCGGCGTCCCTACAGACACAATTGGCCATGCATGCGGGTGGGAAGCCGGATGTGGGTATGTGTCCTGGTCGCTGCACTAGCACCTCCTCTGGTCAGTCGGGCGCCTGTCCAGGGTGGAGGGGGAACTGGGGGGAATAGCGTGATCATCCCACACACTACGTCCTCCTGGTGAAACTCCTCACTGTCAGGTGAAAAGAAGCGGCTGGCGATTCCACATGTATCGGAGGAGGCATGTGGTAGTCTGCAGCCCTCTCCGGATCGGCAGAGAGGGTGGAGCAGCGACCGGGATGGCTCAGAAGAGTGGGGTGATTGGCCAAGTACAATTGGGGGGGGGGGGGGGGAAATCCCTCCCCCCCCAAAAAAACAAAAACAAAACAAACAAACACTGGAGATGTCAGTGGACTTCAGGAAGAGTCTCCCTGTGTCTGCTGTGGAAACTCTCAGGTTTCTGGGTTCCACAATCTCCCAGGAACTAAGGTGGGTGTCCAACAGACACAATCATCTAGAAGACCCAGCAGAGGATGTACATCAGCTCAGAAAGTTCACCCTGCCTCAGGAACTGCTGATTCAGTTCTACTCTGCAATAATCCAGTCTGTTCTCTGCACATCCATCACTGTCTGATTTGGATCGGCCATCAAACAGGACAGGGACAGACTACAGTGGACAGTCAGGACTGCAGAGAAAATCATTGGTGCCAACCTGCCCTCCATTCCATCTCCCCGGCAAGAAAAATCACTGCAGACCCATCACACCCTGGTCACAACCTGTTCCAACTTCTCCCCTCTGGCAGGCGTTACAGAGCACTGTACACCAAAACAACCGGACACAAGAACAGTTTCTTTCCACAGGCTGTCATTCTGATGAACACTTAACATTGTCATAATAAATCCAAGCACACTGTATACACTGTATATTGTACATATACATGCATATTCTGTCACGTCCACCTAACTCATGTGTATAAGTAACCTGCTAACATATTTATTCCAGCATCTTTGCACTCTGCCCCATTGCACTATTGCCTTCCTTTAACTTGTATACAGTCATTCCTTGTATATATTCCTGAAGATTGTTGTGCTGTTATTCTATGTAAGTACATTGAGAGCCACTAAACCAGAGTCAAATTCCATGTATGTGCAAACACACATGGCCAAATAACGATGATTCCTATCTATCTATCTATCTATCCATCCATCCATCCATCATATCTCATTTCCAACATTTCCAATTCAAGTTTATGTAGGTGAAAATGTGAACGGTTTCATTTGCATTGTCCTCTTGTCTTTCATCTGTTTCTCACTGTTTTATTTATTTGTTTCTCCAATATTATATTTACGTATAAAAAGGGTGACATTTTCATCACAATATTTTGGACTTGGTGTATCAAAGAATTACTACTTTGACACTAGGCCACAGCTACGCCAACAAAAACACAATTTCCTTTGACTCTTGATTTCCCCCAGCAGGGTACTGTCAAAACTAACAAAAATTATATAGACGGCACTTTTCTAAGTGGAATTATAAAGACATTGGGCCTCATTCATCAATCGTTCGTACATACAAATTTGTTCTCACACACCCATGGCATTTTTTTTGAGCTCTCAAGATTGCCCGACAGTCAGAAGCAAAGCCTGATGGTTATTTGTAATTCCCTCCCCCTAACATCTATTGTTTACCTCTTCCAACGAACAATCACCCAGATTTGCAAAGACATCAGTGTTAGCCAATTGGTGTCTAAATTCAGGGGTTAGCCAGGTTCTATACTGGCCTCTGAGAGAAACTTCAGGGCTAAAAAATCCCATGGGTGTGTAAGAACAAATCTGTACGTACAAACGATTGATGAACGAGGCCCATCATAATTATTGTAGTAAAATTAAAAAAAAACATGTGGATCAATCATACAGGCAAGACAGCAGCACTATAAAACTTGGACTCCGTTCTATCACATAATATTGTCCGACTCATTTGTCTTATGGTAGTCAACAAGTGTATGCAGAGTTGCTGCAGAGTTGCTTGACCTTGTGGATCACTGATTTGTGTGCAGACGTTGTCCACACGAGAATATGGGTCAAAGAAATAACATAAATTAGATGACAAGTGTGTGCAAAACTGTATTTCAACGCCAGTCTCTCACTACTCATATTTTTAAAGGGTTATCACTTCATTTTCTCCCTATGCAACAACAAACACTCACACATTGGCGTGAAACTGGTGTAATCGCTATCAATGCACCAGATTTCTCCCACTCATTGTTATTGTCTGAGCCCTTTTAATCCAATTCAAGATCAAGGCAGGCTGGAGCCTATACCAGTGGGTATTGAGCAGAAGGTACAATGACACCATATTCAGTCATTACTATTGGCTAATTATAGTCTCCAATTCACCAAACATCCTCATCTGGACTTTCTTTTTTTCTTTAAAACCCCCCCCCCTAATAAAATTACAAATTATTTCAACATACAGTCATTCCAGTCTCTCAATTTGTGTCTGACATTATTTGGCCTTGTTCACATTGACTACAGTTGAAAGAAATATCACCTCATACTTTTTATGATGATACTAAATAAAAAAATTAAAAAAATCAGACATTCAACATACAATTTGCGTAATTCAATGACCAGTGTCAGACAAGAAAACAAAAAACAAAAAAACAAAACACAACCAATTTGCCCTGCTACAGACTCCGGGTTACCAGAGTTTATGAAAATTGGGCTATAAACAACTTCTCTACCTGCATACGCCATATGCATTCTCAGAACTGGTGTAAACTGTCAGCTGCAAATGAGCATGAGACCCGTTGGTCAGCTTGCAAAAAGGTAGCTGATGCATTCCCCTGGAGAGTGGAACATTTTTCTTTTCTGCTTTGGTATAAAAAACGGGAAAAAAACAAAACACAAACAAAGAAACAAGCACACTGCCTTTGTAAAATGTCTCCTTTCTGTCTGCCTCGCAGGCATTCTCTTCACTTTCATATATAAATAGGAAACTATACAGGAAGCAGAGTAAATGTGCTCCTGCATGTTCTGCCCCAACTCCATTTGCTTAATGATGCCCTCTGTAATTTGTGCCAACAAAATCTACTTTTTGTAATACCTTGCTTAAAGGCTTCTATAGAGCTAGAGGGGATTTCAGCTTTTGATCAGAGCCCTCTGTGAACTGATTAACGGGGAGAGTTCAATTGATCATTTACCTTCAAGGCATAGTTATCAAACAAGAGCCAGAAGACATGTGGTGCAGCATGTTCTTAAATCTATCTCTACACAATGCATATTTGCACTGAGTGTACAAAACATCAGGATTACCCTGTCTTTCCTCGGTATTTTCTCACTTGGTAAATCAGTGTGCATGCCTTAATTGCTTATTGATTTTACAATAACTTCACCTGACTCATGATGGCGGGGTACAGATGAAGAGGTAGGAGACAGGTTAAAGACATATTGTCAGCTAGTTTGCAACAGAGACATGGTTTGTCAGAAGGGGCGTAACTTAATCACAATTCGGAGGGTCACCTTACTTTGCTATGCACACTCATTGTACGTACTGCATTATTGTCTTGAAATGTTATGGTTTTATACTGTGACATCATAGGCACTACACTTACTGTAAAACAAATCAACTTTGTTTGCTATTTTAAACGTTTCCTGGTAGGGTATAAAAGAAAATATATGATTACAATATTCATTCATTCATTCATTCATTCATTCATTCATTCATCATCAGCCGCTTCTCCGGGGTTGGGTCGCGGTGGCAGCAAGCTAAGTAGGGCACTCCAGGTGACCCTCTCCCCAGCAACGCCCTCCAGTTTCTCCTAGGGGATCCCAAGGCGTTTCCAGGCCAGATTGGACATGTAGTCCCTCCAGCGCATTCTGGGTCTACCCCGGGGTCTCCTCCCAGTTGGCTGTGACCGGTAAACCTCCAAAGGAAGGAGCTCAGGGGGCATCCTAATGAGATGCCCGAACCATCTCAACTTGCTCCTTTCAACGCGAAGGAGCAGCGGCTCTACTCCGAACTCCTCACCCTATCTCTAAGGCTCAGCCCAGACACCCTACGGAGGAAACTCAGTTCAGCTGCTTGTATCTGCGATCTCACCCTTTCGGTCACCACCCAAAGCTCAATCAGAGGTGAGGGCTGGAACGAAGATTGACTGGTAAATTGAGAGCTTTGCCTTCTGGCTCAGCTTCCTCTTCACCACACCGGTCCAGCACAACGTCCGCATTACTGCTGATGCTGCACCAATCTGCCTGTCAATCTCCCGCTCCATCCTACCCTCACTCATGAACAAGATCCTGGGATACTTGAACTCCTTCACTTGAGGCAGTAACTCATCCCCAACCCGGAGGGAGCAATCTACCATTTTCTGGTAGAGAACCATAATTAATTGCAATTATAATATCCATCCATTATCCTAACCACTTATGCTGTTCTCAGGGTCACGGGGATGCTGGAGCCAACCCTCGCAGTCATTGGGCAGCGGGAGACACGATAATAATATCCAGCCCAAAACTTAGCAACTATCTGTTCAGTGTGGCATCACAAACAAGTGGTTCTAGGGCATTCGGGTGGTGTGGCAGTCTATTCAGTTGCCTACCAACACGGGGCTCGCTGGTTCAAAATCCAGTGTTGCCTCCACCTTGATCGGGCGTCCCAACAGGTACAATTGGCCGTGTCTGCAGGTGGGAAGCCGGATGTAGGTATGTGTCCTGGTCACTGCACTAGTGCCTCCTCTGGTTGGTCGGAGTGCCTGTTCAGGGGGGGAGGGGGAACTGGGGGGAATAGCATGATCCTCCCATGCGCTACATCCCCCTGGTGAAAATCTTCACTGTCAGGTGAAAAGAAGTGGCTGGCAGCTCCACACGTATTGGCGGAGGTATGTGGTAGTCTGCAGCCCTCCCCAGATCAGCAGAGGGGGTGCAGCAGTGACCAGGGTGGCTTGGAAGAGTGGGGTAATTGGACAAGTACAATTGGGGAGAAAAAGGGGGGGGGGTGTTAAAAAAAATAATAGTAAGTGGTTCTTGGGTCAGGGCTATCTATTTTTTCTTAGGAGCATTTATATATTAGTGCTGAAGTTGTGCTTGCTCGACCCCTTGTTTGATAAGGAATAATTTAGAGAATTATTTAGAGCCACAGGGACATATTTAGAGCAAAATATTGCCAATCAAGAAATAACCTATATCAAACCTTATTTTTCTCCTTTTTTGATTACAACACTGGGAAAGTGATGCATTTACAAAAACTCATAATGGATCCAATGGCCACAATCAATAAGGTTAAAAATCAATTATGCATTATAGTGATTGTATCAACAAGCTTCAATAAGCAGTAAACAGTATTTCTGGATTGAGAGTCAAAAACTGAATATACTCAGAATATTTCCAACGACGACTTAAGCTACTAGTTGATGAAGAAACAACTGGGGGATAAGGACATTGAACAAAGAATGATGAAAAGATCAACAATACAGCAACGTAAAAATGAAGAAAAAAAAAAACAAGTTACAGCTTTCTTTTCATTTCCATGTTCTTCAGGCAAACAAAAGATGTTCAAACAGAGTTAATACTTTCAAGTGCTCACTGGTGAGATGTTTAATGCCTCAGGGTGAAAAGGACAGAGTTGTGCAGAGGTTCTTATCATATGGTACGGAGGGTATGATGGTGGTGAGTCCAAAGTATACTGTTGAAACCCCGTTGATATGTATATAAAACTTATCTATATTTGAGTTGTAGCTATCACTCACAGCTACAGATAAAAATGAACTCTAAGATGCTAAGAAACCAGAATTATAAACTGAACATTTTTGCAATAACATGTTCCAGTGACCGAGATATCTTTGATAATACTCAGAAATGAATATAATTTATATCTGGTTCCCTGTTTGCTGTTCCATGAACCGAACACAAAACGGATATTAAGAAGAAACCTTATGAGCTCAGAAGATGTGTCATGATTATCATCCAATTCTCTTTTACAAAAAGTAGCTGCAGTAACTACATGATGAGCTTGGGGATTAATTCATCACTGTTGCTTTGTGACAGATGACAGGATAAGGCTGCAAGACCTATTTTTGGCTAAAGAAAAACAATTAGTATTACATTTAAAGAAAAACACAATTATAGATATTTCTAGAAATTGCATGATTTTGCTTTGCGCTCTCATCACATCCGGATATGACAGCAGTTACTTTGTGGTGATCGTCTTAACTTCAAACCAGTTAAGCGGTAGTGAAATCCAGCTTTCTACATTATCATTCTTTTCTAAAACAATACAGTGCTAAAATTTAACTTTCTAGTGGTAATTTTGTAAACACACATAATCGACAAGCTAATCGCTTCCACCATCCATCACATACTCTCATCCACTCAAGAAAGGTAGAAAATTAACTGGGTGGAACTATAATATCAAAATCAAAGCTGCATTACCTCCAGCTTGGCTGGGCGTCCTACAGACACAATTGGCTGTCTGCGGGTGGAAAGCCAGATGTGGGTATGTGCCCAGGTCGCTGCACTAGCGACTCCTCTGGTCGGTCGGGGCGCCTGTTCGGGGGGGGAGGGGAACTGGGGGTATTAGTGTGATCCTCCCACGTGCTACGTCAGGTGAAAAGAAGCGGCTGGCGACTCCACATGCATTGCAGGAGACATGTGGTAGTCTGCAACCCTCCCAGGATCAGCAGAGGGGGTGGAGCAGCGACCGGGATGGCTCATAAGAGTGGGGTAATTGGCCGGATACAATTGGGGAGAAAAAAGGGGGAGAGGCAATAAAAAAAAAACTAAGCTGTTAGCAGAAGCATATTCACCCAGCCAACTGAGGATGCACAAGCCAGTGCTTTCTTAGTGCTGGTCCCAAGCCCAGATGAATGGGTTGTGTCAGGAAGGGCATCCGGCGTAAAATGTTTGCCAAATCAAATATGCGGATCATAAATCAGATTTCCATACCAGATTGGTTGAGGCCAGGGTTACTAATGACTGCCACTGGTACTGTTGGCCAGCAGGGTGCCGGTGGAAACTATGCTACTGTTGGGTGAAAGAGAAAGAGATGGGGAAGGCATGTCCAGAGGCAGTGGGAGAAGAGGAAGGGTATGAGTTTGGAGGTGAGAGTTGGAACTTTGAATGTTGGCACTATGACTGGTCAAGGGAGAGAGCTGGCTGATATGATGGAAAGAAGAATGGTAGGCATACTGTGTGTGCAAGAGACCTGGTGGAAGGGAAGTAAGGCCAGGAGCATCGAATGTGGGTTCAAACTCTTCTACCATGGTGTGAATGGGAGGAGAAATGGGGTAGGGGTAATTCTGAAGGAAGAGTATGTCAAGAGCGTGCTGGAGGTGAAGAGAGTGTCAGACAGAGTGATAAGTATGAAGCTGGAAATTGAAGGTGTATTGATGAATGTTATAAGCACATATGCCCCGCAATTTGGGTGTGAGATGGAAGAGAAAGAAGAATTCTGGAGTGAGTTGGATGAAGTGGTGGAGAGTGTACCCGAGGAGGAGAGAGTGGTGATTGGAGTGGACTTCAATGGGCATGTTGGTGAAGGGAACAGAGGTGGGTAGGTATGGTGTCAAGGAGAGAAATGTGGAAGGACAGATGGTGTTGGATTGCAAAAAGGATGGAAATGGCTGTGGTGAATACATATTTCAAGAAGAGGGAGGAACACGGGGCGACTTACAAGAGTAGAGGAAAGTGCACACTGGTGGACTATATCTTATGTAGAAGGTGCGATCTGAAAGGGATTGGAGACTGCAAGGTGGTGACAGGGGAGAACGTAGCTAGGCAGCATCGGATGGTCGTCTCTAGGATGACTTTGGAGACCAAGAAGAGGAAGTGAGTGAAGGCAGAGTCCAAGATCAAATGGTGGAAGTTGAAGAAGGAATACTGTTGTGTGGAGTTCAGGGAGGAGTTAAGACAGGTACGGGGTGGTAGAGAAGAGTTGCCGGATGGCTGGGCAAGCACTGCAGAAATAGTGAGGTAGACAGCTAGGAAGGTACGTGGTGTGTCATCTGGACAGAGGAAGGAAAACAAGGAGAATTGGTGGAGGAATGAGGAATTACAGGAAAGTACACACAGGAAGACGTTGGCAAAAGAGAAGTGGGATAGTAAGAGATGAAGAAAGTAGACAGGAGTACAAGGAGATAGGGCATAAAGTAAAGAGAGGGGTGGAAAAGGCAAAGGAAAAGGCATATGGTGAGTTTTGTGAGAGGTTAGACACTAAGGAAGGAGAAAAGGACTTGTACCAACTGGCTAGACAGAGGGACCAAGCTGCAAAGGATGTGCAGCAGGTTAGGGCGATCAAGGATAGAGATGGAAATGTGCTGACAAGCGAGGAGAGTGTGCTAAGAAGGTGGAAGGAGTACTTTGAGGGGCTGATGAATGAAGAAAATGAGAGAGAGAGAAGGTTGGATGATGTGGGGATAATCAATCAGGAACTGCAGTGGATTAGCAAGGAGGAAGTGAGGGCAGCTATGAAGAGGATGAAGAGTGGAAAGGCAGTTGGTCCTGATGACATACCTGTGCAGGCATGGAGACGTCTAGGAGAGATGGCAGTGGAGTTTTTAACTAGATTGTTTACCACCATCTTGGAAAGTGAGAGGATGCCCGAGGAGTGGAGAAGAAGCATACTGGTACTGATTTTCAAGAACAAGGGCGATGTGCAGACTGCAGCAACTACAGAGGTATAAAGTTGATCAGTCACAGCATGAAGATATGGGAAAGAGTAATAGAAGCTAGGTTAAGAGGAGAGGTGACGATTACCATGCAGCAGTATGGTTTCATGCCACGAAAGAGCACCACAGATGTGATGTTTGCTTTGCAAATGTTGACTGAGAAGAAAAGAGAAGGCCAGAAGGAGTTACATTATGCCTCAGTGGATTCAGAGAAAGCATAAGACAGGGTGCCGAGAGAGGAGGTGTGGTATTGTATGAGGTAGTCGGGAGTTGCACAGAAGTATGTAGGAGTGGTGCAGGATATGTATGAGGGAAGTGTGACAATGGTGAGGTGTGCGTTTGGAATGACAGAGGGGTTCAAGGCCGAGGTGGGATTACATCAAGGATAGGCTCTGAGCCCTTTCTTGTTTGCAATGGTGCTGAACAGGTTGACAGATGAGATTAGGCAGGAGACTCTGTGGACTATGATGTTTGTGGCCACATTGTGATCTGTAGCGAGAGTAGGGTGCAGGTTGAGGAGAGCCTGAAGAGGTGGAGGTATGCACTGGAGAGAAGAGGAATGCAAGTCAGTAGGGGCAAGACAGAATACATATGCGTGAATGAGAGAAGTGCAGTGGAATGGTGAGGATGCAAGGAGTAGAGGTGACCAAGGCGTATGAGTTTAAATACTTTGGGTCAACTGTCCAAAGTAACGGGGAGTGCAGAAGAGAGGTGAAGAAGAGAGTGCAGGCAGGGTGGAGTGGGTAGAGAAGAGTGTCAGGAGTGATTTGTGACAGAAGGGTACCAGCAAGAGTTAAAGGGAAGGTTTACAAGATGGTTGTGTGACCTGCTATGTTATATGGTTTGGAAACAGTGGCACTGACAAAAAGACAGGAAGCGGAGATGAAGGGGGCAGAGTTGAAGATGCTAAGATTTTCATTGGGAGTGACGAAGAAGGACAGGATTAGGAACGAGTATATTAGAGGGACCGCTCAGGTTGGACGGTTTGGAGACAAAGCAAGAGAGGCAAGATTGAGACGGCTTGGACAGGTGTGGAGGAGAGATGCTGGGTATATTGGGAGAAGGATGCTGAAGATGGAGCCATAGTAGAGGAAAAGAGGGAGGCCAAACAATTTTTTTTAGAAAATGATTGTTATTTATATAATAAGATACTGGCCCTATGCTGATACATAAACACCATTGTGGCTGTCAGATCAGTTTTCTTTCACCCCAAGTTAACAGAGCACATGTACTTTTATCATATAATTCCTTGTTTTGTTTTGTTTTAACCTGTGATGTCAGCAGTCTTGGCATACAACACAAGGAAACTGTATACCAATGTGTCCTAGACAGAGTTAATCTGCAAGTGGAGTTCAGGTTCTCCACTTGCAAAGGAAATCTTTATTAATTATCAAGAGCTGCTTATAATAACTCTGTCCTTTGAATGATCTGTGGGATGACAAGAGCACAGGGTTTTTGTTATACATTTATAGCCCCCACCGGCCCCGTTCTTCTGCATATTTGATCAGCTAAACAAACAATGAGCATTGCTTCTCCAAGAGGGGGACAATCACCACAAGTGAAACAAGGAAACTTAGAAATGGAAAATTACAACATATGTCTGATAAGGCAGACAAATACCCCTTTCACATTGGCCAAAAAACCCCGCTAACACCTGCCTTTGGTGGTCAATGT
Organism: Lampris incognitus; assembly: GCF_029633865.1. Taxonomy (NCBI): domain Eukaryota; kingdom Metazoa; phylum Chordata; class Actinopteri; order Lampriformes; family Lampridae; genus Lampris; species Lampris incognitus. The sequence continues at coordinate 24,549,156 of NC_079218.1, forward strand.
TACATTGACCAAAGGCAGGTGTCACGGGGGAGGGGACAGTCCCCTCCCCCCGTAGTCCACACCCATGACAATGAGCCGCCACCCAGGGGTCCTGGAAAGCACTCGGCTGTGCTTACTGCTCACTGCAGCCCGCCGGTACGCAGCAGGCAGGACACTACCTAGCACCAAGAATAAAGTGATCCACCTGGGCAGGGGGCCCACCCCGGCCACTCCCTAGCTTACCACCCACCTACACTGACCTGCCGCTCAATGTGTCTGTTGTGTATGGAGTTATTATGGCAGAGTGTGGAAGTATCGTCCAGGCTCATCAGACCCAAACCACTTCTCACGCCCTGTGGACCCTGACCTGGTAGTGGGTGTTGTTTAGAGTGTGGTTTGTGTGAATGGGTGTGTGATAAGCTAGTGTGATTGGAATTAAAATTTCAGGACATTGTTGAGGTGCATGCAGGGGCAGGAGTGCTGCGGGCAAGATCTCCACTACCTGCCAGGCCTTCACTCAAATGGCTCGTACCTCACCTCACCTGTCCTGCAAACACCAGACCTATGTATCGTTTGTTGCACATGCTGCATGCATTCCAGAACTGGGGGAGAAGGGCAGGGCACAGCAAGACCAATGCAGGAGTGCAGCCAGCCAGAATGGTCAAGCAGACCCCCCGCCTCAGGACCGGTCTGTGGCTCATCCCCGGTACTGGAGGGGACCCCACCCGTAGCGACCAACCAGAGGCACCCGCCATAAACCTCCAACATGGTGGGCTGTCCTTATAATAGTTTAGTAAAAGGATAGCTTATTAATTATATGTTGGCCCAGAATGTTTGAACAGGTGGGGAGAGCCAGATGGCGTGGAAGTAATCGTCCGTGGTATTGAGTGTACAATGTGAACAAGTGCCTTTTTTTCTGGGAACCCCATTTTGAACATTTGGTGTTGTGTGATATGTGCTCTATGTAAGACTTTGTACTGGATAAGTTGCATGTTTGAATTGTAAGTCATAGAAAACGGGTTGTTACAAATATACTTCCAGAAGGCAATATTATAGTCTATATAGTAGAATTCTTTTTATTCAATAGCTTGGTTGCCAGGTTGAGTGGTACAAATCACATGAATTCTGCCATGTGATTGAAAGTTAATAGCTTATTAGTCAGAGAGCATTTTATGGTATCCAAAAAACACAGAAATTTGACCAGCTACACATAAAAAAAATTACGCAGTATGATAATTTCATACTCGGATTGAAGGACCTCATACAGATGCTTTTTTTTTATCTCGTGGGTTTTGTTTTTTTTTCATGCAAAAATATTCGGACTTGGTATGTACAGACCTTAATATCCAACAGACCCATTATTAAGGCTATTAGTTGCAGCTGTGTTTTTCCTGATATGTTTACATCACATAGTACCAAGACCAGCCTGGCATGTTTAAACATTTAGATGGTTTTTATTCTGTAGATGACAGCAAACTCACTAAAATGGTCTAGGGTTTAGTTACCCTTTCACCAATCTGCATCAGTTATTGTGGTAAGGACATAAGTGTGTATATGTCTGCTAACAGGAACCAAAACAATGAGATGCAGGCTGCGAAGAATGGAGAGGTTCTTCATGTCATAGCAATGTCTAGTAGGGTTCTACGATTCTGGATTATATGGGAATCACAGTTTTTGGCTTCGAATTGAGATTATGATTCTTAGACACTAATATTGTTAAAAAAAAAACCTCTCTCGCTCTCTCTCTCTACATTCATTTGCTAAAAGGCAATTCACAATTTTTAAAAAATTTTTTGAGATACTTTACTGAGCCCCGTAAGGAAATTATGATCTGCATTTAACCCATCCTAGCCGTGCAGCTAGGAACATTGGGGAGCCGCCGTGCAGCAGCTGGGGACCAATTCCAGTTCATCTTGCCATGCCTCAGTCAAGGGCAAAGACAGGAGTACTAATCCTAACATCCATGTCTTTTTTTTTTTTTGATGGTGAGGGAAACCGGAGCACCCGGAGAAAACCCACTGCAGACATGGGGAGAACATACAAACTCCACACAGAAGATGACGTGGGATGACCCCCAAGGTTGGACAACCCCGGGATTTGAACCCAGGACCTTCTTGCTGTGAGGCGACAGTGCTAACCGCTGTGCCACCGTACTGCCTGATGTATGTATGTATATGTATGAATGTAGTGAATTCAGGGGCAGCCAGGAATCCGTCGCAGCCAGGAATTGAACCCGGATAGCCCGGACCATGGGCGACTGCGCTAACCAGTCAACTAAAGGGCCCGACCCCTATAGATAAAAAAATCTATTAAACATTATTACAAAAATGTCTACTTAAATTAGCACCTAAACTTAACCACTAACCCTACACTTGCTGTCACAGGGCCACAAGTTCATTGTATTGCTTTAACCACTGCTGCATGCATTACTGATAGCCAGAGTGTGAATGTGTAATGAGAGAGAAAGAGACAGGTACCCGTACGAGGGCATACAACTATATAACCCAATAACTATTATATAATTAACTATCTTATTTACTACTTGGACAAGCAAAAACCAATCACATGTCACAGTGGGAGCAGGAATTGAGGACTCAAACGCAGATGTGGTAGCAGGTGGAAAAAAAAAGGCTTACTGGTAGGGAAACTTGAGGGCATCCTTAACACACGTGACAAGAACATGACGGAGATATGGTGCAGACATGGCAAGTGGTTGTGACATGGTACGCTCTGACAATGAATGAACGAAACATCCATCTATCCATCCATTATCCAAGCTGCTTATCATAATTAGGGTCACACGGATGCTGGAGCCTATCCCAGGAGTCATTGAGCGGCATGTGGGGAGACACCCTGGACAGGCTGCCAGGCCATCACAGGGCCAAACTTAAACACACAGAAACTTGAATAATCAACAACAGCTTTGGGGCAAATGGATAACAGAGGGGAACTGGACAGGCCTCAGGACTAGGGTGGTGTTGTCAGAGCAGGACAAGACATAAGACATGAGATGTTGAAACCAGGGCTGGAGTGGCCGCAACCAGGAGCGACCATGACACCACGAATATATTCAATAACAACGATAATACATTTGCCACTAATGGAAAGCACTTCACCATATCATCACTGCATGAATGTGCCACAGCATCATGCGCACTGCTGGGAAGCAGCACAAGTTAAGCACAATATTCACCATTCACTCTTAAATCTCCTCGAATGATTTGCATTCTGGGAGATGTTGGTCAAATCCAGGATTCTCTTAACTAATCCTTGAAAGTTTGGAGACTTGTGAAGAAATCAACGGGCTCATTCATCAATCGGTGGTATATACGTATTTGCTCTTACACACCCATGGAATTTTTTAACCCTGAAGTTTGTCTCAGATACCAGTGTACCAGTGTACCTGGGTAACCCCTGAGTTTCATCATCATTGGTGGTCACTCAAAGCAAGTATAACTGTCCTCTCCATTGGGTTGTCTACTTGTGGGTCTCCAGATGGCTGTAGAGGCCAATCCGTGATGCACATACTTTGGTGAAGCGTGGACAGGGGAAAGTAGTGGTGGTTGGTGGTGGTGGTTGAGCCTTTGTCTCTCTCTCCACGCGGTGCTGTTGATTTTTCTCTGCGGCACAGTTGAGTTCCAGTTCATGACATACAGCTCCTTCTTGCACAGATTTCTTCCAGGAGTGCCTATCCAATGTAATGTGTTCCCGGTTGCTTGATGTGATGTTGAATTTCTTCAGACTGATTTGATTTTGCCCTTGAAATGTTTCTTTTGACCCCGAGATACTTGAACTCCTTCACTTGAGGCAATGACTCATCATGTCTCCTTCACTTGAGGCAACGACTCATCATGTTCACGAGTGAGGGTAGGATGGAGCGGGAGATTGTAAGGCGGATTGGTGCAGCATCAGCAGTAATGCGGACGTTGTACCGGACCGTTGTGGCGAAGAAGGAGCAGAGCCGGGAGGCAAAGCTCTCAATTTACCAGTCAATCTTCGTTCCAATCCTCGCCTATGGTCATGAGCTTTGAGTAGTGACCGAAAGGGTGAGATCGCGGATACAAGCGGCTGAAATGAGTTTCCTCTGTAGGGTGTCTGGGCTCAGCCTTAGAGATAGGGTGAGGAGCTCGGACATCCGGAGGGAGCTTGGAGTAGAGCTGCTGCTCCTTTGCATCGAAAGGAGCCAGTTGAGATGGTTCAGGCATCTGATTAGGATGCCTCCTGGGCACCTTTCTTTGGAGGTTTACCAGGCACGGCCAACTGGGAGGAGACCCCGGCATAGACCCAGAATGCGCTGGAGGGACTACATGTCCAATCTGGTCTGGGAACGCCTTGGGATCCCCCAGGAGGAGCTGGAGGGCGTTGCTGGGGAGAGGGACGTCTGGAGTTCCCTACTTAGCTTGCTGCCACTGCGACCTGATGCCAGAAAAGTGGCTGAAGATGAGATGTTTCTTTTGCCTGCCGGGAGCTCACTGACCTTCCTTCAGCTGGGAGTACAGGATCTGTTTGGGGAGACGTGTTGGACATGCAGATGACATGGCCTGTCCATCGAAGTTGGTGCTGCATTATTGTGGTGGTGATGCCAGTCGTGTTGGCTTCTTCCAGAATGCTGATGTTGGTGCGTCTGTCCTTCCATCTGATTGTCAGGATCTTTCATAAGGATCTTTGGTGGTATTGTTCCAAGGCTCTCAGGTGCCTTCTGTGAGTAGTCTGTGACTCTGCTCCATACGGCAGGGTGGTGAGACCAACAGTTCTGTAGACCAGGAGTTTTTTTCGGGCCTTTAGGTCTCAGTCTTCAAAGACTATTTTCCTGAGTCTGGTGTAAGCACCACTGGCACAACTCAGTTGATGGTTGACCTCAGCGTCGATGTCAGCTTTTGAGGGGAGAAAGCTGCCGAGGTAGGGGAAGTGACGTTTAACGTCACTTCCCCTACCTCGGCAAAAAACAAAATGTTGTCCACTTTTATGGTGGACTGGGTAGATGGCTGGTTGGGTGGAGGTTGATAAAAGACCTGGGTCTTCTTGACATTTAATGCTAGACCCCGGGGCTCTGTATGCCTTGGCAAAGGCATTCAGAATGTCCTGGAGGTCTTCTGCAGAGTATGCTGCAATGGTGTTGTCATCTGCATACTGAAGCTCCATGATGGTGGTGTTGCAGACTTTGCTCTTGGCCTTGAACCTATTAAGGTTGAAGACCCTGCCGTCAGTTCTCTATAGGATTGGGATCCCCCATGGCAGCTCTTCACCAATAAGATGGAGTATGGCAGCAATAAAGATGGCAAACAAGGTGGGTGCGATGATGCATCCATGTTAGATCCCTGTTTCCAAAGTGAAGGGCTCTGACTCAGAGTTGCTGTTGCTGATCACTGTGACTGACATGCCATCATGTAAAACCCCTAATATTGGATGTATTTGTCAGGGCAGCCATATCTTGATAGATAGTATGCTCCACAGAGCCTGGCAGTCTATTGAGTCAAAGGCCTTTGTCAGGTCTATAAAAGCCATGTACAAAGGCTGCCTTTGTTCATAGCATTTTTCCTGGAGTTGGTGTGCTGTAAATATCATGTCTGCTGTACCTCTGGATGGGCGAAAGCCACACTGAGATTCTGGGAATACTTCCTCAGCCAGTGGTAGCAGTCGGTTTGTGAGGATGCGAGTGAGGACTTTGCCTGTTGTTGACAGGAGTGAGATGCCCCTGTAGTTTCCACATTCTGCCTTGTCCCCTTTCTTGAATATGGCCAATATTAGAGCATCCCTGAGCTCTGAGGGAGTTCTTCTGTTTCCCAGACCTTAAGGAGGGGGGCGTGGATGTGGTACAGGAGCTCTGGTCCACCTTCCGTTAAAATCTCAGCTGGGATCCCATCTGGACCGGTGGCCTTGTTGTTCTTAAGGCTCCTGATGGCATCTTGATGAAGTTCCACCATTGAGGTCTTGGTTGGATTGCTCTTTGTCAGGGACGTCCCCCTTGACCTTACCGCCATGAGTGACCCTACCAGGAGCATAGCTCCAGACGGCATTGCTCTTGAGATCTCAGGACCACGCAAGCTTCTCCACCACGACACGGGGACAATCCATGGAGAAAAACCCCTGAATTTAGACACCAATTGGCTAACACTGATGTCTTTGCAAGTCTGGATGATTGCTTGTTGCAAGAGGTAGACAATAGATGTTAGGGGGAAGGAATTACAAATAACCATCAGGCTTTGCTTCTGTCAGACAGTTTTGAGAGCTAAAAAAAATTAATGGATGTGTAAGAACAAATTTGTACATAGCAACGATTGATGAATGAGGCCCAATATTTGCAAATGCATGGAATGACATTTCCAAGTATTTGTATGCCACTTGCTAAGAATGTGAATTAGCAGTCTTTGTCACATGGTTTCAAAGAGAATGCCATCAATACCACGAACGTGGTCTGCTTTTTTTGTCTACATGTTGCATTCTTGTATTTACATGGTACAATGTCATTGGTCACAGCAAATAAGTAATTTCATGATCCTGTGTAGCTAGACCTCAGTCTCATCAAGCTTCATTGTGCTTGACCTAAATTACAATGTGAAATCCATTTTCAGTGGCAAGATGGCCAGACTGTAACACATATCAAGAAATATCAATTTAAATGCTTTGCAACGTACTAAGAAATGGGGTTTAAATGTGATGTGCAAAAATCTGTTTCAATGTTGTTGTTGTTGTTTTTTTTTCTGGGTTTGCCAGATATCAGATTTGAGTTGCCATTCTCAACATAACCTGAGGGTGCGTTCACATTGGATTGGATTGGTTTTTCTGAACCTGGGACTGTTTTCCCCTGAGAGTTTGTTATATCTTATCAAGTGTGAGAGCTGTTTTCGAAGTCAGTCATGCATCAAAAAAGCAGCCTTGAAGCTGTTTAAAAATGGGGGTCAATGGACTGTGGTTGGTATGAAAATGATCTTGTCTAATTTGAGAAAGTGAACTGTTATGTATTATGTATATTTTGATGGGCTGTCACAAGGTGGGTTTCCATTAACCTGCTTAATGTGCAATTTGAAACTGAAAAAAAAAAAACTAATGAAAACACGTGAATTTCAAAAAAACTCAAACATCGCAAAAAAAAGAAAGAAAAGTATACGCTAGCATGAGTTCGTTTTTCAGACGATACAACAAAGCGATATCTCGCAAAATTGAAATGGAAAGACATTTTTCGCATTTAAGTCAAGGTAGACACACCACCCATTGTTCCGACGGCCCATTAGTCTGAAAAATGTCCAATTGGACTGAAAGCCCATTTGTCCGATACCCCGAAAACAAAAGCCTACTCCTCTGAAGGTCCATTGTTCGTGAGGCGCAAATGTGAAGATACCGTAGGAGGTAGAATGTTAAAAGCACTTGTGGGAATGTCATCTCCTCTTCACCAGAAATAACCGCTTTCTTGTATTTATCGCTGGCCAGCTCAGATCAACGATTCGCAGCGGAGAGTGTGTGTTTTCGGAGCAGCTGGCTTTTGTTTTGGGGATAATGGGCTACTGGACAAATGGGGCTTTGCCCAATGGGACATTTTTCGGATTATCGGGGCTTCGGAATAATGGGCCAGCGGATATGGCATGGCACCTTATAAAGAGCGACAGCTATGCGCTTCTCCATTGGAACTGGCTCCCTCAAGCATGATATGGCAGGCGCCACAGCAAGAAGGTTCTGGGTTTGACCCCTGGGGTAGTCCAGCCTTGGGGGTCATCCCGGGTTGTCCTCTGTGTGGAGTTTGCATGCCCCCCCCCCGTGTCTGTGTGGGTTTCCTTCGGGTGCTCCAGAGTTTCTTCCCACAGTCCAAAGACATGCAGGTTGGGTGAATCAGCTGTACTAAATTGTCACTAGGTGTGAATGTGGGTGTGTGTCGGCCTTGTGATGGCCTGGCGGCTTACACCACCTACAACGCAATGACTGCTGGGATAGGCTCCAGCATCCCCGTGACCCTGAGAGCAGGATAAACGGATTGGAGAATGAATGATTGTATTTACATATCTGTATAGCTGTACGTTGTGGTGTGGTTATCTGTATGTTTCTGTGCATGTACTGGCTGTGAAAACACATTTCCTTCAGGACAATAAAGTATCTATCTATCTATCTATCTATCTATCTATCTATCTATCTATCTATCTATCTATCTATCTATCTATCTATCTATCTATCTATCTATCTATCTATCTAAATATGTACCCCCCCCTTCTGTAACCTCAGGGGAATTTTCACTCCCGGCATGGATCACTACCTTTAGAAGCAACCTTTAAGTAGAGAGTAACCTCTGAATGCCATGACTGAGTTTTTTTTTCAGTTTTTTGCCCATTGTTGTTCAAGGAAAAATATCCTTTTTCTATACATACCAGAAGGGAGGGCAAGAATCAGCAGCTACAGCTGCAATGTCGGTTAGACAGATGTAATGTGTGCTTAGGCTTGGGGCTGTTGACTTACTCTTGTTTCACTCCTTTGTTTTTGTTCACATCTATGGTGGTGATGGAATGCTTTGCCCCAGACTGCACCTTCCAATCCACCTTCCACTGGGCATTCTTTGACTTACTCTGGAGCAGGTTCACCCCTTTCTTTGCCTTGACCCTGCAAAAACAGAGGGAGAAGGAAAAGATGAATCAATTTTACAAGAAAGGATGATTTATGTGTCAGGTCAGAGGCAGACACTTTATGGGGACAGTAGTTCTCTTCATATCATGTCACAGCGAAAGCAGTCACAGAGATGAATCAATGACAGAAATGAATGTCGATTACTGGGGTCAAGATATATTAGACCAAGTGATAAAAAGGTTAAGAGATTAAAATTATTATACACAATAACATATACTGTGAATATCACGATGCTATTTAAAATACATTACATATGCTTACATATTACATATGTTTATAAAAACTTGTAGTTGTACATATTATTTAATAGTGATAAATAACACCAACTCAAAGTCAAGTGAAATGATGCTGTCAAAATATGATACTTTCATTGATTCCCTTAGGGAAATTTTGTTTTTGCCTGCTCCCCCATCCTCTATAGGGAACCCTGAGTGCAGTGTCAGGTAAAGAAATGCACCCCTGAAGTTGAAGGGTTTTCAGTGTTGCTCAGGGAACTATAAGAACGGGATGATTCTTGCTGACACACAGACTAAAGTCTTTGATCCAGTATTAAGATGGTCTATTCATTTTATCACTTTTCTCCACCACAATTGTAACTACGTAACTGCTGACGTAACTACACTTTGCATAGCCTAGTTTATTTGCTCCAAACCAGTTGATGGAAACGTGGCTACTTCAAATTTTTACGGTTCAAGCGCGGAGGTCTTTTTTTTTGTGCTGGTTTATTATCCATCCATCCATCCATCCATCCATCCATCCATCCATCCATCCATCCATCCATCCATTATGCAAACCGCTTATCCTGTTCTCAGGGTCGTGGGGATGCTGGAGCCCATCTCAGCAGTCATTGGGCGGGAGGCGAGGAGACACCCTGGACAGGCCGCCAGGCCATTATTATTGCTATTCTTCTTCTTCAGAAATGTTTGAGCAAATTCTTGTGAGATGGTGAATGATACAGACACGAGATTTTTTTAAAACCCCCTCTCCGGTTGTACTTGGCCAATTACCCCACTCTTCCGAGCCATCCCTGTCCCTGCTCCACCCCCTCTGCCGATCCGGGAAGGGCTGCAGACTACCACATGCCTCCTCCGATACATGTGGAGTCGCCAGCCGCTTCTTTTCACCTGACAGTGAAGAGTTTCGCCAGGGGCACGTAGCGCGTTGGAGTATCAAACTATTCCCCCCAGTTCCCCCTCCCCCCGAACAGGCGCCCCGACCGACCAGAGGAGGCGCTAGTGTAGCGACCAGGACACATACCCACATCCGGCTTCCCACCTGCAGACATGGCCAATTGTATTTGTAGGGACGCCCAACCAAGCCGGAGGTAACATGGGGATTCGAACCCAGATCCCTGTGTTGGTAGGTAACGGAATAGACCCGAGACATGATATTTTGCTCATTGTTTGGAAGTTGTGTGCAAGTGCTGCCCAAGAAATATGACCCCAATCGGCCTGATGGGGCACTACAATTAAAGGTAAAAATTTTAAATGTTGAGAAGTCATAACTCCTAAATCCGGTTTACACAAAACGTTGTACAGACATCCATCTATCCTTATTCTATAAATTTGCCCCAAGAACCACTAAAGTTCACCTGGCTAGATTTTCCGCCATTTTTAATTTTTTTGGAAAAATGCATTTTTGACCTCCTAAACCGTAGGCCCAATTGCTTCCAAATTTTCCGTGGATCAGATTATTGGGTGAAGCCTATCAAAAGTTGCATAAATCTTGTTGATATCTTGTTAAGTTTTCAAGATATTGACCAATGAACTTCAGGGGCATGGCTCAGCACATAAATAGATCAAAGTCAACAACTGTTGGGCCAATCTCCACAAAACTTGCAGGATATGTCCACATAAGTACCTGAAACATACCCTGACAGTTTTATTCAAATCGAACATTAGCGGATGCTACAAAGGCAAAAAAGAAAAAAATCGCCGTGGCATAACGCAAATCACACTATAAATCAGAGATTGTTTGTCCAATCATTGCAAAACTTGCAGGATATGTTTCATAACAATTTTGAACCATATGTGTAAACCTATTTTGAAATGACTTGATAGGGGGCGCCACCAGTTCCAAACACTTGCATGGGCCTGACGCAAATTTGGCCAAAAATCAATGACAGTTTTGCAAGCATCATCAAAATTGGTGGATATTTTTGATTAAGCTGTTGAAGCTATCAGCTTCTAACGGTCTTTGTTGGCTTGAACCCTGGAATCGCCAATTGTGGCTATATTCTTTCTTCCCTTTTTTACGACATTTCAAAAGTTTGCTTAAAATTTGCCTGCAACACCTGTTAAACCAAACTTTGTACTGAGATCTGAAGTACCTTGATAGAGAATGAATTTTGTAAAAATACTGAAGGTGAAAACAAAGGCTGTATGAGCATGGTGTTCTGGAAAGACAGGACACATGCTCACATTCACTATGATGACAACCACATTGAATTAAGCGCATGTCGGAATGAGAAAATAATATATCTATCTTTATGCATGCTCAATAATCCAGGTAAGAAAGTCACAGAAAGTTGAATCAGTTTCTCTGGAGAAACTGACTCAACTTTCTGCTTCAGGTTATATTTCAACTACATCACCAGCTTTACTCTTTTTGAGACCTTTCTGTTAACAACAAATGACTGATCTGCTGTGTACTATTGCAAAATAAATTATAATTCTTATGTTGACAAGGATTGCCCCTTAAACCGTGAGACTGGTAACTAAGTATCTTAAATGTTTAATATTCCAATATATATAAACAAAAGTTTTCCAGACGTATAAAAGCATTTGTCTTGCAAGGAATACAAAAAGCAAATAGAAAACAAACAACCCCCCCCCCCAATTACTGGCACTTCTTTCTTCTCAGTCGGTGAATTTGGAAATTTGAACGCTGCCCTACACCCAGCAATCTCCAGCAATGATGCACAAGAGGAGACGATCCATCCATCCATGGAGATGTAGAAGCAATGGAGCTCTTATTGATCATCTCATCTCATTTTCATGAAATGCAATACGGAAATTAATTATTTATTAATTAGGAATCTGTTTTTTTTTCTTCCTGCTCTGTCTCTCTAAGCCGGTTCATTAATAAACAGACCAATTGATAGTTTGGCTGTAAGATGTAAAGATTTGCAGCTTCCTGCTCCTGCTAAAGTACCGCACTTAAAACGTTCAAGAATTAACAAACAACAAATGTTGACACGATAACTCAATGAACAGCATTATTTCCCAATGGTTGTTCCTGGTTTTATAGGCATGGATAAATATCCAGGGTTAGCTCTCAGCCCCCAGCAGGCAACGCTCTATGGACACAGACTGAACAGCCTTGCTGAAAGCAAAAGGCAGTACTGTTTTTTTCATGTTGAAAAATAACAGCTCTTTACGAAAAATAACAACCAAAATAACTCGAGTATGATCTATTTTTTTCCTCAGGCAGTTTGTGTGCCATCGAGCTCACACTTTCAGACCAATGGAACATCTTTCAGGTTCTTTTATTTCTTTAATGAGAATATTTTGCATCGTGCTGGGATGTTTACATCTGCCATGTTAACCTACGCACAGTGCATTAACCTCTCATCTCTGACTTGACAAAGCAACAGACTTTCAACAGAATCTGCATCTTTCATCTAAAGCACATAAACGGGGTATTAAATAGGTTAAGAGAAAACAAGTCACCCGCGGAGTATAAAGATTTAACTCGACTATTTCCTCAGTATGTCCCCATTAAATGAGAAGCACTGATTAGTAAATACAGTGCAGCCTATGGGAGATTAAATAGAAATACTTCTTTTCTCTGATATGAGGATAGGTTTACTTTGGTCTGCTCATTTATAGACCGATGAACTGTGATGCCGCTGCTGACTGTTACATTGCAGTACCTCACAGAAACTGGTCATTAGAAATGATAATTACTGTTTATAAAGCAGAACAAATTACATTTCACTCAATGCTGCCGAGTAAGGATGCAGCACTGATGAGTAAATCACAGCTATATCCATTACCTATATTCACCAGCAAGTTATAAAACCCACTACATATTCATCTTCATCTTCTGAGAGACTCTGCATATTGTATGGTACCAGTGTATTTTTAATCAGATGATCCATTTCACAGACCCCGGCCCATGTTAATTTTTCGCCAACAAATGAGAGGGGGATGAGGCATTACCCTTGGGAGGCACCACGTGAATCGGTTTAGCCATTGCACGATACTAAAGCGGATTAATGAAAGAGCATAGCAAATGGAATCAGAGTAAAGCAATAACGAGTAGGGATACGAGTCCAGGTTCTGAGAGATCCGATGTGAGCTCTGCAGCTCTCGTAGGAAAACGGAGAGAAAATCTGAGCCACTCGAGCTAAAACAGTGCTTTTACTTACTCATTCCACACAGATGCCTCCTGCCCTGGCAACATCTATTAGACTACCGAGTTTGTTGGCTGACTGCTAAATAGGACAGCTTAGCTCTACACATTTCCACTCAGCCCAGAGTGGATTCTTTTGAAAAAGTCTTGCACACTGGCAGTGCAGCGTTCAGACTACACCCTCCGTAAACTCAACTCTCCCTGTGATCACGTATTTAGAAACTGTCTAAATGGCATTAGCCTTTGCATTGTCTGATTAATCTGGCGTTTAACCTGCAAAGCAAGACTTCCTGCATAATGTTGCCATCTTTGATCCAGCTTGTCGTTTAAAAGGCGTCTATAACCACCTTCAAACGCCGCGGCGTCGAGATGGCTCCAGTGCAATAGATGGCAGGCGCTCGAGCGACGGGCACCGCGGTGCCCCCAGATCAAAGGCAGCAATCTCCGCGATCATCTCAAGCACTTTGATATCTTATCTTGCTGATCGCTACACAGCTCTGAGATTTTTTTTTTCTTCCAACAGCGGCATAGAAATGCATAGCCGGGGAGACCGGAATTGTGTGTGAACCTTCCAAGGACAAACTTTTTAATATCAAGCACCGAAAATTAGAATGTGAGAGACTCGGGAAATATCAGACGGTGGATGACACCTTTGAAAATATGACTGCCAGCGAGCACGCGTTGAAGTGATTGATATCGCATGGATAATATACTTAAAGTTAAGGTGCTGTGATAAATGTGCATAAAGGTACCGTGAGAATATTCATAATTAACAATAAAACATTGAGTTATTAACAAAAGAAAGTCTTGAAGTATGAATAACCTGCCAAAAATGTCTGAAAGTATTATCAACTAGAATAAAAAATAGCCAGCCTTGATGGTTTGATTTTATATTCGGTTCACACATACCATGTTATAAGCCTGTTAGAAGAGCTTCAAAGGCTTGTGCGCCATCATGAAAAATTGACAATACTACAAATCATTACAACTATGGGCTGCAAGAGTCACACCAAGGAAAGCATCAACAATTGTGTTGAGGTTATGGCTTATATTTCAAATAACCCTCCTCTTGCTTCCACGGTGGAGCACAATGGTTGCAAAATAAGTTGTTATTTTATTTGCGTTAACATGAGAATCGTCCTCCGATTTCTTCGCGTTCTCCCTCCCATGCAAAGGCCGCCCAAGAAAAAATGGGAAGATGCACTGAGGGGCCGATTTTTGAGTGGGATTAACCGCCAAATGGTTTTCAAACATTTTCTCCCTTTGCCTTTGAACTACAGTGCTGTTCCCACTGCACTCACCTGATAAAGCCCCGAGCTCCAGTATAAGGACTGAACCATGATGAATAGCTGCAGTTCCTTTAAAAATAAGCCCCAGTTCACACTTATCTCCTCTTTGATGCTCCATGCTAAAGTACTAAAAAAAAAACCCACCCTCATTGATGATCTGTAACATTTCCACTTTTCAAATGTAAACATCAATGGGGGAAAGGAGATGAAATCTTTTCAAGATTTTGCATGGATCTCTCTTCGGAAAAGGATTTCCTTTCCTAGAAATTTGAAAGTGCAAGTCTGCAACTGGGAAAGCCTCAAACACAGGTGGAACTTTTGAGGGATCTTGCAAAGCTCTGCCTTTCTTCTTTTTTGTGTGCAAAATCCTTGTTAATTAGGGAAAGGGATGATGGCATGATATCTCCTTCAGATTGCACAGGATAATTTTTTTTTCAAATCTCAAACAGCCTCCAATGCTGTAGAAATGCAAGAAGATAACGTTATGCAACAACAGAGGACAAGATCTTATTTGGACACTTCTATTCAAAGATTAAGCAAGCACTCGTATTCAGTCTGTCTCTGTCTCCTGACATTTATAAAAAGTTGATAAAAGAGGGTTGTAGATGTAGAGGACAGTGCTGGTGGTGTAGATTAGACTGAAGGTGTCACTGTTGGAGTAGACCACCTCATCCCAGGTTCTCACAAGTCTACCCGTAGAGTTTAGTTGGCTAATGCCGGTGTGCCGCCTTTCCAATCACCTCATATTTCATTTGTCTTACAAGCTGGACCCCACATGTTTCACCTGCATCACATGGGTCTCAGAGTCTTCGATGCCCCTATCTTAAGTTTTTTTTGTTGTTTTTTTTATTTTCCCCCCTTTTTCTCCCCAGTTGTATCCAGCCAATTACACCACTCTTCTGAGCCGTCCAGGTCGTTACTCCAACCCCCTCTTTTAAAAAATCAGGTTTTTAAGACCAGAGAGAAAGTTTTTTTCCCCCAAATAATAATTATAGACACCGTCAAGGGATTTGGTTACAGGATTGTGCAAATAGTTTTAGAGAGACAGAATTGCTGATAGCAGGTAAAAACAAATATGGTAAAACTAGACATATATGCATTTGGGAGAAACCATAACATTCGATGTAGCAGCTGGCTTTGACTTTGTTTCCCCTTAGAATCCCCTGTTTGCATTAACTTCCTTGTCCCTAAATTTACCATCCCCGATTCTGAGTATCACGAAATACACAACTCCGCGTTCCACTTTGTACATTTCACTGGGGCCTGACCACAATCCCCATGTGAAATTATCAAGCAGAACGGAAAAGACCTTTTTTGTTGCATGCCAAACCCTAGCAGATTGGACTTGAAGTATTTGGCAGTTGCTAGTGACATAGCATGCTGCGGATGGGGACAACAAAAATAGACATTTGATCATGGATGCTGGAGACAACAGCCGACAGAGCACTTGTAGTGCCACCACTGGTGAGCGGAAATCTGATGGATGGAGTTAGGCTTCATGGTGGTTTCCTTTAGCAATGCACAGATGAAGGCAAAAAAGTAAATAAACAACTAAAATGTCAGCACTAGAATGTCTCAAAGGCATTAGTTGCACTCCCTTTTGCATTACAGCAAAAACAGGGTCTCTCACGACAGCTAAATTTGGCCAGCAAAGCCATTTTTCTCCGCTCATCTGTAGGCAGAAGCTCCATTAGTTCCTCTGAGGGGGCACTTTACAGACAACTTCACCACTTGCAGTACTGCAGACACAACAAATTCCATTCCATGACAATATATATAATTCAAAATAAGTGCATATTTGTATTTGTCCTTGGCCTGTGGCTAATGTAGAGGCTGTTTTTATGTGTCAAATGACATGATTCAATCACATACTTGACTGTGCATGGAGTCTCAGCTATAGCATAGAGTACAGTATACGCTGGGTACATCCAAGTTTCATTCAGAATTGTTGCATATCTTCAGACCTTCCGTGTAACCTTCAAGCACCCTTTTAAGCCTTGAATTCAGGACAAAGCTCTTATCAATTTCTAAGCTGTCACCACAACAGTAGATGATTTTAAAACACGGCAACATCCTGTGTGGCCACTAATGCAAAAGCCCTCTCAGAGCAAGGTCAAAGAACCCAATTTGTTGCAGAACCTCAGACTGATATAGTTCTTATAAAATGGATGTTTCCTGAAGAAATATAAGTGAAATGGTTAATACAATTTATATCTTGGTGTTTATAAATTTAAAAAAACCCACACACAATACATGCACTTAAAACAAGATGAACATACCACATCTACACACATATGCACATTTATTAAGGCTAGGCCTACGCACACACAGAGCACCTTACATCAAACACTATTTATTATTATTACTGCTTTTTTGTTCTGTTTTGTTATTTTAATGCTACTCAAGAATTTTACTCTCTTGTACTTTTATAATCAGACGTAACACATAAAGAATCTTGAATCTTGATCTCTGCATATAAGGAATGAAAAAAAACAAACATCAGGGGTATAAAAATAATGGAATAAATTATTGGCATGTGCCATTCACAGGAGCCTGATGTGGTCTGCCAAGATTTGCTGCAGTTAAATTGATTTAGCAGGGCATTAAAATCTGAAAAACAATGATTTAACCAGTGCAAAAGGTACACAGTTCAGAGCTTCTCTGCACGTGCGCGCGCATTATAACAATCCCAGTGCCCGCTGGATCCTCAAGCTGATCATAAAACCATAGCTAACTTCAAGATGGGGGCTGAGGTTGGTTGCGGGCAGCCCCAACAAAAAGCCTGTGCAGTGTGTTCATGTGTTGTGTCTCCATCTAAGAGGTGTCAATATGGGGGCTGCACAATGTTGTCACTGATGAGGATGAGAGCGGCCATCTCCACAGCTGTTCACTTGGCATTGTGATGTACAGAATCACGAACAGATCCAAAGCTCATTATAAAAGTCAGATGACAGAGTGCCCATCTAACGACAAACGAAGCAGCTGGGTAATGTGATAGGGGCTGGCCAGCGGGGACATCATCAACACAGGCAGTTTTACAATAATTTCTCACTAAAATGAAATAAGCTGCAACACAATGGGCATTGCAGTATGGACCAATAGTCTGAATTTGGCCTAATCCGACAATTCACCGGAAAAGAAAAAAAAAGGAGTAGAAAGTAGAATAATAATTTGATCATTTTCATGAGAGCCATTTCTCAAGTTGCATGGATGGATGCTTGAGACTAGTCATCTAGTATGGCTCTATTTAGGCAATGTGGAACGTGTCCTTTATTTATTCAGCAGAAGTGACAGAGGTCCCAGAAGATATGGAAATGCAGGGACGCCGGCATAGCCGAATGGTTACGGCGCTAGCCACATGGTCGCAACATGGCTGGTTCGATTCCAGCAGGCGATCTTTGTTGCATGTCATACCCCTCTCTCTCCCTCATTTCCTGTCAGCCTCTACACTATTCCTGTCTTAAAAAAAAAAAAGCCAAAAAATAATTCTAAAAACAAAGAGATGGAAATGCAGTTTTTATAACCTGATAAAAGGAGACCGTTTTTTGAAGGCTTAGCAAGTATTTGCACCCATGGGGAGGATCTCCCTGAACCAAATCCAATTCAGCCTGTTGCTATGGAAATGATCTAGACTATAATTACAGTGCACTTCAACTTCTCTTACATTTCAAATCTTAATCATGTCCCTGCCTGTTTTAACTGTATTGAACAGAGTTCTGTACTCTGACCTCTTGCTGCAAATCTCAATTAGAGGACTTTACAGGAAGCAAAACTGAAAGCCTTTCTCGTCTGAGGTAGTAGATGAAAAGGGCTCTTTCTGCACAGCCTCTTGGTTAGTGGGGATAAATGCTGAAGTCTCCTCCAGACAGTTCCAAAGTGTTGTGCATCGGATCCATTCGGGGTGGCAAGGGTTGCATTTGCCTCTACTTCTTGGCCAGAACTCATGCTCGGTGCTAAATACTCCCAGCTTTCCTCTAAATTAATTAATGTTCAGTGTTTTCAATGCAGCAGTGAAAAGCATCCAGCATCACTTAACCATTCAAATAATGTTAATTTCTATTATTTAGGATTTTTGTTTCATCGTATAAAAACTGAAAACTGAAAGGGCTGGCTGACGGGCGCCTAAAGTCATTTTTTGCTGACATATGGTTGTGATGTTATGATACAGCTGGGTGGTACAGAGAGCTTACTTAATGCACTTTCTTGACATAATATCACCACAGAGCACTTTGGACCCCTGAGTATTAGATATCATGTAGTTTGACTGATGCAAGCTTGCACTTGGCAATCTCTAAGTCCACACTGCTTGTTTTCTGGAAACAGAGGAAATGGTCTTGGGCCAAAAGACCGGAGAACAAACAAGCGACTTCTCCTTTTGCTTAAACCAACTGTCCTTTTTATGTTTGGACAATAGTTGATTCTTCACATTTCCCAATGGAAAGGGTTCAGAAAGTATTCAATCCCCAGACTATCCTTGACTCTTTCAGCAATTTTGTCATGTCACACCCTAAATTTACAATAGATTTACTCAAAATTGAACTTTGCACAGTAACACATATCATCACAGATTTTTCTGATAATTCTTTTAGAAAACAATTAGAAATGTTATTTTAGCTAAGACATTTTAAGCTGATAAGTATGCATTCCATGCAATACATTTAATTGAGTCATCCATGTTATTTAAGAACCCAATGTTGTGAATGTACGTGAGATGTCTGGTCAAGTTGTACTGTTGCAATTCAGTGCAATTGGGTGTGGTTTAAAACAGAAAACATAAACTCAGAACTGCCCATAAAATTTAGAGCCACATCAAGGGCAGGCATATGTGCAGAAGGGTATATAAAAAAAAAAACAATTTCCAAAATGTAAGGAGCTGAAAACATTCATCTGTGAGTGGATATGGCTTAAACAAAATATAAATGTCTATATACAAACCTACACGACAGTGCATTTTTTTTATTTTATTTTTCTTTACTGTATCAATCCCCATGGGGAAATTCCTCTCTGCATTTAACCCATCCATAGTGGGCAGCCGCTGTGCAGCACCCGGGGACCAACTCCAGTTCGTCTTGCCATGCCCCGGTCAGGGGCACAGACAGGAGTATTAATCCTGACATGCATGTCTTTTTGATGGTGGAGGAAACCGGAGCACCCGGGGAAAATCGACCGCAGACACAGGGAGAACATGCAAACTCCACACAGAGGACGACCTGGGATGACCCCCAAGGTTGGACAACCCCGAGGTTCAAACCCAGGACCTTCTTGCTGTGAGGTGACAGCACTAACCACTGCACCACCGTGCCGCATGTCAGAGCAAAAACTCCATCATGAAGTCAGCATCATACTGGGGGGCGGGGGGTGGATTTTTCAGCAGCTAGACTTGGAGACTTACTAGGTTAGCAGGAACAATATATTTAGCCAAATACAGGCAAATTATTGAAGCAGATGTGCTTCTAAGTGCCATGGACCTTTAAAAGGGGTAACAATTTTTGTCTCTGTAGGAGAATAAACCTGAGCGTACTGTCGAATTAACTCTGCAATGTCTGTAGAACAATAATGTAAAAGTCCTCGAGGGGCCTGGACAAAGCCCCAATCTCAATGGAGTTTTGCAGAATGAGTTAAAAATAACCATTCACAGACGATTCTCGTCTGACGTGAGTGAGCTTGGGTAAATCTGCGACGAAGAATAGGAGAAAATCCTAAAATCCTGCTGTGCCAGGCTGGTGAAGTCATATCCAAAAAGACACAAAGCTGAAATCATTGACAAAAGTGTTTCTACAAAGCACTGTCTCAAGGGATTGAATACTTAAACAAAATACATCTGTTTTTAATTTTTACATAAATTTTCATTTCTAAAGATATGTTTTCAGTTTGTTATGAAGTGGTATTGTGCTGAAAGAGGAAAAAAAAACGATAGTTGAGAAGATGTCGATGGTTAAAAAAAACCCAAACGTTTTTAAGACCATGCCTTTAGTTTACTCTAAACAAATGGCATGCAAAATCACCAGCATTACTAAAAATGAAAATATATCATACTTAGTATAAATCATTTATCTTAAGAGTTAAAATGGCAATTACATTAGCTGTTAACTCAAATCTTTGCTTGTTTGTATAAACAATTTGTGTTAAAAATACATATTTACACAGTCCTTTTCTATGGTATAGATGTTTCAGCTAAGTAATGATCTTAGATCAAGTAGAGACTATTTCATACTAAACAAAGGTGGGAGAACCTGATGAACCAAGGAGGAAGGATCAGTTTTTAAACAGACTCCTTTCTCCTCCTGCACAAATGGGGCACTGAGCATTTACAAAACACAACCACAACACAAACACACGGTTGCATACATCGCAGTTTAGAAGCATTAATGGAGCATCCTTCAAGTGGACAATTATTCTAAGTAGTTTTCCCATCTTCCAGAGCCATGAGTGGAAGATCCTGGGGTGAGCTAGAACCTTTCTGTCGAGGCAATCGGGGAAATAGCCACCGTCCAATTTATCTGATAAGGTGAATAGAACTCAGACCTGCCAACAGATGGAGGGAGGAAGAAAATAAGGGCCTCAGTGAAACCTAGTTGTTGACAGTTTCAGAGTTCAAATCACCATACATAGATACACACATACACACATGCACAAATACATACATACATACATACATACAATGTGTTTCACCATGGTTTGTGGAGTAAACTGCAAGTCGTCAGCTCTCTGTAAGCCAGCTTGAAGATCAAACAAAATCTATGAACTGCAGGGTGTCCGGGTAACATAGTGATCTATTCTGTTGCCTACCAACACGGGGATCGCTGGTTTGAATCCCCATGTTTCCTCTGGCTTGGTCGGGCGTCTCTACAGACACAATTGGCCGTGTCTGCGGGTGGGAAGCCAGATGTGGGTATGTGTCCTGGTCGCTGCACTAGCGCCTCCTCTGGTCGGTTGGGGTGCCTGTTCGGGGGAACTGGAGGAAATAGCATGATCCTCCCACGCACTACATCCCCCTGGCGAAACTCCTCACTGTCAGGTGAAAAGAAGCAGCTGGCGACTCCACATATATAGGAGGAGGCATGTGGTAGTTTGCAGCCCTCCCTGGATCAGCAGAGGGGGGTGGAGCAGCAACCGGGATGGCTTGGAAGAGTGGGGTAATTTGCAAAGTACAATTGGGGAGAAAAATGGGGGAAAAAAAATCTATGAACTGCTTCTCACTGGAGCTTGAGATCGCGAGGCTGCCTCACATTACCAGTGGTAATTTCTATATAGTGATGGTATACAATTGAGCCTTCATTTAAATTATCCTGGAACTGGTGTTCAAAGATTCTTTTCAGGAGTGGTGTCAGCGGTCCTGTTTTCTCGACTCCTCCCCACGAGAGCTCTAATTCCACAGGGAAAAACTTCAAAAAATGACAGCTCTCGAGATTATCAGCCACACACAAACATGGGAACGTGAGATGAATGTCATTCCTTTCAAGGGACTCAAGGGACACAAACTCGTACAATACTGGTAACAGTGACTCCGTATTATGAATCACAAAACTACCAACAGAGCATTTAACATCCCCACATGGGAGAGTCAGCGCACAGAAACATTCTAGCTATTATTTGAATTATTGAATCAGTGAGTGCTGTCTTACTGAGTGAAATCTTAAAAAAAAAAAACTAACAAAACATGTGAATGCCACACATGACATATCACATATCTTAAATAGAGAACAATCATTCCTCCCCTGACCAATTTTATTACAGTACTGCCTCCATGACAAAGCTCCTCTTTACAGATAATCAGTGCCCCAGAAAGCACTTGCCCCTTAGAAGATCAGTTGAAGACAGACCACAAAACAACATGGGTCCTTATCAGACTAGTAGTCGAACCTGCAGGCAAGGAAAATCATCAATATGTCAAGTGGGTCCATTTCTGATCTACACATAGCAACATCAAGCAAATGGCTTTCTTTTGCCTCTTCTATGGCTGGGTTTCAAATATTTCTCAGTAACCTGAGGCACATAAAATTCCTCTGACGTAGTACTGGCAGCAGTCTTGTGACTGATGTCAATTATCCTGCTACAAATGACAGTAATACTCCAGAGAGCAGCTCTCTGACATACCCTTAACTTGTAGATATACCTCTTTCAAATGCAAATTCATCTTTATTTCTCCCAGGCACAGGAATTGCTCTCTACATCTCTGCAGTGTAGCGCATGAGTATAAAGGTTGCCAATAATCCCTCCAAGACCTGAGAAGAGGTACCACTTGAACTTCCTTGAGATGTCTTTGTGATTATGCATGCCGGATATATATGTGGCTGCTGCTGCAGCCGTCGTTTTAAGTGGAACTGTCGTCAGTTCTTTTTAAAATACTTGTATGAACTTTCCACAAGCCCCTCTTCATTGATTATGTAGCTATTATTATCTAACTAAGCTATACAGGGAATGAATGTGCTGACTTCCGTTCAGACACATCAGTAGTCTCTGGAAATTATTTAAAGGCAGACAATATATTTGCTCATGTCTGCTACTAGAGCCTTGTTAGGTTCTTCCCTCCTCAACCATACCTCATGGGTGGAATGGGTATTATATTGTATCGTACAGGCATATAACACTATAATAAAGATTGAAGGATCAATCACTACTATTACTACTACTACTACTACTACTACTACTACTACTAATTTCGGCTCCTCCCGTTAGGGGTCACCACAGTGGATCATCTGTTTCCATCTCTTTCTGTCCTCTGCATCTTCCTCTGTCACACCAGCCACCTGCATGTCCTCCCTCTCCACATCCATAAACCTCCTCTTTGGTCTTCTTCTTTTCCTCTTGCTTGGCAGCTCCATATTCAGCATGGTAACTGGGTACACCTTGGACCCTGGCTGAACTACAAGGGACTCGGAGGAGGTCTGGCCCCTAGACATGCGGTACGCAGGCCCACCAGTGTGTGGATATTCCCTGATGCCTACGAACCAGCCCCCAGCTATGGGTTAAATAGTGCAACTGCCTAATGGATACCTCGGGAGAGGAATAGACTACGGGAGTAAACCCCTACAGAAAATCAATGTCTACAGTGCTTTTGTTTTTTTGTTTTTTTTTTCTTGACCTTTGTGTCTGTTTAAGTCGGAGAGTACTGCTGGTGTCATGTGTGGCTGCCACTTCTCCCTCTCGTAGCCCCCCTTCCCTTCCACCCCTGTATGTCTGTGTTATGTTTATCTGTTGTCTTGTTTCACTGCCGTTTATTATAAAGTGACTTTGAGTGTTAGAAAAGCGCTATATAAGTTTGGTTTATTATTATTATTATTATTATTATTATTTCTTTCACGATTTCAATCTCCAGGTCTTTGTACTTGGTCAGCTTCTCAGTGACTTTCACTGAGGTGTTTTTTTCGGATGATATTGCCATGTCGATGAGCATGCACCGCCTTTGCTTCCTGTCCTTGATAACAATGTAGAGCTTGTTGGCTTTTATCTGTCTGTCAGTGTGGATGGGCATGTCCCAGAGGATGGTGACATCATTGTTTTCAGTGACCGTTTTTGGCTGATGTTCGTACCACTTCTCAGTTGTCTTGATCTTGTAACTCCTGCAGATCTTCTAGGGCAGGTATGCTGCTGCTTTGTTGTGCCTGTACATGTACTTGGTCTTTACCGGGCAGCCTGAGACAATGTGGTCGATGGTTTCTTCATTTATTATTATTATTATTATTATTATTATTATTACTATTATTATACCCAGCATTGCTCCTCTGAACATGTCCAAACCATCTCAATCTTGCCTCTCTTGTTTTGTCTCCAAACTGTCCAACCTAAGCTGTCCCTCTAATTTCTTCTTCTTTCAGCTTTTTCCCTGTTTTTCAGGGGTTGCCACAGCAGATTTTACAGTTTCCATAAGGACCCATGAGGGCATAGCACCAATGCTGGCCATTGTTAATGTGGGCCTCAACCGATCCGGTATGGTCTTGTCAATACGCATACTGACTTAGCAAAATTTTACTTTGGATTCCCTTCCTGACACAACCACTAACCCTATGGACTAGCTGTCCCTCTAATATACTTGTTCCTAATCCTGTCCTTTGTCACTCCCAATGAAAAGCTTAGAATCTTCAGCTCTGCCATCTCCAGTGTCACCTCCTGTCTTTTCATCAGTGCCACTGTCTCCAAACCATATAACATCGCTGGTCTCACTACCATGTTGTATAATTTCCCTTTAACTCTTGCTGGAACCCTTCTGTCGCAAATCACCCTTGACAAACTTCTCCACCCACTCCACCCTGCCTGAACTCTCTTCTTTACCTCTCTTTCACATTTCCCATTACTTTGAACAGTTGACCCCAAGTATTTAAACTCATCCACCTTTGTCAGCTCCACTCCTTGCATCCTCACCCTTCCACTGTCCTCCCTCTCATTCACATGTGTTCTGTCTTACTCCTACTGACTTTCATTCCTCTTCTCTCCAGTGCATACCTCCACCTCTCTAGGCTTTCCTCACCCTGCTCCCTACTCTCACTACAGATCACAATGTACTCTGTGAACATCATAGTCCACGGTAACTACTGCCTGATTTCATCCATCATCCTGTCCCATCACCACTGCAAAAAGAAAGGGCTCACGAGCCTATCCTTGATGTAATCTCACCTCCACCTTAAACCCATCCCTCATTCCTACTGCACACCTCACCACTGTCACACTGCCCTCATAAATATCCTGCACCACTCTTACATACTTCTCTGCCACTCCCAACTTCTTCATACAATACCACACCTCCCCTCTTGGAACCCTGTCATATGCTTTCCCTAAATCCACAAAGAGACAATGTAACTCCTTCTGGCCTTCTCTATACTTCTCCATCAGCATTCTCAAAGCAAACATTGCATCTGTGGTGCTCTTTTGTGGCATGAAACCATGCTGCTCTCCTCTTAACCTAACTTCCACTACTCTTTCCCATATTTTCATGCTGTGGCCGATCAACTTTATACCTCTGTAGTTTACTTTAGTGACTACAGCTCTGCACATCACCCTTATTCTTGAAAATCGGTACCAGTACTCTTCTTCTCCCCTTGTCAGGCATCCTCTCACTTTCCAAGATTGTGTTAAACAATATAAACTTAACACAAAAAGTAAGGAAATTTGTGTTTGATAGATTATTTCTTTGTTGTAACAATGCTTCTTGGCAATACATTTTATATCAGGCACCTGATTGTTAGCACCTGGGGTACCAGAAGCTCAAAACAAGAGTCAATAGCAACAGCAAAATAAGCTGTTTGGCATTGGCAGAGAAGATTTGGCAAATTTTCATGGGCGCAACCCACATACTCAGCTCTGCTGCTCATCCCACAAATACATGTTCCTTACAAATGTGGCACCATTTAAAAGGGAAATAACAGGCTTTCCAATGGTATAAGATTTATTGCCAAGAACCATTGTTACAACAAAGAAATAATCGACCAAACACAAATGTCCTTACTTTTTGTGCTAAGTATAGTTAAAAACTCCACTGCCATCTCTCCTATACATCCCCATGCCTCCAGAGGTATGTCATATGGACCATCTGCCTTTCCATTCTTCATCCTCTTCATAGCTGCCCTCACTTCAACCTTGCTAATCCACCACACTTTTTAATTCACTATCCCCATATCATCCAACCTCTCTCTTGTTTTCTTCATTCATCAGCCCCTCAAAGTACTCCTTCCACCTTCTAAACACACTCTCCTCACTTGTCAGCACATTTCCATCTCTATCGTTCATCACCCTAACCTCCTTCACAGCCTTCCAAGCTCGCTTCCTCTGTCTAGCCAGTTGGTACAAGTTCTTTTCCCCTTCCTCAGTGTTGAATCTCATACAACTCGCCATATGCCTTTCCCTTTGCCTTCGCTACCTCTCTATTTGCCTTACACTGCATCTCCCTGTACTCCTGTCTACTCTTGTCCATCTCTCTAGCTATTCCACTTCTTCCTTGCCAACCTTCCTCTATATACTTGTCTATACTTTGTAATTCCACCACCAAGTCTCTTCGTCTTCCATCCTCTGTAAAACCCTGGCTGTCTCCCTTTCTGTTTCTGCAGTGCTTGCCAAGCCATCCGGCAGCTGTTCACTACCACCTAGTGCCTGTCTCAACTCCTTCATGAACTCCACACAAGTCTTCTTTCTTCAACTCCCACCATTTGATCCTTGGCTCTGCCTTCACTCGCTTCATGTTCTTGATGTCCAAAGTCATCCTACAGACCACCATCCAATGCTGCCTAACTCTGTTCTCCCCTATCACAACCTTGCAGTCGCCAATCCCTTTCAAATCGCGCCTTCTGCATAAGATATAGTCCCCTTGTGTGCACCTTCTTCCACTCTTATATGTCACCCTGTGTTCTTCACTTTTCTTGAACTATGTATTCACCACAGCCATTTTTATCCTTTTCGCAAATTTCACCAACATCTGTCCTTCCACATTTCTCTCCTTGACACCATACCTGCCTATCACCTCCTCATCACCTCTGTTCCCTTCACCAACATACCTATTTAAGTCTGCTCTAATTACCACTCTCTCTTCCTTGGGTAAACTCTCTACTACCTCATTCAACTCACTCCAGAATCTTCTTCTCTTCCATCTCACACCCAAATTGTGGGGCATATGTGCTGATAACGTTTATCATCACAACTTCAATTTCCAGCTTCACTGCTTCATGCTTGCCCAACACTCTCTTCACCTCCAACACACTCTTGACATACCCTTCCTTCAGAATTACCCCTACCCCATCTCTCCTCCCATCCGCACCATGGTAGAAGAGGCTGAACCCAACTTCGGTGCTCTTGGCCTTCCACCCCTTCCACCTGGTCTCTTGTGCACACAGTATATCTACCTTCCTTCTCTCAATCATATCAGCCAGCTCTCTCCCTTTAACAGTCATAGTGCCAACATTCAAAGTTTTGACTCTAACCCCCACATTCTTACTCTACCTCCTCTCTCGCTGCCTCTGGACATGCCTTCCTCCTCTCCATCTCCTTCGCCCAACAGTATCATTGTTTCTGGCACCCTGCTGGCCAACAGTACTGGTGGCGGTCATTGGTAGCCCGAGCCTCGACCGATCCAGTACGGAAATCTGATTTATGATCCAATATTTTATTTGGCAGAGGTTTTAGAAAGAATGCCCTTCCTGACACAACCCTCCCCTTTTATCTGGTCTTGAGACCGACACTAAGAATGCACTGGCTTGTGCATCCCCAGTGGCTGGGAAAATACTTCACAATAATTATCTCTTTAAAACAGCTTTTAGAGCTCTGTGGAAATGCCACCCAATATTAATCTTTGTTTGTTCTCGCAATCGTTAAAATATTTTTGATTAGGAGAAGAAGCAGTGCAAGACATACAAAACTGAGACCTGCTGCTGTAAAACAGCCATCACTTTTTCATACGTCAGCAGACTAATTTCCTAAATCTTCGCGGGTCTTCAGACTGCAGTGGGAATGCAGACACCAACTGGCTTAAGGAACCTTTTACCTCCTTGAAAATTAGTTCCTGGGGCGTCCGCGTAGCGTAGCGGTCTATTCCATTGCCTACCAAGATGGGGACCGCCAATTCGAACCCTGTGTTACCTCCGGCTTGGTCGGGCGTCCCTACAGACACAATTAGCCATGTCTGTGGGTGGGAAGCTGGATGTGGGTATGTATCCTGGTCACTGTACTAGCGCCTCCTCTGGTCGGTTGGGGCGGCTGTTAAGGGGGGAGGGGGAACTGGGGGGAATAGCGTGATCCTCCCACGTGCTATGTTCCCTTAGCGAAACTCCTCACTGTCAGGTGAAAAGAAGTGGCTGGTGACGCCACATGTATCGGATGAAGCATGTGGTAGTCTTCAGCCCTTCCCGGATCAGCAGAGGGGGTGGAACAGCAACTGGGACAGCTCAGAAGATTGGGATAATTGGCCAAAATTCAATTGGGGAGTAAAAGGGGGGGGGATTAGTTCCTGGGACTAAGGCTGCATTCATACAGAATCAAGCAATGCGTTAAAAACGCAAAGTCCTCCCATTCATTCTGAATGAGGTTAGTGCCTTTATGCTGTGGCAATGTATGCCACAGGGGGTACAGCAGGGAAGAAAAAAAAATGCATTGGCATCAGCAAGAAAGTTGAGCTAATTCAGCTTTTGCCAGAATGCAACCCAATGTCATGTTGCAGGTCCATATCCCATAATGGCCATAATCACTGCAATTGCCCACTGCAGTGATCACTGATCGCAATGGCCCATGTAGAAACACGTCCACACTGCTGCACTACGCTGTGGCCAAGCATCGCATTGCCTGATTCTGTGTGAGTGTCGCGTAAAAGTTACAGGTACTTTGGGTGGAAACACGGCTTAATTGTAAGAGCTGTAAGTTCCACTGGTTCTGACTAAATAAGTTGTTACCAGACTCTTGACTCCATTAATTTGTGCCACATAAGCATAAATGTCAAAAAAAGTTCAAGGACTCTACAAATAGCACAATATTTCTAAAAAAAGAAACATTATTCTTGCATATATGCAAGTTTTCACATTTCATAGGACCTGTGACTGAATTTTAAGAAGTTCATAAACAATGAACAACACCCATGCTGACATTCATTTGTGAACAAATGAATGAAAAGTGGTGCATGACCTTGTGACTGTGTGAGAGAATCAGATTTCAACTCCGTTCCTCACACTTACAGCTGCCATCATCTGCGTCTTAAGAGAAAATGCTCTTCATCAGCAACTTTAATTTGCAGTGGCATTTATTTGCAGGGCAATATCCAAAGGCCTCTAAAAAATCGATTAAACGATAAAGGTACAATTACTATACTGATACTAACCTAAGGCACTGTGCAGCTGTAATGCAGCATGCTAATATGTCAATTGAAAACAGTTATTTTCTGCTTTTCTTTGCCTTGAATGCACAAGTTGTCACAACTGAAAGAACTCAGTGAAAAGGACACACCTGCCTGAACCAGGGTCCTCCTATGTCCTCATTCACATATCAAGTGGGAATTATCCATGTATTGCTATATAACCAAACACTATTTTCTTGAAAACCTAAAAAACAAACATGAAATCCAAAGGAGGAAGTGGCTTAAACTGGCATTCCTGTTTTTGAGAGAGTTCACATGGGAGGTTGGTCATCTATGGCAAAGCAAACATATTGGTGCCAGTTAATTAAGAAAATCTTTAATGACTCTATTGTATTTAGAAATCACGTCAGGACACAGCGCTGTCGCTCGACACAACCGCTACGTTGCATTCTTTATTTAGACTGACACAGCATCACAGGCAGACCCGATCAAACAACCCAGAGCCCGCAGGCATCACCAATCGATCCCAGCACAATAGAACAGCACCAAATCAAATGCAGCACTGTCGATGTGTACAGACATAACACCCCCCCCCCCCGGCAGGATTTTAAACATGAAAGGTTGACACAAAGTCCTCTAGGTGGCCAAGGCGTAAACGTGTGCGAACAGGTCGCGGGCGGCCTGAGGCTGGGCAGGCCGAGGTGGGGAGGGAGAAGGCAGGGGAAGCTGAGGCCCAGGAATGTCTGGGGCCTGTGTAGGAGCTGCATGAAGCCCCGGGGCATCTCGCCATACTGAGGGAATGGCTAAGGTTGTGTCACCAGCTGTGTGTGGCGGAGCTGACACCTTCCGTAGACGACTGGAGTGCCACCGAGTGCCATCGCTGAGGAGGTAAGTGGCTGGGCCCAGCTGACGGGTGACTTGGAGAGGAGAGGACCAGTATGAAGCCATTTTATTGTCCCTGTGGGGCCTGCGGACCCTGACCCAGTCTGACACATTGATGTCTGGCACCCTGGTTCATTTTGACTGGTCAAACTGTTGCTTCATCCGCATCTGCTGACGAGTGACTGAGGCTCTGATCCCAGACGGAGGTGCCTGGGGTGTGGAGGGGCGGAGCCTGTCAAAGGGCATGCACAGTTCCCAGCCTAGCATGAGAGAGGCTGGGGAGACGCCTGTGGTCGAGTGCTGTGTGGCCCGATAGTGCAGCAGAGTGTGACGGATGGCCTGCGTGAAAGAGCACCCTTGGGCCATGTGTGCTCTGAGGCCGTTCTTCAGTGACTGGTGAAAACGTTCAACGCCGCCATTGGCCTGGGGGTGGTAGTACGCAGTGCGTATATGACGGATGCCCTTGCTTTCGAGATAAGCAGTGAACTCAGCAGAGACCAGCTGAGGGCCGTTGTCAGTGGTGATGGTCTTTGGGAGGCCCCAGCGAGAGAAAAGAGAGTCCAGGAAGTCGATGATGATCTGTGAGGTCACAGTGCCGGAAGTGGTGAGTTCAGGCCATTTTGAGTGTAGCTCGTAGGCGACCACCATGAAGCGTTGGTGGTGGGGAACTCCATGGATCTCACCACAAATGTCCAACTGCAGGTGTTCCCAGGGCTGAGAGGGCCAGGCGAGAGGTTGCAGGGGTGGGGGAGCCTGGTGGCCAGTCTTGCCACTCACAAGGCAGGCAGAACAGTCCTTCACCAGAGCCTCAATATCTCTGTCTATCCCCGGCCACCACACCAGGTCTTGGCAGCGCTGTTTCAGTTTCACAATGCCCAGGTGGCCTTCATGCGCCATATTCAAAACACGTGCACGGAGAGCAGCTGGGACCACTGTGCAAAACCCACGTGCCACGCAGGTGTCGTTCCAGCAGGAGAGCTCCTGTCTGACTCGGGCGAACGCAGCCAGCTCCTCTGGGACCTTGTGAGGCCAGCCGTTCTGGATGTAGGTGCGGAGCTGGGAGAGGACAGGGTCCTGTTCGGAGGCTGTCCTCAGCTCCTGCAGAGAGACAGTGGCCTGAAGGGGTGTGTGTAGCATTTGGACAATGTCCTTTTCCACAAAGTCGGTGTCCGTTTGTGGAGCTGGGGTGGAGACAGAGCGAGAGAGCAGGTCGGCGACAACATTGTCTCTGCCTGGGGTGAACTGCAGGCTGAAGTTGTACTGGCGGAGGCGGTCAGACCAGCGGTGCAACCTCAGGGGTTTGTGGCCTGTCCCAGATGTGGACAGCAGCGCTGTCAGGGCCTGGTGATCTGTCCTGAGGGTGAAGGAGCGGCCATAGAGGTAGAGGTGCCACCTTTCACAAGCCCAGATACAGGCTAACGCCTCACGCTCACCCACGGAGTACCGCTGCTCGGTCAGGTTGAGGGCACGGGAGGCGAAGGCAATGGGCTTCTCCACACCGTTCTGGGTTTGAGAAAGCACAGCCCTTATCGCTGTGGCTGATGCGTCACAGGTCACAAAGGTGGAGCTGGAGATGTCGAAGTGAGCCAACACTGGTGGTGAAGTCAGTTGAGTCTTGAGATCACGCACAGCGTCACTGCATGCCTTTGACCACACCCATGGCTCGTCCTTACGCAGCAGCTGGCGCAGGGGGGCTGTGGTCGCAGAGTACTGGGGAAGAAACCTCAGGTAGTAACTTGTCATACCCAGGAAGGAGGCGACCTGGGCGGCCGAGCTGGGCTCAGGGATGGCCTGAATGGCGTCCACGTTGGATTGTAGTGGAGTTAC
The DNA here is from genome assembly GCF_029633865.1 of Lampris incognitus. Classification (NCBI taxonomy): domain Eukaryota; kingdom Metazoa; phylum Chordata; class Actinopteri; order Lampriformes; family Lampridae; genus Lampris; species Lampris incognitus. The sequence goes on from NC_079218.1 coordinate 24,580,863, forward strand.
ACCGCTCGCTGACAGCCGGAACCCCACGAAGTCGATGGCTGGCACAGAGAGGACACATTTCTCAGCATTGAAAGTTAGCTTGTGCTTGGACAGGGCTGCGAAGACCATGTTGAGGCGCTTGTCGTGGATTTCACTGGTGGGCCCGTGTACCACTATATCATCCAGATAAATGGCCGTGCCCAGTATGCCAGCCAGCACGGAGACCACGATTTTCTGGAAGCAGCTAGGGGCGGAGCTGAGAACGAAAGGCATCCTGGTGTAGCGAAACACTCCTGCATGTGTCACAAAGGCTGTGAGGTTTTGGCTGCTGGGGTGGAGGGGCACCTGTAAGTACCCCTGTCTGAGGTCGAGCTTGGAGAACACCTCAGAGCCATAGAACTGAGCAGTGAGTTCTTCTGAGGTGGGCAGTGGTACTTATCAGGGACCACTGCCTTATTTACTGCACGTAGATCGACGCAGACACGCAGGCCCCCCGACTTCTTCTTAGCCACCACGAGGTTTGAGACCCAAGGTGACGCGTCCACCGGTTCAATGATGCCAGCTTCCAGCAGTTGTTGCAGCTCGGCGGAGACCCCATCACGGAGAGCCAACGGGATGCGGCGCAGTGGTTGGATGACAGATTTCACAGCAGGGTTGAGGAGAGGTCGATGGGCGAAGGCGGAGAGGCAGCCCAGCCCCATAAACAGCGATGGCCACTTCTGCTGCCAAGGTGTGGCAACAGTCAGGATTGCTGCCCCCCTTGTGTCTAAGAGGGAGAATCCCAGAGCGGAGAACAGGTCCAGGCCCATCAGGTTGGCCCCACGGCGTGCCACATGAAAAACTGCATTGGGCACCAGCTTGGTTCCATAGCGGACAGTCACTTGGAGAGAGCCAACCAGATCGATTTTGGAGTCACCATACCCACAGAGGACTGCTGAGGGTGCGGACAGTGGCAGTGAACCGAAAAATTGACTGTAGGTATCAACATTCAGGAGAGACACACCTGCACCGGTGTCCAACAGCAGGGGGATGCACACATCATTAATGTTGACTGTGCATGATTTGAATGACACTGGCCCAGAGCTCACCTTGTGAATGACGGCGGTTGAAGACTGGGGGGGTGTGGCCCTCTGACCCAGCCGGGGAAGATCGACAGACGTTGGCAAAGTGATTTTGCTTACCGCAGCTACGGCATGTCTGGCCACGGGCAGGGCAGTTCTGAGCCCTTGAAACATGAGACCGAGATCCACAGTTACCACAGGACTGTTGAGGGCGGGGCCGAGAACGCCGTCGTTGCAGTTGCAAGACGTCCCCAGTGGAGTCGGCGCCCGCCTCGCTCTGGCTGGGTTGCGTCCCAAGGGGCAGCCGTGAGTAGAGGGAGAAGTTGTTGGCAGCTTGACTGGAGGTGGCCACTTGCTGTGTATTTAGCATAGCAGCACACTCAGCTGCTCCCTCAACCTGTAGTGCGATGGCAATTGCTATGGACAGCAGCAGATCGTCTTTTTCCAGCAGGAAAATCTCACGCACCTTTGCGTTGTTGGTGTGTTAGATTAGCTGGTCGCGAACCATCTCGTCCTGAAGCGCGCCAAACTTGCATGAGCTAGCTAGCCCTCGCAAATTAGCTACATACTGCTGCACAGACTCACCAGGCAGTTGGTGTCGCTGACGGAATATAAATCGCCGAAGGAGGGGACTCTGTGGAGCAGCGAAATGGGTGCTCATAAGTCCCACAGCTTCGTCAAAGTTTGTGACGTTCCCCAGAGTCTCGAGCACACGATGACCCTCTGCTCCCAAGCAGTGTAGCAACAGAGCCGTCTTCCTAGCCTGGCTCACGTCGTCGAGCCCTGAGGCGATGATGTAATTTTCAAAACTATGTAGCCAGCGAGTCCATGGTACTGGAGGCTCGCCAGGTAATGCCAGGAAGGGGGCAGGTGGTGGGAGAGAGATATCAGCCATCCTCGTCGCCAATATTGTATTTAGAAATCACGTCAGGACACAGCGCTGTCGCTCGACACAACCGCTACGTTGCATTCTTTATTTAGACTGACACAGCATCACAGGCAGACCCGATCAAACAACCCAGAGCCCGCAGGCATCACCAATCGATCCCAGCACAATAGAACAGCACCAAATCAAATGCAGCACTGTCGATGTGTGCAGACATAACAGACTCTAATACAAGAACATATTTTTAAACCCTGTGTATCTCGTTTTATACTTGCCAAATTATGCCATTTTTTATACAATGTAGCCTTTTCATTATTTTGTTTTTCAAAAATGAAATGCATGGTAAACAGAATTCAAATTGGAAATGAGTGGCTATTTGCTGATTTTCTGACATTTTTCCCGTTTGCTAGGAATTATTCAACTAGATACAATATACTTTATATAATAACTATAAATATAACTAAATATATATATAACTATATATATATACTATATAGATAGATAGATAGATACTTTATAAAATAACTATATACATATAATATATATGTATACATATATACATACACACACACACACACACATATATATATATATATACTATATAGTATATAGTATATATATATGCTTTACACAATAACTTAGAAACTGCTGGGAAAACTGACTGGTTTTAGAGTTGCACCGTGCAACTTTTTGGTTTTTAACAGCAAAGACCACAGAGGGGATTTTTTGTCTTATAATGTAGCAACAAGATATGTGCATTTATCTACAAGCAGTAGCTCAAAAGAATATTAGGAAAGAAGAGGAGCTTTGTTCACAGATGAGCACAAGTAAAATTGTTATGTGTGTGCTGTAAAGCGATCCCTACATTTTCCGGGAGGTTTCGTGCTTGGTGGGAGACAAAATGCATACCAAAAAGGCTTCTTGGGAACTAATGTGAGGGACTGTGTCATTGTCATTGTGTCATATATTACTAGGTATCATCAGCATAGTACTGAAAAGCAATTCCATGTAGTGTCTTTAATGGCATTTCTAGCAATAAAATAAATAAGTTATCAATTTTCCAAAAAAAAAAAGGTTTTACAGTTCTCATTGTAAAAATATAAAGATGGAAATTATATATGTATTCTACTCAAGGGGATAAAAGTAGGTGGACATCGTGGTGAAGGTAACTACATTATTTTAAACATCTGAATAAATAGCTGTTGAATTAATATCCTAAGCATAGTAGAATGGTAAAATACCCTACATGTTAAAGGGAAATGTGTTTTTATTTTGAACACTATTTCTTTTTGGCATGCCATTAGGAAAAATAAAAATCTAGGGGCTACCGAGTTTTGCAGTTCTATGGTTATTGCGTGAACTCAAAGATCACCTACAACAAAAATAAACTTTGCTATCCTTGCAAAGAACAAACTTTTCATCTAGAATTGTATGCCTTCTAGCTCATTTAAGCTCAATGACAGAAGTCTGCATATTACAGAAGTGGTGGCACTTAAACTCCAATCAACAAGCTGAGGCTTTGGCCATCTACATCATCCGTCTTAATAAATGCTCTACGAGATTAGAAGGAAATTAAATCAAGATGGTAGTAAATCTTGGTCAGTAAATTTTCCTGACCTTTTGACAATAAAATGCTAGAACGCATGGTACATCTGGACCGGCTTTGATACTGTCACTGTGTATGTGTGTGTGTGTGTGTGTGTGCGCGTGTGCATGCGTGTGCCATGTGCATGGGGGTTATGAACTGGGGCATAATTTCCATGGGGATGGGGAAGGGACATGACATTTCCCCTCCTTCAGTGTTGTCCTCCCCCCCCCCCATTTTCAAAATCTTTTTATTATTTTTTTTCTAAGCACAAAAATCATGCTTAATACACTACTGTTTGGCCAGCTGTCAGATTCTGTCTGAGAATGTGAATTGAGCTGCTAATTGTAAGGCCCTGATATTCTCAAAAAACCCCCCAAAAAACTGCCACAGACGAGGAGCGGACATGGACAGCCTGCTTATGTGGTTCCATAGTACATTTTGGCATCTGTGGACGCGGACGTGCTCCATGCATGTGCATTTGAAAAATTGCTCACTGAATGATTAAGTGGCAGTTCATAAAATGAAATGCCAGCAACAGCAGTTAAATTAAATGTCTTTCTTTGGAGAGGGTATGAAAAGAAAGAAAGAAAATGTGAGTTGGTTGATTATAAGGCTACTCAGTAATTTAGACCAGGAAAATCATATGTTCTGTCTAGACCTGTTGATGTTAGGCTAATGCTGACTGGGCCTCGGTTTAACGTCTCATCCAAAGCCAAAGGACAGCATCTCCTACAGCACAGTGTCCCCATCACTGCGCTGCATTTTTTTTAGGATGTGAGAGCAGACTGTCCCCTACTTTTACCCAATTTCCCCTTGGGGATGAATAAAGTATTCTGATTCTGACATTGGCCCACCAAAAACCACTTCCAGCAGCAACTCACTTCCCAGAGAGGTCTCCCATCCAAGTACTAGCCAACTTAGCTTCCGTCATTCGGCAGAGCCAGGGTACATGTTGGTATGGCTGCAAATGAAGTATCTTGAAATATTGGGGGCTTACCCCAGCCCGGAAATCTTTAGATTTTCAACCGATAATTTCCCCACTTCCAAGTTATTTCAGAGTAAAATGAATTTAAGATGTGAGACACTGCACTCTACCAAAAGGTTCTGGTCAGGTGTAGGCTGGCTTTCACAACATGAAATCAAAAATGAGTGCAATCTGAGTTCTCATTCAACTTTGTCATTTTTATTTTCAGCAGCAGGGGTAAAACCCTAAGAAAAAAATAAGAGCCTTGACGTTGATGAAGCAGTCATATGATAGATTGTATGTTCCTGATGTTTTGCTCAATTTTGAAAATTGACCAACCCTGGTCTCATAGCTTCTGAACTGTGACAAATCTGAACTGTGACAAATTGTGTTAACTCTGTCTTATTTATCTGTCTGATTGTAGCACACTTGATAAGAATGACACTTACAAGGGCTGGTGTTTTTGTTGTTTTACTCCATCTGTAGACTTTAAGATAAATGGCCAAATAGGAGAACGGGGGCAGACAGACAAGTTGTCTTATATAAATCTCTCACATGATACTCTCCTCTTATTCACCTCTCTAGTAGCTCTTTTGATGTCTCATCTGTCCGTCACACTCATCTCTCTCCTCCTGTTCTCTTCTCCTCTCTCCTGTCCTGGTCATATCAAGGACGCAATCAGCAAATCCCAACCAAAAGCTAACCAAATCTCGAATTTTTTTGATGTGATGATTAGCTCATAAACACCTGTTACTTATCTAATTATTTTATACATAGATTAAACCAATTATTTGAACACACCAACCAATATCGGATTACACAAAGAAGAAAACATTATTGCACTATTCCATCCCATAGGGGCTAAACAGCCATCATCGCTCATTATTCCATGTGGGCTGACAGTCACACAACACAGCAACACTGTTGGATGGCAGCTACAGGCCCATATTCAATGCAGCAACAGTTGTACATCAGTCAGGATTCTATTGCTATTTACTAGTACTGCATTGTAATGAGTGGATTCTGTGCTCTCTCCCTCTGATAACAACTATCTTCACGGCCTCATCCCTTCCTCTGTTGTACGCTTGTTGGGTCTTTTAAGTTCTGTCTGTCTCTCTTGCTCTCTCTCTCTCTGTCTGGTATTGTAGCTAGCTATCCGTTAACATTGTGGCAGGAGATAATTCTTCCTCCACCTCCTCTAGCTTTGCCTGCATCTCGTTGCCTTCATCCTTTTTCTTTTTGAATAAGCTTCTTATATCCATAGCCTTCAATCCTTGTCTTAGTGAATTAGCTAGCTAACCACTGCCGGATGCCAACAATGACAAGCCCTGTAACCAGTGCAGCTCGCTCTCGCTCTCTCTCTCTCTCTCTCTCTCTCTCTCTCTCTCTCTCTCTCTCTCTCTCTCTCTCTCTCTCTCTCTCTCTCTCTCCCTCTTACGCACGCACGCACAAAATCACACAAAATGCATGTATGCCAAGTAGTGTGATTTAGATCTGCTGCTTTAATGACACACAGAGGACCCAAAACGTACTTGCGTTTTTGATCAACGATATCACATTATTTTTCGAGGGCTTTAATGCATGATTGGAATGACAGATGAATAGAGCCAAGACTATTTTTTTATTAACCTAATTTTTGTAAAAAAAAACAAAAACAAAAACAACAATTTGTTTAAGATCTGGGACTATTCAAAAGACATTCGAGGCTGTAACCTTGGATGCCAAGGCCTAACGATGCCACTGGTTGTAAAAAAGCGATTTGACAAACTAAATATGTAAGGAGGTTGTAAAATAACACGATTTTTCTATGCAACTTGAAAACGAGTCCACCCTAAATCGCAGTAAGTATCTGTCAACAATATATGAAAAGCTGTCTCTCTTGCTGCTAGCTTACTTTAACATTAGACTCACACCACGGGTTCAATAGGATAATTCATCTCTGCTTTCATTTCAGATCAGATGAGGTGGAGGTGCCTATGGAAGACAGGGAGGGTGAGGCAGGCAGAAGCAGCACCGAGTTACAGGTACTAGGTTACTGTGCTGTACAAAGGGTTACCGTAGTCTCTAAATCAAATCAAATGTCTTTATTTTGAACACGCAAAATAAAAGAAAAATGACCAAGCATACACTTAAAAAAAACAACAAACAATAAAAAATAAAGCCAGAAGAATTCAACAAAAGACTTCTCAATAGAGAATCCAACACATATCATAGTATGTTCGAAAAGGAGCAGGAGGAAGTTATTACGTATCATTGCCTGTACCCTCTCAAATGCTCAGTTAATACACCTAAATAGTAAACTTAGGTATTCACACATCAAAGTATGTCATCCTCAATATCTCTCAGAATGACTCAATAAAAAATACCAACCAATAAAAAAAGAATAAATAAAGAAAAAAGACAACCCCCCCCCCAAAAAAACCCCAAGAACAATGATTTGCAAAAAACAACAATAACAGCATCTACCATGGGCATCACAGTCATGAGGGTAGTAAAACCTCCTCATCCTTGTACCTCTTTATTAACAATTTTTTGTACCTCCTTAAATGTATATAGAAATGCAGGAAACTGGATTCAAATCAAATTTCAAGATTTTTTTTTTCCGGGGGAGCCCCCTCCCCACTTCTAAAACCAAAGTTACAAGTTCAAACTTGGCTTATGAGTTACTTTTACTGGAAACTTGTAGTTTCCAACTTCAATCCTCACGATACCCAGTACTGCTGCTTTGTTCTGCCAGGTAATTGATTAGACTCAACTGTTGTAAGAGGGCTATAAATTCCCTGATTAGTTGGCTGGAACAAGTGGCAGTACTGAAATCCAGCAGTAATGGGTGTCCCAAGGACTGTAGTTTTAAACCATGCCTTAAACAAGACCCTGGAGTTATGATTGTTCCTTGTTATAGGATCGGCGAAAAAAGCTACACAAGCAATCTTTACTTCACTGTGATACTATAGACAGAAGATCTAAGAGAGTGTTGGGGACAACTTGTTATTTTGTATTTTTTTTTTTGCCTTCCACCTGTTTCTCCTCTCCTATATTCTCTTGTTGTGGCCCACGTGTAATTAATTAAGGCAGATCAGAGCTTTTGATTTCCTTTATCTTTATCAGGAGCACTATAGATAAGTACGACGAGGCCAGTACAGTTACTGTAATCAAGTAATCGATCAAAGACTTCAATATGATGGACATGTCTCTATTGTATTCTGGTTAATAGCAGGATTGAAGGCCTCGGAGAATGATAAGCCCAATTTAAACTATAAGAGCAAAGTGGATCACTAGGCTTGTAGGTGAAATGAGCCAGGCTGCTCCTCAAACACAACTCCTTTTTTTTTTTGTGCTAGATTTGGAGAAGACTAGTTTCCACACTCGTAGGACAAGAACCGTGTTTTGGCACCAGGTCAACACTTTTTGAATATGTGGGTGTTACTTATCCAGGCAGACTGTAATAAGAACTGATCTGAGAGTAGATTTCTAGTTCACAGTATGTGATTTGTATGAACAATTAATACGAGCTTGGCACTGATACTAAATCTTCCACTGTTATGGCAGTCGAGAGTCTTTTAAAAATCCCCTTGCAGGGGCGAGAATACAACATTTCAAAGACCCACCTTCGATTACCTGTGCACAGTCGACTATAATGTTTTAAGTTATGATGTCCCGGGGCTCCTCTCCTTGCCTGCTCAAAGAGGTCATTTGTACACATGGGTGTAACTCATTGAGACAGCCCCGATTCTCCCTAACTCCAAATAAATGAATATATATCACGCTCAGCCTGCCACAATTAGCCCCAATACAGATTGTAGATCATTCAATCATTCAATGCAATAGAACTTAAATGCAACATTGGGACAGGGCAGCAAACATGAATACTAAAAACACTAGGTGCTCTATCCCACAAGGACATAATAAGAAAGGAGGGGAGGGGTGTTAGGGTGTCCAGGTAGAGTAGTGGTCTATTCTGTTGCCTACCAAGACGGGGATTACCGGTTCAAATCCCCGTGTTACCTCCAGCTTGGTCGGGCATCCCTACAGGCACAGTTGGCGGTGTCTGCAGATGGGAAGCCGGATGTGGGTATGTGTCCTGGTCGCTGCACTAGCGCCTCCTCTGGTCGGTCGGTCGGTCGGTCGGGGCGCCTGTACGGGGGGGGGGGGGGGGGGATAGCATGATCCTCTCATGCGTTACGTCTCCCTGGCTAAACTCCTCACTGTTAGGTGAAAAGAAGCGGCTGGTGACTCCACATGTATCGGAGGAGGCATGTGGTAGTCTGCAGCCCTCCCTAGATTGGCAGAGGGGGTGGAGCAGCAACCGGGATGGCTCGGAAGAATGGGGTAGTTGGCTGGGTAAAATTGGGGAGAAAAAAGGGGGAAATAATAATAACAATAAAACAAAACAATCCAAAAAGTAACGGGGGGGCTGAAAACCCCAATACATTTTTTTTAATGGCTGTGTAACCATACACAGAGTGCAGGGCTGAGGGCATTAATTAGGAAACTAAGGTGGTTAAAACTGTTAAACCACCAAGGTAATGAGAGAGCATTTGAAATCATTTGAGTGGCTAAAATTAATACCGCCACCATGCCTGGACAACCTTGACGGAAACGGGGGAATTTGGCTGATGTTGAACTTCAATCAAATGTATAGAGTCATACTCAGCCAATTTTCAACAATGTTTAGTAATGCTCGGTTATTGAAGCTAATGAGTTGCTGATAAATGATTTCCTTGATATGGGCGTAACATTTAAAAGGCTAAACTTAATCAGCTTGTTAGAGGCATCAGACTGAGGATTAGGAAATCATTTTATGGGAACTAAGTTAATTAATATTAGCCTTGTTTTTTTTTCTTCTTTTTAGTCAGGGGCCTAAACATAAGGTACAAAATCTGAGATTTTTTTTTTCTTTAAGATGATTTTTTTTGGCATTTTCCACCTTTATCTGACAGCGATAGCTGAGAGAAAGAGAGAGAGAGAGGCAGGAAAGGCAGGGGATGATATGCAGCAAAGGGCCCGGGCCGGATTCATACCCAGGCTGCTGTGGTAAGGACTTGACCTTGTGTGGTACACGCTCTACCAGGTGAGTCACCGGGGCTGCACCCTCTGAGATGATCTTGAAGGGGCACTGAGGGAAATCTAGTCTGACAATGTGGTTATGATAAAAGCAACTCCCCATTGCATTTTTAAATCTGTGATGGAAGATTGAAGATAACACCTGTTGACTTGGGTTGCAGAACTACAGCTGCTGAGTAGATGAACTACAGTGGTCATTTTGCGCTGGCACAGACTTTGTTGATCGCACAATTCTGCTCAGCATCTGGTTTTGATGAACATTTCCACATTTTATGCAAGTAATAAAGCACTGCTTCCCTATCTTGCTGAGCCATTCATACATTCATACAGCTGGAGTATATTAACATGTAATGCCAACAACACAACAAAAAACAATATAATCTACCTATTCTGTGCATGGAAGTCTTGTCTTTTTATTATGTACATACGATATAGACTTTGCATGTGTTATAGAGGCTGAGTCTGTGTGCTTACTTTGCATTGGGTGCATTCTAAAACAGACTTTTCATCAAAATGCCAGTGTAAGAATATACACTGTGCAACAGTTTAAACACAACACTTTTGTTTTTGGCCCCATTTTTCACGAGTTGAAGTAAATGATCCCATATTTTTTCTATAGCTGTATGAGCTTAATTTTCAGATTTTGCACACAAATTCGTACACATTTCATCTTATTTCATCATATTTTCATCTGTTGTCAACATAATCCACTTATCTGACAGGTGTGACATCAACATGCTGATTAAACAGCATGCTCATTATACAGGTGTTTGTTACGATGGGGAGAATAAAACTCTTAAAATTTTCAGTGTTTGCTGCACATCATCATGTCAGAGATTCCACAAATGCTGAGAGGTTGTGCAATTAGCATGCTGATTTCAGGAATGTCCATTAGGGCTGTTGCCACATTATTGAATGCCCATTTCTTTACCATAAGCCTCCTCCGGAGTAATTTCAAAGGTTGTGACACATATGACCACACCAGCCCCAGGACCGCTATTTCCAGCTTCTGCACCTGCTGGATCATCTGAGATCAGCCATAAAGACAGCTGATGAAACAGTTGGTTTGCACAACCCAAGAATTTGTGATCAAACTGTCAGAAACTGTCTCAGGAAGGTTCTTCTGCATGCTTGAAGTCCTTATCAGGGTCTACCCCAGAATGCTGCATGGCACCTTAACCATCCCGAGTGGGCAAACGTTCATCGACGATGGCTCCTGGAATGCTGGAAAAGGGTCCTCTTCAGCAATTAATGCCAGTTTCAGCAGTATCGGGCAGATGGAAGGCGGCTGGTATGGTGCCATGAGAGTGGGCGGTTTGCTGATGCCAATGTTGTTGAAAGAGTGGCCCATGGAGGTAGTGGGGTTTTGGTAAGGTTATGCATAGCATAGGGACAAAGAACACTGGTGCAATTTGTCAGTGGCAATTTACCAGATACAAAAGTGAGATCCCAAGATCCATTGTTGTGCCATTCATCCGCAACCATCAGTGCATGTTTCAGAATGATAATACACATTGCCAGGATCTGTACTGAATATCTGGCAGCTCAAAATGTCCCAGTTTTTACTGGAAAAAAAGGCCCAGTTCTTCAGCAATTGAGCATACTTGGGACGTTTTGGACTGGCGGATATGACAGCGCGTGCCAGTTCTCAGCAATATCAAACAACTTGGTAGAGCTACTGAAGACGAGTGGTACAACATTCCCCAAGCCACAATACACAACTCGATCAACTCTATGCAAAGAAGATGTTTTGCCCTATAAGGGGCAAATGGTAGTTATACCAGAAACTGACTTGTAAATCTGTTCCATGACCCCACTTTGTGTTTTTGGGGGTTACATGTGACCAACCAAGGTATATTGGGGCCAAAATGATGTGAAATTGATAGATAAGTGCCTAATAAGTAATTTTCAATGAATATGTTTCCATTTATGAACTTCAGTTTCATAAGATCTTTGAAATAACCAAGGGTTGCATTTAAATGTTTGCTTAGTTTAAATGTCTTTTTTTTTTTCAAAGATGGTGTGGAGATCATATGTTTTGCCCTTTTGAATCGGTCTCTAATCTCATACCCATATACTTCCAGAGCAAAAATAATTGTATAACTATTCGGGACAGATGCACTTGTGGAAAAGTAGGAAAATCAAGAGCTTGTGGAAACTGTGTTATTGTTATGCAGTTCAGCACTTCACCATCCATCTTCCTGTGCATTTTCATTTTCATTGCCCTTTCACTTGAGAGCTGAAACAATGATGCCATAAATTAATTTAAAAAAATATAAATGTCACATTGAGCACTTTTAAAGATCAATGAAATATCAGATTCTTTCCTTTGCATGCTGAATGTTGCAGAATACAAGGACGAGCTCCAGAACTGAAATGGAAGAAACCCAGGGCAGATAAACATTACATGGGATTGGGTCAAGTGTTTTGAAACTGGCTCTGCATAAACCTTGAGCAATTCTTCCCAACAAGTATCTTGGCATTTATGCAAAAATAAGAGTGGATATTCAGGATATTGGCAGGTGCATCATTTCCCATCACCTGTTTGTCTTTCAAATAAAAGCCTCTGATGCGTTCAAGAAGAGCCCATTAGTGCAAGCATTCTTTTTATCCTCTTTTGCAGAAACTCTTATACACAGGGTCTGCTTGTTAGTCATACCCTTCAACAGGTCCCTACCTTTTCTCCCCCCCCCCTTTTCTCCCCAATTGTATGCGGCCAATTACCCCACTCTTCCGAGCCATCCCGGTCACTGCTCCACCCCATCTGCCGATCTGGGGAGGGCTGCAGACTACCACGTCTCCTCCGATACATGTGGAGTCACCAGCTGCTTTTTTTCACCTGACAGTGAGACGTTTTGCCAGGGGGACATAGCATGTGGGAGGATCATGCTATTCCTCCCAGTCCCCCCCCCCCACACACACACACAGTTGCCCCAACCAACCAGAGGAGGCGCTAGTGCAGCGACCAGGACACATAACCACATCCGGCTTCCCACCTGCAGACACGGCCAATTGTGTCTGTAGGGACGCCCGACCGAGGTGACACGGGAATTCGAACCGGCGATTCCCATGTTGGTAGGCAACGGAATAGATCGCTACCCGGACGCCCTTACCTTTTCTACTCCTAATTACCCTATCTTGTTTAAATAGTGTTGTTCTACCACACAAAGCTGTTTAAAGGTACAGTATGCAAGTTTATCCACTTAAACAAAATGAAAACAAAATATCTACAGGAATCGGATGGATATGCTAATCAAAATGCTGCTTTTCCCCAAAATGTTTTTACTACCCATCTATCTTTGTGTTTTAAGAAGCTTGACTGCCCTAGAAAATCTGTTATGTTGTGGTGTGAATTCAAACACAATGGCAGGTCCCATGATGAGATGTATGCCTTAACAGCCAATTAAATTTATACGTTTGGATATAGCTGAAGTCAGTTGGTAGCTAAGGCTACCAATTCCCACATAGGACCAGCTGCTGTTTTTGAATTCAGACCACAACATAGCAGATTTTGCAGGGCTGTCGAATTTCTTAAAACATAGAAATAAATAGGTAATATAATTTTTTGGGGCAAAATAAATACTTTGATTAGCATATTCATTCGATTCCAGTGGATGTTTGATTAATAATATTAGCATCATTATTACGTATCATCTACACCGCCGGTAGTGCAGATCACAAACTTGCACCCCAATTATTTTAATGCAAAAACAGTTTGACCTTTACTGTTAGTATTTGTGCATTATCTATATTGACCAGACCATAAAAGATGGATGGGATATTTATATTCCCCTTGTGAACTTTACGAGGTCATATCCCTAAAAGACAGTGAATTGAAAAGATGGCTACTGATGCAACCCTACTGACTCCAGCCTGCTTTAATGCACTGCAGGCCAGGCTCCCCATGATAGATGATTCACGTAGCTAAGACTTTATGTCATCATACCCCCCCCCCATTACTAGTAAATCAATATATCCTTAAAGAAAATCTCTGAAAGTTATTCTACATACCTCTCTCAGTTCTCTGAAAGCAAATCAGGATTTTAATCCAACTCTGATCAGATATTTATTATCCTCTAAATAGCCATATGAAGAGTCATAGACGGCAACTCATATACTAGCTCACAGTTGCTGTTTTATTTTGCTCCCCCCCCCCCACAAATTTTGTGATAAGCTGAAAATTAAGGCTTTCCTTAAGGTACCGAGTGTCTGTGACCTGAGAGGCAAGTTGAGAGGGAAATATCAGAGGAACCTTTTGTTGTCATTCCAAATGCTCATAAAACAAATGACCCTATTTAATGACTTGGCCTCCAAGCTAACGGATAAGAGTTCCTTCTGAACTTCAAAAACTTCAACTGGCCTCGAAAAAAATCATCATTAATAGATTTTACCAAACCAAAGTAGGAAAAACATACGTATTGAAATAATATTACACTCATTCCTTTGGCAAACTCAAAATGTATTTGGCTCTAGCTGGCAGCGATAGTGGTGGGATAGCTACAGAATATTTGACCATTAATGAAGGTAAGGTATCGGGAAAGAGATTGACAATAAGCAGACTGAATGAATAAAACCCAGTTTAAGACAGGGACAGTGAGAATTAGATAGGGCTATCCATGCAAACGAAGTACTGCTGATGTGATGGTGTGGTAGCTGGAGAAATTTACTTCCCAACACGGTGTAAGTAATCTAAACATCCAAGATACAATCTCTGAAAAATTGCTGGCTGTACAATATATAGACTCATATTTCAACAGCAAGGGAAATTAATAGAACAAGACACGATATAAGACAGTTAGATGAAAATGTAAACATAATATTTCACTTTTCATACTATCTTTATTTTGGATTCCCACCCCCCCCTTTTTTCTCCCCAATTGTATCTGGCCAATCGCCCCACTCTTCCGAGCCGTCCCGGTCACTGCTCCACCCCCTTTGCTGATCTGGGGAGGGCTGCAGATTACCACATGCCTCCTCCGATACATGTGGAGTCGCCAGCCACTTCTTTTCACCTGACAGTGACACATTTCACCAGGGGGATGTAGCACGTGGGAGGATCACGCTATTCCCCCCAGCCCCCCCCAAACAGGCGCGTGGACCGACCAGAAGAGGCGCTAGTGCAGTGACCAGGACACATATCCACATCCGGCTTCCCACTCGCACACACGGCAAATTGTGTCTGTAGGGACGCCTGACCAAGCTGGAGGTAACACGGGGATTCGAATCGGCGATCCCCGTGTTGGTAGGCAACGAACGGAATAGACCACTACACTACCCGGGCACACCCATACTATCTTTTACAAATACCTCTCTTTTCTTAAACAATTCCTCTTTACTGTGTTGGGCTGTAGATTCGAAGTTATTTTGAATCAGCCATTGCCAAACTAATATAAGATGTATATTTTCATTTTAAGATCAGTTGATAGAATTATTTTATCACTACTATTGTTTTTTTTAACTTGTCAACACATGTCAAATGTCATGCCAAAACGGCCCATTGGATTAAAACTCAACTGAAAAGGTGGGATGTGGAGCATAAAATGCAAAGTCACATTGAACATGTAATTATGACCCTGCCTTCACCTCCTTGGCTTTGGTGCATGCCAACCTGCCCTCACATCAACCCCAAAGTGACTTAATGTACTTCCCCAGGCTCCAGTTAAGCCGCTCTGCTTCAATTCCCTCTATGCTATAGACACTTTCCTCTGCCCCCCCCCCTTTTCCTTGTTCATTCACTCTTCCCTTTCCATCTTCTCACCCCGCAAGTCTAATTGCCCTGCTTTGCTGAACAACCCAACCGATAGTGCCTTGAGTTAAAGGCTGATGATCAGCCTTCCCTATCCGGCCCTCGACTCCTTGAGACAGCACGGCTAAATACAAAAAAAAGGACAGATGGATGAAGTTAGTGCTCTGAATGCAGATTCTGTACCCGGTACGTTGACAGCTATTACTTATGACAGCCAGTGTGCCATCGTGTTTTAGTGTCCCATGACAGGAAAGTCACCCACATCTTTGCCAGTTCAAACCTTGTCTTGTTTTCAGGGATCGTCTGCTACATATACGGGGATACTGATACTACAGCAAAGCTAACTTTGACTCTCTGTCATGAACACAGCACAGAGAATTACCACAACCAATTGAAATTGCATGGCAAACTTTTTGAGGGGTACACAATAAGAACGGGATTTTCTCTCTCTTAGACAGGCCGCCTTGTAACAGTCAGAGTCCAGTAAATATAAATATAGTAGTGCTGCAATGACAAATGGCACCCGAACATCGGGAGTATGGACTGGACTGGACTACTTACTGCATTCATCCACCGTGGAAGTCGGTGTAAATGGATTATCTTTTTTTGCAGGTTTCCCGGATGTGACCGTATCATATTTGAAGCTAACATCTCCTGGAGCTAACCGGACTCTGACTGTTACAGCCTACGAAACAACAGATAAAGTGACTTATATCCACTTTATAGCCACTGTGTAAATGATTACGCAAACAAAATACAGCTAACTCCAATTTATTAATAACAAGCGAGTTCCTTTCGTTCACACCACCAATACATTCCAGCAACTGTTTACAATGAGCTTCTTGACATGGTGGTAATATTTGGACATAGGGGAGTCAACCAAGAGGTGCTGAGGAAATAACTTTAAAGATAAGCAAAATGCTATTTACCCATGTGGGGAAATTAAAGTCTACATCAAAAGCAGACATATAAACAGTACAAAAAAGACATGGAAATGCAATGGGTAAAAAAAACAGGAATACAACCATGATGCCACAAAAATATAAATATAGACACTCTACATACTTTACATAGTATAGAGAAAACTATCATCAACCCAAAATTTGTAAGGCTAATGATAAACGATAAACAGGAACATGAATAAAAGAAGGATAAGGTTAAATAAAAGCTATTATAATATAGATTAGATCAGTACAACACAGATTCAAAATGTATTGATCCAAATCATCATTAATAAATTTTACCAAACCAAAGTAGGAAAAACATACATATTGAAATAATATTACACTCATTCCTTTGGCAAACTCAAAATGTATTTGGCTCTAGCTGGCAGCGATAGTATAGCTCTTGATATCCAAGAGGGATATCAAGAGCTTTGCAGTAGCAGATATTTACCAAAACAACAGCATAAGATGGGCCTGACTGAATAAGGCACCTATGTATAACTAAATATCAACTTCAAATGTTCTTATGTGCACATTTATGTAGAGTAAGAGACTGCGGTATTGCACTTGACTGGGCTTTTGCACATTACTATAGCTACAGAAATGCATAAACTAGGAGTCATCAGGAGGCTGTACCACCAAGCCGACAACGTCACCACTGACACAGTGGCTGGGGAAGGGGAGAAATCCCACATTAAACAGGCCCGGGTCAAGTGTGGTTATACTAACTGGACGTTTGTCGAAGCCAGGAAGATGCTCAAACAGTGCACCAGCCAATCGTAGAGAGGAGAAGGTCAACAGCTGCCTAAGCGTAAACCAGTGGTGATTCCGTATGTGGCGGGAGCGTTGCAACAGTTGAAACTCAATTGCTTTCAAACCTCAAAACACACTGTGCCAGAAGTTGGTCCACCTCAAGGATCGGGTGCCCCGGCCCAAACAGAGCAATATAGTGTACTCTGTTAAGTGCCCGGAGGATTGCCGTGACTTGTACATCGGGGAAACCAAACAGGTGCTGGCCAAAAGAATGGCATAACGCAGTCTACATCCCCCTACAGGCCACTGGCCACTCTTTCAAGGTTGAGGATGTGCACATCCTTGATAGGGAGGAACGCTGGTTTGAACGGGGAGTCAAAGAGGCCATCTATGTGAAGAGGGTATGACCATCCCTGAACCGAGGAGGGGGGCTTAAGAGTACATCTGTTGCCATTTTACAACGCTGTGATTGCAACTATTCCCCAATCCTCGGTGAATAGTACACATGGCCATTGTATCTCTAGTTAATGGTCACGGCAATTTGCATATGAAACCGATCATTGTTTTCGGTCGTTATGCCACTGTATTGTTTATAAGGGTGGGGATACCTGCAGTCAGTTGAGACTGAGGAGGTCACTTAGATCAGTGATGAAATGTTTCTCCCAATAAACGTTGTGCCCAGATGAACTGATTCAACTTTCTGTGACTTCCTTACCTGGAATATTGAGCATGCATAATGGGATTTACATGTTTTCCTTTCGTTGTGTTTCATGTGTGAGGAGGAAAGGTAAAATACATTGGTCTCTGGAAACATGCCTTCCTCCTACACTGTGTCTGGATGCAGCGGCGCAAGGAAGATAAATCAAGCAGTACAATGTTAAACTTTCACCATCTTCCACCTCTGCAGGCAATGGCTGCAAGCAATAAAAACCCTCTTTATGAGGGCAACGCATCGGCAAGTACAGTCAAAAATATGAAGGCAGGCGACTTGCATTTCACCCTGGCTGATTATGATCAGGACACACAAGAAGAAATGTTAGGTGTAAAAGAGAAAATCATAAGAAAGAATGCTGTTGCTTCGTTTTTCTTTTTTTTGTTTTTTTGCGGACAAAGATTCTTATTCTGTGACGGGAAGGAAGTGAGGTTGAATAGAGACGGGTTTGTTTTTATTACGCAAAAAGAAGAAGAAGAAGAATGCTTTTCAAACATTAGCAAATATAAGCAACAGTCTGCAGCATTCTCACCCTATTTCAACCCATGATAGCTGTAGGTAGCATTGTTATTTGCATTTTGTTAAACAATATAGTCTATTTCCAGCTGATGGTACAGCAGCAAACCAGAAGGTAATGTTTGAATTTTCTACATTCACTGACCATAACCTAGTGACGTCACTTGCAGACACTTTTTCCACATTTCCGGCCCATTTCAGGGATAAAAAAGACTATTCAGTGGTGTCCAGGTGGCATAGTGGTCTGTTCCGTTGCCTACCAACATGGGGATCACCGGTTCGAATCCCCATGTTACCTCCGGCTTGGTCGGGCATCCCTACAGACACAATTGGCCGTGTCTGTGGGTGGGAAGCCGGGTGTGAGTATGTGTCCTGGTCACTGCACTAGCGCCTCCTTGGGTCAGTTGGAGTGACTGTTCGGGGGGGAGGGGAAACTGGGGAGAATAGTATGATTCTCCCACACACTAAGTCCCCCTGGTGAAACTCCCAGTCAGGTGAAAAGAAGTGGCTGGTGACTCCACATGTATCAGATGAGGCACGTGGTAGTTTGCAGCCCTCCCCGGAACGGCAGATGGGATGGAGCAGCGACCGGGACGGCTCGGAAGAGTGGGGTAATTGGCCAGATACAATTGGGGAGTAAAAGCGGGAAAAATACCCCCCCCCCCCAAAAAAGACTATTTAGTATTATGGCTGCTAATGAAGCATTATCCCTATTACACACACACACACACACACACACACACACACACACACACACACACACACACACACACACACATACGACTAGACCCCTTCTTGTCATTCTTTCTAATGAAATCATCTTTATAAAAGTAGGTTGCAACATGCAGGTAACCGTATTCGCTTTAAACAAATATTTTGGCAAGCCAGAATAAGCTGTTTTGGGTACCTCTTGATGGTATAATGAAAATAAACACGCCTGGTGTATAGTTTGCCAATCACAGTGGCATCATTTTGGTCTGGATTTTTGAGCTTAACCCACAAATGCTTCAAGCATAATTCTGCTTATTTTCCAACTCAAAGAAAAAGAGAGATCCTTTTCTCTACACTGAAAGTACACTTCCTATGAGGCTCTCTAAAAAGAGCCCTTTTTATTTTTGTCACCATTGGAATCCCCCCCTACTTAGACTCTTGTAGCTTGCCCTTAACCAAAAGCACAAGTTGCATGTGCCCCCTTATTGTTTTGCATCACCATTCTGTATCTTTCAACCCATCCTAGTATGTGTTCACACAGATGATACAATTCCACGAGACACAAACAGGGGCCCTCTAGTTTTGCTTATTTAGGTCTCCTCGTTTCTCTTAAAACAAAATTATTGCCACTGTGTTAAACTGTTGTTGCAAAAAAGAAATCACTTGCCAATCCAGACATAGCATCAAGAAATTCGGCTTTCAATATGCGTTGGAGGGAGGAGAAAGGACTTAAACAAAAAGAGAAGGTAGGATAGAGTAGAAGACTGGTGAGGAGTGGACAGGAGAGGAGAAGAGATGAGACAAGAGAAGAGAAGAGGTTTAGAGAGGAAAATAAGATGAGAGTGACAAAAGCTGACAAGGAGATAGAAAAGTGAAGGACGGCACGCATCAATACATCATTAAACCTTTTTAGCTTTGGCCAGGTTTTTATTTGTGAGACGATAAGTGAAATCCATTTAGAATGATAAGTATGTCCATGTTTTTGTGTGTGTGGCTGAGAAACAGTTTGACTGTGAGAAAAGGGAGGAAACTGAGAAAAAAAGATGGCCGGTAAAGAAAGCTGACCAAAATAGTTATTTAGGACACACACTGATCAGCCAAAACATTAATACCACCGACAGTTAAGTGAGTAACACTGAATATCTCATTACAATGGCACCTGTTAAGAGGTGGGATATATTGGACAGAAAGTGAACAGCCAGTTCTTGAAGTTGATGTGTTGGAGGAAGGAAAAATGGGCAAGCGTAAGGAACCACTTTGACAAGGGCCAAATTGTGATGGGTAGATGTCTGGGTAAGAGCATCTCCAAAATGACAGGACGTGTTCCTGGTATTCAGTGATCATTACCTACCAAAAGTGGTCCAAGGAAGGACAACTGGTGAACCGGGGACAGGGTCATAGGTGCCCAAAGCATGTGGACCGAAGGCTAGCCTGTCTGGTTCGATCCCACAGAAGCGCTACTGTAGCTCAAAGTGCAGAAAAAGTTCATGCTGGCAATGATAGACAGGTGTCAGGACACAGTGCATCACAGCTTGCTGGGTATGGAGCTGCGTAGCTGCAAACTGGTCAGAGTGCCCGTGATGACCCCTGTCTGCTGCCGAAAGTGCTTAAAATAGGAACGTGAGCGTCAGAACTGCACATTGTAGCAATGGAAGAAGGTGGCCTAGTCTGATGAATCACATATTCTATTATATCAGCGGTGGCTAACCATGTGCCATGGAGAGCCATGTGTGTGCTGGTTTTCATTCCAACCTGACTCCACACCAGGTGATCTCACTGATACATTCTCTCTCTTTGGTTGAAGGGTTGCTAATCAGTGAAATCACCTGGTGTGGAGTCCGGCTGGAATAAAAACCTGCATACATGTGCCTCTCCATGGCACATGGTTAGCCACCCCTGTATTATATCATGTGGATGGCTGGGTGCATGTTCGTCATTTACCTGGGGAAGAGATGGCACCAGGATGCACTATGGGAAGAAGGCAAGTCGGTAGAGGCAGTGTGATGCTTTAGGAAATGTTCTGGTTGGAAAACATTGCGTCCTGGTATTCATGTGGATGTTACTTTGACACGTACCACCTACTTAAACATAACTGCAGACCAAGTACACCCCTTCATGGCAGTGGTATTCCCTGGTGACAGTGGCCTCTTTCAGCAGGATGATGCACCCTACCATATTGCAAAAATTGTTCAGGAATGAATGAGTTCAAGGTGTTGCCTTGGCCTCCATATTCCCCAGATCGCAATCTGGTCGAACATCTGTGGGATGTGCTGGAAAAACAAGTCTGATCCATGGAGGCCCCACCTCACAACTTACAGGACTTAAAGGATCTGCTGCTAATGTCTTGGTGCCAGATACCAGAGGACACCTTCAGAGGTCTTGCGGAGTCCATGCCTTGACGGGCCAGAGCTCTTTTCGTGGCATGAGGGGAACCTACACAATATTATGCAGGTGGTTTTAATGTTTTGGCTGATCTGTGTATGTTTAATAACTAAAAGAAACATTAGTGTAATTTTCTTAACTTCAAAATAAAGATAATATTCTTTACTGAGTAATTTACGGCCTGGGAAAAAAACTTATAAAAACATCTCGGTGGGGAAAAAAATAATCCAAGAACTACATTATATGATTCATATTAAGGTTTGCTGGCCTCAGATCACTCCCTGAAATATTTATAATTACAAAGAGACCTCAGTGGAGCTTGGCCTATCGTGATAATAGAAGTTAAAAAAAAGAGAAAGAAGTAGTGCTTAAAACAACTCTCCCTTCATCCAGACTGGCTGAAAGCAGAAAACGAAAGGAATCTAAATAAATCCATTGATGGAGAGAAATACTCTACCCTGCATATTTTCATATGTTGAACAGCAGCAGCCAGAGTAACAAATCCAGCGACAGCTCTTTTTGGTGTATAAAACACACTGGCTCGGCATTAGCAAATGATGGTAGAATATACATGGATCAGTCAAAACATTAAAACCACTGACAGGGAAGTGAATAACATTGATTATCTTGTTACAATGGCACCCGTCAAGGGGTAGGATATATTAGGCAGCAAGTGAACAGTTCAGTTCTTGAATTTGATGTGTTGGAAGAAGGAAAAATGGGCAAGTGTAAGGATCTGAGCGACTTTGACTAGGGCCAAATTGTGATGGCTAATTGACTGGGTCAGAGCATCTCCAAACGGCAGATCTTGCGGGGTATTCCCAGTCCTCTAGTGATCCAGTACCTACCAAAAGTGGTCCAAGGAAGGCTAACCGGTGAACCTGGGACAGGGTCATGGGCACCCAAGGCTCATTGATCGGCATGGGGAGCAAAGGCTAGCCCGTCTGATCCGATCTCAGAGAGGAGCTATTTTATCTCAAATTGCTGAAAGGGTTAATGCTGGCTATGATAGACAGGTTTCAGAACACACAGTGCATCACAGCTCACTGTGTATGGGGCTGCATAGCTGCAGACCAGTCAGAGGGCCCATGATGACCCCTGCCCACTGCCGAAAGTGCCTACAATGGGCATGTGAGCGTCAGAACTGCACCATGGACCAATGGAAGAAGGCGGCTTGGTTTGATGAATCACATTTTCTTTTACATCGTGTAGATGGCCGGGTGCATGCACATCCTTTACCTGGGGAAGAGATGGAGCCAGGATGCACTATGGGAAGAAGGCAAGCTGGCAGAGGCTATGCAATGCTCTGGACAGTCTTGTGCTGGGAAACCTTGGGTCCTGGCATTCATGTGGATGTTACTTTGACACGTAACACCTAGCTTAACATTGCTGCAGACCAGGTACACCGCTTCATGGTAGCGGTATTCCCTGATGGCAGTGGCCTCTTTCAGCAGGATAATGCATCCTGCCACACTGAAAAAATTGTTCAGGAATGGTTTGAGGAACATGACAAAAAGTTCAAGGTGTTGCCTAAGCCTCCATATTCCCCAGATCTCAATCTGATCGAGCATCTATGGGATGTGCTGGAAAAAAAAGTTCGATCCATGGAGGCCCCACCTTACAACAGACTTAAGGGATCTGCTGCTGATGTCTTGGCAGCACATACCAGATGACATTTTCAGAGGTCTTGTGGAGTCCATGTCTCGATGGGTCAGAGTTGTTTTGGCAGCACGAGGGGAACCTACATAATATCAAGTAGGTGGTTTTAATGTTTTGGCTGATCAGTGTTGCGTGTATATATATTTCTGTTCTTCCATGCAACATTGTTTTCAGTATCCACTATTTCTATGTAACATTTTTTAGGGTAACATATTGTCTCAAACACAAGTGTTAGAATTTAATGATTTTAATTTTGGTGAATTTACAGAAGCTTAGATAACTGGCCTAGAACAGCAATGTTTCTTCACAAATCAATACAACGAGAAATAAAGGTCACCATAAAGTTTACTTGCAACTATTTTTTTTCTTTTCACATTTTTGTCCAATTTAAATTATAGTTATTGTCGGAAGTTGGCCTACTTAGTAGATGTGTGACCTGTTTTTCTTTGCACCATTTGTAATGCAGGCCTGGAGATTGGTCTGAAGCCAAACTTAGCTGCCAAGTCCTGCTCAATTTGAATTATAGAGGAGTTGATGCTTTCTGCAAATACTTGATTTAAAGCTAAGGGTTTTTTTACAGGTGATGCTGTTTTTAGTTTTTGTTTTTTTCTTCAGAAAATTCAAATCAACTGGTGGGCTTTAGGACCTTATTTTAAAGATGCAAAACACAATTTAGTTATATGCCGGATAGCCTACAAAACAGCACAGTCGTTTTGTTGGATAATATGTCCTGGGGACTTCAGTAACAGCTTTTTAGTCATTCTCCATCATTCCTCATCTATAACATAAGCAAGTTTATAAGGCTTGGGAATTCTGAACCAAAAGGATCCTTGAAGCAGCTAACCAAGTTTGCTGGGCTCCAAGAGAGGCAAAGTGGATGTAATTGTAAGTGACCCTGATGATGGGAACCATTGCCGGTCATTAAAATGTAAAACACCAGCAAGTGCAGGAGATAAATCTGAGATAGGACTGTTGAACTCAGCAAAATCAGCCAAGGCCAGGATCACAATGGCCAAGGCTTGAGGAAAGGCAGGATCGGAATTTCAATAGAGTCAGCCTCTTTTCCAACACACACACACACACACACACACAATACCATACACACCAACACACTGCCCAGTGATCTAGTGTCCTTAATACTATTCTGATAATGTATTGTAGCGAATTCAGGGGGCAGTCCGGGAGACCGTCACAGCTGGGACGCCAACCCGTGTCTCCCTCTCCGCAAGCGACAATGTTAACCAGTCGACTAAAGGGTCCGACCCGTTAGTCCAGGACCAACGTGTCTACTTATCCATGCACGTTACAGTATGAAGACGCCATGCTAATAATAACAGCGACAATGGCAGTGTGCCTCCTCAAACTCTCTCAGTAAGAGAGAAGTAGGAAAATAAAGGACTACTGAGCTGGATGAGCAACAACATGAAATCTGCCATTTCGACCTGCCATCAATTACTAAGACTAGCTTTACAACTGATTTTTTTTAATTATTATTTTGATATACTTTATTAGTCCCCATGGGGAAATTCGGCTCTGCGTGAATTTAACCCATCCTAGCTGTGTAGCTAGGAGCAGTGGGCAGCTGCCGTGCAGCACCCGGGGACCAACTCCAGTTCGTCTTGCCATGCCTCGGTCAGGGGCACAGACAGGAAGGAGTAGTAACCCTAACATGCATGTCTTTTTGATGGTGAGGGAAACTGGAGCACCCGGAAAAAACCCACACAGACACGGGGAGAACATGCAAACGCCACACAGAGGACGACCTGAGATAACCCCCAAGTTTGGACAACCCCAGGGTTCGTACCCAGGACCTTCTTGCCGTGAGGCGACAGTGCTAACCACTGGGTCACCGTGCTGCCCAATGATGATTGTCCATTTTGTCTGCGGTTCCTTTTGTGACGAAATGAAATAAAATGTTCTTTTGTGCAACAAGGCCTTCATCAAAATAAAATAGATATATGCCATCTCTTTTTCAGATCTCCCTGCAAAACACAAGCCATATTCAAACAGCTAAGAACATACGTCACACCTGGAGTGAATATGTCACCATTCTGTGTTCACCTAGCCAATTATGTCCAAGGTCTTCTGACCAGTAAATAATAGAAAGGCAACGTGGCACATAGCCAAAAAGTAAGTTGGTGACAATATGGTGCTCTCCAAACCACATGAAACGCTAATATACTGCAGGGGCTTGACGTGTTATGCAGCTTGCAAATAGCACAAGAGTGTAATATCACTGAACAAAATATCAAAATGTTCAAGTATTTTAACCGTCCATATAGTTTCACAAGTGGCATGGATCCAAATAGAACATTTTTTTTTCTTCATAGGATTTTTCCCCCTTTTTCTCCCCAATTGTACTTGGCCAATTACCCCACTCTTCCAAGCCATTCCGGTTGCTGCTCCACCCCCCTTTGCTGATCCGGGGAGGGCTGCAGACTACCACATGCCTCCTCCAATACATGCGGAGTCACCAGCCGCTTCTTTTCACCTGACAGTGAGGGGTTTCATGAGGGGGACGTAGCACATGGGAGGATCACACTATTCCCCCCAGTTCCCCCTCCCCCCTGAACAGGTGCCCCGACTGACCAGAGGAGGCGCTAGTGCAGCAACCAGGACACATGCCCACATCTGGCTTCCCACCTGCAGGCACGGCCAATTGTGTCTGTAGGGACGCCCGACCAAGCAGGAGGTAACACGGGGATTCGAACTGGTGATTCCTGTGTTGGTAGGTAACGGAATAGACCGCTATGCTACCCGGACACCCCAGCATTTCTTTTTTTTTTTTCAATCAGTCACGATTGTGAATCGCCTTTGTTTACTGAACTATCATTTATAATTTAGGATCACACACTAAAAGGGAGATACCATAACCATTACCAACCACCAGAAAAATACAGTAGGGCTGGGGCTTCTAACTTCGACATGGAAGGGAATGAGAATAATTCTTAGTTCGAGGATATGTTTGATGATAAACATCTGCTTTGGTAGGTTTGTACTTTCACCCTTTTCACAAAGAGAGACGTTCTTCCTGTCACATTTCAGATTGCGATCACGAGATTTATCAAAAATCCTCAACTTTAAAGACTGTTCATTTTGCTAGAATATTCTTTCCATTTGGCTCACTACATCAAAAAAATCTGTAAGTAGGGCAAGAAAAAGAAGCCTCTGCTCTGTTTTACAAGGTAAGAAGACAGCTAAATTCCTCTCATCCGCCGTTCATCTATCACAGACTAATGTGCCAAAATGACTCGGGAAGGGGACATGTTTTATTTACACAGCTCAAAATATCAGGGCCAGTGCTCGGACCACTGATTACGGATTACATGGAAAACATCACAGTAAACAGAGAGACAACTTATTTTGCCCCCCCCCCCCCAACAAACCAACTATTTAGCGTCTTCAAAATTTCAAGGTAAATGCTGATTTTGAAGACCTAACCATGACATTATTAGTGCCATGTTCTAGCCCAATGGGCTCCACAATTAGGTGACTCCTTCCTCCACTGGGCAGCATTTATCCGCTCTGACTTTTTCCATTGTTCCCCCCTCAGGTAGACAGTATACCAAAGCCCCCCTTCCCGACCCTCGATCCTTGATCATACTGGACCCTGGGGGAGGCAACATACAGCAACTGCAAGACCTAGGGGTGGGAATAAGGGGTGTTAGGGACCCGCTGTCAGTTCCAATTGGCTCGTTCTCCGGCACATAGCCCTCCATATTCCACTGGGCCATGTTCAACCCACTGGAAACGACTGGCTTGAAGATGCTTGACGATGGACAGGTTAGTTGGGAAGGGAAACGGGGAGAGACTTAAAATGAGAGAGTGCTGGGCAGTCTCTAGGCAGCTCCCTCCAAACACACACACGTGCACACACACACACACACACACACACACACACACACACACACGTTTGTTTTTCTATACTTGTGAGGACCTCATTGACTATATTTCTTGCCTAGACTTTAGCCACCAGGAGTAAATGCCTAATATCAACTCTTACCCTAGCCTTAACCAAATCTTAACTCTGACCCCAAACCCAATTTTAAGATAGCCCCTTGAAGGGCTATTTTCTCACTTTGCAAAGATGTCCTCACTCTTATGGTTAGAAACTCAAATTGGTCATTCCAAACATAAGTTAACAACACTGCTTGGTCTGCTGGTTTCATTAGTCTTCAATAATTGCAGCAGATGATAGCGGGAAGGGTTGTGCCTTAATACATTAATGCACTTGCCACTTGCTGTGTACATAAACCACTTTGATTCGAATGACAGTCGATGCTGTTTTGCACCTCTCTCAAACGCTTCCCCGTTACACAGGGATGACGCCATGTCAGCAGTCAGAAAGTGTTACATCACAGGAGTTCTCCCACTGGGTTTACAGCTGATCGTGTTTCTCACCGATGACAGTTGCTACAGCAGTTGACAAAACAACGGGGATCTTCAATTTCCTGGGCAGTAACAGATAAATAATTATTTTCCTTCTTGATCTTGAGGAAAATAGATATTCCGCCACAACTGTGCTGGTCTGCCACGGGCTTAAAGAAAGAAAACTACCAAGTTTTAAAAAATTCCAGTAATGCTTGAAACGCAACAGTGATGCTCTACCAAAACCTGCCTCTGATATATTTTGACACAAAAGCTTGTTTTTAATTTATAAATGCTCTTTGTGCGAGACAGTTGGGGCACCGGGTCAGCCAGCTGGCTGCAGCATTACACCTTAACAAGACAGGGATTAAACATCTTGGTCAAGGTTACTTGACAGGTATGGCTGTGCAAAGGATCAAACCTGGGCCTGGCAATCACAGACGACCTCATTAGTCATCAGCCTATCACTGGGAGTACTTCCTGGGATCATTAATACATATAACGTGAAGCCAATTAATCCTCTACTGTTTTGTTTTTTCCCCCAATTTTCTTTTCATAAAAAAAAAAGGTTTTTGTAGACCCCCCACCCCTTTTTCTCCCCAATTGTATCCATCCAATTAACCTGTTTTATATGCCATCCCTGTCGCTGCTCCACCCCCTTCTGCTGATCTGGGGAGGGCTGCAGACTACCACATGCCTCCTCCGATACATGTGGAGTCGCCAGCTGCTTCTTTTCACCTGACAGTGAGGAGTTTCGCCAGGGGGGATGTAGCACATGGGAGGATCATGCTATTCCCCCAGTTCCCCCTCCCCGCCGAACAGGCACCCGACTGACCAGAGGAGGCGCTAGTGCAGCGACCAGGACACACACCCACATCTGGCTTCTCACCCACAGAAACGGCCAATTGTGTCTGTAGGGACGCCTGACCAAGCCGGAGGTAACACGAGGATTCAGGCCGGAGATCCCTGTGTTGGTAGGCAATGGAAGAGACCGCTACACTACCCGGACGCCCCAGGAAGTATTTATTTCTTTATGTACATTGAGGAAAAGTCTTGTCTTAAAGATGAAACGTAAGCTTTGACATTTTTTTTTTTACCAATTTTCAACAAATTTGTCTTTCTGACCTCTTAATGCACAATTTTCTATGAATTCCATTTCAATATTAGCAGGAAGAGAAGATAAACCCACTTTTTTGGACACACAGTATTTTCCTTAGGGTAAATGAGATTCTAACATGACTCTCAATTATGCGCTTGGATGCCTTGCTGTGCTTAGGCTTGTCTGGTTACACAATAAGTGTTCCATGAAGAATAATTTATCTTTCATTGAAATGTATGTAATACCATATGGTATTGCGTATATCATGGAATTATTTAACAGGCTGTTTATGGCATTTACATCATGGTCTTCGCTGGCATTAACACGTCAATTCAGAAACAGATTGGATCAGAGTAAAAAGAAATATAGCAACACTTGACTATAAACATAGTTATCATTCATGCTCATACAGTGGTTGGGGAGACTGCAGCTTGCAGATTTTTCATTATATTATTGGTTCTCAAACGTTTTCAATTAAATTCTCTCTTTCAAAAAAATTTTTCTGCCTCCCACTTTAGGAGTCACTGCATGAGAGGGAATTTAGCCCCCCCAAATGCAGATGTTTCCAAGATTAACTATAAATGTAATTGTGCGTATTGTGCATATTCATTAGGAGATACATATAATTATAATTGCATTTTGTATTCTGATTAACCTTGTGAGCTTACACTCTCACTGTTATCTAACAGTGAAATGAAGGTGCAAATTAAATTCCACGGAAGGCGATAACACTCCAGGTACAATTTAAACTATTCAGATAACTGAACTACAGATGTGAGCTATGGCTACAGGCATTCTGAGCATATAGCGCTTAAAACTGTACCTAGAGTTTGTGGTGCCATATGGACTTTGACCTTCATCGCTTCACAGTCCTATGATTTTTTAACACTGTCTTTTCCTGATCAATGCGTCCGCTGAAATTTTTAAACCTTGCTTTAAGACACTTTCAATTTTTATCTTTCCATAGGCTGACCACCCTAAGAATCCTAGTCGCGAGCAAAACATAAGTAGCGTCGCTTATATCATCTGGCTTAATCAGTAGATTTTGATGAGATCGTGTCAGAATAATTAGGCTCTAAAATAATGCACTCAAAGTTTGACTATGTCGTAAAAGTCTTACTACAGCTGACCTCTGACTAGAAAGGGTTCATGGTTTGATGCAGAAGATATTAGTAATCAGGTTTCCAAGGCAGGCTTGCATATTGAACAGTCCTGCTTGCAGAAAGACAGTGATCGCTGCCAGGCAGAGGGATGATGTCCAAAAGCTGACCCTGACCCTTGAGCTGACCCTGACGCTTGACCTCCCCACAGAAGAGAGCCAGAAAATGCCCCTACAGGAACAACAATGATAATAAGTAGCATACATTTTATGCTAAAGGTAGAGAGAGAGAGAGAGAGAGAGAGAGAGAGAGAGAGAGAGAGAGAGAGAGAGAGAGAGAGAGAGAGAGAGAGAGAGAGAGAGAGAGAGAGAGAGAGAGAGAGAGAGAGA
Source organism: Lampris incognitus (assembly GCF_029633865.1). NCBI lineage: Eukaryota > Metazoa > Chordata > Actinopteri > Lampriformes > Lampridae > Lampris > Lampris incognitus. The sequence goes on from NC_079218.1 coordinate 24,610,784, forward strand.
GAGAGAGAGAGAGAGAGAGAGAGAGAGATATTTTAAATTGTAGGGTGTCCGCGGTAGCATAGCGGTGTACTTCCTTGCCTACCAACAAGGGGATCGCCAGTTCGAATCCCCGTGTTACCTCTGGCTTGGTCGAGCAACCCTACAGACACAATTGGCCGTGTCTGTGGGTGGGAAGCCGGATGTGGGTATGTGTCCTGGTCGCTGCAGTAGCACCTCCTCTGGTCGGTCTGGGCGCCTGTTCAGGGGGGAGGGGGAACTGGGGGGAATAGTGTGATTCTTCCACGTGCTACGTCCCCCTGGTGAAACTCCTCACTGTCAGGCGAAAAGAAGCAGCTGGTGACTCCGCATGTATTGGAGGAGGTATGGTAGTCTGCAGCCCCCCTCGGATCAGCAGAGGGGGTGGAGCAGTGACTGGGACGGCTCGAAATAGTGGGGTAATTGGACGGGCACCATTTGGGAGAAAAAGGGGGAATAATCTGGAGAAAAAAAAGATTTTAAATTGTAAATCCTGAGGCTGATTTCAAACAGGGGTCAGGTTATCGTTCTCTACCAGAGGCACCACCTATACAATGTGATCTGTTCAAGGCATTGTGGACACGTCAAGATTAAACTCCTCCATTCATTTGCCCAGAAAGAGAGAGGGAAAATGAATTAAATAACCATAGTGGGAACCAGTCGGGGGGGGGGGAGTGTGAGAAATAAGCCCCGGTATTCTTCACATAATTCGTGCATGGCTGAGATGTTTACACAGCAGCTATGTTCACAATCCTCTGAGATGTGCAAATCTATTAAGATACTCAGGGTTTCAGAAAAAAATGCACCTAGCAGCAGACACACACGTGCACACACACACACACACACACACACACACACACACACACACACACACACACACACACACACACACACACACACACACACACAATCCACACCACCGCTTCACTGACTTGTCATACAGTGAAAATATTTTTTGAAATGAACATTTCTTTGTTTTATACTGTATTACTGAAAGTACAATGGAAAGTGATGTGGGAGCTTCCTATACGAGAAAAAAGATATAGCCAGGCAACGTAGTCTGAGACACCACAACTAAGAACAATATGATATATAGGTTAAAAACCATAGACCTTAAAACTCTTTAGAACATGACACTGAGCCACTTAAATACACAATGCCTTGCCAAAAATGTTTCGCTCATTTTCCTCTGGTTGCAACTGTTTCTTGTCACAAAATCAAATAAAACATTAAGGAGTTCAGGGCTCCGCTCAGGGCTTTGTGGCTGCAGTGCTAAACAGCCATTAAAGAGCATGGGAGGGTATAGCAAATGGCCATAACAAATCTGCCCCAGTTAGCTGGGAGGCATCAATTTTCAGAAGTGAGCACAGAATTATTCTAATTTAAATCAGCCTCACATAACAACCTCCAGCAACGGGAACCTCCACTGTGGCGCCTCCTCCCTCCCCACAAGAGGCACAAAGACAAAGACGATGAAAGACACTTAATGGCACGAGGAACGAGGCTTCACACCAGCCCACTTGGACCGTGAAAGTGAAGGTGTGTGGGGTCCATTTCCCAGTAGTGACGACACCATTTTGACAGTCAACATCCACAACTACACTAGGGTTAAAAAAAAAGAAAGTCCATAACATTAGTATGTTTCGTGTTGTGTTGTATTGTATTGTATTATGTTGTGTTGTGTTGTGTTGCATTGCGTTGCGCTGTGCTGTGCTGTGATGTGTTGTGCTGTGTTGTGTTGTGTTGTGGTGGAGGAGAGGGAGTGAGGGATGTCTAGACTCTGTTCTTTTAAAGATTTTGCTGTCTCTCAGAGGACATAAGCCTCGTATTTGTAACGGAATGTGATGGTCTGGCGGCCTGTCCAGGGTGTCTCCCTACCTGCCGCCCAATGACTGCTGGGATAGGCTCCAGCATCCCCGTGACCCCGACAGCAGGGCAAGCGGTTTGGATAATGAATGGATGGATGGACATCAGCCCAAGATATCAGTAGGCAGTGTTAAAAAAAAGAAAAAGAATCTAATTTATAACTATTTCCGCGACTTGCTGGGGCTCATTGGCACTTTGTATGCTTCAAGTATTTTAAAGCCATGATCCCATATGCCAGTCCAGGCCATCAATTAAGTGTCAGAGAGGAAAAGAAAAAAGCAACCGTGTGTAAAGTCTTTTCCTGAGCACCGCAGGGAAGATAGTCCAGCCGAGCTGCTAAAGAGATCTCTATGTAGGGCTGGCACTGATGGAAATAGGCTTTGCCTTATCTCATAGCCTCAGGTGAGACCACCTGGGAAACATTGCAGTTGGGGGCGGAGGCCAACAGACTGTTGGCCAACCCACAGTTGGATGGCAAGACACAGTGTCAGAACCAAGGTAATTACACAAGAGTTCTTTAAAAAAAATTACACCGTGAAATCAAGTGGTTCTTTGCCAAGTGGTCTCAAATTGTCTGTTTAAAACCCATCCCTCTGTCCAATTTAATGCAGAAGTCAAAGGAAATCAGCTACTTGGCTTGCTGTTTCAAACTCAAAAACCCAAGCTAGAATTAACCCCCCCCCCCGTCCTCCCTCTGGAAAGAAAATCAGCATCTCAGATGATGCCTCTATTTTTAAGGCCCTGTTCAAACCTGGTGTTGTTAACATGCGTCTTGGGTGAGCCGATCACAAGTGGACAGCGTAAAGTACAGGTGTGAATGCACCCAAGATGCATAGAGAATGTATTGAGCTCTGATCGCTCAGACCACATTTGGAGGTGGTCTGAGCCACATATGGCCACATTCTTTTAGCAGTATGTACGCAAATGTGTCCTGGGCCATACTGAAGACCACCTACTCAGCTGACATCCTCTGCGTAAGCAGAAGTACGTACTCATTCGAGCGCCAACGGCACTGTACTAAAGTGTGAAACAACTACAAGAAGCCATAACAATAAAAGAAGAAGAAACCACCATAGGCAAAATGGATTGTCGTGGATGGAGTACACATGAAACAGGCTGTTTGATTTTCCTTTGGGGCAAGTGTCAGTACAATGGAAACTTGATGATTCATATTGCAACCGGGCAATTCATGAGGAGATTTTGAAGAAGATGGAGTGGAATGGTTACAGTCGATCATGGCAGCAATGCCAATGTAAAAAAAACAAAAACAAAAAAACAATGCATTTGGCCTTTGCAAATGGAAATCATGCATGTGCTTATTTACATAGTACAATGGGGAAGTGAGTTCTGATCACAAGTGGTCACTCGAGATGCATATGGAGACACATTCTAATACCAGGTGTGAACTGATGTACTTAGGGCTGTCCAGTTGTGATCGGATCACCCAAGACAAATGTTAATACCAGGTGTTAACAGGGCCCAAGACAAACTTTATTCACTCTGAGCAACAGTCATCTCATTAACACTGTCAAAAAGCATGAACGCATTGTACTGACATAAATGGAGTGCAATACACTCCTTCATAGCAGTCTTCAAAATGACTGCAAGACCATGGCTGCTGTAATTTCACTTCAAACTTTAAAAAAAACAAGAGTATCAGATGGAATTCTGACAAACTGTCATCTTCTATAAATGCCAACATTAAGCAAATTTATGTCAAACTATCCTCCTTTATATTTTGACCCATTTCCAATGTGCTCACAAGCTTCCGATTTTGTGTGCCTGTTCCCACCATGCAGAAATAAGGGGCAGACATGCTGCCAAGGATGCTCTATTACCTGGAATGAAGAACACCATGGCCCTACAAAATGTAGCCGCTAAAAATAAATTTAAAAAAATCAAAAACATCGGACTTTGGACAGACGACCCTTATTTACTCGCCTCCATTGTTGTGTCATGCAATTTCCTGCAGTGTTTACGCTTAATACTTGCAGCTTTTTATAAAAAAGGCACTGTAAATTCCCCATGCTAATGTGATAAACAGTCAAAAGCATAACCGCCTGTACCTATTATGAAACCCAGCGTACCATTATTATGAAATACTATGTAGTAAAGATCCAAAACTTTGCCATCTGAATTTTATGCCTCTACTATGCCTTGTGACAAAAATACTTGCAAAGAATTGAATGCAACATTATGTGAAGTTTTGCAATTTTGTGAGTTGAGTTACTGCATCTCAGTGCCTATGGCTACAAACAGCATCACTGTAGGTAGGGAGCACCTTATTAGACTCAAAAGAGGACAATGCAACTTTTCCACGCCACTGCCTTCTTTGAAATTGCATCGGGTGGTACAATCTGTCCTGCTGGGCAGGGCTGTGTTCGTTAAGATAGATTTGCTAGGCAAATCTCTCGGTAGCCATCATACAAAGCGTGAGGTACAGACAGTAAATAAAACCTCACCAATTTTTGTCGGCTTTGTGCCAACATGAAAAAGGAAAAAGACAGGTAAATTGGTTGTGCTTCCAGTGGAAAATATAACTTATCTTGGGTCTTGTCTCCTAAACCCCCGAAGGTTTTAAAAAATAACCAGCGAAGAGTGTGTGTGTGTGTGTGTGTGTGTGTGTGTGTGTGTGTGTGTGTGTGTGTGTGTGTGTGTGTGTGTGTGTGTGTTTTTGTGTTTGTGTGTGCGTGTGCATGTGTGTATATTTGCTCGCGCTTGCGTCCATGTGATGTAGGGGTGGGTGGGGTGGGTAGGTTGGTGTACTTTTGGCAGTGAAAAATGATCTAATGGATGGAGGAGAGGGATGTAAAATTGATGGTGACTGAGAAATATGATTACCCCCGGTGTGGTTTAGATGGGTGACTGGATGTCTGATTTTTTAGATCTCTATGTACATGCATGTATAGGTACATGCATGTATTCCCATATGCCTACTCACAAAGACTTTTGTCCATCTTTCTATCTATCCATGTCTCGATTTGTCGATAGATAGATAGATAGATAGATAGATAGATAGATAGATAGATAGGTAGATAGGTAGATAGATAGATAGATAGATAGATAGATAGATAGATAGATAGATAGATAGATAGATAGATAGATAGATAGATAGATAAGTTAGACACAAGCAGACACGCACGCACAAATATGTACATATTAGAAAAAATGTGTGAAACAAGGGGAAGCAGAAACAGAGGTGAACAGCAGCCACATACATTAAACAGAGAACTGTCTGAACTGATTTTAACGAAGCAAGTGACAAGATACAAAGCGAGAGACAAAATTTTACAGGTTTTACAGTAAAAAAGGGATTTGCATTTACAAATGTTATGCTTATAAACCCTGATATTGGGCAAAATTCAATTCAACTCAACTTATCGTCATTAAAAACAATGGGCAGGCACACGTGTAAAAACGAAATAAGGGAAGGTTTTGATATACATGTCACCACTATAAATATAGGTTTGAGATTGTACAATCAAAATTGTACAATCAAAATTGAGAAGGCCCGAAAGAGCTGGCAGGGAGCCAAAATATAGTGCTGTCTTAATATAATACATTTTTAAAGGGCTGCCTCACACTGCCTTTTCTTTCCTCTGTACTGTCTCTCTTTGTTTGCTCTGTCTTCCATAGTCTACACCATGGGTCTCAAACTCGCCGTTATTTTGTTGCCCCCTACTTGACATCAAAGTTTAGTGCTAGTGCGGCCCGCGCTTGCCCTGGGCTTTTATTTTTCACTATGAGCTACCACAGCGCAGGCTCATGACAGCTTCCGGTGTCGCGTTTGTTGTCGCGTCATGGTGCGTTCCCGTTACGTTGGAAGTTGTAAATTGGAAAGACTCGGATTTCAGACTTCCCGTTGAAATGTCCAACTCGGAGCTCAGAAAGTCCGACTTCCGAGCACAACTTGACGCACCATAATGGGCAGCGCGAAGTAGCAACTGTTGAAACTTGGTTGAAACTTGATTCCGGAGCGACACCAAGTGGAAGGAACATATATCCTGTCAGCAAGCCCCAGTTATGTCTTTCTCAAAACCTGCCGTGAAGAGAAAAGTTGGTGACGAGCACAGACAATTTCAGGAAAAGTGGGAGACGGCATATTTTTTGTTGAGCACAGAGGCAGCCCGACGTGTCTTACATGCACCGAGAAAGTTACGGTGCACAAGGAAGACAACATCAGACGTCATTACTCGACTAGACATGCTGATGATGAGTATACAAAATACCAGGGAGACGAGAGAAACGGGTCGCCAATCTTAAAACATGTTTACTGAAGCGACAAGATTTCTTCAAGAAAGCTAGCAAAGATAATGATGCAGCAGTCGAAGCTAGCTACGTGGTGAGTGAGATGATTGCTAAGTCGGGAAAGCCATTCAAAGAAGGGGAGTTTGTTAAAAAGTGCATGTTACAGGCTGCAAGTATAGTCTGTCCGGAAAAGAAGGGTCAGTTTAGCAACATCGGCCTTGCAGCCAACACAGTGGCAGAGCGCATTTCTGACCTGTCAGGTAACATATATGATCAACTGCGTGAGAAAGCCAAACGTTTCTGTGCATACTCAGTCGCTCTTGGTGAGAGCACAGACATCATTGACACTGCGCAGCTCGCAATCTATGTCCGTGGTGTTGACGACAGTTGTGAAGTGATGGAGGAGTTGCTCACAGTGATTCCAATGCATGGCCAGACCACTGTTGTAGGGTAATGTTATGCAGCCAACAGCTCCCCCTGGGGGCACTGAAGGATGTATACTTGCCCTGTGTAACATGCCTAAGCTCTGTTATGGGCACAGCCGGTGAATACATGTTACTAAGCGACACAGCCCGACTCTGTCTGTGCGGTGTGCCACAGTACTTGCATTCACCTGTGCCTCTCTGTGGCTGTGCAGATGTGTTGGTGGGCTCGGATGGCCTGCTGGTAGGTCTCCGTCCTGGTCGCTGTCCATGTGCTACATTGATGCTCTGTTATTCATATGCACCTACACTTGCAACAACCACCTCTCAGGAGATATTCCGCCAGCTGTGTGATGCCATTGTGGATGCGGGTTTGCCATGGAAGAGGTTTGCTGGAATAACAACCGACGGAGCGCCATCAATGACAGGGAGGAGAAATGGAGTGGTGGCACTTGTTCAAAAAAAACTGTAAGAGGAGGGTGTGGAGGAGGCCATTGCTCTGCACTGCATTATCCATCAGCAGGCCCTTTGCAGCAAATGCCTGAAGTTTGACAATGTGATGTCTGTCGTTGTGAAATGCATCAACCATATCAGATCCAGGGGTTTAAAGCACCGGGAGTTCCGCGGCTTTTTGGAGGAAATAGAGTCAGCATATGAGGATGTGCTCTACTTCACTGAGGTATGTTGGCTCAGTAGGGGAAACGTCTTGAAGAGGTTTTTTGAGTTGAGAGCAGAAGTGAAAGCCTTCATGGAGAAGGCTGGGATAGCTGTTCCTGTGCTAAGTGATCCCAAATGGCTCATGGACTTAGCTTTCCTTGTTGACATCACACATGAGCTGAATGTACTGAACAAGAAATTACAAAACCAGGGGCAGCTTGTCAGTGCTGCCTATGACAACGTGAGATCATTCTCCACAAAATTTGTGTTATGGAAAGCCCAGCTCTCTCAGACAAACCTCTGCCATTTCCCAGCATGCAAGGCACTCATGGATGCAGGCACACCATTCAGTGGTGAGAAGTATGCTGATGCCATTGTGAAGCTACAGGAGCAATTTGATCACAGGTTTGCAGAGTTCAAGACACACAGAGCCACTTTTCAAATTTTTGCTGACCCCTTCTCCTTTGATGTGCAAGATGCCCCTCCTGTGCTTCAAATGGAGCTCATTGACCTGCAGGTCAATGAGCTTATTTGATAGCTTGTTTGTTTTTGTTGTTTTGTTTTGTTTTTTTTAGCTTATTAGTATTCCATCTTGTCATAACAGAACCTGGTGTCCCCTTTTTGTCTCACACTGTTCGTTTTTGTTCCGGCACTTGTACTGTTACCTGTCTTGTTTTGATCACCTGTATATATAAATAAAACATTTTTTTTAAAAAAGATTGAGAACATTGGATCGGTTGTACTTTTTTTTTTTGGAATACTTGCGGCCCAGCCTCACCCAAACTCTACCTCCAGCAGCCCCCAGGTAAGTTGAGTTTGAGACCCCTGGTCTACACAATGTGTTCTTTACACACAATATGTGCAGTGTTCAATATACTACAATCACATTACCATAAATACTTAAATATCCAGATTATTTAATTTTTTCACTTTTTTATTCAACTGAATGGGGCTGGGACGGCTCAAATGTCACTTGAGAACTTGTCAAGTTGGTCTCGACATCATCGGCATCTGATGCAGAGGAGAGGCTGGGTCTGGGTGGGCAGGGGGTGAGAAAAAGCCTGATATTTTTCATTTGCCAAGTTCGTTTTCTTGCCAGCTGGCTAAGGTTAGCTAACTACGCAGGTAGCTACATCCAGGGTGGCTTTTTCAGGGGAGCCCTATTTTCCGGTTTGCTACTTCTCATGTAACATGCACATGCATACGTGAATGTGTGCGGCCAATTGCAGGGTTACTGCGAAAAACACTGCTGTTACTATATACAGTTAATACTGTCAACAACATTTCACTTCATACTGAGAAAATCTAGCCATGCAGGTAACACAAAGACAGAAAAACAATTCGACGTTGCAATGTTTTATCAGATAAGCAAAAAAAAAAAGCCACACAATGAATCAGCCAATGGTTTACACTATGCTTCTAAACAGACCAGACCTAACAACTTCCTGAGACAGGACGGCCCCCAGCCCCACATTGCTGGCGTCTGTGTCCACGATGAAGCGGCACTTAGGATCAGGAAGGGCCAGGATGGGTGCAGTGATCAAGGCAGTGCGGAGCCGGGCAAAGGCGGCTGCACAGTTGTCGTCCCCGTGGAACTCCCGTCCCTTCTCAGTGAGATGGTGTAGGGGACTGGCAATGGAGGCAAAGTTGCGGACAAAACGTCGGTAGTAGGAGACGAGCCCCGTGAAGCTGCGCACCTCGCTGACGTTTCGCGGAACTGGCCATTTCTCAACCGCCTCCACCTTTGTAAGATCAGGGGCCACGCCCTCTGCCCCCATCACATGGCCCAAAAACTTGGTCTCACGTCGAAGGAGGTTGCATTTCTTGGGGTGCAGGCGCAGGCCCGCCCCCCGAATGGCTTGGAAGACCTGACGGAGGTTCTCTAGGGCCAGCAGCATGAACCAGAAGGTCATCAAGGTAAACCACGCACCGGTTGCGGGGAATGTGAGCCAGCACCCTCTCCATTAGTCTCTCGAACGTGGCGGGGGCATTGCAGAGACCAAAGGGCATCACACGAAACTGCCAGAGTCCCTGACCGATGGTGAAGGTCATCTTGGGTCTGGCTTCTGGTGCCAGCTCCACCTGCCAGTAACCGCTCCGTAGGTCACTTGAGCTGAACCACTGTGACCCTGCAATGTGGTCCAGAGCGTCGTCAATGCGGGGCAAGGGGTAGGAGTCCTTGCCAGTTGCATTGTTCAGCCGACGAAAGTCCACACAGAACCTCCAGGTGTCATCTTTCTTTTTGACCAGGATGGCAGGGGCGGCCCAAGGGCTATTGGATGGCTCTATCACCCCGGCCGCAGCCATCTCTAGAATCATCCTCTCTGCAGCTTCACGCTTGGCAAGCGCTAACTGGTAGGGTCGCAGTCTAATGGGTGGGGTTGTACCAGTGTCGATTGTGTGCTGCACCAGGTTGGTCTGGGTGCACTCCTCTTCACGTGCAGCAAAAATCTCAGCGAACTGTTGGAGCAGGTTTTTCAGCTGTTGACTCTGCTGAGGGTCCAGCCCTTCACTGCTCCGCTGATACAGATCCTGGATGGCGGCAACAGTGTCCGGCGAGGGTGTCTGAGGAATGGTAGCCTCAATGAGGGTCGTCATCCCCTTGGTTGGCAGTGGAGGTGGGGGCGGCAGCATGGTGACAGGTGGAGTTGGCTGGATGTGGACACGTCCCACCTTCCTCTCTGGATGGCGCCGGAGGGCCAGGGTCTCTGTGCCAAGGTGAATGGCATTGCTCGACACATCGACCAGAGCCCCCCAGCGAGTCAGCAAATCTAGCCCGATGATGCAACGGTCTTGTATTTCAGCCAACCAAAACTAGAGGGTGGCTGCAACTTTCCCTGCCCGCACCTGCAGTGCTCTCTTCCCCAGCATGCTGGTTAGTTCCCCAGTCACAGTTCTGATTTTACAGGTGGTGGGCCTCCACTCTGTCTCTGGCAGCACCCCTGGACGCACAATGGAGATGGTGGACCCTGTGTCCACAAGGGCCCAGCAGCGGTGTCCACCAATGGAGCAACAAAGATAGAGACCGTGTGCGTGGCCCACTCTGCCGATCTGGGAAGAGTTCTTAATGGGGGATATGATCGGTTGGCTGTGTGGGGCCATTACAGCCTCCACCCTCTCTGCCTCTTCCAATGCAGTCTTGAAGGCTGTAGGTGCCGTGATGTGGAGGTGCTCCTTCAACCTCTCTGGGGTGAGCCCCTGGATGAAGGCACTCAGGGCTAACTCGTCACGAGCTGCTGGATCAAAGGTGGGGTAGCCACGATGTGCAAAGAAGTGCACGTCTGCTGCATAGGTTCCCAGGGTCTCGCCCTCTTGGCGGCGCCGGCGGGCCAGTCGGTCTCGCATGCTGTCAGTAGAGACCCGTTGACCAAAGCGTCGGTCTAAAGCAGCGGCCAGTGTCTCGTAATCCTGCTGTTCTGACGGCATAAGGTCGAGCAATACCTGCAGCGCATTCCCTTCGAGCGCCAGGGCAACATGAGCAGCAGTGTCTTGGGTGCTCCACTGGTTGTGACTTGCTACCAGTTTCACTTGAGCTAGGTATGGCTCCAGGGCTGTGATGCCCGCATACCGTGGGAGCTTGAAGATGCTTGGGGATGGCAGCATCACATTAGCAGGGGGTGCTGGGGTTGTAGTGACGTTGGTCAGCGAAGTGGTGACGGTGGCCGGTGACGTAATGGCGGCGGCCGGCGAAGACATGGCGGCTGTTGAGAGTGGATGGGCCGTGGCCGGCACCGGCGATTAGACGGCGGTGGAGATGGCGGCGGCTGGCGATGACGTGGTGGCAGCTGGCAGCAGCATGGCGGCTGTTGTAATCAGAGTAGGCCGCGACTTCTCGGCGGCAGTTGCCGCCTCCGAATCACTGAACCGGCCGGCCGTGTCGGGTCCTGAAGGACTGGGGGCGCTGGCTCCGTCCGCCCTTCCTCCGCGGGACATCTTCCGAGTGGCGATGCTCTCTCCCCGGGAAAGCTCTTTTTCCAGACACTCGATGAAGTCCTCAATCTGCCGGAGCTCTACATCGAAGCTTCTTCTTGACGTTGCCATCTTCGATTTGTGGGTATTGGCTGCAATACCACTTCTGACACCAGTGTGGCGAACGTAAAAGCAACGACAAAGGTAACTTTGCAGCCCCTTTATTGAACTCACACAGAAACAAGAACTTACTGAAATGTGACACAATACATGGGGGTCATCAACTCGAACAACAAAGTTGTTCAGGGTTTCAGTTACAAGGTTACACAACACAACAGAATGACAACTGCAATTACACCACAACAAATAGTAATCACATAAACACATAAAACCACATAAAACACTTACAAAACATTTAATAACAACTGACAATCTGCACGCAGTGCCTGATGGGTAAAACAGGACAATTGGCACAATTCTGACGTGGTAGCAACTTCGCTACAGTATCTTAACATGGACACGCTGACTCAAAGTCTACTGTGGGAGAGTTACATAGAACAGTGCAGAAGCAATGGAAAGTTATCCCACTCTGAGGTTTCACAGCGGGCCTCGGCCTTCTAATTGATAAGAAAAGCTCAAACGGAAGGGGCGTACCCCCCGTCTGTCAATCAAAAAGCTGAAACGGAAGGGGCGTACCTCCTGGCTGTCAATCAACTTTGTGCAAAAAATCCGGTGGTTCAGCTGGGCAGCTCTCGAGGGAAGCCTCATTTGCAGCAGGTTTGTCTCCCCCAGCCAAATGAAAATATCGATCTACTTCACTTTTAACTACTTCGTGAGGAACAATGGGCCTAATTCATGAAATGATCTGACACACAAATCTGTTCTTATGCACTTTTTAGCCCTCAAACTTGTCTGTATAAGACCCAAATCCAGACACCAATTTGTAAACGATGCCCAATGTTGGTAGTATAATTTTTACACGCTTAGATTATCAATTGCAATACATTAAACTTTCTAAGTGATACTATGGATCTTGTGGACAGAGGTGGTCACACAAGGTGCTAGTACTTTGAAAATAGCAATCTCCATGTTTATGAATGCTTTACCTGGTACAAAAGGGCTTTACAAGAACAGTGTTGTAGTAACTTAAACTCAATGAAAAGACATTTTTTACCTGCATAGATTATACATTGTACTATCTTAACGTAATTGCTATGGCTGTTGGGTGGAGGAACAGGCCGAGTGCGAGTGCTTTAAAATACAAATCTCTATCTTTATGAATACTTCACCTGTAAGAACAAAAGTGCCTCACAACAACAATCTTTACTTGCATAAATCATCAATGACAGTATGGGTTCTGCCAGTTATAATGAGCAGACTCATGCATTTGCATGAACCTGGTTTGTAGGGAGAGGTTACAGGAGGGATGTAGGAAGCAGGGGGTAGGGGTGATTTTCTTTGGGCTGTTTACTTTAAAAATCTAGCTTGGTCTTGCTCATTTCCCCAAAGTTACATATTGTAGCTTTAAGAAGATTAAACTACTTCAGTTTTAACCAGATGTTGAAATAAACCTGTCAAAAATGTTACATTTTACCTTACATGGATAGCTGAGATATGCAACTTTTTTTTGGCACTACAACGCTCAACTTCAGAGTGGTCCATTTCATTAAAATCTTGGCACATACATCTCCCTTGGTTTGTGCCAAGAGTCTTTAAGTGGATATCCACACATATTATAGCTCACAATGGTAAACACTTCCTCCCTTGTAGCTGACCTTAAGTGGCACACTCAAAGTAAGTCACAGAGACACAGAGAAAAGAGAAATGCAAGCATACAGTGAATTACAAGTGGGTTCTCTTAACTCTTTTCATGTCACTTGCAAACACAGAAGGGAGGAAGGTGCAACAGTACCCCGACGAGGCATCCTATGCTACTCAATAGTCTGGGGTGTCTGTTATAGAAGTGAAAGTACTTTGGGGAAGGGGGAAGCTGGGGACAGGCCTCTCTCCAACCCCCCCCCCCATCCCAACCCCTCCTTTTCTCCTTTTCATGGGAGACGGGTGCCGTTAAACAGCAGTTCTCCGTGTCACCCAATGTGTCCTGACAAGCCGGCCCGTGGCAGGAGCTTCACTTCCCGAGTCATACGATCTGAGCACGCACACTCTGCAGCGAGAGGTGATGACATTTCCCATCAAAGTGGTGGGAAGAGACGAGCCCACACTGACAGCGACAAGGAGGCGTGGGACACGGAGCGAGGAGAGGATGAGTGAGAGCAGGAGTGAGAGGGAGAGGGAGCGAGAGAAACGGAGACCATAGAACTGGCAGGAAACAGGCCGAGGTCAGGAATTTGCTGAGTGCTGATGAGGTTGGCACTGCCGGGTATTAGCCCCTGCTGCCGAATGTGGGTCATCGTTCTTGTTTTTGATTTTTTTTCTTCTTTTGGTGACTTGTTTTTACTACCTTCTGGTACCAGTGCATTTGAATATTGCATCTTGTACCCATGGCTCTAAAGTAACATTGCGGTGTATCCAAATTTGGCACATGTGTATTTTGTCTGAGAAGGGTGTATTTACTTACGTATCATTTAGTATGTTGCTAGTGAATTGTCAAAAAGGCCCCTGGCACTAAATTATGTCAGCGCCCTTTACTCATTTAGCACTAAAACGCCTGCTGCACTTTTGTTTGCATCTGTTTGTCAAAAGGTCTCGCTTAATAAGGGAAGTTAATGGAGTCTGAATTAAAGGATAGAACCGTACAAACTGAGCCATATCTGTCTGGATCGTGACAAGCAGCCTATGCTATATAACATTAATACTGCAGTGCATCTTCTTACAACACTGCCATGGAAACAGAAAATTTGACAGATCACTACTTCCATCCTATTACATGAGACGCACATAAGCAGGCGAGCACGCTGTGTATTTCTGACACCACCGGAGTGTGGGGAATTCCACAAGCGCCAATGCTCTGCTGTCTCTCTGCCCGAAACGCTGTCCTTTGCCGTAACAAGTCAAGGTCTTCAAAGCTTAAGGACTTAAAAAAAGAAGGGGGTGAAAGGGATGATAGAGAGAAGAGTGAAAGGGGGAGTCTTCTTCTGGGCTTCTGATTCATCTTTAAAGATGTTCCTTATTACATCTTTAATCATCTTCCTCGATGCGCGGGGACGACTTGACAGTCGGCTTCCAGAACTATTGAATTCACACCCCATTGAGTCAAGTCACACATGGGGCTCAAACTGGGCTTTCTCCTTCCCGCCCCATCTCTTTATAACTCCCCTGTTTTATATTTCTTTCATTTCCACCCCCATGAGAGACTGAAGAAGGCGGCAGCTATGTCTTGGGCTGCCAAGGACAGTGGCGATGGTGTATATAGAAACTAACATGGCAAGTTAAATGTTTCAACAAGCAGGGGCTATTATAAACCACTTTTTGCAATACAAAGTCTTTATGTAACATTATTACATCGTGCTTTGACAAAACTCAGGGACCTGCACTCTTTTATACCAATTTGTTTTATGATCTAGCATGCAGGCAAAGGCAAGTATCACAGATGGAAGAATACAGCATGAAACACAGGACGGGTGCTGGGCAGAAGCTTTAGCTAGTGTACTGAGAAGGGCACTTTATAACCGACACTGGATCACAGATTTGAGTGAAGGAGTTTCCTTCAGCATACACAGTGTTCTGATGGTCTGTGAAGGTAAAAGCCTGGGATTTCTCGAGGAGGTTGACGGCAAATGATTATGTGTAGTCTTTATGGAGGGCACCTTAATCAATTAATTAATTGATTAATTACCCTCCCCCTTTTTTGTCTCCCCAATTGTATCCGACCAATTATTCTGATTCTGATTCCGAGCCGTCCCGGTCGCTGCTCCACCCCCTCTGCCGATCCGGGGAGGGCTGCACACTACCACATGCCTCCACCGTTACATGTGGAGTCACCAGCTACTTCTTTTCACCTGACAGTGAGGAGCTCCACCAGGGGGATGTAGCACGTGGGAGGATCAGGCTATTCCCTCCATTCCCCCAACGGGTGATACCCATGTTGATAGGTAACGGAATAGACCGCCATGCCACCCAGAGGCCCCAGGCACCTTAATGTAGGACTGAGAGAAATGCCTCTAACCGCGCAACACTCCCACAGATGCACACAGCCGAAAGGATCATTTAACTACATTTAATAATTGGCGGTCGGAAGACTGTTGATCAATCATTCAACAAGCAATTGGTGTATAAGAATCACAAAGACACCCACCTTGTCTTACACAGAAGCTTAACTCCAACACAATTAACCTTAACTTAAGCTCTTGATACAAGGGAATAGTCTCAGGAAGGGTTAATTGCTTCAACCACTGGTTTGCGGGACCTACTTGCAGGTTTTTTTGTCAGCTTGCGGTCTTCTAAGATTTTCTTTCCCCCAAATTACTCCTCGGTGTTTTCAAATAAATGTATTGACATGCAGTCACATCCTTGTCCACTTAGACAAGCACTGACCACTTTTACCATTCCTCCGCATGCTAATTTGTATTAAAATGTCTGCCCCTCATCTCACGGTGACTTCAGAAGCTGAGTTGTAGCAGCTCCCAAATGGACTGAGCTTGTGGCCAAACTCAACATCAAGTGGAATGACACGATAAAATAAAACTTTCAGCTAGCAGGTAAGAGAAACAATGACAGAAAAATGTACAACTCGCTGAATAAGGTTAGAAAAAAAAAAGGCTCACCTCACTGTGAACTAATCAAAACAATATGTTAAAACGCTGGTTTACTGCCTGTAAAACAACCTGCGTAGTGTAAAAATAACTTCACATGGTTAGCTGCCTTCCCCTAAGCAGTTTTTTCAATATCCTAATTAACTTACATGAATTCACAAATGGACTTAGCTTGCGAACCAGTAAACCGCTTCTCATAGAAATGTATTCAATTTGCCCACAACATATACTGTACTGAGATTAACCTCTGGACACGGCTTCCTGCTCTTTATAGAAGCACTGAGTGGTTCTGTGTTGGAGGTTCCTGTAACATTCCCGACATTTCTACATCTGAAAAACTACTAACCAGAGATCAAAGAAGGCTGAATCAGTTCATCTTCAGACATCTTCAGTGACATCTTAGTTGAGTGATGAAATGTCTGTCAATAAACTCTGTATCCAGGTGAACTGATTCAACCTTCTTTGATTTTCTTACCAGGATTATTGAGCATGCATCAAGATACTAACCAGAGACACCACTGCCATTGCAGCTGATGTTTATTCTGGAATACATGAGTTTTAAATAGCGTCCTACATTGTTTGTTTGTGAAAATTTTAGCAGCATCGCATTTACCTTTGTCTTGTAGAATCTGCCTATGATCTTACTAAGCTATCCTTCTCGGCTGTGGACAACATTCTGCCCTGCTCTTTTCCATTGAGAAAATAAGTCACAATGAAGCAGAGGGCTGGTGACACAGCTGCCAGCATAATTTGTTTTTGTCAGCCCAACTTATAACAGCTGGAAACAGTTTTATAACAGCCTTAAAGCACATTCTTGGATTCTTACGTAGATTTTTTCTTTAAGTATAATACCCATTGTTATCTAATTGGTTGCGCTAAGAAAGTAAGCGATGGAAAACAGCCAGTGTATAAAAAAAAACATGCGACAGCTGCAAAAACAGGTTCGAACAATTTTTTTTTCCATTGCAAGTGCTACCCAGTTGCCACTATTACCAAAACTACCAGCATATGGTTAACATTTAATATTATGGTGCTTGGGTTTTTCAGCCAAATACAGTGCCTGAATATTAACAGTAGCTTTAACCACAACATTCTCAGAAAAGGCTGGAGAACTGCTGTCTGCTGATGTTTACGGAGCCTTGGCTCAACAGCAACACAGCCGACTCGACTGCCGCACAGCCTTCTGTGCCGACAGGACAGCGGATTCCAGCAAGATCCGTGGAGGAGGTTTGAGTATTTATGTCAATAACTTTTTGTGCAACAATATAAAGGTTGTTGAAAGGCATTGCTCTGCTGATCTCGAGCTCCTTATGATTCAGTGCAGGCCTTTTTACCTGCCTAGGAAGCTAACAGCCATTACCATTGCTGCTGTACACTACTACTACTACTACTTTCTGCTGCTCCCGTTAGGGGTTGCCACAGTGGATCCTCCGCTTCCACTTCTTCCTGTCTTCTGCATCTTCTTCTGTCACACCAGCCACCTGCATGTCCTCCCTCACCACATCCATAAACCTCCTCTTTGGCATTCCTCTTTTCCGCTTCCCTGGCAGCTCCATATTCAGCATCCTTCTCCCAATATACCCAGCATCTCTCCTCCACACATGTCCAAGCCATCTCAATCTTGCCTCTGTTGCTTTGTCTCCAAACTGTCCAACTTGAGCAGTCCCTCTAATATAATCATTCCTAATCCTTCGTCACTCCCAATGAAAATCTTAGCATCTTCAACTCTGCCACCTCCAGCTCCACCTACTGTCTTTTTGTCAGTGCCACTGTCTCCAAACCATATAACATAGTTGGTCTCACAACCATCTTGTAAACCTTCTCTTTAACTCTTGCTAGCACCCTTCTGTCACAAATCACTCCTGACACTCTTCTCTTCTCTTCCCCCTCCACCCTGCCTGCACTCTCTTCTTCACGTTTCTTCTGGGTGGCTGGGGATTTTTGTGGCTGGGTCAGTATTGTCCTTGTCGAAGCGGGCGTAGAAATGATTTAGCTCGTCTGGCAGGGAGACATCATGGACAGTGGGACTGCTGTCCATGCTATACCATTGCTGCTGTATACATCCCCCCACATGCTAATGCTAAGGTAGCACCTAAACAGCTACAATGTGCCATCAGCAGACAACAGACCAAACACCCGCACAATGCCTTTATCATAGGTGGTGATTTTAATCAGGCTAACCTCAGGGCTGTATTGCCCAAATTCCATCAGCATGTCTCCTGCCCCACTAGGGGAGAAACCACTCTGGACCATCTCTATACAAACATTAAGGGCTCATGCAAAGCTACTCCCTGCCCCCACCTAGGGCAGTCTGACCACCTCTGCCTGTTCCTGGCCCCAGTCTACAAACCCCTCATAAAATTGATCAAGCCAGCAGTAAAGACAATCACTGTCTGGCAAGAAGGAGCAGTCTCTGAACTCCAGGACTGTTTTGACAACACAGACTGGAGTATTTTTGCACATTCAGCTAGCTACCCATGGCTCCCATATAGACATTAATGAACAGACATCTGCCATGCTATCCTACATTAACTTTTGCACTGAGAGTGTCACAACAAAAAAAATCAATCCACACCTTTCCAAACCAGAAATCCTGGATGACCAGTGAGGTCCGGCAGCTGCTGAAAGCCCAGGGTGCAGCGTTCAAGTCAGGTAACTGCGAGGCCTACAGTGCAGCCAGATCCAACCTCAAAAAGGGCATCAGAACAGCCAAACATGAATATTCCCTACGAATAGAGGACCACTTTCACAATAACTCCGATCCCCGGTGAATTTGGCAAGGCATTCAGTCCATCACAGACTACAAAAGCTCCAATAGCAGTCCCACTGTCCATGATGTCTCCTTGCCAGACAAGCTAAATATTTTCTACACCTGCTTCGACAAGGATAGTACTGATCCAGCCTCAAAAATCCCCAGCCACCCAGAAAACCAGGTGCTCACTCTATCGATCACAGAGGTCAGAGAATCACGGCACAGAGTGAACACACGGAAGGCCGCCGGACCAGACAGCATATCGGGTCAGGTCCTCCAGGAATTCTCCGACCAGCTGGCTGAGGTCTTCACAAGTATACTTAACCTCTCACTGTTCCAATTCATAGTCCTGGCATGCTTTACAACCACCTCTATCATTCCTGTCCTGAAGAAATCAACACCCACATGTCTGAATGACATCCAACCAATAGCACTCACCCCCATTGCCATGAAGTGCTTTGAGAGACTGGTTCTGGTTCACATCAAAAACATTATCCCCCTATATTCAACCCACATCAGCTCACCTACCATCTCAAAAGGTCTATGGAGGATGCCATTGCCACTGCCCTGCACTTTGCTCTGACCCACCTTGAACTTAATAACACATATATCCAGATGTTGTTTATAGATTACAGCTCTGCCTTCAACACTATCATCCTTGCCAAACTAACCACTAAACTCCTCTCCCTTGGCCTCAACCCCTCCCTCTGTAACTGGACCCTGGACTTCCTGACCAACAGACCTCAGTCTGTTAGGTTAGGTGACCACACCTCCTCCACCCTGACCCTCAGCACAGGTGCCCCTCAAGGCCGTGTTCTGAGCCCCCTCCTTTCCTCCCTCTTTACCCACGACTGCCTGCCAACTCACCCTTCAAATGTAATAGCTTGTGGATGACACCACAGTCATTGGCCGTATCATCAACAATGACGAGACGGCCTACAGGGACGAGATTTAGCACCTCACATCATGGTGCACTACCAATAATCTTGTTCTCAATGTGCAGAAGATGAAGGAGCTGATTGTGGATTTCAGGAGGTCTAGAAGCTGCATCCACTCTCCCGTACACATCAATGGGGTGGAAGTGGAGCATGTCCCCAGTTTTAAATTCCTTGGAGTCCACATCAGCGAGGAACTTTCCTGAACATCATACACCCAGGCCCTTGTGAAAAAGGCCCAACAACGCCTGCATTTCCTGAGGAGGCTGAGGAGCACCCGTCTATCCCCCAAAATTCTCACCAACTTCTACCACTGCACCATAGACAGCATCCTGGTGTGGTACAGCAACTGCACATCAGTAGACCAGAAAGCTCTGCAGCAGGTCGTCAAGGCGGCCCAGCATATCACCGGTACCCAGCTCCCAGCCATAAAAGACATTTATCACAAACGCTGCCTTTGAATGGGTCTCAGCATCAGCAGAGATCCTACCCACCCCAACCATGGACTGTTCTCCTCCCTGCGCTCTGGGAGGTGCTACAGGAGCCTCAGAGCCTGCACTACCAGGCTCAAAAACAGCTTCTTTCCCTAAGCTGTTGCCCACCTGAACCTGGCCTACCCATTGAATGTTTGTGGATATTTTTAAATATTTTGTACTCGTGCTATTTTGTAACTTATTTTTAGCTTTTGGTCTTCATCTGTGTCTATCTTATACTGTGTTTGTCTGTGTCTGTCTTGCACTGTTTGGCTAAGCTGCAGCCCTTATTTCATTTTTAACATGTGCCTGCACATTGTATGACAATAAACTGAACTGAATTGAATTGAATTGAAAATTGGATTCTTAAATTATGTGTCAAGAATAGCAGCAGTTAGTATAAGAAAACAGTGGGAGCTAATTTTTTTAGTGGATTTACACTGGCCAAAACATTGAACATATGGAAGCTGTAGGAGTCTTTCCCGCTAAATAGAGATAACGCCGATGAACCATTTTTGTCAGCCTAAACGTTATTACTGTCATTTCTCCTAGGGCTTAATGAGATGTTCAAGCCCAATTAAAACCCTATAAATTCCTAATCTGAAGTCTGTGATCTGTTACAATTACCACCACCATGTTTACACATATGACAGGTTTCATCATCGTACCTCAGTAACGTGTTTGTATCGGGCCTTTTCCCTGACATTTTTCCTCACCTTCAAGCCAACAGTGAAGAAAAGATAAAAGCTTTCCTTTCCAAATCTCTCATGGGTATATGCAATAATTTGCTCAACGAATCCTCCAACATAACCCTCAACATTTATAATGGAAACCCAGTGCAAAGGAGCAGCACAGGAACAAGAGAGCCCAAATGTGTCTCATATCCTGGAAGTTTTAATTTAACAAGAAGTGGGTCAGATTCATGGGGGGGGGGGGGGATGCAGACATGAGGTTTTAAATGGCAATGTCCATAATGAAAATGGGTAGAGTGCTCCTGTTAACCAATTACACTTGAGTTGTTTTTTGCCGATTTGAAAACTAAGTGAGCTGGTTCGAAAACTAAGTGTGCCACCAAAACTACTCACTGAATAGTATGAAATAGGTTTCATTTAAAAATCTACACTTGATAAAACAGCATTAGTATTGTCACATTACTCACACTGTTTGTCTTCCTATGTTGCTACAACACAACAGTTCCTATTAATTACTGAAGGTGTGACTGTGTTGGCGGTGGCATGATTAGTATAGACATACCTGTGATTGCCACCCATGAAGAAATCTAAAGAAAACTACGCCAGCTTTTGGATGTTTCTACTTTGTTCTTGATTTGCGTACAACAGTATCTAGAAGAAACCATGCTCAGCCACCTATACCAGAGCAAAGAGGATGCAACAAAGGAAAGAATATAGTCCTTTGTCGGAATACCATATATAATATGAACGTATAAATAGTAATGTTTAAACCATACCTCACCCCTTTTTGAGACCTAATGCTTTGAACAACTGTTCAATGAACTTTTATTTGCATAAACCTATGCTGAGAAAGACAACTAAATATGTTTATCTGCCACTTCAAAAATGGTTCACATTTGTATGTACTTCAACTCTACATCTTCTCTTATGCTCTATGCCCCTTAGCTTAAATTACCAACGGCACATTATTGTGATCAGTGAAAAGGAAATTGATTCAGATGAAATACATAATTACAAGCTCATTCTACTTCATAAGCTAAATGAAACTATGTGATAGTTCATCTACCTTTGATTGCTTGCCTACATGGACTATGATAATATTGCATGATACTAGGATATATGATATATGATCATGATAATAACAGTGGCTTCATCATTAACATGCCATAACTTGGATGAGAGGGCTTTTATAAAAAAATACTATGATTAAGATTTGGGTCAGCATAGACTTTGTGTGTTTAACATAGATACTGTGCTGCAAGATACGCTGCATTGTTGGAAAGTTGTTTGAATAATATCCTTTGTAACTCTGTCCACTAGAGATTTAGCAAGTTAAAACTTTTAAAATGGCATCTCTTTGTTTAAAGTCAACCTTCATCCTTGAAATCATAGCACTAGATTATCTGTAGAAAAGTTAAATCAAAGGACTCAATTAGTTTGTTGTTCATCACAGGGGGAAGCGACTAATGATGGTTGCGGGCTACGGAGGACCAGGCACATCACAACACAGTGCATGACTGCATCAAAATAATGACTATTTACATCACCTTATTTTGTTGTACACAAAAACAGCTCAATGGAATATCCATCAATCAAAATAAAGATATTAACTAAATTATTTGATGCACTTGGATGTAGACAGTGTCTCATTTAAAATGATCATATTCTTGGAGACAGAGTGAAATCATGATTTTTCTTTTAGAAAAAGAACAGCACATATCTACATGCATATATTTTAAAGAAGACTTACTTGAGGGTGAACTGCTCGACAGTCGAGTTGGGCATCAAGTAGAGGAAGATTTTCAGGGTCTCGCCAGGCTTCAGGGGCTTCTCTGGCAGTCTGAGAAACATGTTCTTGTCCAGCTGTTTGTCCACCAGTAGCTGCTCCTGGCTTGCTTGGTAAAGGCTGATGCTACCTATGCGCAGCAGGGGGTGCTGTGACAGTGGTTCTCCCCTGGAACCACCGCCACCCCTATGGCCTGAACCTTCACTGCACTCACCCCCAGCATTAGGTTCATGGAGGGTGTAGTACAGCTCTGCTTGGAGAGTTTCACTATTGAGCCCGTCCAAAAGCCCATCACTGGAGCCTTTCCTTCGGCCCAGTGGGGCCATGTTGGTGTTGAACCAGGAGGAGGGAAGGTCCAGGTGGGCCAAGCATTGAGCCAGGTTGCCTTTCATCCGACAGGAGGTTTTAATCTCTCGGACATCGCGAAAAGCGTGGAGCCGGACACAGGGGAGCTTGTCCTGAGCCCTGAAGTCATCCCAGTCACGGCCAGCAATGTAGAAAAAAACTTGGACGGTGGGGTTGTTGGAGAAGACCCGTGCTTGGACAATGAAGGCCCGTACCTTCCAGTTGACTGTTAGCTGGCCGGGAATATCAAGTGGACTAGCTGGCTGGAGCAGCTCCTTAGAGAGCGCCTGGTCCTGGGCAAAAGGCCCAAAGCTTATGTTGACAGAGGGGAGGTCCTTGGTCTGGAAAACCACAAAACTTTCTGAGCGTAGCAGTGGCTGTCCAGTGTTGGGGCTACTGCTGCTACTGCTCCTACCATTGCTGCCAAATGCTTGCCCTGTAATCTGGGCTTCTCTGAGGAAGAAGGCCAGCTGGGCATTGGACAGTTTGAAGTTGGCAGGAAGGTAGATCTTGGGTGGCAAGGGATTGGCTGTGGCTGCTGAGGAACTGAGGAGGGCATCTGAGCTAGTTGGAGAGATTTTACCTGCAAGTGCTGTGAAGACAAGATGAGAAAAAAAAAGGAAATTATAAATTGGATTATTGTTTCTCTTAATGCTTTTTTTTAACTTTTTGTACACTGGCACGTTTACAGCTTTTCAAGTCAAGTCAATTTTTATTAGCTAACTTTGATCATATACAAGGAATTTGACTTGGTATGTTGCTTTCGGTTACACATAGCACATGCAAATATAAACAGCAAGATAAGTGTAAATGAAAGATTAGATACCAGAAGCTAACTATAATAAGAATACAAAATAAAAATGCAATACCATCAGTATAAATGTAAAGCTATAATAAGTATGGAAGAATGAGTGCAGATCCAAGTATGAGCGAAAAGCGAATTCAACTTAAGTGTTAAGAGTAAGAGAGGAAAGAAAGAAGAAAAGAGGAGAGGAGGAGGTGAGGAGAAAAGAGGAGTGAGAGACAAGCAGAGAGAGACAGATGGGAGAAAGGCAGAGGTCAGCTCCATTCACTCAGCCGTGGAAGGAGGAAAAGGGAGAAGGTCAATACACACACACTAATCAGCTGATAACCGGTCAATACATGTCAAGTTTCCAGAAGGCACGCGATCCAAACCAGCATTTTGTAGACATTAACAAGTTGCCCGGCAAATGATCTTTATCCTGGACGTGACCACGTTTAAACACTCGATTTGCAGGCTCAATAACACACGGATACTTTAGCTAGTTTTAATAAAACGCTGTGAAATAAGATATAAAACCCACAAAGGGCACTGAGCTAATCATAATAAAAAGACCAAACGGGAACATAAACTTGCCTCTACAGTTATAAGTGTGCAAAGCATGGCACTTTTGGTGCTATAACGCAATCAAGATAGGTCAAAGTCATCGTAAAACATCATGAACAGAACATACTTATCAAAATTACCCAGAACTGAGCACAAAAATATCGTTGCCTGTCCCCGCAGTCCAAATCATAAATAAAAAGTCCCATATTCCAAATGTTTTTATCATTGAAGTTGTACTCTTAAATCTGAAAGTCAAAAGAGAAGTACGTCCCGCAGCCACTAAAGTGAAAATCCTTTTTCCAAAGTTGTACCGCTTAAAGAAACTCCACAGAAGTGTTCTCTCTTTTGTTTTGTCTTCACAAAGAAATCAGAAAAAGAAAAATGGTCCGCAGTTCACTTGTCAACACTCCTGTTGGCTACAAAGATCCCAGCGATCTTCAGCAACTTGTGATCCTACTAATGTCCTGTGGTTAAAGTCTTGGTCTGGTGTGTTTCAGCCTAACGCAGAGGTTCTTTGAATCTCAGACTGCGTGCAGCTCCAGGACAGCCTCCGATAGACAGGCACGACCTCCTCCCAGTTGGTGGGCTGTGCGAGAGTCATAGACAAAGCCTTTGACACCGCCCCTTCTTGCCACACCTAGTCTCTAGTCTATAATCATCGTTTTAGCTCCCGGTCAGGGCTCAGACACACAGCCCTCAAAGGACTCAACTTACAACCCCCCCGCCCCCCCCCCCCCGACACACACACACACACACACACACACACACACGGTCGGAAAGAACTAACACTCTCCAGCTTGATTCATCCTCTCCCTCTGGACATGTTCAGGCAGACTTGTGTGCATGCAAGTCTGTGTACGTTGTAAGGGTTGAGGGTTTGTGAGGTGGGAAGAGAAATGGACTGATGGCTTTCCTTGAATGCTTTCAGGCAAAGAGTAAGGAAGAGGGGTGGGGGCGGGGGGGATTAGGTAAAGATTATTGATGAATTAGCCGAGCTCTCCTTCCCTTTCCTCTCCTCTATGTCTGCCTCAGCCCCTGAGAAATCCGCGGGGATGAGGGGATGCCAGTAGAAGGGGGGAAGGGGGATTTTTGACTGCTTCCCTCCTTCTCCTTCAGTCACATGTGGCTGGAATTCCAATAATAAAAGGGAAAGGAATCCATGGATGTGTGTGTGGGCCCCATAAACTGAATGGCAAACACTGGGGACAACAAAAGAGGAAGCCCCGGCTTGGGAAACATTCCTCACTGCAAACAAGTGATTTTAGTGGTGGGGGGGAAAAAAAAAAAAACCCGAATAGCTATTAATTATCGGTGAGGTGCATTTTTCTCTCCTCAAAGACCAATGAAGCCTTTAATGCGGTTTAAAACTGATCAAATTGTGGGACAACAGCATCCACTCTTTGATTCCTTTATATATCACTAACCTCCCATGTGCACCAGCAACTGGGGTATAATCTACTGCGTCTCACACAGAAAACAAAAAAGCCGAGACATCCAGGGTTTTTCAGAGATCAACATTTGTGGGTAAGTGTGCAACAAACTGCAACGTATGTGTTGTCCCCAACACGGTCACAAAAAATGTATTTTAGCTGGAGTTGTCCCTGTGCCTGTTCTGCCATGACACGAGCTCTTAATAAACCAACACTACTAATAGTACAAACATTCACAATGACCTCTAACGAGTGTAGTCAACAAGAAAAATGGGGGCGTGTATGTGTACCTTACCAATGATGCTCTCTAGCTTCATCATCTACTTCTAAGAGTAAGATGGACACCTATCAAGGAGAATCGTTTCACCCCCAGACCCATATACTGATAACATTCATTTCCATGTTACGCCTGAAGACTACCTGACTACTCTAGCTGCCAAAGAACTCCTGTTCAACTTCTCAAAGCAAAAACTCAGTTTAGAGCGTCAGCTATCTTAAATTAGTCTTAGGTTAGGTTTATGATTTGATGGCGAGGTAGACGATTGGATCCCTTTACATAAGGGTGCCCTGTCTCGGCATCTCATGGGGGGGGGGCTCAGTGAACACAGAAGGGCTTCCGTTGTGAAACACTATCGCCTTCCTCTTTCACTGGTCTTCCTATTAGACCCCAGGCTAAATTGAATTGAATTCTCTTCCTAGTGGGCTCCCATTACACGAAACATCTGTTGTATGCACGGGGGGGGGGGTGCATGTGTGTGCGAGGGTGTTTCTCCAAAGGGCTTTCTCTGTCCATCAAAGCACTTTGTCTGATGGCGATTAAAGAAAGCACTGGGCTACTCTGAGGTTGAAATGGTTCTATCCCACCTCTGCTGTCATGCCAACAACACTGCATATAGATGAAGAGACTTGACACCCAAAAAGAAGAAGAAGAAGAAAGCAACACTATTTTGTCATTGTACAGGTTACTATGAAATTTGTTTTCTGCATTTAACCCATCCCACTGTATAGGAGCAGTGGGCAGCTGCAGAGCCCGGGGACCAACTCCAGGTCTTTTTTCCATTGCCTTGCTCAGGGGCACAGACAGGAGTATTAACTCTAACATGCATGTCTTTTTGATGGTGGGAGGAAACCCATGCAGACATGGGCAGAACATGCAAACTCCACACAGAAAGGACCTGGGACGCCCTGGGGTTTGAACCCACGACCTTCTTGCTGTGAGGCAACAGTGCTAACCACTGGGCCACTGTTCCGCTCAAAGAAGGACAGCAATTCCAGTCCTCACAGCAGTGATTAATCGCAAAATGTCAATTTGTTGAAGGCCTATACACCTATGCTAACAGCTGTATTCTAAAAGATGATTAAGCGGATTAAAGATGGGCAAAAAGCCCAGCCTGAATAACATAAGTCTCTATAAATGTCATTAACAATGAAAAATATTTTGAAAAAAAAAGGAAATGAATTTCCAAGACATCAACTAGATTGAAATAAAAGAAAGGTGCCCAAAGATTTCAGATCAGGCTTGTTTTTTGGTCTCTATTCATCGACTGCCAAAAACCATAACTAGCCAACTACATGTACAGTACTGAGCGAATATGCGCAATTGACATTTTATTTTACTTCTCTTTCGCTGTGCATTTTTCAATAGGACAGATTTGGTACAAAATGTATGGGGAAAAAAGATGTGGAAAATGTGACGTGGTATTGCGTTTTACAGTCAACTTAACTAGACAAGTCATCGTTTCAGTTTAAATACCATCTGTTAAACCTGCCAACTGCGATTCACTTGACCTTTTTTTACACCCACAATAAGTGTTAGCGTTACTGCTTTTTATCCATCCATCCATCCATCCATTATCCAAACCGCTTATCCCAATTGTGGGTCACAGGATGCTGGAGCCTATCCTAGCAGTCATTGGGCGGCAGGTGGAAAGAGACCCTGGACAGGCCTCCAGTCTATCACAGACTACTGCTTTTGTTTCTACTGCTTTTTATACAACAACAAAAAATACATGAAGTAAAAACACAAACTTATTACTTATTTGACTTATTTAGATATAATATTTCAATGAGATTAGGCATCCGGGTAGCGTAGCGGTCTATTCTTTTGCCTACTAACACGGGGATCGCCGGTTGAAATCCCCGTGTTACCTCCGGCTTGGTTGGGCATCCCTACAGACACAATTGACTGTGTCTGTGGGTGGTTGCTGCACTAGCGCCTCCTCTGGTCTGTCGGGCACCTGTTCAGGGGGGAGGGGGAACTGGGGGGAATAGCATGATTCTCCCATGGGCTACGTTGCCCTGGTGAAACTCCTCATTGTCAGGTGAAAAGAAGCGGCTGGCGACTCCACATGTTTCGGAGGAGGAATGTGGTAGTCTTCAGCCCTCCCCGGATCGGCAGAGGGGGTGGCTGGCTCGGAAGAGTCGGCTAATTAGCCGGAAACCATTGGGAGAAAAAGGGGGGGAAAATCCCCCCCCAAAAAAGAAAAAAAATATTTCATTTGAGATTGATGTTGAATTGTCTACTATACAACCTGTTTTACTGTCAGAATTTTCTGATGAGGAGGCTTTTGCTAGCAGGTTTAAAAGTTCAGTTTAAGTTTTCAGATGCGTTTTTTTTTCTGCTGCCGGCACAAAAAGGCTACCGCGTATTAAAGCCATCAGCCAAGTCCATGGGAGCCAGACAGACAGCATGTTATGAGGAGTGCCGATTCAGAACATGTATTGAGTTTGAGAGGTGAACGAATGTCTCTTCAAGTAAAAGGTCAGGGGGAAAAAAAAACAGCTGTAGTGTTGAAGGAGGGAGAGAGGCAGCATCCTTAAAGCACTACTAATGTGCTCCCTCAAGGGCTTGCTTATCGATCCTCATCTTACCCCACTTTCTCTGCACGCCTTTACATTGCATTGAATATCAATATCCTGGACTCAGGGTTGAACTCTTTATCTTTGCAAATCACATTCAAAATAATAATAAAAAAAGAACATATATATATATATATATATATATATATTCTTATTTGTTGAGCATTTTCCCTACTGTTGTGTTTCTTTTAACAAAGTTATATATATATACACATACACACACACACACACACACACACACACACACACACACACACACACACAGAGTTATCTATGATATGCAAGGATAACAGTTTTTTTTTTAGGATATTTAGTTAGCCGTTACTAAGCTTATATTTTCCAGTCTGATTATTTATATCGCAGTTTTGCTGAGACTTGTATGCAAATAAAGTAAGCTAATCTAAAATGGCTTGCATTATCATTCAATTAGCTGTGAGTGCAACACAAAGTGCAGATGAAAAGATATGTTAGCCTCAGGATGAAAGCTATATTAGTACTTGAAACAGCAAGGGAGTTAGTTCTAATTTTGCCCATCTCTGTGGAACGTCTATTTCCATCTTGGCAAGACCTGGACTACGTTTTCATACATGCTCAAATCTTGATTATCTCAAAGTACACCAAATTGCCGTGCGGCATTAAATCAACCATTTCATCTCCGTGCACAAGAATATCACATTAAAGTTTGAATCACATCAGGACTTGACGCCACTCTATTTCATTTTTTTTCTTACATGTTCAGTTAATTGTAGCTCAAGCGTCAAGTAATGCCCAGTTACTGAAAGCCAGTTGTTTTTTCTACTTTGTTTTTTATAGATATTATATAAATTAGTGTAAATCAGATAATACTATATTTCTATATTAAGTAAATTGTCCATGAATAAGATCAGCCAAATCAGCCTGCAGTCTACAATTTCAGAGTAGTTTTTGCACTGAAGTGTAAAAGAAAAGTTGCCTTTATTCATTAATTAGAATGAAAATTTAACATCAATCTAGCCATTCATTATCCAAGCCACTTATCCCAATTGGGGTCACGGGATGCTGGAGCCTATCCCAGCAGTCATTGGGTGGCAGGTGGAGAGACACCCTGGACAGGCCACCAGGCCATCACAGGGCCCCCCCCCCCCCACACACACACACACACCTAGGGACAATTTAGTATGGCTGATTCACCTGACCTGCATGTCTTTGGACTGTGAGAGAAAACTGGAGCACCCGGAGGAAACCCACCACAGACACAGGGAGAACAAGCAAACTCCACACAGAGGATGACCTGGGACGACCCTCAAGGTTGGACAACCCCAGGGTTCGAACCCAAGACCTTCTTGCTGTGAGGCAACCGCACTAACCACTGCACAACCGTGCCACCAAAAATGTAACAATCCTGAATTGTTTTTAAAGTCCCTGTCCAATATTGCACTGTACATTACAGTCAATGTCTTCTACAATGGCAACGTGTCTACCACACTTTCCTTAGCAATCTGAACTGCTAATATCCCCCTTTAAAATCTAACAAGAAAAATAGCTGCAACATCTGCACAGGAATAACTATTCATATCCATATTTGTATTCACACCAATAATCTCACTAGCACTTGAATAGCTAAAAACATATTTTGTCATCTGCATATATTAGATTGCCCGTATTGAGAGCAGCTGGTGATGCAATGTAGGACATCCAATAAAACATGCACATTTTAAGACGGTTATCCTTTTCTATGAAAGAAACAACTCTGTTTTCTGTTGTATTTGCTTCAGTACTGTCTAACTGTCTCTGCTTATCTCTATGCTGCCTCTGTGATGACCCAATTTCCCCACGGGGATGATTAAAATTCTGATCCGATGTGATCATGAGCATCAGCAACGGCCAATCATTGCGGTAATTAGCCTGCTACTATTAATACGGCGTGGGAATTCTTTTGTATTGGAGAAATATGAACAAAATCAAAAACACTACATCCAGCAGTGGAAGTTCATGATAGTCCTTGCGTGGCTATCAGCAACTGTTCTCTCAGATGCGAGTGAGATTCAACAGTATTTATCCTGAACACTACTTTAGCATTATGCTGTGATGTACAATGCACTGTGTTCAACATTAACAATCATCCCAATGCTTGTATTGAATCTGGTTCAGAGGTGTAAGACAACAAGCAAGAAGACCAACTTTTTCCCTTTTTCGATATGTTGTATTGCAGCACAGTTTTACACTGGGTTCGAATTATGGGGTAGCTAAGAGGAGAACGGATCCCCTGAAAAGGACATGGAAAGTACTTGCTTATTAATAATAATAATAATAATAATAATTACATTTATATAGCACTTTTCTAGACAACCAAAGTGCTTCACATTGAATGGGGTAACTCACTTCAACCACCACCAATGTGTAGCACCCACCTGGGTGATGCACAGCAGCCAATTTGCACCAGAACGCTCACCACACATCAGTGTGGGGTGAAGATGGAGGAATCATTGAGCCAGTTACATGGGAGGGATGATTAGGTGGCCAGATGGAGGGAGCCAGGTTGGGAATTTTGCCAGGACTGTGCATTAAGCTGTGCATTTGTGACAACTGGCTCTAGTCCTATTTATTATTGAACTTTTTTGTTATGATTGTTATGTGAGACTGTTCCCTAACTGTGATGTGACTGGTCTATTCTGTTTTTATCAGATTGACTTGCATGATGTTGTAGGATAGGCTAGCCTATAGTATAGACAACATGTGGCATGTGATATGCATCCGCATCCTGTATGCTGTATCTTGTGTGGTATTGTCATTTTATTTAGGCCCGTAATGTTTCACTTCTATTTTTGCAAGGTGCTGAACAAAAGTGTGATTGGTACTGTGTTATGGTGTATTATCATAGCGACATTGCCTCCACCATGGAGATGTTTAGGAGAGATGGCAGTGGAGTTTTTAACTAGATTGTTTAACACAATCTTGGAAAGTGAGAGGATGCCTGAGGAGTGGAGAAGAAGCATACTGGTACAGATAAAGCTGATCAGCCACAGCATGAAGATATGGGAAATAGTAATAGAAGCTAGGTTAAGAGGAGAGGTGACGATTAGTGAGCAGCAGTATAGAGAAGGTCAGAAGGAGTTACATTGTGTCTTTGTAGATTCAGAGAAAGTATATGACAGGGTGCCGAGAGAGGAGGTGTGGTATTGTACGAGGAAGTTGGGAGTTGCAGAGAAGTATGTAGGAGTGGTGCAGGATATGTAAGAGGGAAGTGTGACAATGGTGTGGTGTGCAGTTGGAATGACAGATGGGTCCAAGGTGGAGGTGGGATTACATCAAGGATCGGCTCTGAGCCCTTTCTTGTTTGCAATGGTGATGGACAGGTTGACGGATGAGATCAGGCTGGAGTCTCCATGGACTGTGATGTTTGTGGATGACATTGTGATCTGTAGCGAGAGTAGGGTGCAGGTGGAGCAGAGCCTGGAGAGGTGGAGGTATGCACTGGAGAGAAGAGGAATGAAAGTCAGTAGGAGCAAGACGGAATATCTGTGCATGAATTAGAGGGAGGACAGTGAAATGGTGAGGATGCAAGGAGTAGAGGTGATGAAAGCGTATGAGTTTAAATACTTGGGGTCAGCTGTCCAAAGTAACGGGGAGTGCAGGAGAGAGGTGAAGAAGAGAGTGCAGATGGGGTGGAGTGGGTGGAGAAGAGTGTCAGGAGTGATTTGTGACAGAAGGGTACCAGCAACAGTTAAAGGGAAGGTTTACAACATGGTGAGACCAGCTATGTTATATGGTTTGGAAACAGTGGCACTAACGAAAAGACAGGAGGCAGAGCTGGAGGTGGGAGAGTTGAAGATGCTAAGATTTTCATTGGGAGTGATGAAGAAGGACGGGATTAGGAACAATTATGTAAGAGGGACCGCTCAGGTTGGATGATTTGGAGACAAAGCAAGAGAGGCAAGATTGAGATGGTTTGGACATGTGTGGAGGAGAGATGCTGGGTATATTGGCAGAAGGATGCTGAATATGGAGCTGCCAAGGAAGAGGAAAAGAGGAACGACAAAGAGGAGGCTTATGGATGTAGTGAGGGAGGACATGCAGGTGGTTGTTGTGACGGAGGAAGATGCAGAAGAAAGGAAGAAATTGAAATGGATGATCTGCTGTGGCGACCCCTAATGGGAAAAGCCGAAAGTAGTAGTAGTATCATAGTGACGTTGCCTCCAAGATGTTTTACTACGGGTATCCGGGTGGCATGGTGATCTATTCCGTTGCTTACCAACATGGGGATCGCTGGTTGGAATCCCCGTGTTACCTCCGGCTTAGTTGGGCTTCCCGACAGACACAATTAGCTGTGTCTGCGGATGGGAAGCTGGATGTGGGTATGTGTCCTGGTTGCTGCACTAGCGCCTCCTCTGGTCGGTCAGGGCGCCTGTTGGGGGCGAGGACTGGGGGGAATAACGTGATTCTCCCTAGCACTACGTCCCCCTGGCAGAACTCCTCACTGTCAGGTAAAAAGAAGCGGCTGGCAACTCCACATGTATCGGAGGAGGCATGTGGTAGTCTGCAGCCCAACCTGGATTGCCAGAGGGGGTGGAGCAGTGACCAGGATGGCTCGGAAGAGTGGGGTAATAGGCAAAAAGTACAATTGGGGCAAAGGAAAAAGAAAAAGGGGAAAAAAGCCACAAAAAAAAAGTTTACTATGCAGTAGGTGTTTGCGTGTTGTGTTTTGAGTGTGGCTGTTGTCTTTCTAGCCATGTTTTGTGTAAGACCAACATGTAAGACCAACAGCTGAGGCCGTGGCCATGTTCTGATGTTGTCATGTGATGTAACCTAGGCCTTGTCTGTTTAGAAGCATAGCGCAAACCATTGGCCGATCCACTGTCTGGATTTTTTATTTTCTTTGCCCGAGAAAGAGAAGAGAATGAGAGAAAGCCACTTTATTTTGTCATTGTACAGTTACAATTAATTTGTCCTCTACATTTACCCCATCCTATTGTATAGGAGCAGTGGGCAGCTGCAGCACCCGGGGACCAACACCAGTTCTTCTTCCCACTGCCTTGCTCAGGGGCACAGACAGTGTATTAACCCTAACACGCATGTCTTTTTGATGGTGGGAGGAAACCGGAGCGCCCGGAGGAAACCCACGCAGACACAGGGAGAACATGCAAACTCCACATAGAACAGACCTGGGATGGCTCGGGGTTCGAACCCAGGACCTTCTTGCTGTGAGGCAGCAGTGGTAACCACTGGGTCACCACGCCGCCCCAGTGATATAAAACATTGCAACGGTGAATTGTTTTTCTGTCCCTTTGTGCTACCTGCATGGCTAGATTTTCTCTGTATGAGGTGAAATTTTATTGACAGTATTAACTGTGTGTAGTAACAGCAGAGTATTTTTCGCAGTAACCCTGCAACTGGCCACGCACATGTCCGTGTATGCACATACATGTGACATGTGTTGGAGCACACCACAAAATAGGGCTCCCCTGAAAGCCACTGTGTAATTCGAACCCTGGTTTCAACTCAAAATTACAGTAAATTCAGTAGTTATTTTGATGTTTTTGAGTGCAGCTTTGTATTGCACATTGGTGTTGTTACAGCTTGTCTACAATAATGACTCCCAACTTTCTATCGACAAATTAGCCACTTCAGTGACAGACAAGACAATAACACTGTCATCCCAAAGTGAAAAGGCCACTGAATGGTGAAATCAACTGCACTCATTTGTTAGCACAATAACAGCAAGTCATGGTATGGCACGTCTTATCCACTTTCATATCCATCTACATAAGCATTGTTGGATTGTGTTTTGTAAAAGGAGGTACACAATTGGCTCTCATTTGGCACAACAATTGTAATTCTAGGCGTTTTTTTTTAGGTGCTGTAATTATTCAAGTTTAGGCATCCTTTCTTCGCATACTGTTGTCACACTGATTTGACACGCAGCACAGTACAGGTAAATGAATGGCCAACTGCTTGACATGCAAGAACCAAAATGTGTGGGCCACACCAACCACAAGCAAGGTGGTTCGAAAGAATAAGACAGAGGAGATATTGAATACATTGTGGAGTTAGAAAACAACGAGACAGGAGACGTGAGAGTAGACGTAGTCGAGGTAGTTTACTAGCTCCAACTTTGCATGTCATACGTTCGACAACGACACTGAACTGACTGTGAACCGGAAGCGGAAGTGCATTATCTGACCCCTCGCCTCTTCCCTTAAAGGTACACCGTCCTCTTAGGTGAATGTCTCTCGATATATAGATGTGGGTCACCACAACATGCCTTAAAGTGCATTGCAAGCATTCTACCATTTCATTATGCCACACGCCTCTTTAAAATCCATCACTTTGTTTGGCCTATTCCTTTACTTGGACATTTACAAACAGCTGTTTCCCAAATTGTGAGCATCTAGATACTTACATCTCAAACATGCGTCATTGCAAACTAGTTATGCAGATATAAAGATATCTGTGATAAGCTCATTTACAAGGAAAATAAAAAGCTGTTTCTGCATATGTTTCTACCCAGTATAACATGGCTTCCTAGAAACAAGTGGGGAAATTTTCATTTTTTTATCCTTATAATGCACTCCTATATATTCTACAATTTCTAGTGCGGCGTTATTGATTGCTGGCATCTTGTAAGTTACTTAAATGCATCCAGTCCATCGGTCAGAGTATTTGACTTTTAACTCATTCAAACACCCATTTACTAACTGAGCGAGACCATATTTGTTGACACCATTTGGCAGCCACTTTCCCCTAAGAGCACACCGGATGCCAAATGCCACTGTTTGCCATCAAATATTTACTAACCAATTAGTCATAAACCAAGTTTTCAGTGCAATACAGTTAGATAATACATCAAATACCCTCTTGCTCAACGTTATTGGAAGAAACACACAGGAACTGCCCCTATTCTAAACCATGAGAGCTAGCTGAGGTTTTGATGCACCATCGCCACTGTCTGAGAGGTTTCTGTGAAGTAATATTTAAAGTTGCCACAAAAAAAAAGTACTCTGTGCAGTTTGACTAGTATGTGGGATAACTGCTTTAACATATATGGGCTGAAGAGTTTTCTCAACATTGGGCGATATGGTTATCCCAGTGGTTAGCGCTGTTGCCTCACAGCAAGAAGGTCCTGGGTTCGTACCCCAGGGTTGTACAAGCTTGGGGGTCATCCCAGGTCATCCTCTGTGTGGAGTTTGCATGTTCTCCTCGTGTCTGCTGTGGGTTTTCTCCGGATGCTCTGGTTTCCCCCACCAGCCTAAAGACATGCATGTTAGGGTTAATACTCCTGTCTGTGTCCCTGACCGAGGCAATGGAAAGAAGAACTGGAGTTGGTCCCCGGGCGCTGCAGCTGCCCACTGCTCCTAGCTACACAGCTAGGATGGGTTAAATGCTGAGAGGAATTTCCCCATGAGGATTAATATAGTATTTTTTTTTTAAATTGGAATGTAAATTTATTTCCTTTATTGCAGCAAAGACTCATCCAACAAAACTTAACACACAAACAATGTGTTGAATTTCTATTCCTTGATTTGGCACATTTCGTGAGTAGAAAATATAAGGTAGGCTTATTTATGCTTCTTGACGTCAGTTTTATCCAGCTAATTTCAAATTCCTAATGTGATGCTAACCCGTGCAATAAATAAATGAGGACTAGATCACTTACCTATTTATGTTGGTGAATATTTTAGAGTACATAATTTCAGCCTTGCAATATGATCTGTCGAACTGCAGAATACAGCTGCACCCATTCAAATATTTACATAACACCAGCAATCTCTTCCTTGATTACAACAAAGCTTTGCACATCCATAGGTATAAAATAGAGTGGCTGTGAGAAACGAGAAGGAGGGATAACCATGCAAGTACTTAGCATGTGCCTTAAGTTGCTGAGCCTCCATGACACCCCATACTTTGAATTATTATGCTGCCAAATGGAGCCTCCTAGGCACAGCTATTGCATGCATGAGTAGAATATATTGATGAAAAGATGCAAATGCCTTGTGGCACACGGTCTGTGCCTCGGTTCGATCTGTGTCTGATGCAATCTATTGAAGTCTTGACAACAGTGTGTCCCAGAAGGGACAGGCCTTGTGCGGTCAAACAAGTCTCATGCCAATACAGCCGCACTGTGTTTTGTCCCCGCGGCAACCGTTACAATAGTGCATCTATATGTACCAAAAGTTAAAGTCTTTATATGAGGTTTGGTGTTGAGGGTGTCATCTATGCAAGGGAGAGCTTCAATCCACTGTGCTTCTCATAGCATTTTGTTGGCCATTTCATCAAAATGGATGCCATCTCTATGAATGAACAGGATTTTGTACTAAATTGAGTCACGATGACTAAAAGTATTTTTAAAAAACAAAACATATCTTCTTACACTCATGAAAATTAGACCTAGTCCTGCATTATACTTA
Source organism: Lampris incognitus (assembly GCF_029633865.1). NCBI lineage: Eukaryota > Metazoa > Chordata > Actinopteri > Lampriformes > Lampridae > Lampris > Lampris incognitus. The sequence continues at coordinate 24,647,617 of NC_079218.1, forward strand.
ATTTACTACTATTTTACAGCATTCTGTTGACCGATCTGTCAGTTCCATGGCTTTGAGTCCATGGACAAGTTCAATTTTTTTAAGTATTTATCTATAGACTACATTTCATTCAGATTTTAGATCATTTTTCAGACCGGTCATTACACGTAGCCTATGGTCACAGTCACATGTCCACTAGCTTTGGACACTTGCTCAACCACCACATCTCTGGAAGTGCTGAGAAATTTATCCAGCGATCCTTACAGCGACTTATGCAATTCTTCCTACTATTTTTTCTCCCTTTTCTCAGAACCCCACTTGTGTTTCCAAAACCGGTCGTGCTCTTGCACAGCCGACATTGTTTCCACCTTCTTCTTCTTCTTCTTCTTCTTCTTCTTCTTCTTCTTCTTCTTCTTCAATGCGCTCCATCTCGCTGTATCGAAAATGAATAATCCTGAATAATTTGTTAGAGTTTTTCATGTGAGCTCGACTATGCATAATGGAATTGACACACAGGAATTTCATTTTAGAAGCATGTTGGGTCAAGAGCAGTGATAAATTATATATATATATATATATATATTAAAAAAAACACAGGTTGAAGGTCAGGAATCAGGCACTGTACGGTTCCACACTTTGCATATCCCATGCAATGTTCTGATCCTACATGTGCATAGGAAATTGCATGCACAAAGGTTCTATGGGTAACATTTATATGTGCGGCCCCTGTTTTTTTTTTCTCCCTCTTTTTCTCTCAATTGTACTTGGTCAATTACCCCACTCTTCCGAGCCGTCCCGGTTGATGCTCCACCCCCTCTGCTGATCTGGGGAGGGCTGCAGACTACCACATGCCTCCTCCGATACATGTGGAGTCGCCAGCTGCTTCTTTTCACCTGACAGTGAAGAGTCCCCCTCCCCCCAAACGGGTGCCCCGACCAACCAGAGGAGGCACCAGTGCAGCGACCAGGGCACATACCCACATCTGACTTCCCACTCGCAGACACAGCCAATTGTGTCTGTAGGGATGCCCGACCAAGCCGGAGGTAACACGGGGATTTGAACCGACGATCTTCGTGTTGGTAGGCAACGGAATAGATCACCAGGCCCCTGGTATGCCTTACATTGAGTTGGTTAGGATTGATCAAAATTTGTCATTTAATTTCATGTACCTGCATACATGAAATGAAACAAATTCCGTTTCCCCCGGCCCACAGCAGTGCAACACAAAAACACATCCAAAAACTACAAGAACACATATATTCAAACTAACACATATATCCAAACTAAAAAAGAAAAAAAATCATTGTCCAAGGGAATGAACGCCAACCATTATGACTGTCGGAACTGCCGCTCTGCATTGGCTAGCAGTTAGCTTAGCCCACCCCGCTTCCACGTCCTGTCAGACCACCCTCCATGTTCCTTCCTTGGGCACAGCGCCAGCCAGGGCCGTGGTTCCTGGGCCCACTGGACAAAGCAGACCAAGCTCTCCCAGCCAATCCAGCGCCAGCTCTCCCAGTCAGATACCCTCGACACACCTCCCTGCACTGCACATGATGACATCAAAAACACCACAGTCCATGCCAGGTGAGGCCACCGCCAGACCACCCTCGGTGTTATCGGAACTGCCAGTCTGCATGCGCTAGCAGTTAGCTTAGCCTGCCCCGCTTCCACGTCCTGTCAGACCGCCCTCGGTGTTACCTCCTCGGGCACAGCTCCGGGCAAGAACATAATCGCTGGGCTCACAGGATGCAGCAGACCAAGCTCTCCCAACAGATCCAGCGCCAACCCTCCCAGCCATCAAACGAAGACAAAACTTAGACGTAGATGTGGACAAAGACACTGCATGGACGGTACTGGGTGAGGCCGTGGCAAATGTGAATTTGCACCATCTTCCCATACTGGTACCGGGTGAGGCCGTTGCAAACGTGAGTTCGCACTGCCATCTTCTCACACCAGAAGCGGATAAAACACTTTATGAATGATAGGTAATAAATAACATGAACAATATTGTCAAAGTAATTTACAGGCATTAACATTGTCTGTGGACTGAAAGCAATGAAACTGACAGATCAGTAAATAGAATGCTATAAAATATGCAAAGTGATTTTGGATGTGTCAGCACACCTATTCGCATTGACATACAGAAAGTTAGAGCCAGCTAACAATTGTCAATAGTACTGAAAATGCTGGCACACCTAACGTTCAACAGACCAATTAATGTTATTAGCTGCAGTTGTGTTTATCCTGCTACGCAAACATCACAGAGAACCAAGGCCAGTGTGGCGTGGTTTTATCCTTTACATGGTTTTTAACCTGTAGATAAAAGCAAACTCACTAAAATGGTCAATGGTTTAACTACTCTTTAATGCATTTGATAATATTCAGCAGAACATTACTAACGATGGCGCTTTGGTTGTGATAAACCTGAATTAATTACCCTTACTGCAGAGCCCACTGCTCACTTTTGGGTTTGAATAGAGAAACATGTAAAACATCTGAAAATGCAGGATGTAAATGCAATACTTTTAACAAAATGTGAAAATGTAAATGGGATATTGTGACAAATGGTACTCTACAGAATAACTAGGGATTGCTTCGTGATGCAAAGGATCTGTACAAAACAAAACTGTGTTTTAATGATCATTGCACTGTTTTTTTGTTTTTTTTTGTTTTTTTGGTTTGTTAGTCACACGAGACTGGTAAAGCATCCTTTTCCTTTGCCTATACCGTCTCCATGGGGGTGTTTAGAAAGGGTCGGGCATCCTAAATACAGAGGGAGAAAGAGATATTGCGAATATGATTATATGGCACTCGGTGCTGTTAGCAGTTTAGTTTTCTTGCCTAAATAATGTCTTGAGAAACTCTCTTAAATGGCTGCAACTGTCATTTTCTCAGATGGTGAGCTGAGGCTCGGACCGTCTATTTAAATCAACACCAGTGAGCAACGTATTCTACAGCCCGGCATCAGCCAGGTTTTCTATTTGATTCAACCTGTTATGCATATACAGGATGCCTAGTTCTTTGGGAGAGAAAGCTTTGCGAGATTAAACCTGCAGATTGACAGGCAAGACCTGTTCAAATCACACTGTTAAGTTTTTCGTCTTCTTTCTTTCGTCAAATCACATTATGCATCGCCGGGTCTCTAGCCAATGACTCAAAACTCGACATTCCCAGGCCTTCTGCCAAGAAGATCTACGTGATACACATGACATTTTGGCTCAACAGCTTACGTGCTGCTTGTGGGGTTTTTTAAATAAAACAGGGGAAAAAGAAAAAAAACAGCCTTTGGTCTATTGTAAGGCAGGTCGGTTGTAAAGGAGCCCCTCATAGTGTCACAGCCTGTACACAGCCAGAAAGGAGCTTCCAAAAGCAGAGTGCCTCAGAGCTCCCAGAGAGGAGAAAGGGAATATCTTTGTTTCAAACTCCTTCATATCACTGCCCCACAAACACACAGCTTTTAGTTGTCGTTTCCATGGTGACGGGTTACACAACTTGCTGCAAAATCTCCATAACAACGAGCTGAAAAAGGGGTGTCAGGAAAAGCACTCACTAGGGGACAAATGGGCGTTCAGAGTGTGCGATCCTGATGCCATCTTATACCTACAGGTTTGACGGCTGGGGGGAAAAGGAGAGGTTTTATTTAAGCTCAAAATGGAAAGAACTTTCTCATTATAACAAAGTATCACAGCAAGGCATATCACTGATCTTATTTACTCAATAATACTTAGGAAAAAGAAAAAAAAAGTCAACTGCATCTTTGCCATGTCCAGTTTTGGGAAAAGGGGAGCTTACTGGGAAGTCTATCACACCTACCAAAAATCCCACCACCACCACCACCACCCATAAGTGCCTCCCCAACAATATATCAATTTCCCTTCCTTTTAATTCCGTTTTAATTATCGTTGCTGATGCTGATAGTACTTTCACCATATACAATCTTGCACCGCACATAGAGTGACGAGCCAAAACATTATGACCACCTGCCAAATATGCTTTTGGTCCTCTGTGTGCCGCCAAAACAGCGCCAACCGGCCGAGGCATGGACTCTGCAAGACTCCTTAAGGTGTCCTGTGATATCTGGTAGCAAAACATTAGCAACAGAGCCTTCAAGTCCTTTAAACTATGAGGTGAAGCCCCTGTGGATCGGACTTGTCCGTCCAGCACATCCCACAGATACTTAATTGGATTGAGATCTGGAATTTTGGAGACCAGGGCAATACCTTGAACACCTCATCATGTTCCTCAAACCATTCCTAAACAACGGGGCAATGTGTCCATTGCCATGAAGGGGTGTACCTGCTCTACAATGATGTTTAGGTCAAATTGATGTCCATATGAATGGGCGGACCCAGGTTTTCCCAGCAGAACATAATGTGGAGCATCACACTTCCTCCACCATCTTGTTATCTTCCCACAGTGCATCCTGGTGCTATCACTTCCCCAGGTAAATGGCACACATGTACATGGCGATCCATGTGATCTAAAAGATAATGAGACTCATCAGACCAGGTGACTGTCCTCCATGTTTCAGTTCTGACATTAACTTAGCCATTGTAGGCGCTTTCGACGGTGGACAGGGGTCATCAGGGGCACTCTGACCGGTCCGCAGTTACGCTACACAGCCCCATATGCAGCAGGGTACGATACACTGTGTGTTGTGACATATTCCTTCTGTAACCATCATTAAAATGTTCTGTGACTTGTGCCACAGTAGACCTTCTGTTGGTTCGAACCAGACAGGATAGCCTTCATTGTATTCACACATCTATGAGTCTTGGGGACTCAATACCCTGTTGCTGGTTTGTCCCTCCTCAGACTGCTGACTGGGAGCACCCCACAAGCCTTGCCATTTCAGAGATGCTCTGACCCAGTCATCTGGCCACAACAATCTGGCCCTTGTCAAAGTCGCTCAGGTCTTTACGCCAGCCCATTTCTCCTGCATCCAACACGTTGACTATGAGAACTGATCGTTTGCTTACCATCTAGTCTTCCCAGACCTTTACACGTGTCCTTGTTTGGAGATGATCCATGCTATTTGGTTCACCTGGGAGTGGACATGTTTTGGCTCATGAGTGTATGTTCCTCTCTACTTCACTTAATTAGCAATTAATAAATAAATAAGTAAAAAAATAAAAAATGACTTAATTCTCGTTTAGTTATAGCATTTTTGATGGCTGGCTTGCTTCCCTCACGCCTACTGATCCGTGTGCTGCTGCAGCAGCTCCATACTCGACCCCTTTCATCTTTTCAATATTTTCAATCAGAGGTTCAGGTTGCCAAAATTACGGTAAGGGAAAATTAGCCCATTTTTAGCATAAAGACACTCGTGTGCAACCTTTCAGTAGTCATACAAATATTAGAAAGTACGTATAATTTAATGATTATTGTTGTCATTGTAACTGTGAGGGGTTATTGGTAGCTACTCTTTCATTTTATGTGAGGCTGCAACATGAATTCTGTATTAATACACAGTTAATAGAAACATTTGTATAGTTTGCCAATACAAAATGTACATTCATATCAAATTCAATTCAATTCAATTCAATTCAAAACTTTATTGCAGACTCAGGGTCCATAACAGACAAAGACAAATAGGTAAAAGACAAACCCTAGACAATACACAGAATTGAATTGAATTGAATATCAAGCAAGTGTCATCAGTTAATATTACCAATCTTTCAATCCAGCTCCTATACATAACAAAAATTAGTTGTTTACTTGACCAATTTCATTTTTTTAATTTCTGTTTAATCTTTTACATTTTGTTTTTGAAACCAGTGAATACATTGCCATGTCATCACATACAAAAAATGGTGGGCCTTTTGAATTGCTTTTATGGAGGTGTGTGTCAAAAATACCTTTGTCATGAACTTATACATGGCAAAAAACAAACAAAACGGAGTCCTTGTGTCTTAGTTGTCTGTGACATGTCAATTGAAACAAGCACTCTGGAGATTTGCCCATTTCCAAAGGCCCTGTAGTGTGGTATAGTGGAGCAATTACCAAACGACATGGTATTCTGATTAAATATGGTCATTTGAGATGCACTGCTGCTCAATGATGTGTGGAGCAATGTCGGATTACCGCAAATTGGCTTCAAACAAAAAAACAAAAAACAAAAAAAACCCAACCAACGAGAAAAGATGTTGAGCACTGAGTTATGAAACTCTTGTAACAGTCAAGAGTGTCGTAAGACCCAGACATCCAGAAAGCTGGTGCTTAAAAGTAAATATATGTTACGTATATCTTTTTTAAAAAATTTTCCCCCTTTTTCTCCCCAATTGTATCCAGCCAATTACCTCACTCTTCCGAGCTGTCCCGGTCGCTTCTCCACCCCCTCCGTTGATCCGGGGAGGGCTTCAGACTACCATATGCATGCTCTGGTGCATGTGGAGTCGTCAGCAGCTTCTTTTCACCTGACAGTGAGGAGTTTCGCCACAGGGACGTAGTGCGTGGGAGGATCACGTTATTCCCCCCAGTTCCCCCTCCCCCCAGAACAGATGCCCCGACTGACCAGAGGAGGTGCTAGTGCAGCGACCAGGACACACACCCACATCCGGCTTCCCACCCGCAGACACGGCCAAGTAGGGACACCCGACCAAGCCGCAAGTAACACGGGAATTTGAACCGGTGATCCCCTTGTTGGTAGGCAACAGAATAGACCGCTACGCTACCCAGACACCCGACATATATCTTTTAATCATACTTATTTTTTTGAGAGGAAAAACTGAAATGCATGGCTCTATCTAAATGAGCTAATCAGTCCTGGATGATATTTCAACCTCTTTGTACAAATATGATAATATATGCATTCCCTGCAATAAATCTGCCAACATTACACCCTTGCTGGTTAAACTCTTCCACACACATGCAATCCCAAATGCTTACATGTCCAAGTACTTTTGTCCACAGACACATTGTGCATGCAATAAAAGGTTGCGAATGCAAATACTACCAATGATCAGAGACGGTCTAATCCCAACCAACCATTCCCCCTTTCTTATCTGTGCTGGGAGCAGACTCACCCACCAAAATGTCCCATTTATTAGCATTAATCAAAGATGAGAAACGGGCAGAGCACAACCCATTCCTGGGATAAAATAATGCAAGTTGCTTTATGTACTCAGTAGAGAAATTTTTATTTTCTCTTAAATTTTAGTGTAACCATTCTTAGCCAGTATGTCAGGGAATCTCATTTTGTAGCGTTACAAAAAAGCTGTGTCTCAGCCAGCATTTACCAGTAGGATGATGTCATGATGCTTGATGGAACAAGTATTGTGCCATACCCCGAAATGAGGACTGACACAGAGACAAAATTCAACCAGAAAGCCATGTCCATGCCTTAACAGAATGCACTAAACCATTACTAGTCGCCTTTGCGGACATCAGGTGGCTCGGTCAAGAATCCGTTGTTCAACCTTTCACTACATTACACACACAAAACTAATTTCTTCACTTTCACTTCATTAGGCATACAGCACCTAGAGTTTCAACAGTGTATTTCAGTATCCCTGAAGCACATCCTTCTAGAATCTAAAACCATTATTCTGCACCTAACATCCACCTGATATTCACCTGCTGTCCAACCACCATCAATGTACTGTATCCATGTATCAAGCTAACCGTCACATGTTCAGCACCTACACCTAGAACTGCATCCTCACAAGGTACAAATGAAGTCCTAAGATTGGAAATTAACATCTATACGTTGCATTTGTTGCACTCGGGCTTACAGCTATCGCACAATATGAAAACCAGCCATTTCTAATATTGATACCAGTCTCATCAGCAGAAGGGGCTACGGGAACATCACACACTTCCAGTTCAAAACAGCCCGCTCAGCAGATCATAAACCTGACGATATGAAGTTAGAGACTACTGAGCATCAACATCAGAATTTCCTGTCACCTGCATGCAAGCATGGAGCCCTGTGTACAAAGGACTGGCCAACAGGCAAACAAAATATGCTACAAGTGTTGCACCGTTTAAAACAGATAGTAAATCCAATATCCTTTGCATGCAAATATGCCATTTTCTTTAAACTTTGCACTATTCTCAAATTGCTCATTCAGACCATTGATACATGATTTGGGAAGAACGGCATTTAACTTGATAAACAAAATATAACCTATGACAAAGGCCAAACCATGACAACACTTGAGCAAAAAGGAAGCCAAACAAGGATTGGTATAAACTGATGTTGACATAAATGGCAACAAAGCAAAAGAAGGACAGAAAGGACAGCATCAACTTCTGGCTTTAAAGAAGTCCCATGATGTTTCATTATGATGAATATTTCTCCTTCATTATAGATGCGAATACGATGGCTTCATCATTCTGTGCAGATAGTAAAATGTGCAGGGCATCAATGCAAACAATATACTGCGAATAAAGTAAGTCACCTTCCCAAAGACAGTACGCAGCTATAATATCAGTACCTAACACTGAAGCTTACGATAAGTATAATATTAAGTATATGATGTGAGGAAGACTCAAATAATCACAGTTACAGTAAATACAGTGTATGACACCCCCTACCCTAGATGCCCCCCTATCCATGAGTACCCACTTTTTTGCCTTTCTTTGGCAGGTAGGACACCAAGGATGTGTTGGATGTGAACACATACTTAGATGAATTGACGGGCTTGTTCTGAGTAGTCAACAGCTGAGGTGAGAGCTCGGCTTGTTTGTTTTTTTCATAGTGTTCCTGCCATCGTCAGCTTCCTCTTGAGGGGCTCCTGTCCCAGCCTGTGAGAAGTAAAAAAGTTATTGCATGCGATGTTGTGGCCACAGAGTCCCTGTGTCATGTCCAGGATAACCCACATCCCTTGGTTCTTCTCAGGAGTTCATCCATCTGGCTTCTCCATATACACTTGCAAGTTCGACATATATAATGAGGCAGCATCACAGGAAGCCAAGATCTTGATTCCATATCTTGTAGGTTTAGACAGCATGTACTGCCTGAAGGGTAAAGAGTGTTGGCGACGCGGGAGCAGACAGTTCTCAGTGCTTGAAACACACACACACACGCACACATGCACACACTCACACACACACACACACAGAAGGCCCAGATAGGAGTAAGACTCAACACAGTTTTCTCACTTCTATTACCCTCAGGTCCAGTGGACCCGAACATCATATATGTAATATATATATATATATATATATATATATATGTGTGTGTGTGTGTGTGTGTGGGGTGCACGATGCACCCTCAATGAAAATGTTTTCTTTTACATGTTCTTCACGCTACATGCTCTTCTTCACTTTTTGGTTGTCCGAATATATTGCATATTAGGGAGCTACAGTGTGCGGATCATCGTTTATCCTCATTTTAGTTTCTTTTTGGTCCAGCACCTGATTTATAGTTTTTCTGTGATGTGTGCGTTCTACTTCTCTTCATATGTTTTTCACAGAAAATGAGTCAAGGCCAATGACTCTTAGGCTATAAAAAGAATTCATTTTATCACTTTTATTTTATTAAACATTCACAATGGGTCCACACAAGGTTAATGCAATATCAACAAGTGGCTTTGGAATGGATGGTGCACAAACATCAAAAACACTGACGGGTGAAGTGAACAACATTGATTATCTCGTGACATCCCACAGAAGAGCTACCACAGTTCAAAATGTTTCAAAAGTTCATGGCTATGATAGACAGGCGTCAGGACATAGTGCATCACAGCTTGCTGCATATGGGGCTGTGTAGCCGCAGACTGGCCAGAGTGCCCACGATGACCCCTGTCCACTGCCAAAAGCACTTCTGAAGAGCACACAAGCATCGGCACTGGACCACGGAACAATGGAAGAAGGTGGCCTGGTCCTGGTTATGATGTTACTTGGCGACATAAATACTTATGAGCCCGCTGAAATAAGATCCAGGCAGTGGTTACAAGAAAAAGGTGAGAGACTGTCTGAAGCTGTTAGAACAGGAAAATGATGTTGACAGAATGTTGTACCACAGATTATGCCCAAGGGAAGCTACAACTAGTCTGTATGGTTTTACTAAAATACACAAACAGGATGTGCCATTACGGCCTATTGGTTGTATGATTAATTCAGTGACCTATAACATCTCTAAGTTTCTTGCATCTATTCTTAACCCGTTGGTAGGCAGTACTGAACATCACATGCAGAACATTATGGATTTTGTTGGTAAGGTGAGGGACATCATTATGGAGGTGGACGAAACAATGGTCTCTTATGATGTTAAGTCTCTCTTCACGTGTGTTCCTGTTGCTGAAACAGTGGAGGGTAGTCCATATGAAATTATAGGATGACCCCACCCTTAGCAATAGGACCACCCTTAACATGACCAAGTGTGTCTGCTCCTGAAGCTGTGTCTTCAGTTCACATACTTCACATACAGGGGGCAGTACTATAGGCAGAAGCATGGGTGTGCTATGGGTTCCCCAGTCTCACCTATAGTGACCAACTTGTATATGGAAGAAGTGGAAAAGAGGGCTCTGATGTCCTATCCAGGGACACTACCTAGCCATTGGATCAGACCTGTGGAGGCCACCAGGGTTAAAATCAAATCTCAGGATGTACCACATTTCACGACCACATTAATTCTGTGGGCATCCACATCAACTTCACCAGGGAGGATGTGAAAAATGACAGGTTAGCCTTCTTAGACTGTGAAATTGCACTGGTGATGGGGAACATTTGATTGTTGATGTTTACTGTAAACAACACATACTGATCAGTACTTAATGTTCGACTCTCATCATCCATTGGAGCACAAACTAGGAGTCATCAGGTCACTGTACCACCGAGCTGACAACGTCCCCACCAACACAGCGGTCGGGGAAGGGAAGAAATCCCATATCATGCAGGCCCAGCTTAAGTGTGGTTATTCTAACTGGGCGTTGTCAAAGCCAGGAAGACGCCCAAACAGTGCACCAGCTGATCGAAGAGAGGAGAAGGACAACAGCTGTTTAAGTGTAAACCAATGGTGAGTCCCTATGTGGCGGGAGTTTCGGAACAGCTGAGACTTGTATTTGCCAAACACTGCATCTCAGTTGCTTTCAAACCCTAAAACATGCTGTTCCAGAAATTGACCCACCTCAAGGATCAGGTCTCCCAGCACAAACAGAGCAATATAGTATGCTGTTAATTACCAGAAGGTTTGCCATGACTTATATATTGGAAAAACCAAACAGATGCTAGCCAACAGGATGACACAACACAGGAGAGCTAACGCATCAGGCCAGGACTCCACAGGCTACATCCATCTACAGGCCAGTGGCCACTCTTTCAAGCATGAGGATGTGCACATCCTTGATAGGAAGGAACGCTGGTTTGAACGGGGAGTCAAAGAGGCCATCTATGTGAAGAGGGAACGACCATCCCTGAACCGGGGGGGGGGGGGCTAAGAGTACATCTGTCCCCATTTTACAATGCTGTGATTGCAACTATTCCCTGATCTTCTGTGAATAGTACACATGGCCATTGTAACTCTAGTTAATGGTCACAGCAATTTGCATATGAAACCTATCATTGTTTTTGGTCGTTATGCCACTGTATTGTTTATAAGGGTGGGGATACCTGCAGTCAGCTGAGACTGAAGAGGTCACTTAGATGACATTGTGTCCAGATGAACTGTTTCAACTGTCTATGATTTCCTTACCTGTATTATTGAGCATGCATAAATAAATACTGTAATTTTTTTTGGTTTTTTGATAAACGTTCGCAGACATTCCCACTTCTCTCTTGTCAACACCCACATACGCTGCAGCTCCCCAAACTGTAAAATTAATTGGCTTTTATACTGTTGCCGCCTTGTCATTTTGGCAGGTTTCAGTGTTACGGTTGCAGTATAGTGAATGAAAAAAGTATGAATGGATTATTATCGAATCATATCGTTTAATAACAGCAACAACATTAAACTGTATTAAATTAATTTACAGGTTCCAAAAACTGTATAAAGTCAGTTGTGAATATTAATATGACTGCATATGACATGTGTAAAGAGTTTTAAAAATGATTTTTTCCCCTGTAAAACAAACATGTGACCTGTTTTGACTCCACGCCTCTAAGAATTAGAATTGAGAATTATTAAGAACTGGAATCGATAAGGAGAATCGGAATCAGAATCATTAAAATCCAAATGATACCCAATCCTAATGGCGGAGGCAGTGTGATGCTCTGGGTAATGTTCTGCTGGGAAGCCTCGGGTCCTGGTATTCATGTGGATGTTACTTTAACACGTACCACCTATCTAAACATCATTGCAGACCAAGTACACCCCTTCATGGCAATGGTGTTCCCTGATGGCAGTGGCCTCTTTCAGCAGGATAATGCATCCTGCCACACTGCACACATTGTTCAGGAATGTTTTGAAGAAAACAACAAAGAGCTCAAGGTGTTGTCTTGGCCTCCAAATTCCCCAAATCTCAATCCGATCAAGCATCTGTGGGATGGGCTGGAAAAACAAGTCTGATCCATGGAGGCCCTACCACACAACTTACAGGGCTTAAAGGATCTGCTGCTAATATCTGGGGGCCAGATACCAGAGGACATCTTCAGAGGTCTTGTGGAGTCCATGCCTCGACGGACCAGAGCTGTTTTGGTGGCATGAGGGGGACCCACACAATACCCCCCCCCCTTTTCTCTCCAACTGAATTTAGCCAATTACCCCACTCTTCTGAGCCGTCCCAGTTGCTGCTCCCCATCCTCTGGTGAGCCGGGGAGGGCTGCAGACTACCACATGCCTCCTCCGATACATGTGGTGTCGCCAGCTACTTCTTTTCACCTAAGAGTGAGGAGTTTCGCCAGGAGACGTAGTGCATGGGAGGATCATGCTATTCCCCCCAGTTCCCCCTTCCCCCCGAACAGGCGCCTCGACCGAACAGAGGAGGCGCTAGTGCAGTGACCAGGACACACACCCACATCCAGCTTCCCATCCACAGACACAGCCAATTGTGTCTGTAGGGACGCCCGACCAAGCCGGAGGTAACACGGGGATTCGAAGCGGAAGCCCGGTGTTGGTGGGTAATAGAATAGACCGCCATGCCACCCAGACACCCGACCCACACAATATTAGGTAAATGGTTTTAACGTTTTAGCTGAATGGTGTATATTAAAAAGAAAAAATCTTATGTATCCAGTCTACAATATATAATTAAATAGTAACCTAATTCTTCTCATTAGTGCATGTTGAGAGTTTCGCAATAAGTTACAAGGAAGTAAAAATACTTAGCTGAGGATATTATTTAGTATGCCTTTTAAAAAGTATGGCAACATCACATTCATCCCTTGTCCTATCTGCTTCCCATTTTGAAGTCTGCAACAGCTGGCAGTTGGTACGAGGCTGTAGATTTGAGCAAAAGCACATATTAGCCAAAACACAATGATGTTTTGATTTAAGCAGAATTTATGATATCCAATTTAACAAGGTCACATAGTACTATATTGGGTTTTAGTAGTAAGAGGGAAGAGTGTGATCTTTAAAGAAATTACTAACAAAACCTGACATTTCAGATTCCTTCTTTCAGCTTTTTCCCTGTTTTTCAGGGGTCGCCACAGCAGATTTTACAGTTTCCATCAGGACCCTGTGAGGGCACAGTACCAATGACCGTTGTTCGATCCGGTATGGTCTTGTCAATCTGCATATTGATTTGGCAAAATTTTACGTCGGATGCCCTTCCTGACACAACCACTAACCCTATGGACGGGGGCACAGGTAAAGCGCTGGATGCCACCCCAGTATTCATGGACTTGCGCCCATGCCTGTCGCTATTAACAAAACCTGACATTAACATACCTTTTTTTTCCTCATTCTGGGCCTTGGGGAACATTTTATTTCTTTTTAAACTGAAAATATTTTATCACAGATTCTGGCTTTTCAAAATATTTTCTTCTTCTTGATGCCATGCTATGTTCAGAGCGTTCACATATTGCTTTAATCTTTATATAAAGTCTTCTCTTGTTTGTCATTTCATTGAAAAGAACCACTCTGTTCATGATTTGAGATGTACTGGTAGTGACCGGGGAAATATGAACAACAACGCATTAACAACAGAAGCAAGGTGGACTTGTTGGTGGAAAAATTTAACTTCTAATGGATTAAATGAGGAGTTGCTCCCTCACACATTCCTATGATGTCTACACAAAAAAAATGATAGGCTATATGGCTACTGTTTGTTGTGATGCGTCAGAAACTAATTGAACTGGATCCACATTAACCAGTTTTTCAGCGAAGTCACATACATGGCCTTCTCGTGTTTGTTTACTTTTTCTTGAAAATGATAACTTGTATTTGTTTTTTTCTTATTTGATAACATTCAATGTCTGTAGTTTAACTTTTTTCCCCCTCCTTTTTCTCCCCAATTGTACCCGACCAATTACCTAACTCTTCCGAGCCTTCCCGGTCGCTGTTTCACCCCCTCTGCTGATCCGGTGAGGGCTGCAGACTACCACATGCCTCCTCCGATACATGTGGAGTCGCCAGCCACTTCTTTTCACCTGACAGTGAGGACTCTCGCCAGGGGGACGTAGCACGTGGGAGGATCATGCTATTCCCCCCAGTTCCCCCTCCCCCCCAAACAGGCACCCTGACCAGTCAGAGGAGGCGCTAGTGCAGCGACCAGGACACATACACACATCCGGCTTCCCACCCGCAGACACGGCCAATTGTCTCTGTAGGGACGCTCGACCAAGCCAGAGGTAACATAGGGATTCGAACTGGTGAGCCCCGTGTTGGTTGGCAACGGAATAATAGACTGCTACACCCAGACACAACCCAATATCTGTATTTCTACATATTTTATCTGTATGTGCAATGCGTTGATTCACTGGCTTGTGTGCCTGGTGTGACTGTCTGCTTGTCTGACTGCCTTACTTTGTTGTGCCTTACCTGTAGAGTTGTTAATTTCAGGCCATGTTGTTGTCACCTTACACCAATGAAAGCTTGCTGCTTGAAATGTCTTCTTTTTAATCCCGTTGTCATATTAAATGAAGACAGTTGTATTTATCGACAGTTTGTCTTTTAGTATGTGCTACCGTATTTTTTCAATTTGCAATTTGTTTATCGAGTGAGCTCAGTCAATTAAGATAAAAAAAAATAAATTTGATTAATTAAAATTAAATTAAAATCAGAGGATGTATACTTTAGTAAAGATGGAACTATTACACAATAAAAAAGGTTAACATTTTATGGAAAGAATTTGGGTTGGGGATACTCTCAAGGGGTCCCCTTAGCTTTACTGAGTCCCTCAGAGAGAAGAAAGGATACTGGTCTGAATCAGATGCATTAAACTGGAGTTGGCAGTGGAGCCTGGGCTGGATCTACGCACAGGCATTCTAGATACATTCCTAGGGCCTCATTGCAACTAGGTGCCCAGATAGAGGGGTAAACAACATCAACTGCCTACATTAAGTATTAGATGAGGTAGAAAGCCATTTTATTTTGTCATTGTTGATTACAACGACATTGTAGGTTACAATGACATTTGTTCTCTGAGCAGTGGGCAGCTGCAGTGCCTGGGGACCAACTCCAGTTCTTCTTTCTATTGCCTTGGTCAGGAGCACAGACAGGAGTATTAACCCTAACATGCATGTCTTTGTGATGGTGGGAGGAAACGGAGCACCCGGAGGATGACCTGGGGTTCAAACCCAGGACTTTCATGCTGTGAGGTAACAGTGCTAACCACTGGGCCACCGTGCCACACCTTAGGTCTTTAAAAATTTTTAAAAAAAATAAATAAATAAATATATATAAAACTTTGTTAAAAGAAACATCCAACTGTAGGGAAGGTGCTCAACAAATAAGGAGCAAAATAATCCAGTGAGTCAGGTAAATTCTTTATGAGACAGGACAAGCCTGTTTCATGCCATAGCAATCATCAGCTGTCAAAGCTTGATTGACAGCTGATGATTGCTTATGTCATGAAACAGGCTTGTACCGTCTCATAAAGAATTTACTTGACTCACTGGATTGTCTATACATATAATCCGATCTAAAACTTTATTTCAAAGTTTATTTATTTTTATTCATTCATTTATTTATTTATTAGACATATTGTGGTGGACACTAGGGGCTATGCCTCTCACCCAGCAGGGCTGTGAGCTGGGGCCGTGGTTTACGTTCCCGGGCTTTCTGGTGCAAGGTTGTTCCTGTTGCAGTTTGGTTTTGGAGCTGAGGAATAAAGTTCAAACTCGCCTTCGTCTCCTGTGTTTTTCCTCATCCTGCCACATTATATGACATTAGTGCCAACGTGTGGGAAAAAGTATTTCCGATTTAGTGGCGTTCATACTCGCTATCATCAGCAACATATGGGCTAGCAGCTTTTCAGCATGCTTTCAGGTGCAGCAAAGCGAAGGGAAAAAAAAGAAAATGAAGAGGAAGAATGAAAAAGGACAATTTTACACAAATTTCTCTCAGGTCCTGCAGTTTCAAAGCCCACAAGCCAGCCTCAATTACTGACTGCAAGACCCTCAACACCCGAAGACTCTGCAGCAGAGGCAGTTGGTTTTAGCCCCAGCGTTACATTAACAATATAGCAGCAGCGGGTCGCAACTTTGACAGATACCAAGGATGATTCCTCTCCAATGAAACAAAAATACCACCACAAAAAACAAGGATGTACAACGGATGAAGACAACGCATCAACAACAACAGCAGTATCAACATCACAGGACAAGGCTGGAATTACAAGAGGCCAGAGAACGTGAGCCAAACATTTTTTTTCCCCACAGGACCTCAGTACCGCAGTTAAAATTCATGTTGTTTGTTTACCAAATATCAAAATATGCATGTAGGGGGCCCTGAAAAATAAAGTCTGCATTGTGTAATCTATCCATTTAATCCGGCTCTCAGCAGAGGCTGTGTCACACCTTATCAGGGGGCCCAGAGTTTCTGGCAGAGCCTCTACTGAGAGACACAACAAATGTTTTGTAAATATATAAAAACAGCAACTTTCTCAGCGGTGAAATATGGGGGGTTCCTGGTCCCTTGGCGAGTTTACTATTCTTTGCTGCAAATGGGGCGCATGAAAGGGAACAATTCAGAGTCAACGACTAGAAATTTCTTGAACTTTCTTTAGCAATTTAGCAGATAAAATGAAACAAGTGGTGAGATTAAATATTCACGAAACCCCCCCATAAGAAGAGCGTATGTTTTATTGATTGAGAGCAGAGAACAATAGAGTCAGGTTTTGGCTTTCAGAGCATTCTGAAGTGAATGGAACTGGTGCACTAAAGGACCACAGCAAACCAACAGAGGCCTTTCTCCAGAGACATTTTCCTGCCACGCTACAAAGACTAAGGTTAACACTCTGCTCTGGAGGCTAATGGAATGCAGTACAGCTCTCCACTTAGAGGGATGTATGGGTTAGCATACTGTCAGGAGAGATATTATGGCTTTGGGTTTGAAAAATGAATAGGTGAAGTGTAAAGAGACTGTTTATTTAGGGATCAAACACCTGAGACAAAGGAATAAGGCGGATGAAAAAGCACACTGCCTACACGGGCACTGGTTAAGTGGATGATGTGTATGCCGTATTGAGCATTGCTCTCTAATGGATATTTTGAGGAAGGAAGTTGGTGCTTTTGTTTTCAGACGATTACACAGGGTATAGGCCTATGTGAACTGCAACACTAGGGACTATAAATGAAATGATACTAATAGCTACTTTAAAGCAGTGCTTCCCAACCCAGTCTTCACAATGACCCCTCTCCTGCAGATTTCCACTATGAGTGTGCATCGGTAGGCCGGCTTGTACTTAATCAAGCAAACATATTATAGCACAGAGCAGCACAGTGGCACAGCGGTTAGTGTGGTTGCCTCACAGCAAGAAGGTCCTGGGTCAAACCCCCGGGTAGTCCAACCTTGGGGGTCCATCCTCTGTGTGGTGTTTGTGTGTTCTCCTCGTGTCTGTGTGGGTTTCCTCTGGGTGCTACGGTTTACTCCCACAGTCCAAAGACATGTAGGTCAGGTGAATCGGCCATACAAAATTGTCCCTAGGTGTGAATGTGTGTGTGTGTGTGTATGTGTCAACCCTGTGATGGACAGGCAGCCTGTCCAGGGTGTCTCCCCACCTGCTGTCCAATGACTGCTGGGATAGGCTCCAGCATCCCGTGACCCGCATTCGGATAAGCGGCTTGGATAACGGATGGATATGTCATATGTATCGATTGTGAGACAATTAAGTGTTGATTGTTTGAGTGAGAACAAGCAATTAAAATTGCAATTAAAATATGAAGGACAGGAAATATTTTAGAAATGGGTTGAGAAACAATGCTTTAAAGGATGGTTCCAGTTTTTTGCATACAAGTTATGATATAATTTTTACTCAATAGCTTCATTGTGTAAGATTTTGGGTCTAGGACCACCACTGGACTCAGCTTTTCAGCAGTATCTTATGGGGCAGTGGAACACAAAAGTCAGACATGTTTCAACAGGTCCAATTTAACTCAAATATCCAAACCACATGTTTGGAAAAATGTAAGTTTTTACCCAAAATTTCCAATATAATCAATGATTATTGCTGAGCTTCTTCCTTGTTCAACTTTTAGGAATGACCAGCCTATTCTTACCATAGGTAGTTGTTATTTATAAACTTACTACCTGACCAGTGCAATTGAGAAGTCACAGAAAATTGGAAATCGTGTACACAGAGAAACTGAGGCACTAGGTTTTTTTTGCTTGTTTGTTTTCTATTTGGGCTGTTGATATTGAAAGGACAAATTTGAGGTTAATGTTCAGTTGCTCCATTAAACAAAGTTGTAAAGCAGTGTAGCAGCGGTCCCATGTCCAAAACCTCCAAAATGAAGGGTGTAAGTAAAATGATATCATGATTAATATATACAACAGCAAAAACTGCAAAAAATAAGGGCAAGATTGTAAAAAAAAAGTCATTCAAAGGAACGAATGCTTGTACAGTTGAGTACTTGCAAGCTTAACAGACTATACTGGCTAGTGAGCTTTTCCATTCTCTGGCTAATACAGTTCTCCATGTGGTATGGGAGACCAGAGTAGATTACTTTTCATAACCCAGCCTTCATGCGTTTATCTAAGGAATTGCCTGATAACACTGAATTTCATAAGGAATGCTTGGGAGAGCTCTAACAATGTAAACACTTGAGGTTTTTACACATTGAATTTGGAGTGTTAAAACAGAAGCAAAAAAGAAAAAAAATCCATTGTAAATAAAAGCTGCATGATTTACACCTGGAAGGCAGGATTCTCATAAGACTCTCTTAACTCCAGTGGCAGACAATTGATTTGGTAGTATCAACACAACTTGATACCACTTTCTGCACAATATGTTCATTTTTATCTACATGCAGTGGCTCAAAGTTTCAAAGCAGTTGTTTACCAAGACAAATAAAATGTGTCCTGAATGCCAGTGTGTGCTCTACATTTTGTTCTTTATGCCACAGTCAGAGGTGGTGGATAAACAGTGCTTACAATTTTAACAAAAGCATTTTTCAGCCAATGGAGCACTCTATCACAACTCCATCTCAGTCGAGGTGATAAAACACAGGAATGTGATATTAGTAGTGTGAGCTCTGGCAGGTTTACCTCTGCTCAGCTTTCATAGTTTCCCAAAAGGAAAGGAGGGCAAGAGAATGACGGGCCAAAGCAAAATATCAAGTCACTAGGCTGCTTGCTTGCTCATGTTTAATGACTACAAAGGAAGACAGAAGATATCAAACTGAGGGCATCCAGCATTTATTGAATAGTTAAATATTACTTTCATTTTTTTTGTTGTTGTTTGGTTTTGGTTTGCAGTATGCCAGGGCAAACAATTGCAGGGATTTCAGGCATATGTTTAGCATTTTAAGCCTGGATCACACTAGACGATTTAAAGGCCAATAATAACCCTGATTTGGTCATTACGAGTGATTTTTCAAGATCAGGGAGAGTCTGCACTGGTTTGCTCAGAATAGGGCACAGCACCATGGACAGTTGGCACGTGCATTCCGGTAGTGTGTTGGAGTTTAAGATTAAAATTGCTAGCCTCCTGCTTGAGCCTTTGACCAGCTGGAGCTGTCACAATAATATCAAACATGTTTTGAGTTTTATTACTGGAAATGGACAAATCTGAGCTCATCAGCAAGTGGATGTGCTGCTATGGCTACAGTAGGAACCAGTGTGCTTGTCCACAGCTATTATATGCAAAGGTCAGTTGTTAAATGTGTGATGCCAAATCTTCTCCCAGTGGGATAGTGTGGTAGTGGGCTGCGGTTTAGCCTCGGCTAAGCGGAGAGGAAGGGGGTGTGGGGCAGCAAACGTGATAAGGGGGTTGATCAGCCTCAGGTGTGCCTGACTAACAGCATCTCTTTTTATTCTGCGGTGAAGCTGGGTCCGACTGACTGACACACTTATATGCACACAGACGAGTGCAGGAAAAGGACAGAGATGGAGAGAAAGAAGTCTCTGAATAAGGACAGATGCAGAGAAAGGAGTCTCCGAAGCCGCTGATGTCTGCAACCTGAAGACATCTATGTAAGAGCAAACACAAATAAGACAGCCTATGTAGTCCTCTCTTATACTACTGCAAAAGTTACAATTCCAGCTCTAAAACAAAAATTAAGACACTAGTCCAGTCTAGGCAATGCAACGAGCTGTAATGTGCATGGATAAGAAGACACGCTGGCCGCTGGATGGCGGGTCTGACCCTTTAGTCGAGCGGTTAGCGATGTCTCCTGCAGTGCGGGCGATACGGGTTCGCTTCCTGGCCGCGGCAGTTCCTGTGGTTGCGTTATCCCCCGAATTCGCTACAGAGCAAACGGCATGGAGAGAGAGGGAGAGTTATCATCATCAATAAATAAATAAAGCTAACTTCTAAAGCAAAGTGCAAATCCTCCTTACAAAAATCACATCGTCACACAAGCTGGGTGTGCACTTCAGCGGAATATGGTGACGACGGACCAGGGTGCAAAACTATGTGCAGAAGGCATGACAGCATCCCCTCCTACCACACAAAACCAACAAAATTCCAAGTAAGCGTATACGTCATGGCAACGCACACACAGCCAAGCAACCATTAACAACAGATGGGCGCCCGGGTTGCGTAGTGGTTTATTCCGTTGTCTACCAACACGGGATCTCCAGTTCAAATCCCAGTGTTACCTCCGGCTTGGTCGGGCGTCCCGACAGACACAATTGGCAATGCCTGCGGGTGGGAAGCCGGATGTGGGTAAGAGTGGGATAATTGGCTATTCACAATTGGAGAGAGGAAGAAAGAAAAAAAAACATTAACAACAGACACTTCAAAACCATAGACAGTGATCCACGATCATGGCATTTTGGGAACCCCCCACCACAAACAAGCGATCTGGTTAATAAATAATATTGTAACGATCACGGATGAATAGACTCGCTAGCCCTTGGCTAACGGATCGCACACTTTATTTGACTGGTTAACATTGTCGCCCGTGGTGCGGGAGACGCGGGTTCGCGTCCCGGCTGCGGCTGTTCCCCAGCTGCCCCCCCCCCAATACGCTACAATATTATAAATTCGCTACAACATTATAAATTGGCCGTTTAAATATATATGTTACAGTAAAAGTGTATAATGACAACTGAGTTTGTTACATGTACATACTGACAGCTAATTCTGCATAATGACCGTTTTCCCAAAATATTTATTTGGGAAAACGGTCATCATGCAGAATTACCTGTCAGTATGTACATGTAATTAATTACCTGTCAGTATGTACATCAAAACAGTGGCAGCGGCGGTCAGAATAAAATCAGTTGGCATGGCAGCCTATTAGATTTTGAATAATTTATCAAATTACGCTCTGGTGTAGGTCTTCCTTTGCCGATTAACTCCAACTTAAATCTTGGAACGGCGTGGATAATAAATTCACTACAATGTCTTCCTCACTAGCGGCAATGTTACTTGTGGCTTCCATCGTGAACCAACAGGCGAACTAGCTAGCTAGTTTATTGGCAGATTTTTTTGTTTTGTTGCTAGCTTGTGATTTGTGTTCCCCGCAGTGGGCGGACCTTGTCATAAAGTAGGTGATAACATAGCCCACCCATTTAGAGGTAAGTTATGATTCGTCAATTTTACTGTCATTTGAAATTATGCTCTCATCGAATTATTATTGCTCAGACCTCTGTGAAATTATAGCTGGACCACCAACCACAGAGCTAAAAGCATAGCATTTTCTTCCCAGCAACTGCAGAGGCAGAACAATTCTGATAGGTAGACAAAGGTGCTTCTTTCATTTAATCCTTCATATTCCAACACAAACTGAATAGGCTGGTTTTAATGGTTTATTTCCTCAGATACATTTTGTTTAGACGTTGATTGTCAAATTATGAATTCATAAAACATTAAAGCTGATTTTAAATATTATTTTCTGAAATATTTTAGACCCTCTCTGAGGGCTTAGAGGGCCCTGACGGTTCCCCTCTGGTGTTTCACCAACCGTGTGTCCTTCCTCCACCTCTAGACCCTCCCGTGGCATGAGCGTTTGCCACAGATAGGACTTTAAAGTATTCAACTTTGTTCCCAGCTTTAGGTTTAAGACTCAATTTAGATTTCCAAAAAGTAGCTAATCTTACCAGTTGCAGATGGCTTCCCAAGTTGCTATGTCACACCCACTAGCAGAATGTGCTTTCTGAGCTTGAATCTTCAGTAGGTACCGCCAACAAAACAATCTCCTCAAAGTCACAAATAAATAGTATAAAGGACACAACAATAATCTGTGACACAATCCCGCCTTATTTACCAGTGCAAAGATGAAACCATTCACTCAGTAGTCTTATGCTCCAAGTGAACAAACAATGCTTAGCACATTGTTAAAAAAAACACAAACGCAAAGATCAAAGCCATTACATTTTTTTCCTGACAATATCCAACCAATTTAACAAGCATTTCTGGCATGAGCATAAATACCAAATAGCTATTTATGCAACGACAAACCAACGCTGACGATAAAAACAATTAAACTCACCAGTGCTATTCATTGAAGATGAAATCTATCCCAGTTCCAGCTGCTAATACCCCTTCTTAACAATGTTCACCTTTTTCGTGGTTTGTCCCAAAAACAGCAAAGACATTAAATCTGTAACAACATCAGGTTCCTCTCCATCTGGTGTCATTTTCACTCATGCTACACAATTAGCTAAACATAAGTTATGCAATAACGATCTGACACTACACACTTCCCACACCGCATTCAAAATGTATGCAGAGTAGGACTTCCTAGATTATCTATGGACCAGGGGAACACCCTTAAAAATGCTATCACTGGCTCCAAGTCACAACTTCAGTGGTTAGTCAATATGTAACTCGAAGATCATGCACTCTCTTTTTATTTTTTTTAAATTTCTTAAAATCTTTTGGATCCCCCCCCTTTTCTCCCTAATTGTACCCGTCCAACTACCCCACTCTCCTGAGCCGTCCAGGTCACTGCTCCACCTCCTCTGCCAATGCGGGGAGGGCTGCAGACTACCACATGCCTTCTCTGATACATGTGGAGTCGCCGGCTGCTTCTTTTCACCTGACAGTGAGGAGTTTTGCCAGGGGGACGTAGCACGTGGGAGGATCACCCTATTCCCCCCAGTTCCCCCTCCTCCCTGAACAGGTGCCCCGACCGGCCAGAGGAGGCGCTAGTGCAGCGACCAGGACACGCCCACATTCAGCTTCCCACCCGCAGACACGGCCAATTGTGTGGAGGTAACACTGGGATTCGAACCAGCGATCTCCATGTTGGCAGGCAACAAAATAGACTGCCATGCCACCCGGATGCCCCATCACTCTTTTTATTTTAATGGGTGAGGCCCTTTATCGAGGAACCAAAGACCCTGAATGGAGGATAGAATGAAGAGTTCCCCCTCCTGAGGTACCTGAGAAACATGCTCAGATTAGTTGAAATTTTCATCTGCCACATATGACCATTAAAAAGGGATTTGCATGCACATTATACCACAGAAATACAAGGCAATCTAACACATAATATAGCTAACCTATTCAATGACGCAAGGCTAAAAGGATTTACAGGATCAGACAAAACTGTTTTTTTTTCCCATCTGAGAATGAAGAGGGTCTTCTGTGAAGCTCCTGAAAGCTCAGATGGTGGAGGCTCAATTTGTTTATTTTTTTGGTGTTTAAGGACTTTACATAAAAACAGGTACAGAGAGACAATTGGCATCTGTTCCCTGCAACAATGTTACAAAAGCACTTACTTTGAATGCTTGTGACAGCCAATTCCCAATTAAATTCAATTAAAAAACAAAACGTGTTTTATTACCGATTTATCTATTTTCCTTTCTTGCATCATTTGAGACGTTCTCATTCTCTCCGGGAGAGAGGAGAGAAAGAAACATCTCACTTGAAAGGAAAAAGAAGAAAAATACATTTCCCTTTCAGGGTGAATGAAGTCTTCACACACCCAACCAACATCTGTGTGCTGTCTCAGGAAAACAAAACAAAACAAAACAAAACAAAACATGAAAAAATATACCAACATCATTTCCATGTTGATCCCTCTGTGGGACGGTACAGTGGTTCATTTGTGCTGCAGCTGTTAACTAGATGACATTAATGCTATCCAGTAGCGTGCTGTCGGGTTTCAGTCAGAACCCTCGGTGGAGAACTGCCCCCCCCCACACACACACATTTCTCATATGGGTGCTGATACAGCCAATACAGCCACATAGAAAATACATTATTACACACTACTGCATCAACACCAACAAGACAGCTGATTTTCAACAACCACAACGCACACCACTGTGCACTATAGCAGCTATTGCAGCATCACATCAGATCTTCCTTTATGTCACTCAGCAACCACACTGCACACACACACACCATGTGGCACTAAAACAAAACAAACAAAAAAAACCCAAAACAAACAAGTTTCCATAGTTGATGTAGCATTCATCGTTCACTTGAGGAACTTCACAAAATTCAATAAAGTATAGGCACAACATTATCAGTGCACTGCCTTAGGTTCAATAAGAAAAATGTGCACACCAGTCTGGAGTTGAACCTCCAACTCACTTGAGAGAGTCGTTGCAGCCTTCTCTTGCAAAATTCATCCAGTAATTTAGTCCGTTTGGGAGACGTGTAAAAAAAATGTAGACAACCCTACCAGATCTGCAAAAAACACGACACAGATCGACAACAAGATTGTCAGTAGCTGTGAATGTGGCAGTCTTTGCGGTTCGTTCGCTGACAACCCGCCAAAGAATCAAGTTCAAAGTTGATGACGACACCGAGGCACAGCACCGATACATCGCAGGGCCCCCGGGGCGTTCTGTCACTACACATCAAAATTTGATTGGCTGATCAAAGTTGCAATCAGTTTGCAGCTTCGTGCTTCAACGAAAGGCTAGCAATACCACTAGTGCTGGTCCAAAAAGCTATGGTGCATTTAGATGGCATAGGAAATCCCTGCTCAGCCCCACGAGAAAACAAGTAATTGAATTTAGACACATTGTGGACACACTTCAATTTATCGACTGAAATACCAGATACAATTTTGATTTGAGAGGGCCAGCGGAGAAGACCCTGATGGCCATGAGAGCCCATCACTGATGCTAGCTTTAAAAAAGTCTGCAGATGATGCTCTAGGTGGAAAGGGTGTGAAAATACACAGCTGGAGGTGCCTGCTCCACTTTGTCACTCTGCCCTTGCAGCTGCACAGCAGACGGAGGCCATGTTTCTGTAGCCTCAACACACATGCACGTGCACACACACACACACACACACACACACACACACACACACACACACACACACACACACAAAGGTGGGGACAAAAGAGAACCTGCTTGTTGGCATTAAAGTAGAGTTCGCCTTGACAATCTCCCAGGATGCAACTTGGAGGCAGGACTGAAGGGGGAAGCTGTTATAGGGGGGAAATCAATAATGCATGAAAGCACCATCAAAAGAGCACAGAGGAGATTTCTGAAGTGTGTGTGTGTGTTTGCATGGACATATGTGTGTGGTGAGTGTGGGGTAGTAATGTAAACCTTGTAACATATACAGCAAGACACTTCATTAAAGTGTGGATTCAGACTACCATATAGCTATGTCAGGTGTATTAGGAATCTGGTACTTGCAAAGTAGATACCATAAGGCATCACCACTAGCAAATGACTCCTGCTCTGATCGTTTTTGCAAAGATGCCCAACGAGGCATCAACTGCCCACAAATATGATCGATAACAATATTAAACCTCTGGGTGCAGTAGGCTACTTTGTGTGTTGCAATCCAAATGATAACTCTTTATTTTTTATGCTAAAACGTTACCTGCCAGAAAGTGTCTTTCTTTTGATACCTTTTGGAAAGGAATGATAAAAAAAACCACAAAAAAAAACCTTGAGCCTACAATCATTTCTTGGAATACCCCACAACAAAAAAAGAGACAAGACGGCCTTCCTTAGATCTGGCCATTTGATCAGCTTCTCTCTGAATAGAGACAGAATCATTTTGAGGGGCCCGTATGAAGAATCTAACGCAGTCCATCTGTCACAACACAGTGATGTACTACTAATTATCCTCTTCAAAGGAAGATCTTCTAATTCATCTGCTCCTGCACCGCAGCTTTACAGGAGCCAAAAGAAAGCTATCCAGAGATGCACTAGATCAAGATCCCAGAAAGAGGTCTACGATTTCATTTGTAAAAGTGGACGTTACTGAAACAAACACTCCCGCCTACTATAGTGGCATGACAATAAAAACAGAATCTGACAAATAAACTAAGAAATGGAGCAGCAGGCAGGTGGCCATGGCTACTTCTGCACCACCCAACCGGTCCTATACTTGCATACAATTGTCACATATATTAGTTCCAAAGCCATCCATTCCTCCATTATCCAAGCTGCTTATCCCAATCAGGGTCGTGGGATGCTGAAGCCTATCCCAGCAGTCATTGGGCAGCAGGCGGAGAGACACCCTGCACAGGCCGCCTGTATATATATATACACTCACCGGCCACTTTATTAGGCACACCTGTCCAACTGCTCGTTAACGCAAATTTCTAATCAGCCAATCACATGGCAGCAACTCAATGCATTTAGGCATGTAGACATGGTCAAGACGATCTGCTGCAGTTCAAACCGAGCATCAGAATGGGGAAGAAAGGGGATTTAAGTGACTTTGAACGTGGCATGGTTGTTGGTGCCAGACGGGCTGGTCTGAGTATTTCAGAAACTGCTGATCTACTGGCATTTTCACGCACAACCATCTCTAAGGTTTACAGAGAATGGTCCGAAAAAGAGAAAATATCCAGTGAGTGGCAGTTCTGTGGGCAAAAATGCCTTGTTGATGCCAGAGGTCAGAGGAGAATGGCCAGACTGGTTCGAGCTGATAGAAAGGCAACAGTAACTCAAATAACCACTCATTACAACCGAGGTATGCAGAAGAGCATCTCTGAACGCACAACACGTCGAACCTTGAGGCAGATGGGCTACAGCAGCAGAAGACCACACCGGGTGCCACTCCTGTCAGCTAAGAACAGGAAACTGAGGCTACAATTCGCACAGGCTCACCAAAATTGGACAATAGAAGATTGGAAAAACGTTGCCTGGTCTGATGAGTCTCGATTTCTGCTGCGACACTCGGATGGTAGGGTCAGAATTTGGCATCAACAACATGAAAGCATGGATCCATCCTGCCTTGTATCAACGGTTCAGGCTGGTGGTGGTGGTGTAATGGTGTGGGGGATATTTTCTTGGCACACTTTGGGCCCCTTAGTACCAATTGAGCATCGTGTCAACGCCACAGCCTACCTGAGTATTGTTGCTGACCATGTCCATCCCTTTATGACCACAGTGTTCCGATCTTCTGATGGCTACTTCCAGCAGGATAACGCGCCATGTCATAAAGCTCAGATCATCTCAGACTGGTTTCTTGAACATGACAATGAGTTCCCTGTACTCAATTGGCCTCCACAGTCACCAGATCTCAATCCAATAGAGCACCTTTGGGATGTGGTGGACCGGGAGATTCGCATCATGGATGTGCAGCCGACAAATCTGCAGCAACTGCATGATGCTATCATGTCAATATGGACCAAACTCTCTGAGGAATGTTTCCAGTACCTTGTTGAATCTATGCCACGAAGGATTAAGGCAGTTCTGAAGGCAAAAGGGGGTCCAACCCGGTATTAGCAAGGTGTACCTAATAAAGTGGCCAGTGAGTGTATATATATATATATATATATATACTACCGTTCAAAAGTTTGGGATCACCCAAACAATTTTGTGTTTTCCATGAAAAGTCACACTTATTCACCACCATATGTTGTGAAATGAATAGAAAATAGAGTCAAGACATTGACAAGGTTAGAAATAATGATTTGTATTTGAAATAAGTTTTTTTTTACATCAAACTTTGCTTTCGTCAAAGAATCCTCCATTTGCAGCAATTACAGCATTGCAGACCTTTGGCATTCTAGCTGTTAATTTGTTGAGGTAATCTGGAGAAATTGCACCCCACGCTTCCAGAAGCAGCTCCCACAAGTTGGATTGGTTGGATGGGCACTTCTTGCGTACCATACGGTCAAGCTGCTCCCACAACAGCTCAATGGGGTTCAGATCTGGTGACTGCGCTGGCCACTCCATTACCGATAGAATACCAGCTGCCTGCTTCTGCTCTAAATAGTTCTTGCACAATTTGGAGGTGTGTTTAGGGTCATTGTCCTGTTGTAGGATGAAATTGGCTCCAATCAAGCGCTGTCCACTGGGTATGGCATGGCGTTGCAAAATGGAGTGATAGCCTTCCTTATTCAGAATCCCTTTTACCCTGTACAAATCTCCCACCTTACCAGCACCAAAGCAACCCCAGACCATCACATTACCTCCACCATGCTTAACAGATGGCGTCAGGCATTCTTCCAGCATCTTTTCATTTGTTCTGCGTCTCACAAACGTTCTTCTTTGTGATCCAAACACCTCAAACTTGGATTCATCCGTCCACAACACTTTTTTCCAGTCTTCCTCTGTCCAATGTCTGTGTTCTTTTGCCCATCTTAATCTTTTTCTTTTATTGGTCAGTCTCAGATATGGCTTTTTCTTTGCCACTCTGCCCTGAAGCCCAGAATCCCGCAGCCGCCTCTTCACTGTAGATGTTGACACTGGTGTTTTGCGGGTACTATTTAATGAAGATGCCAGTTGGGGACCTGTGAGGCGTCTGTTTCTCAAACTAGAGACTCTAATGTACTTATCTTCTTGCTCAGTTGTGCAACGCGGCCTCCCACTTCTTTTTCTACTCTGGTTAGAGCCTGTTTGTGCTGTCCTCTGAAGGGAGTAGTACACACCGGTGTAGGAAATCTTCAATTTCTTAGCAATTTCTCGCATGGAATAGCCTTCATTTCTAAGAACAAGAATAGACTGTCGAGTTTCAGATGAAAGTTCTCTTTTTCTGGCCATTTTGAGCGTTTAATTGACCCCACAAATGTGATGCTCCAGAAACTCAATCTGCTCAAAGGAAGGTCAGTTTTGTAGCTTCTGTAACGAGCTAAACTGTTTTCAGATGTGTGAACATGATTGCACAAGGGTTTTCTAATCATCAATTAGCCTTCTGAGCCAATGAGCAAACACATTGTACCATTAGAACACTGGAGTGATAGTTGCTTGAAATGGGCCTCTATACACCTATGTAGATATTGCACCAAAAACCAGACATTTGCAGCTAGAATAGTCATTTACCACATTAGCAATGTATAGAGTGTATTTCTTTAAAGTTAAGACTAGTTTAAAGTTATCTTCATTGATAAGTACAGTGCTTTTCCTTCAAAAATATGGACATTTCAATGTGATCCCAAACTTTTGAACGGTAGTGTATATATAGTATATTTTTTTATGTGTGTGTGTGTGTGGTTGTTTGTGTGTGTGTATATGTATATATTATATGTATATATATATTATTTGTAGGTATATAGTATATAAGTATACAGTTCATATATCCATCCATGCATCCATCCAAACCGCTTTGTCCTGCTCCCAGGGTCCAGGAATGCTGGAGTCTATCCCAGCATTGACTTCACAAATCTCTCCATTGGGGAAAAAGTGGATACATAGAATATAATACAGAAAGACTCCTTTATATGGAAAGTAAGACTGTAGATGTGCATGTGTGCGAGCTCGAAGTACGGACTGTACGGACAAAAAAAGCATTTTTTGTCATGTGAAACATCACCCAGCCGGACAAAAAAAAAAAACAACATACAAAGTACACCAAAAGTAGACAACAATAAAATTTTTATAATTGCAAACTCAAGTATTTAGGTTGAAGACTATTTGAGATGCATTATGTTCGATATAACTAGACAAAATGTTGATCTTAGCCTAACTTGTGCACACACACACGCACGCACGCACGCACGCACACACGCACGCACACACACACACACACAAACACACACACACACACACACACACACAGATGATGTCCAGTCTTATTAGCAAAAGGCACTTGAGACAGCAACAGCATCCTATTGCCATTGTTGACATTTGACTTGATACTACCTCATAATTCAAACTGCAGACAGATGTACTCACCAGTCCCTTCTTTCTTTCTTTCACTTTTTTCTCCAGCAGTTATGGTTTGTTAGGTTGCCAATAAACCGAGAACCCTGCTAATTAATTGCAGGAGTTGTTCTTTTTGTTCCCCTTCTACCATCTTTGATTTAATTTCTAATACAATATTTACTTATGTTTCAAAACTGCTTCCTGGTGTTATATTTATAACAATGTAAACAGTATTTTTTTTCTTCAGACCAACTACTTTGCATTGGCTGATATAGTAGGATTTAAGAAATAAACAAGTTAATTGGCTAAGTGGAATTACAAGCTAATGATCGAAGAGCAGTGTAAGACCTTACAGGCAGGGCTATCACTGCCACACATAGTATTGAATCTAATCTTCAGATGACAAAAGTCCACATTAAAATGTCTTTACGCATGCTCAATAATCCAGTTAAGAAATTAAAAGAAAGTTGAATCAGTCTCAACTGACTGAAGGTATCCCCACCCTTACAAACAATACAGTGGCATAGTGACCCATCTACAGGCCAGTGGCCACACTTTCAAGGATGAGAATGTGCACATCCTTGATAGGGAGGAACGCTGGTTTGAACATGGAGTCAAAGAGGCCATCTATGTGAAGAGGGAATGACCATCCCTGAACCGACGAGGGGGCCTAAGAGTACATGTGTCACCATCTTACAATGCTGTGATTGCAAACATTCCCAAATCCTCTGTGAATAGTATAAATGGCCATTGTAACTCTAGCTAATGGTCACGCCTATTTGCATATGAACTTGATCGTTGGTTTTGGTCGTTATGCCACTGTATTGTTTATAAGGGTGGGGATACCTGCAGTCAGCTGAGACTGAAGCTATCACTTAGATGAGTGATGAAACGTTTCTCCCAATAAACGTTGTGTCCAGATGAACTGATTCAACTTTCTGTGATCCACATTAAAATGCTGTCTTGCAGAATTACACATGGTTACCAAGGTTCTCAAACAACTAAATGTCTAATTGAGCGAAATTAATATTTGGAATGTTGTGTTCAAAATCATTTTGAGTGGCAGTAGGGATATTTATGTGTGGACTGACACATCCGGAATTAGCATCAAGCAGGTCTAAAATAATTGAAGTTTGAGTTGATCTGAGACTTGGATGGTAATCACTTGCTCAAACAGTATTTCTCTTGATGTGCATTTTGTCCATTCACATGTAATGGGTGCATATAACAGGGAATTACACTGAGTCCCTCTATTTCGTTGTTGATAATGTGCTTTCTCTTCTGGGTGTACCTTGGCTCGTTGGTATGGTCGACCAGCTAAATGTACCTGCAAGATTTTCTGTCTGAAGGTATCCACAACCAGGTAGTATGAGGTGCCTCTGATAATCGATTCTTGTTCTCACATAAAATGTAATAAACTAACTTCTCTCTGGTTTGGATCATAAACAAGTCCTCATGACTTTTTTGTCTATTTTCCACTGGAAAAATCAATCAAATGGCTGCCATTTGCCTCAAAGATGTTTCCTAGCTTCTTCAGACCTTAAAGCACATTAGGACACCTTATATTTTTTCCATTATCATACCACAAACTCAAGTCAATATTTTAGAGATCAATGTATATTTCTGTTTATGTGTTTCATAGCAGTGCATTTTTTTTCTGTTGTGAAAAACACAAAGCAGTGACCTATTTCCAAATCTTTGGATAAGTTGTACCATAGTTATGACACTTAAATATTGTGCAACACAACAGCACGACACCCTCATAACTCATAAGCTCAGTAAAATATGCCCTATTGGCTATTAAAGAACCCATATTATGATTTTTGGGTTTTCCCTTTCCTTTAGTGTGTTATATAGCTGGGACACGCATGTAAAATGTCTGCAGATTTACAGTCCACACCAAAGGGAGTCATTCTCCTTGACATGTAACACTGCTCCTGAATTGCCTGAAATGCCTTGTAGTCCAGCCATTTCTTCCATTACGTATCTACGTCACTATGCAACACAATTTAATAATGCCGACCTTCTGGCTAGTTTGGCCTGCCCTCAAACAAAGCTAGGTGGACCGGAGGTGTTAACTGGGAACCAGACGAATCTGTGAGCTCATGTTTTACTTTTCCTCCAGCAGATGCATCTGGCCATCCTCCCGTTGAGGCCATGGATGTATTATAGTAGTTCTACTATAATGCATCCATGGTTCAGACAGATTTCAAGCTGACCTGTCCTGGGTCGGGCCAATCACAACCGTTTATCTAATATTGAGCAGGTTTGATATGATGACAGACGGCCTTATTTTTTCCTACCCGCATTCTGGGAATTCTGCCTCTGATTGGCCAGTAGTCGTTGCCTCTGTTAGTTAAGTTGTTTAAGGTTAGGGTGGGGCTAAGTATAGGGTTAGCCAATCAGAGGCAGAGTAGGGGCAGGTCTTCCTGGAATGCAGATGGGAAAAAAATAATGGCGACATAAAGAGGAGTGCCGTTGGCTGTTGCTGATGAGGAAGGGTCTATTGAATCTGCTATCATGACAGTATTAAATGAACTGGACGGTATATTTTCTCTGAAAAAATAAACAACTGCACTTACAGCTTTTGTTGAAAAGAAAGATGTTTTCTATACTTCCAACAGGATTTGGTAAAAGTTTAAGCGCTACGTAACACGTTTTGTTGCTCTGCTTGGTTGTAGGTCTATCCAACGGCACCAAGAGGCTCAAAGAAGGCTGAATCAGTTGGTCTGTGCCCATCGATAACCCCCTTGGAAATCGAAAATGAAGTGAGAGAAGACAGACTAATTAGCATTTGCAAATTCGTCTGGTTCCTAGGCTACCGGGAAGCCTCAAACAAAGCCTGGTAGAGCAAAAGCTGGTGTCGTGCAAAGGTACGTATCCCCTGATAGGAAGTGTACCCTTGGTCGCTCCGAGGGTCGTAGCATCAAAAGTCGATGTCAGATTGCTCCGACCCTGGTACCATTTGTTTAAAGAAAAGGGTCAAAGACACCCCTAAAGTGCTTATAGAGCAAGATGTCTTGATGCATGCTCAATAATCCAGGTAAGAAAATCAAAGAAGGCTGAATCAGTTCATTTGGATAAGTTTATTGACAGATACGTTTCATCACTCAACTAAGTGACATCTTCAGTCTAAACTGACTGCAGGTATCCCCACCCCTTATAAACAGTACAGTACAATACAGTTGCATAATGACCGAAACCAACGATCAGTTTCATATGTAGATATGAGTGTGACCATTCATTAGAACTTCAAATGCCATATGTACTATTCACAGAGGACTAGGGGATGTTACAATCACAGCACATAAGATGGCGACAGATGTATAACGACCGAAACCAACGACCTGTATTGTCGACACTGTATTGTTTATAAGGTGTGGGGATACCTGCAGTCAGTTTAGACAGAAGATGTCACTTAGTTGAGTGATGAAACGTACCTGGCAATAAACGTTGTACCCAGATGAACTGATTCAACCTTCTTTGATATAGAGCAAGATGTTCCTGTAGGGATCTGCTAGCAAATGGCTCTTTATTTCAGCATGCGATCCCACGGTTTGAAACATAAATACACATTATACATCAAAAATGTTCAGTATTTCTTGCTGAATCGAATGGTACCTGAGTCGAAGCAATCTTTCCTCTACTTTTGATGCTAGGACGCTCACAGCGACCAGGGGTACACTTCCTATCAGAGGGTAACTTAGGGCAGTGCTAGCATCCAAAGTAGGTGTTCACTTTGTTTTTGATACTGTTAGATTCAGGAGACACTGAAATTTTTGGTGTATGATATGGGTATGTTCAGTTGCATAAATAGTGAAAAACAAGCTTAGGTTTTGGCCAGGAGCACACTTCCATCAGGGGATATGTACCTTGATAGGACACCGGGAAGAGTTTAGTTAGTTCGTATCGCCATGTCAACAACACAGTTTTCTTTAGTGGAAAATGTTTTGTTATTTAATTTATTTTAATTTAGTTATATAATTGTTATCGTAATTATATATTAATTTACATATTCCCATATTTTATTTTTTATTAGAGGCTACCAATTGTCTTGGGAAGACACCCACCAGACCAAGTTTCAATAATAAGAATAATAATAACCAATAATAAACCAAAACACCCAACAGGAGAACAAGGCAGATAATCACAGGTTCTGTTAAGTTTACAATGGGCATTTATTTTATATTTAAACAAATCATCCATCAACTGGGAAATAAAAGCCTCTTGTCTATGAGACCAGTCTCTTGAAAGAGCTCCAGCCAGCTCACAGTGGGGTCTCTGAGCGTGACTGGTCGGATGGTTGCCAGCTCACAGTGGGGTCTGTGAGCATGACTGCTGGCTGACCGTTTGTGGAGCTTCTCAACTCCAAAAACGTTGGAGCAAGTTTTCGATTCGTCACCAATTTTCGTAAAACTGCCAATATTTAAAATCTACACAGTTAATTTCTTGGCTCCAAAATTTTTACAAGTGAATTCGATGATGAAACACAACATAAAAATTGTAAAAAAAATTAGCCCCCATACAATCTGAGGCGGTTGACCAATCACAACAGTGTAGGCTTGGTACAGTGAACTGTGTGTGTGTGTGTGTGTGTGTGGGGGGGGGGGGGGGGGGGGGTTAAGGAGACAGAAGAGATTGGAAGCCAAAACAGCCCGTTTCAGGCTGAGTGAGCATGAGGTGCTGCACACACAGCCTGTGCAGCTGTAACTGGGTGCTTTTTGACCATAAAAAATTTCAAATGTTTGTAAATAGGCCACAAAAATGAATATATTAAAATGGGAAATAGTATAATATGGGCTCTTTAATGCTAAAATATGAAAATTGTGTGTACTACCCTCTGGACAATCAATATGCAGTAAAAAATTGAAATGTGGCTGTGTTTGGCTTTCACACTTAAAAGGCTTTGCATACATTTGCAACTCTCTTTGCGAGCACCTTGCGGCACTTTGCCATCTCAATTTGGGATTCCAGAGGGCTCAGCTGCAGATACATAGGGGGAGCTCTTAAAAATAACCTTATATCAGAATAAAGATTTTTAATAAATCTATAATAATCACGCAGTGTGATGTTATTAATCAAAATAAGTGTAAAGATTTCCCCAAAATAATGAGATAACCAACATAGATTAGCACTTTGCATTGATGTAACTGAAAAGAAATCTAGCAATCAAGCTGCATGCACTTTTAATGCTAGCACATTTAGCCTAGCCAATATGAAATACATTGTAATTAGTGGACGCAGACAATACAACTAATCATTGTTAGAAGGAGACCACATCCTCAATTGTTTATCAACCAACGTTATCACCCAGATTTTGACCCCCTAATGGAAACAAGTGTTTATGCTTGGGAAATGAGCTTCACTCAGTAGTCTGGCTCGTCAAGCCTGTTTACATGTATGGATCCACTTACTTGCAAGAGAGCAGTGCAGAAGCTGACTGTGGTGCATGGCAAACCAAGTAGATTTACAAGGAATTTTAAAGTGCAATTCACAAATATGCTGGGATATGTTACCACAAACCAGCCAGGGAGAGTTGTCATCTAAGCCAAAAGCATCGTCAGTTGCCGAATATTGGTTGTTTGAGCTTTATTCTGCACTGCAGAAGAGCACAACACTGCCCGCCATATAAACACAGTGTAAAGGGAACTGCTGGGTCATTAAACGAGCTATTATATTTTAGTTGCCATCAGACTGTACAACCGCTTAGTATAATATCCGTTGTCATAGTACACGTTTAACATGTGGTTATAAATTAGTAGGAACAATCTAACATTTATGTCTGACTATTCGTCTTCACACTTGATACTTACACTGTGGGTTTACTCATTTGTTCTTCACATCTTATAATTCCTGTGTCTTAGGCTGTGCAAGTTTGTGATCCCAATGCACTTTTAACATGTACTATGTCAACAGGGCGAGCACTAATTCATGTAATTCCTTACTTGCTAAAGTTAAATTACATATTTGGCTATTGTGTATAGCTGTGTAATGGGTTGTCCTGTTTTGTAACTATAAAAACTTCCCATTTCTTTAAAATTACATTTACATGAAAGCCTACATCTAATTCAAATGCAATTTCTCATGACACAAGATACATAGTCTGATAGATAAAAGGTTGATTGACACAGTCCGAAACACAGAAAGACAGACAGAAGGATAATTTGAAAGGATCACAATGTCCACTGTTTGAAATCAGTGTTTTGTCCCCTATGTGAACATTCTCTGTTCCCTGCTCTAGATTGTATTCTAGGACTACATGTCCACAAGTACATTTTTGAAGGGTCTGCATTTTGATAAGTCAATGTATAGGGCAATATATTATGTGGGGTTGCACGTAGCAGTAAACAGAGAGAAGTAAATGTAAGCCTACATACTCGTACCTACATGCCTTTTTTTAAATAATGGATATTGCCCTCCAGAGCTGTTCAACATCCTGAAATGAGAATTCTTGGAATATAAATTCTCACATCATCTTAATTTTGCCGTATAAACAGGCAGCAGGATTGCACAGAGGTTAACCCAGCCACTGAGGATGCACAAGCCAGTACATTCTTAGTGCCGGCCCCAAGCCTGGGTAAATGGGGAGGGTTGCATCAGGAAGGGCATCTGGCATAAAACCTCTGCCAAATCAAATATGCAGATCATAAATCAGATTGCCATACCGGATCGGTCGAGGCCCAGGTTACCATGACCGCCATCGCTACTTTTGGCCAGCAGAGTGGCAGAAACTATGCTACTGTTGGGCGAAGGAGAAGGAGAGGAGGAAGGCATGTCCAGAGACAGCGGGAGAAGAGGAAGGGTAACAGTGTGGAGGTGAGAGTCGGAACTTTGAATGTTGGCACAGTGACTGGTAAAGGGAGACAGCTGGCCTGGCTGATTTGATGAAGATAAGGAAGGTTGATATACTGTGTGTGCAACGGACCAGGTGGAAGGGGAGTGAGGTCAGGAGCATTGGAGGTGGGTTCAAACTCTTCTATCTACCATGGTGCGAATGGGAGAAGAAATGGGGTAGGGATCATTCTGAAGGAAGAGTATGTCAAGAGTGTGCTGGAGGTGAAGAGAGTGTCGAACAGAGTGATGAATATGAGGCTGGAAATTGAAGGTGTGTTGATGAATGTTATCAGCCCATATGCCCCCCAAAAGTTGGGTGTGAAATGGAAGAGAAGGAAGAATTCTGGAGTGAGTTAGATGAAGTGGTGGTGAGTGTATCCAAGGAGGAGAGAGTGGTGATTGGAGCAGACTTCAATGGGCATGTTGGTGAAGGCAACAGAGGTGATAAGGAGGAGATGGGCAGGTATGGTGTCAAGAACAGGAATGTGGAAGGGATGGTGGTGGATTTTGCGAAAAGGATGGAAATGGCTGTGGTGAATACATATTTCAAAAAGAAGGAGGAACACGGGGTGACATGTAAGAGTGAAGGAAAGTGCACACAGGTGGACTATATCTTATATAGAAGGTGCAATCTGAAAGGGATTGGAGACTTCAAGGTGGTGACAGGGAAGAACATAGCTAGGCAGCATCGGATGGTGGTCTGTAGGATGACGTTGGATACCAAGAAGAGTAAGCGAGTGAGGGCAGAGCCAAAGATCAAATGGTGGAAGTTGAAAAAGGAAGACTGTTGTGTGGAGTTCAGGGAGGAGTTAAGACAGCACTGGGTGGTAATGAAGAGTTACCAGATAGCTGGGCAACCACTGCAGAAATAGTGAAGGAGACTGCTAGGAAGGTACTTGGTGTGTCATCTGGACAGAGGAAGGAAGACAAGGAAAATTGGTGGTGGAATGAGGAAGTACAGCAAAGTATACAGAGGAAGAGGTTGGCAAAGAAGAAGTGGGATAGTCACAGAGATGAAGAAAGTAGACAGGAGTAAAAAGAGATGTGGCATAAAGTGAAGAGAGAGGTGGTGAAGGCAAAAGAAAAGGTGTATAGTGAGTTATGTGAGAGGTTAGACACTAAGGAAGGAAAAAAGGACTTGTACCGATTGGCTAGACAGAGGGACTGAGCTGGGAAGGATGTGCAGCAGGTTAGGGCGATCAAGGATAGAGATGGAAATGTGCAGACAAGCGAGGAGTGTGTTGAGAATATGGAAGTAGTACTTTGAGTGGCTGATGAATGAAGAAAATGAGAGAGAGAAGGTTGGATGATGTGGGGATAGTGAATCAGGAAGTGCGGTGAATTAGCAAGGAGGAAGTGAGATCAGCTATGAAGAGGATGAAGAGTGGAAAGGCGGTTGGTCCAGATGAAATACCTGTGGAGGCATGGGAATGTTCAGGGGAGATGGCAGTGGAGTTAACTAGATTGTTTAACGCAATCTTGGAAAGTGAGAGGAAGCCTGAGGAGCAGAGGAGGAGAAGCATACTGGTACCAATTTTCAAGAATAAGGGTAATGCGCAGAGCTGTAGCAACTACAGAGGTATAAAGTTAATGAGCCACATCATGAAGATATGGGAAATAGTAGTGGAAGCTAGGTTAAGAGGAGAGGTGATGATTAGCGAGCAGCAGTATGGTTTCATGCCAGGACAGAGCACCACAGATGCGATGTTTGCTTTGCGAATGCTGATGGAGAAGTATAGAGAAGGTCAGAAGGAGTTACATTGTGTCTTCATGGATTTAGAGAAAAAATATGACAGGGTGCCACGAGAGGAGGTGTGGTACTGTATGAGGAAGGCGGGAATGGCAGAGAAGTATGTAGGAGTGGTGCAGGATATGAATGAGGGCAGTGTGACAGTGGCAAGGTGTGCAGTTTGAATGACAGATAGGTTTAAGATGGAGATGGGAATACATCAAGGATCGGCTCTGAGCCTTTTCTTGTTTGCATCCTTCTCGGGCAGGAGTCTCCGTGGACTATGATGTTTGCAGATGACATTGTGATCTTTAGTGACAGTAGGGTGCAAGTTTAGGTGAGCCTGGAGAAGTGGAGGTATGCACTGGAGAAAAGTGGAAGGAAAGTCAGTAGGAGCAAGATGGGATACATATGTGTGAACGAGAGGGAGGACAGTGGAATGGTGAGGATGCAAGGAGTAGAGGTGACGAAGGTGGATGAGTTTAAATACTTGGGTTCAACTGTCCAATGCGGAGTGTGGACAAGAGGTGAAGAAGAGTGTGCAGGCAGGGTGGAGTGGTTGGAGAAGAGTGTCAGGAATGATTTGCAACAGAAGGGTATCAGCAAGAGTTAAAGGGAAGGTTTACAAGATGGTAGTGAGACCAGCTATGTTGTATGGTTTGGAGACAGTGGCACTGATGAAAAGACAGGAGGAAGAGCTGGAGGTGGCAGAGTTGAAGATGCTAAGATTTCATTGGGTGTGAAGAAGAAGAACAGGATTAGGAATGAGTATATTAGAGGGACAGCTCCAGTTGGACGGTTTGGAGACAAAGCAAGAGGCAAGACTGAGATGGTTTGGACATGTGCGGAGGAGAGATGCTGGGTATATTGGGAGAAGGATGCTGAATATGGAGCTGCCAGCAAAGAGGAAAAGAGGAAGGCCAAAGAGGAGGTTTATGAATGTGGTGAGGGAGGACATGCAAGTGGCATGACAGAGGAAGATGCAGAGAACAGGAAGAGATGGAAATAGATGATCTGCTATGGCGACCCCTAACAGGAGCAGCTGAAAGTAGTAGTAGTAGTAGTAAAAGTAGAAAGATGGCAAAGAGGTATGAAGCTGGACCAACAATCTGACCAATGACCCAAATAGCATGAGTTCAGAGTCTCAACTTCAACAGGCAGGTCAAGTCCATCTGACAACGGGGGGGAATAAAACCTACCATCATGCCTGCCTACAACATCTATGGTGCCCACCATTGGAATGATGATATCTACATCTGGAATCTTTATCAAGAGTACTGAAGTGCCCTTAAGCAATACACTGGCCCACAAGATGGCTGTTTTGTGACACTTAATGGTATGTAGAATTTGAGAAATTCCAGTTACATTGAGTACAATGTGTTATCTGCTGCAAGTTGATTGAGAGTAGTGCTTTGTTGTTTTCCTCTTCCAAACATTTCAGAAATGTTGGTCTATAAACTTTTTCCTATTGCTATTTCACAGAAATCTTTTCATCTTTCCATTAATACCTTCCAAATAGCAATATTGGTCAGGCAACTCATTTGCTATTGATCTCCACAGGAATGATACTGAGCAAAACGGGTTTGTCATGCTGGCTGGAAGTTCAGAACTATTCTTTTGTCAACTGATATTTTCCACCTAAAACATATGCATCAAACACAGTTTGTTATTTATAAAAAAAATAAAATAAAAAATCCAGCAACCCTCATCACTTCCCTTAGCCAGCAAAGTTTACTTTAATGGGACTTCAGTATTTCATATTCAGAACACCCTGACAAGTACATAACTTGTTCTCCCCAGATTCCAGACAGCTCACAATCAGTCTTTCATTATGTATAGATGCACCGCGGGTAACACTTGAACTGTGAATACACCACACACACTAAATCAAGACAAGCGACATTCATATGCCGATGAATGGGTTTCTCAAAACTTTCACATACTGATCAAGAACCTGTATGAAAAATGTTTGAAGACACATATATATACACACACACACACACACACACACACACACACACACACACTCTTATGTACACAAGCAAAAACAAACTCTCAAACTTTCTTTTTCATCTTCAATATGAGGTGTAATATTTTGTCCCACAGCTATTATTAATTCATACTGTTTTTGTTATAAGATTTTTTCAAGCTGGGTTTGACTGTTTTATGAAATTCTAATTTTTTTGACATCTTTTTGTGCATTTTTAAGTTTTGTCATTTCTTTTATGCTCCCCCCCCCTTGTTTCTCCCCAATTGTACCCGGTCAATTACCCCACTCTTCCGAGCCGTCCTGGTCGCTGCTCCTACCCCTCTGTCGATCCGGGGAGGGCTGCAGACTACCACATGCATCCTCTGATACATGTGGAGTCACCAGCTGCTTCTTATCATCTCACAGTGAGGAGTTTCGCCAGGGGGACGTAGTGCATGGGAGGAGCATGCTATTCCCCCCAGTTCCCCCTCCCCCTGAATTGGCGCCCCGACCGACCAGAGGAGGTGCTAGTGCAGCGACCAGGACACATACCCACATCTTCCCACCAGCGGACATGGCCAATTGTATCTGTAGAGATGATGACCAAGCCGGAGGTAACACCGGGATTCGAACAGGTGATCCCCGGGTTGGCAGGAAATCGAATAGACTGGCATGCCAACCGGACACCCAAGAGTTTTGTCATCTTGCAATAGTTTGTTTTTGTGACCAACACAATCTGTGTGTTCCCTCCATCTTGTGCTCTTTGTAATAAATCTTGCTAAAGAGTAATTACACACACAATGGTTTGTGGTGGAAATGTCATTGTAATCTGCCATTCTGTTCGTAGACACGGATCATGCCCTGACTCCTATTACTCTAAGCACAGTAATTTATGGGAACCCAGTTTTGCATTTTCTTGAAAAATAACGAACAACTCCTCCTGTTAAAGCCTGAGCTCTATCTCTGAAATGATAGAAATGTGGACTTTCAATGCAGGCTTATGTCATATAGATAAGGGAGTTTCCAGCCCTTATCTAGTCTGCTCTTGCTCCCTTTTGTTCTGGCTGGTACTGCTCTATCTCACAATACAACAAAGTGGTGGGAGAACAGACAAAATAAACACAAAACACACAGAAAAATGTGTTTCCATACACAGTTTAACAGCAAGAAATAATGATATGGCCTTATTTAATTTTCAAGATATTATGCCATTGGCTATTTGGTATTTTACATTTTACATTTGTACTCAACATGTACAGATGACTTTTGGTTTCATTATTACAAATTTCTTTCCAAAAATAAAAGCTTCTACTATGTTGCAGGAAAGGCATGTATGTAGCTCAGATTTCTAACAGGTTCACATCTTAGCTCTCTGGGCTGTGGCTTTAGGAAAGAGTAATTAATATGAACAAATAACCTGTCATAGATTATTGGACTAACCATTTTTTTTGATACTGAGTGGCACTTCCCTTTAAATAATTTTCATTAAAATTAATTGGTCTTCGTATCATTTGCTGACAAGGTTCTACAAGAGACCATGGAACCTGTCGAAAGAGATTTCTCTTTGTGGAAAATGCCCCTTTTCAAATAGATTAATTTATTAGCTGCAAGCCATCTGGGTATTGCCACAGTCTATTGCTGTTAGCAACATGGAGTGGATAACTATGAAAGTACATACAAAAGACATTTTCAATTTAACTTCAGACACTAAGTCGATGCTATCATTTACAGCATCTGACAATAGCTGTGAGCAGTGAAATGGGTGAATTTAGAAGTCACATTAAAACAAAAAAAAAGTTGTGTACTGTAGTGGGTATGGATTTCTTTCTTTAAAGCAATGATATAACCTTATGTTTTAAAGAAACAGT
Organism: Lampris incognitus; assembly: GCF_029633865.1. Taxonomy (NCBI): domain Eukaryota; kingdom Metazoa; phylum Chordata; class Actinopteri; order Lampriformes; family Lampridae; genus Lampris; species Lampris incognitus. The sequence goes on from NC_079218.1 coordinate 24,690,453, forward strand.
AGCCTTTTCTTTCACTTATCCAAGCTGTCGCTAGTAATCATTACAGTAGCCGGCCTTATTTTACACCACCAAGACCCACAGTGAGACAATGCGACTTTCATTCATCACAAATTAGCTCTATTCTAAACACAAGTTTGCATCAATCTGTCCATCATGACAGTGTCTATCATCCATCGCCAAACACCATCTCCACATTTTACTTGGTGGCTGCATCTGAAATTAATGATTGGCGTGAATATAACATTATTGATTTTAAGCAGGGACACTGTATATTTTCAGCCATGGTCAACCCCAATTCCAGTTATGTGTAGAGGAGTTCAAGCAGGAGTCGTGACAACTTTCTCTTTCGGCTACACAACGTGCACCATTTATTCCTTCACCCATAACAACAACAACACAAAAACCCACGCAACGGAAGTGTATCACAGTAAACCCGAACCAAGAAAACAGCAGCTGTAAACCAACGTTCCTACTAGCTCAATAAGAGGAATTATGTATCCCAATAACCACTACACACGTCCCCCCAGAATTCGCCTTAATACGAAAAGTCAGTGTGGCGAGGGGGGCGGATCTCTCTGCCCCAACGGCTCCGCTGAACAGGAGCTGGGGGCTCGTTAACCGCAGGCAAAGCAGCAGAGTCCTCACAGCTGGACTGGGGAAAGGGAGGGGCTGCGGAAGCAGGGGACGGCTCGCCGGGGGAGGGGGGCAGGGCCGGGGGCGCCCCCGCCGTGGGGGCAGGGCCAGACCAACAGGGCGGTCTAAGTCCAGGTGAGCAGGCTTGAGGCGGTCCACAGAAACCCGCTCCAGCCTGCTGCCAACCTCCACCACAAAGTAGTTATCTTCAGTGTCCCGTACCCGAAATGGGCCGTCGTAGGGTGGCTGCAGGGAACCATGATGCGCATCGTGATGGATGAAAACATACTCCGCCAACTGCAGCTCCGTGGGGACATAGGACTGAGAGCCGCCATGCCGAGAAGCGGGGACTGGTGAAAAAGCCCTGGCTTCCTCCTGCAGCGCAGTCCGTTAGCAGCTGGCGGACCAGGGAGCTGTGGCGGTGGGAAGGAAATCCCCCGGGACCCGAAGTGGTTGTCCGTAGACCAGTTCGGCGGATGAGGACTGGAGGTCCTCCTTGGGGGCCGTCCTGAGCCCAAGCATGACCCAAGGCAGTTTGTCGACCCAGCGGTCGTCCTTGAGGGTAGCCCGCAATGCGGCCTTCATCGAGCGATGGAACCTCTCGACCAATCCATTAGCTTGAGGGTGATACGCTGTGGTGCGATGGAGCCTCACCCCTTAACCCGCGGCGATCTCCTCCCAGAGCGCTGACATGAATTGTGGACCTCTGTCCGAGGAGAGGTCAGATGGAGTGCCAAAGCGGGCGACCCAGGTTCCGATGAACGCTCGGGCAAACTCAGGCGCTGTCGTGGATGAAAGCGGGATGGCCTCTGGCCATCGCGTGGTCCTGTCGACCATGGTGAGCAGGTATGTGAAACCACGGGAGGGGGGTAGGGGGCCTACCAGGTCCACATTCACGTGGTCGAACCTCTTCTGAGATACCGTGAAAGGTATCAGGGGCGCTTTGACATGCCGGAGCACTTTGGAGCGTTGGCACTCCACACAGGTGTCAGCCCAGTCCCTCACATCCTTTTTGAGTCCATGCCAGACAAATTTTGCCGCCACCAACCTCTGTGAAGGCTTTCTGCCAGGGTGAGACAGCCCATGGACTGCGTCGAAGACCCGCCGCCTCCAAGCAGTCGGAACGACGGGTCGGGGCTGACCCGTAGAGACGTCGCACAGGAGCATGGCACCGGCATCGTCGAAAGCCACATCCTCCAACTGCAGCCCTGTGACGGCGGTCCTGCATGCCTGCACTCCTGGGTCGGCGGCCTGGTCAGCCGCCATCTGGCTGTAGTTGAGTCCCAAATGGGCGGCACCAGCGATGGCCCGGGAGAGACAGTCGGCGACCGGGTTGGACTTCCCAGCGACATGCCTCACGTCGGTGGTAAACTCTGAGATGTAGGCCAACTGTCGCTGCTGGTGGGCTGACCACGGCTCTGCCACCTTGGCCATCGCGAACACCAGCGGTTTGTGATCGATAAAAGCTGTGAACTGACGGCCTTCCAGTAGGAAACGAAAGTGCCTAACAGCGAGGAAAAGGCAAAGCAGCTCACGATCAAAGGTGCTGTATTTGCGCTCTCCCAGGTTCAACTGCTGGCTGAAGAAGGCAAGCAGCTGCCATGCGCCGCTCACCCACTGCTCATAAACCGCACCGACAGCGTAGTCCGAAGCATCCGTCGTGATGGCAATGGGCGCTCCAGACACAGGGTGAACCAGCATCACCGCGTCAGCAAGGGCGGCCTTCACATCCTTAAAAGCCTTGTCCCTCTCTGCACACCAGTCCACGGCGTGTTTGGGAGCTGTGCCCTACAGAGCCTCATATAGGGGGCGGAGGAGATCGGCAGCCCGGGGGATGAACCGTTGGTAGAAGGACACCATGCCAATGAACTCCCGGAGGGACTGGGCCGTGTGTGGGCGTGGAAAGTCTGCGACGGCCTCCACCTTAGATGGAAGGGGGGCCGCCCCATCCTTGGTGACCCGGTGGCCCAGGAAGTCGATGGTGCTCAGACCAAACTGGCATTTGGCCAGGTTAACTATCAACCCGTGCAGGCTGAGCCTCTCGAAAAGGGCTCTGATGTGGGACAAGTGCTCGGACACGGAGGTGCTAGCGACCAGGATGTCATCCAGGTACACAAAGAGGAAAGGCAGGTCCCGCAACACTGAGTCCATGAGGCGTTGGAAGGACTGCGCGGTGTTCTTGAGCCCAAACGGCATGCGCAGGAACTCGAACAGTCCGAACGGAGTTGTCACAGCCGTTTTGGGGACATCAGCGGGATGGACGGGCACCTGGTGGTATCCACGGACGAGGTCCACCTTGGAAAAGGTCACTCTCCCAGCCAGGTGGGCGGAGAAATCTTGGATGTGAGGGACCGGGTAGCGGTCTGGTGTTGTTGCGTCATTGAGCCGACGGTAGTCACCACATGGACGCCACCCACCGCCAGGCTTAGGCACTATGTGGAGGGGTGAAGCCCACGGGCTGCTGGAGCGATGGATGATGCCGAGGCGCTCCATGTTCTCAAACTCCTCCTTGGCGACAGAGAGCTTGGTCGGGTAGAGGCGCCGAGCTCGGGCATGCACCGGCGGGCCAGTGGTGACGATGTGGTGCTCAACCCCATATTTGGTCATAGATGACGAGAATGTGGGCTGAGTGAGGTCAGGGAACTCGGAGAGAAGATGGAGAAACACGTCCTCGTTGGAGAGCATGCTGGACAGCCTGACGGAGCCTGTATCGCTGAGTGCACACGCGTGTGAAGCGAAGGTGACGGCGTCAATCAGGCGTCGATTCCTGACGTCCACCAGCAGCCCATGAGCACAAAGGAAATCTGCACCGAGGAGGGTAAATGCCACGTCGGCGGTGACAAAATCCCAGCTGAGCCGCTGTCCGTTAAAACACATGTCAATGTGCCTCGTGCCGTACGTACGGATAGAGCTGCCGTTAGCAGCTTCCATGGGAGGGCCGTGAGCGCCCGACAGGGCGTCCACAGTCGATGCAGGTATGACACTCCTCTGCGCCCCAGTGTCGCATAGGAAACGCCGTCCCGAGATGGAGTCTTGCAGGAAAAGTAGCCTGTTGTCCTCCACGCCGACGCCCATGGCCACTAGTGAGCGCCGGCCTTGGCGTTTCCTGACGAGCTGAAATTGCACGGGGAGTTGCACTTTTTCGCCTTGGCCCCGAACTTTGCATGGTAAAAGCACAGGCCAGGCTCCTGTCGCCGACCGGGGGTTGCCGCAGCGACCACCATGGAGTCACCAGGTGGTGGCATATGGGGGTGGGCAGGGGTGAGCGCGGACGCGCAGTGCTGCTGCTGGCTGGCCAGGAAGAACTTGTCAGCTTCTTCAGCTAGCTTGCGGCAATCGGTAATGCTGGTGTTAGCCAAAGCGGCCCGCACCTGAGCAGGTAGTTGTCGCAGAAACAGTTGGACAAAGAGGAAATCAGGTGTGTGCGCTGGTCCCAGCAGATTCAGCATTTTGTCCATGAGCTCGGATGGCTTGCTGTCACCCAAGCCTTGCAGAGAAGAGACGGTGGGCCCTCTCGGCGTCGGAAAGTTCAAAAATCTTCAAGAGGTGATCTTTGAGCCCCTTGTATTAGTCTGCCACCGGAGGATTTGTAAGGAGACTCACCACTCTAGTTGCAGTCGAACACCCGAGCGCCGATACCACGTAGTAGTATTTAGTAGCATCATCTGTTATTTTGCGGATAGCAAACTGCGCTTCCGCCTGGGTGAACCATGTCGTTGCCGATGGCTCCCAGAACTCTGGCAATTTGAGAGAAACCGCGTTGATTTCATCAACCATGTTCGTCTAAAAGATTGTCTCTGATAACTACCAAGAGACAAACGTCGGGGTCACCAGTGTAGAGGAGCTCAAGCAGGAGTCGTGACAACTTTCTCTTTCGGCTACACAATGTGCACCATTTATTCCTTCACCCATAACAACAGCAACACAAAAACCACAAAAGTGTATCACAGTAAACCCGAACCGAGAAAACAGCAGCTGTAAACCAACGTTACTACTAGCTCAATAAGGGGAATTATGTATCCCAATAACCACTACATATGCACCCTTACACAGCTATTCCCATTAGCACATTGTCAAGCGCTTTGAGTACCTATGATGATATACCTTTTTACCAGCACAATATACTCACAATTGTATACACAGTATATTTGCAATCATATATGCTATTAAGTTTAAATAGGACATTTTTATGTCCTTACATTTGCAGTGGATTAGAGCTGTGAAACTCCCGTTGGGGCAGCCAACAGTTGAAACTTTTTTTTTTTGTGGTGGATAGCACTATTGATTGGGTTTTTGGCGAATGTCTCTAGATGCGGTCTCTTACTGTATAAAATTACCCTCCATCTAGGTGACTGCCCTGTTACACTGCGTGTCATGCTGGATGAAAACTGATGATAGTTTCACAACAAAATGGCTGTATACACCATTTCATTAGTGGGCATCAGTTACAAGAGAGAAATGTCAAGAAAAAGAACCAATTCCTTTATTCTCTGACCATTATTTTTATTCTGAAATACTGAGGTTATTGTGACAAATTTGCATCTTACTTTTTTTGAAACATTTCAGAGAAAGGTTGCTCTTTCAAAGACCATAGCTACAAAACCAATTCATGGTTGTTTATTTCAAGCTTGGAAAAATAGGTTTATGGAGGTATTTCAGCTCTTCTGGAAATGAAATGCAGCATGACAGGAACTCAACCAAGGTCCAAGGTCAAATTGCCCACAGAGACTTCGGGTATTTTCTTCTGTTTCACTCACGGAAGTGGTCAAGTTAAGTAAATACAGAAACTTCCAGCCAGTGGGAAAAAATACTGTTACACCTTCACAAAACAGCTTCTTTCCTCTTAGCACTTTGAAAACAAATGAGACCAATTACGGACCAATTATGTTTCTTTATTGGCTTGGCTAACTTTGCTTGCTCAATATTGTTGAATGCAAACCAACAGTAACTCAAAAATGGGAAAAAAAAAGTTAACAACATGAACAATGCTGAAAAAAGAAAAACTCCCCAGCTGATTGCTATTGGTACTGTAGGCAATAGATTTGTAGGTTTTGTTGTTTTTTTGTTTTTGTTTTGTTACAGTGTTCTTATTCTTCTGTGTAGTTGTAGCCTCGCTCGCATTCAAGTTAAGAGGATGACAAAATGCAGACTTTAGGTAAACAGTGCTATGAAAAAGTATTTGCCCGCTTCCTGATTTCCTCTATTTTTGCATATTCACTACTACTACTGCTACTACTACTACTACTACTTTTTTTTTGTTGCATATTTATTACTACTTTCGACTGCTTCCGTTAGGGGTCGCCACAGCGCATCATCTGTTTCCATCTCTTCCTGTCCTCTGCATCTTCCTCTGTCACACCAGCTACCTGCATGGCCTCCCTCACCACATCCATAAACCTGCTCTTTGGCCTTCCTCTTTTCCTCTTCCCTGGCAGCTCCATATTCAGCATCCTTCTCCCAATATACCTATCACCTCTCCTCCACACATGTCCAAGCCATCTCAATCTTGCCTCTCTTGCTTTGTCTCCAAACCGTCCAACTTGAGAGCTCCCGCTAATATAATCGTTCCTAATCCTGTCCTTCTTCATCACTCCCAGTGAAAATCTTAGCATCTTCAACTCTGCCAGCTCCAGCTCCACTGGTCTCACTACCATCTCTTGTAAATCTTCCCTTTAACTCTTGCTGGCACCCTTCTGTCGCAAATCATTCCTGACATTCTTCTCCACCCACTCCACCCTGCCTGCACTCTCTTCTTAACCTCTCTTCTGCACTCCCCGTTACTTTGGACAGTTGACTACAAGTATTTAAACTCATATGCCTTCGTCACCTCCACTCCTTTCATCCTCGCCATTCCACTATCCTCCCTCTCATTCACGCACATGTATTCCGTCTTGCTCCTACTGACTTTCATTCCTCTTCTCTCCAGTGCATACCTCCACCTCTCCAGGCTCTCCTCCACCTGCACTCTACTCTCGCTACAGATCACAATGTCATCTGCAAACATCATAGTCCACGGAGACTCCTGCCCGAGAAGGATGCAAACAAGAAAAGGCTCAGAGCCGATCCTTGATGTACTGTTTGGAGACAAAGCAAGAGAAGCAAGATTGAGATGGCTTGGACATGTGTGGAGGAGAGATGCTGGGTATATTGGGAGAAGGATGCTGAATATGGAGCTGCCAGGGAAGCGGAAAAGAGGAACGCCAAAGAGGAGGTTTATGGATGTGGTGAGGGAAGACATGCAGGTGGTGGGTGTGACAGAACATTTTACTAGTTACTTGTTTTTTTTAATTTACTAGTTACTTATTATTACTTTTAGAACATTTTACTAGTTATTTATACAGAGGACAGGAAGAGATGGAAACGGATGATCCGCTGTGGCAACTCCAAACGGCAGCAGCCGAAAGTAGTAGTAGTAGTAGTAGTATTTTGTGGGTTGTCCTTGTGTTTTGACCATGAGTTGTTTTTTGATGCTGCCATTTGCTTATGTCGTGTTAGTTGCTTTATCTTATCTCATCTCATCTCGTCTCATCTCATCTCACCATCAGCCGCTTCTCTGGGGTTGGGTCGCGGTGGCAGCAAGCTAAGTTGGGCACTCCAGATGTCCCTCTCCCCAGCAACGCCCTCTAGCTCCTCCTGGGGGATCCCAAGGCATTCCCAGGCCAGATTGGACATGTAGTTTTTCCAGCGAGTTCTGGGTCTACCCCAGGGTCTCCTCCCAGTTAGACATGCCCGGAAAACCTCCAAAGGAAGGCGCCCATGCCCGAACCACCTCAATTGGCTCCTTCCGATGCGAAGGAGCAGCGGCTCTACTCCGAGCTCCCTCCAGATGTCTGAGCTCCTAAACCTATCTCTAAGGCTGAGCCCAGACACCCTACAGAGGAAACTCATTTCAGCCGCTTGCATCTGCAATCTCATCCTTTCAATCACTACCCAAAGCTCATGACCATAGGTGAGGGTTGGAACGAAGATTGACTGATAAATTGAGAGCTTTGCCTTCCGGCTCAGCTCCCTCTTCACCACAATGGTCCGCATTACTGCTGATGCAGCACCAATCTGCCAGTCAATCTCCCACCCCATCCCACCTTCACTCGTGAACAAGACCCCGAGATACTTGAACTCCTTCACTTGAGGCAACAACTCATCCCCAACTTGGAGGGAGCAATCCACCATTTTCAGGTAGAGAACCATGGCCTCAGACTTGGAGGTGCTGACTCTCATCCTGGCCATTTCACACTCAGCTGCAAACCACCCCAGTGCATGCTGGAGGTCACATTCTGATGAAGCCAACAAAACCACATCATCTGCGAAGAGCAGAGATGCAATTCTGAGGTTCCCAAAATTGACAAACTCCTCACCTTGGCTGCGCCTTGAGATCCTGTCTATGAATAATCACAAATCGGAGACAAGGAACAACCTTGGCGGAGTCCGACACCAACTGAAAATGTGTTTGACTTTGTGCCGAGAATGCTGACACAGCGCTCACTATGATTATACAAGGACCGGATGACTTGTAGCAACTGCCCCGGTACCCCATACTCCCGCAGTACCCCTCCATAGAGTGCCCCAGGATACACGGTCGTAAGCCTTCTCCAAGTCCACAAAACACATGTAGACTCGCTGGTCAAACTTACGTGCCTCCCTCAGCACTTCCACAAGGGTAACGAGTTGGTCCATTGTTCCATGGCCAGGACAGAATCTTCATTGTTCCTCTTGGATGCGAGGTTCGATAATCGGTTGGAGCCTCCTTCCCAGCACCCTAGATTAGACTTTCCCAGGGAGGCTGAGCAGTGTGATGCCCCGATAACTGGAGCACACACCCCGTCCGGTGTTAGTTGCTTTATCCAGCTCTGAAATTGTGATCACAGATGGGTCCAAATAAAATTCATCAGTATTATGAAAAATACATTTTTGAGAAATCTCTCGTCAAGGAGGCCGATAATTCTTAAGGCTGCCTGCCTTGACTATGAAAACGCTGAGTGAAACACTGCTGAGTATTGTCTTTTATTGTAATTTTCCTTTCTTCTGTTGTAGGACTTCGGGCTGCCAGGAGAATATGGAACAAATCACACTCTGTATCAGTTCATGGATGAACGCATCATTTCCTTCTAAAATACAGGAAGATTAAGGTGGCAATATAAACAAGCAAGAAACCATCCAGAGTCCATGGGCGGTTTGTTCCTTTGGTGATTGGGCGACACACTATCAAAGGGAAAAGGGAGAGAATTTTTTCTGTCTCTTTCTACCACAGTGTTATGCTAGCCAGTGACTTCTATAGTTTGTCCTGCATCTGAATATCATGGTCTAAATATATATATATATATATATATATATATATATATATATATATATATATATATATATATATATATATATATAATAGTCCAATCAGTGTCAAGTAGTGTTCCATGAAGTACCACCCCTTTTGGATGACATCAGTCCATCCATCCATCCATCCATCCATCCATCCATTATCAGAACTGCTTATCCTGTTCTCAGGGTCCAGCATCCCCGCGACAATATCAGTCTGATTGAAAATCACCCAGATTGCTCTGATAGTTTCATGCAGCAATCTTAATTAAGGCAAATTTAATTCGAACTGCAGACACTGCAATGCAATCTCTATGGGATCCGGGAGGGCTTGCACTAGTGTGTTTTCATCATACGTAACCGGGCCCGCCAGCCATACCTCAGTGGCCAATGTAGTATGTTGCTGCTATGTCTGCACGTCTGCCATATTTGAGCGTTTAAGATCCGCTAGTAAACAAATACACTGTGTATTGAGAGATGCAGACTTCACTATAAAATCGACTGTAAATCACTTAATTCTGAACCGATTTTCATCAAATTTGGTTTGTTATAAATGTGAGAGATTGAAAATTTTACTAGCTACTTGTTGAAATAAAATCCAGTTACCGGGGAAGGATCTAATCAGCCCTACGCCAAAACATTGACCTTTAGAATAGCCACAACGTTCTCTGAGATATGCAGGCTCCGATCTATGAATAGGCAACATCAAGTGTAAATTATTGAGAATTTCAGCTTTTGTGAGTTTCTCTTATAATGTATATTTTTATACCTGTTACATGCAAGTGGCTTGTGTGACACAGGAAGATGTAGAGGACAGGAAGAAATGGAAACGGATGATCCGCTGTGGCCACCCCTAATGGGAGCAGCAGAAAATAGTAGTTGGAGTAGATGTTGTTATAAAGACGCCTGGTTGCTTGGATAACTAAAGGTGTCACCAACATGCATCACCTCTCGGAGAAGGTGAAAAAACATTGCCACACAATTGGACGAAAACTACAGGATACCTGTAAGTCATCACAACGATGAGGTGAGCAAGAACCGCCATATTCTACCCAGGCTTATTGACTGTGAAGTTTTGTGGAGCGTTCCTCATGTAGACTGAATCAGATTGTGAGTGAAGACCTTACTCAATTTTATTTGATTAATGGTAAAGCAGGTCTCTTTCTCTTCACATTCAAAAGTGTTTTTGAGGGCAAACTGATGGATGACAATTTATCTGTTGATGACCACTGTGGATTGTTCAGTCATTGTAGAGCCAAAATAATTTGATTCTAGACATTTACAATTAACTCCTGAATGTAGCTCTCCACAAATACTGTGCAGTATGTAGCCCAAAGAACAGTCCTTGTCTTATGTTGCCATTTAGTGGTTACTGGTGGTATTGCTATGTGATGTGACCAGAAAAAAACAAAGTGTACAATGCAATGTGACAATGTCAAGTTAGCTAGCTGACTTAGGTTAATTTACCCATTGAACAGGTCACCTTAGCAATCATCACAACAATTGCACTCCCCCCCGGGAGATTTGGCAGGAGCTGCCACTGGTCCAGATCCACGATGCACTCGCCAAGTGTGAAGTTGATCGGATGAACGGTTGCCGAGAAAATCAAAAGATAGACAGACAGCGACTCCTTCCATTTTAGTTAGATTATTATTATTCCAAGGTCTGTTAAGGTCTGGTGCGGTGTGTGTTAAAAACACACAAGCCTAGCGGAACGTAAAGCTTCTCCCAGACAGGCCAACCACACCTTCTTGTGGTTCAGACTGTTTTCACAAATGGGGCTCTGGCTAGGGGCGAATAACTGGTGCCCTAGAATTTAACTGGTCCACTGCTGCTTTGTGGGATGGGCTTTTGAGCCAAAAGCTAAAAGTGAGGTCCCTAACAGAAACCTACATAGGCGTAACCCCCCGTAGACTCATTATTATGGCCCACTGGCATGTGGAAATGCCCTGATGATGAGCCAAGGTTACACCAGCTATGGGTTGAATAACATTATTTATCAAGTCAGGTCAGCCTTTGCTGCTACCATTATGACAGTAGATGGTACTATCTGCATCTGTTTCTACTGCCTTGTAGATTTGCCTGCAAAGGCTAGGAGAAGGTAACTCCAAATTCAAATCCAAGAAGGCGCTGGCAGCAGGCTGCTCAATGGTGTTCGCGGCAGAAGATCACAATAGGATTGTGAGCCCTATTGGACCAATGGCACAAACATCAGATGGCATGCAGATGAACCGCTCTGTTGGTCAATGGATGGCATCACTTGACAAGTAGGCTGTTACTGCGGGGCAACCTCTTTATCTACCGAGTTCATTGCACTACAGTGTACCACTTAGGAATGGGTTCTGAGGTCCAGAGAAACTGTTCAGTGGGGTTACGACACTGACTGTCTTAACTACTGTGGAAGGCATGATGTGAGGAGAGCTTGATGGGAAAAGCACTTGCGAGGAGAGCTTGTTTGCAAAGTCCTATGGCGACAGAATGAACGTAATGGTAACAGGCTTAAGGAACTGGAAACTACTAGCAGGACCTCTGCACATAGGCGACTCACATGTGATGGTCGCAACTCTGTTGAATCCTGGACAACAACAGGGTCGAGGCAGCTGTGTGAGTGTCCAGGAAGCCCTTTTCAGGGAAAGCACTGCCCGCCCCACAAGGGGAAGCCCCTAGAAAAAGTGGGATAAAAAAATATTACTCAGAAATTACCTGGCTGGTTCACCGCGGCCAGCGGGTCTTCACTTCAGTGATCGAAAATGCAAGAAAGTGAAACTGACTGTTGCTACATGGAATGTTCGGCCCATGTTGGACAACCACACCAGACCTGAGAGAACTGCATTGATTGCTAAGGAGCTAGAGAGATACTTCATTGACATTGCTGCTCTCCAAGAAACAAGGATTGAAGGCCAAGGACAAAAACAAGAGCAACTACACCTTCTTCTGGACTGGAAAGGCCGATGGAAGGAGAAATGCTGGATAGGCCTTTGCCATTACCAACAGAATTGCGTCCAGACTGCCCACTCTACCATTAGGAATGTCTGAGGGGATTATGCGTTTCCGAATCCCAAGGGGGGGGAGAACGCTTCGTATCACTCATCAGTGTGTATGCTCCAACCATGGTGTATCCAGATGAAGACAAGGAATCTTTCTACCAGAAATTGGCTGAAGTACCGGACAGTGTACCAAGTGCAGACAAGCTTCTCATTTTAGGAGACTTCAACGCAAGGCTAGGCAAGGACCACTTAACCTATGAGGGTGTCATCAGAAAGTTTGGCAAGGGCAATATGAATACCAATGGTGACCTTATGTTGAATTTCTCTGCTGAGCGTGACCTGTGTATGACAAACACCTTCCTCTCTCAGCCCAAAAAGAACTACTTCACTTGGATGCATCCAAGATCAAAGCATTTCCATTTGTTAGACTACGTTGTGATTCGTGTGTCATGAGGAGTGCAGAAGAGAGTGTGTGTACAGGGAGTGCAGAAGAGAGGTGAAGAAGAGAGCGCAGGCAGGGTGGAGTGGGTAGAGAAGAATGTCAGGAGTGAATTGCAACAGAAGGGTACCAGCAAGAGTTAAAGGGAAGGTTTACAAGAAGGTGAGACCAGTTATGTTATATAATTTGGAGACGGTGGCACTGACGAAAAGACAGAAGGCGGAGCTGGAGGTGGCAGAGTTGAAGATGCTATAATTTTCATTGGAAGTGACGAAGAAGGACAGGATTAGGAATGATTACATTAGAGGGACTGCTCAAGTTGAACGGTTTGGAGACAAAGCAAGAGAGGCAAGATTGAGATGGTTTGGACATGTGTGGAGGAGAGAAGCTGGGTATATTGGGAGAAGGATGCTGAATATGGAGCTGCCAGGGAAGAGGAAAAGAGGAAGGCCAAAGGGAAGTTTATGGATGTGGTGAGGGAAGGCATGCAGGTGGCTGGTGTGACAGAGGAAGATGCAGAAGACAGGAAGAAATGGAAACGGACGATCCGCTGGGGCAACCCCTAACGGGAGCAGCCGAAAGTAGTAGTAGTAGTAGTAGTAGTAGTAGTAGACTACGTTGTGACTCGTAGGGCAATCTTGACAGAAGTACTCTCAACTAAGGTGATGCATGGAGCGGAATGCTCAACTGATCATTACCTGGTCTGAACACAGTTACGAATTAAACTAAAGATGAAGTCACGAAAAATACACTATGAAGCACCCTGTGAAGAACCAAAGAAACTGGATACCAACAAGCTACCAAGCACAGAACATCAAATGAGACTAGCTGCAGCAATCGAAGAAAGGGTTGCAACAGGCGCAAGTAATGTTGAAGAGTGCTGGACACAAATGAAAGAGATCTATAATTCAGCAAAAGAGGTGCTTGGTCATCCAAAAAGAAAATTGGCTGACTTGTTCCATGATCAAGATGAAGCAATCCAAAAACCGCTACAGGAAAAGCAAATTCTTTACAATATTCACATGAACGAGAACTCTGAGAAGAGTCAATCTGCCTTCAAGGCAATTAAAGTCAAAGTACAGAAGGAGATTAGGGTGATGAAGGACAACTGGTGGCGCAATAAAGCAGAAGAGATTAGCAGATCAAAATGATATGCATGGACTCTCCTCTGCGCTGAGAGCCATCTACAGCCCAAGAAGCAATATGATAGCACCAGCAAAAACGGCAGATGGAAGTAAGCTGTGTACTGACCTGAAAGAGATCACAGAAAGATGGAAAGAGCATTTCTGCACCCTCTTGAATCAAGAAGGATCAGCAGATCCAAATGCATGCCAGTGGCTTCAAGAAGGCTGATAAGAGAAGCCTTCTGTAAGCTGATCACAAAGGAAGGAGAGAAAGCACTTAATGACACCAGAAGTGGGAAGGCACCAGGACAAGATGGCATCCCATCAGACATCCTGAAGCATGGTGGCTCAATACTTAAGTCAGAGCTACTAAAGCTCTATAATACCTGCTGGCAGAACCCATGCCTTCCTCAAGACTTCAAAGATGTTTTGATTGTGACCATCTACAAGAAGAAGGGTGAATGAAGTGATTGTGGAAACCACCATGGGATCTCGCTTCTGTTGACTGCTGGAAAGGTCCTGGCTAAGGTCATACTGAACCAGATAAAGATCCTTTCACAAGTAGTGTTGCCTGAAAGCCAATGTGATTTCAGATCTGGTAGATCCACCACAGACATGATCTTCACCCTGAGACAACTCCAAGAGAAACTGACAAAGACTTATGGCTGCCCCCAGAAACTGATCAGCATCATCAGACATTTCCACAATGATATGACAGGGAAAGTATCAATTGGAGGAGACGTCAGCGATGCTTTCAACATCAAGCATGGAGTGAAGCAGGGATGTGTGCTTGCATGTTATATCTCGCTGCAATCCTAGAAACAATGTCAGCGAACTTGAGAGGTGGCTTGTACATCAGGACCCGAACAGATGGAAACCTCTACAATCTTGCAAGACTCAAAGTGTCTACCAAAACAAGAGAACTCTGTGTTTGAGAGCTTCTCTATGCAGATGACTCAGCTCTGGTTGCCTATGATCCTGGATAAATGCAAGAAAAAGTAGACCCCTTCTCTTCAGCGGCTACCCTATTTGGACTGAAGATAAATGTCTCCAAAACAGAGCTTTTGTATCAGCCTCCCCCTCAGAAAAGCCTTGAAGGAGGTCAGCCCAGTATTTTGGTTAACGGAGCAACTCTGAAGACCACTGAGTGCTTTACCTATCTGGGCAGTGCTGTGACAGATACAAACTCCTCTGACTTAGAAGTGGACAGAAGAATCCAAGCGGCCAAAAAAGCCTTTGGTGCCCTCCACAAATGGCATTGGCCCCACCATGACGTCAGGCTGACAACAAAGATCAAGGTCTACACCACAGCTGTTCTCCCATCTCTACTATACTCCACTGAATGAATGACCCTGTATTGCAAGCATGTCAAGAAGCTCACCAGCATACAGCGTCGTCATCTAGGAAAGCTGCTTCGAATCAGATGGGAAGACAAGATGCCTGACATTGAAGTACTGAGACGTGCTGCTACTGTCAGTGTTGAAGCCCTAATAGCAGCCAACCAGCTCAGATGGGCCGGCCACGTGAGAAGAATGCCAGACAACCGCCTACCAAAAGAAGTTCTCTATGGGGAGCTGTGCCAAGCAAAAAGACAGCAGGGAGGCCAGAAGCTACACTTCAAAGATGTGCCCGAGCACCACATGAAGATCTGTGGCATAGATTTCAGCTGGGAGACAGTGGCCCTGGACAGACAGAGATGGCATGCTACAGTAAGGCTATCGAGAACAGCTGTTGAACAAAAGAGTCAAGAGGCCTATGGTAAGGCCCACCATGCAAGACATAACAGACCAACTCAAACAACATTCGTCTGTGACAAATGTGGACAATACTGTCACTCTAATGCAGGCCTGATGGCCCACAGGAATGCTTGCCGAGCTTAAACTGCATCGCAGTCATCATTATTTCGAAGGAATTTTGAAATGTATAGTATGGTTAATATATCAAAAGATGAGTGAGCACGTGTCCTACTGAACATCCCCCTCAGGTCGTCCATGAATGAGTGAGTGATCACAATTTGCGATGGAACCCATGGTGGCAGTTGCGCGGTGCGGTGGAAAAAACATTTATTTTATATTATTGCAAATGTAATTTTGGAAATAACACTGGACAACAATTTTTTTTAAACGTTTTGCTTCCTGAAAAACATTTTTAGAGATTATGATAGACAATTTCAAGCTGAACAAAAAAATAATTCCAGATTTGCTGTATCACGTAGGAATTTGAAGAAATATTAAAATAACTTATTGAATTTAATCTGTTTAATCACATAATGATGCTGACACATTGTGTCAGTTCAACTGAATTTAAAATGTTTTGCGGCTGATTTTCGTTTGTACTCAGCATCTGGTGCCTCTCATGTCAGTGTCCAACAATAGCTGGCCAGCACTGATAGATTCCAGTTGCCCTGATACCTCTTTTCCATGGTCGCAATGTCCTGGTGAAACCTTTCCCCATGGTCGTCACTGACTGCACCAAGATCAGCAGGGAAGAAGTCCAAGTGTGAAAGCAGAAAATGAATTTCCAATTGCAATCCAATTCCAATTGTTGCACTTTATGATTTTGTATGCTTTAGGCATGTTGTCAAGCAGCTCAATGTAGTTTGGTGCTCTGTAGTTGCCAAGAAAATTCTCAAAAACATCCTTAAATGCCTTTAATGCCATTTTCTCTGGTCCCATGAGCAGATCTTCTAACTCCCTGTCATTGATGACCTGCCTAATTTTTGGACCAACAAAAATGCCTTCCTTAATCTTAGCATCGGTTATTCTTTTTCATTAATCTGAGTTTTATATGAAGAGGAGGCGGAAATATCTTTATTGGGTCGACAAGTGGTTTATGCGCCACAGTTTTCTGCCCTGGAACAAAGTGCTTACAGAGCGGCTAGTTCTTCTTAATGTAATGTGACTCTTGAGCACAGCTATCCTATTCACAAAGGAAACAACAGTACTTTGTAAATCCAAGCTGCATTCCTAATAGCAGTACCAATAATTTTAGATCACCACAAATCTTCCAGTCGTAATTGTTTTACTGTGTGTTTCAACAACAGTTCCATGTTACTGTAAGTTTCTTTCATGTGTACTGCATAGCCAATGAGTACTGAAGGGTGAACATTGCCATTCTGTAACAGGACAGCTTTCAGGCTTAACTCTGACAAATCTATAAAAAGACGCCATTGTTGTGGTTCATGCACACAACCCAAAGCCATGAACAATCCATCAATTTCAGTGTAGAAACAGAGGTTGTTAACCTGTGTAAATAAGTTTTTCAAATGTTCCTGATGGTTCCGAAAGATAGAAATTTTTGTACTTGGTGACAGCAAACCCCATCCCTGCAATCTTGAACCAAGTAGTTCTGCTTTAGCTTCTGACAAATCTAAGTCCCTGACCAGGTCATTTAATTCTGGTTGTGTTATCAGATGAGGATAACCAGGCATGAAGGGATCTGGGATCTGGATCAGTGTCATTTCCACATTTGGTTCATGCATTGTGGCATCTTCATCTGCCTCATCTAGGCTCCATGTCGCTGGTGGCTTCGGTACTGGCAAACTGTCATCATGTGGCACTGGTCTTATGGCTAAAGGCAGATTGAGGTATTCAATAGATTTCTTATTTTTAGTAGAGAAGCCAGATACATTGGTAAGACAGAAGTAACAGTCCGTCACATGATCCTTCTGTTGTTGCCATATCATTGGGACTGCAAATGGCATTGACTTCTGAATACCTCTGAGCCAAGCTCTCAGGTTGACTACACATGTTGCACAACAAATGTGAGGAGCCCAGAATTTCACTTGGTCACCAATTTTATATCCGAAGTAGTGCTCAAAGGCTTTCTTAATAAGTGCAGTCATGGTGCGTCTTTGAGCCTGAAGCGTATACTCGCCACAGACGTAACAGTATGTATCACAGCTGTTGCAACATTGACGAGAAATTTCTGTTGTATTAAATCTTCCTGAAGACAAAATCCTATTGTTAAGTATACTCACTATGCTATTGCCTGAAGAACACGTGCATCAACGTGTGTCCAAACAGCATCTGTAAATGTGAGTAGTTTTTATAGCCTGTCTGCTAGCATCTAACCTGACTAAGCATGCTCAGGCATGCCTAAGACAATATCTGCATAGCCCCTACACTGAGTGCATGCCCAGGCATTCTTGGACTGATCAAAACAGCTTGCTTTGTGGGCAATATACTAGTAGACTTAAAATATGACGGGAAATCACAAAAATAGGTTATATCTACAAAACTGTATGTGACAGCAACATTTTAAGGTGATTTTCATGATTAGCAGCCCAAAATCCATGAAATACACCCAAACGTGTTCAGGAAGCAAAATCTTTGTTGTCCAGTGAATCCATTTTCAAAAATTGTATTGGTAGTCTGATAAAAAAAAATTTCAGTTACTTATTTTTGTACCCTAATTACGTAATGCCTGTTACTGTATTATGTTACTCCCCAAGCCCGGTTAATGCAAACAACAGATTAAAAATGATTGCCTGTTTTCACCTGAGCCAATAAGCGATGTCATTACTGGGGTCAGTTCTGACCGGCTCATCCAGTTCATTGACTTCTCCAGACACAAACACTGGGGAAATCACAAGTAATATGTTTATGTTTCACTGACACAAATAATATTTCTCCATCCAAACCAAAGCTCTGCCCATTCTATTGTCTAGAATTGCTCTCCTAAAGGTGAAAGAGGTCAATGCATATTCTTGCTACAGTACTCTCACTTTTTCCTCTCTTTCCCTTCATCTTCCATCTCCTGTCAAGTTGTGTGTAGGGCCCCTTGCTTTCCCTCTTCCCCACAGATGTTAGCTGACAGGAGGAGCCTGTATGTCTGTCATCAGTCAGGACAAGTGACAGGCACGTCGGCAGCCTGTCACAGCTGCTGTTTCTCAGGTCACTGAGGGTATCACCATCATGCATCCACCCCCACCTACCTACCAGTGCCAAATAAAGTCTCATAAGAAAATTAGTCCACAAGGGCTACCCAAGGAGTTGTATCAGTGCAGACAGGCATGCTGACAGTCATGCCAACAAACAAGCTAAAATTATGAGGAAAGTCATGTGCATGCACAAGCAAACACAAACAAACGTGTGTACGTGTACGAATGCAAGTACATGTACCATACCATTGCAAAGACATCATCTCCTCTGAGAGATACTTTGCGGTTGCATAAAACAGAGATAACAGTCGCTGGATTTCTAGCTAAATGTAACATGCAAGTACAAATGTCTTCAGACAAGCATATGTACCAACAACTAAAACCCACACACTTATAGCAGTTCAAGCAGAAATTCAGTGTTCAGTAAGCCAAGAAACAGTACCCTTCTCTTTGTCCTGTAGGGCTTTGATCGAACCGTGGTTCCAAACAGGATTACATCATCTGCCTCAAAATGCCATGACCCCATCTGCTTGCTAATGAATCACATCCTTCATTTGACAGCATTATGAGGGTTATGGGGGTGCCTTCAATATTTGATGCCATTCAAACACCCGCTCTCCCATATCAGCTATTTCAGAGGCAAAGCTACTTTGTTTAAAAAATTATGAATCATAAAACAGTAAGAAAAAAGAAAAAGACAAAATGCCTGTACATGTACTAATAATTTAGGTTTATATATATATGAAATTGCACAAACATACATACATAAACCAACATGGCCTTGTGAGGTTTAACCAATGCAGTAGCAGTAAGAGGTAGAATACGCAAATGTGAGATCTGAAAGCCAAGCCGGCAGCATCACCAAAAAAATGTCCATTCTAATGACCTCCCAGAGCGAATATGTTTTCTTTTCTCTCCATCCATTTTTCTCTGTTGCCAGTATAGTCACATATGACTGTGAAATGAGAGCTCTTGTTCACCCCTAGTCCCAGGGAGTGGGATCCTTGCTCAGCATCCCATTTCCATTTCCATTCAAAGTGTTATTTACGTCAGTTGTCTGCTATTTAAATGCAAAATATGACACTATTCAGCGCATGTGCTGTCTGGGCACTGAGGTACGACGTGTTCTGTCCATAAACCCTAATAAGGAGTAATGTAAAAGGTAGGAGGGTGTGTGTCAGTCCACTGAAAACAATAAGAATATATTGATGTGTTTATTCACTATACACAGGACTATCATAGCTCATTTTTGTCATGCTCACACCCACATCGTGTTTCATCTTCCCTCCTATTTGCCATCATTTTTGTTTCGCTCCCCTCTTGATCCTTCTCCTCCCTCTTTACGGCGGTCCATCCTTACACTCTTATTCCAGGCTTAATCACTCATGCACTCTTTACTGCTTTTTTAGTTCTCTCTCCCCGTGTGCCTTGCCTCCTCTCTTCACCTCTCCTTCGTATTCAGGTCACTCTCCTTGGGTACCAGCCCCTCCCTCTGTATATTTTCCTGCCCCTCCCTTCTTTTTATGCTTTCGCATTTGTCCTTCCCTCCCTCTCCCCCCTCTTGAAAGTGAGAGTCCAAGGACGTGGCGAGCTGAGGGGACTGTGATGCTCGTCTCCTGGGCTTCATGCCACCTTAGTCCCTGCTGTCAGGCTTGTAATTAACAGTCGTGGCTTCCAACTGATACATGGACGATGCCTTCAAAAAGTCAAATATGTCACATTAACTACTAGGGTGAAGAGAGCAAAGAGTGCGTTAGAGAAGGTGGTGTGTGTGTGTGTGTGTGAGAGAGAGAGAGAGAGAGAGAGAGAGAGAGAGAGAGGGAGGGAGGTAGAGAGAGAGAGAACAGTGGGACTACTGACGTCGGGTGCCGTCTGAGCAAGAGTGACATCAGGGTAATGAAGCCCTGATGATAACTCTGGAATGAGATGGGCGCAGATAGGCTGCCTTTGCATCATATTGCCTCAAACTACTTGGGAGTATACACAGCTCCCCCGTCATACTCCTCCCCCCCCCCCTAATTTTTCTCGTATCTCTCTATTTGCATACAGCCCTTTCAGGGTTTTGTCTTCCCGGTACAGGTAGGAGAGACATCTGGCATAAATATGGAGCGCCACATGGATAGCATCCATAGGGGTACTTCGATAACACAGATTGAAGTACTTCACAGGCTGATCTGAGAGCAGCATCTGGCAGTAGAAATGTGCAGGTTACAAGGGAAATTAATCTAAATGCACTATATTATGAACATATTTAAATTAGGGACAGTTTTTATTCATCTCCCTTTGGTTTTTAGGGATAATTACATCGTGCATTTATACATCCGGCACTAAGCCTGTGGGTGTGGAGTGTGATTTCACTTTGCAGGAAAATATATAGCTGCAACCCGGTGCACTGGATGAAACTATATTCAAGCTCTTTTCTTGTTCCAGTTACAGAGACAAACGCCCCCCATTGGTAGCCCCCTGCGTCCCCTCGATGCCTCTTTTGCCTTCTCTGTGCAGAACACATCAACAAAGTAAACATGCCTCCGTGGGCACAGGAGGACAGCGGTCCATCTGGCAATCTCAGGCTAAGAGGTGACTGGGGCAGCTGGATGGCATGGAATTGCTGCATGCTACCTTACTGTTCCCTTCCTTTATCTCTCAAAGCCTTGTCAGTCAGTATTAAAGCCAAAACGAGCACTTTAAAAGCGTTGTGTTTAGCGGGGGGGATTTTCATACATGCTACCACCGTGTACACAATTGCACATCCGCTCGCTAAGCTGCGCCTCATTGTAGCTGCAAAAAGAAGGGGGGGGAAAAGCAGCACATGTTCCACGTTTGTTAGGTTCTGTCTTACTCATTGCCAAAAATAGAAGGAAAAATAAATAAATAAAAACACCAACGAACTTAAAAGTGGCTGTTCGATGGCTGCTACATTCTCAAAGTGTCATGTCTGTGGTTAAAATCGTTTGACAGTAAAAGCACAGAGCTCGGAGAAAAGAAGAAAAGAAAACATAGCTGCTATGATCAAGTGGAGAGAGAGCATAACACAATCCATAAATGCCCATTTGCCTTCTTTGTCTAGAATGTTGTACGTCTCCCTGCTCAATCAGGATATTAATTTTGATTTAGGTTAAAGGATAATTCAGTTTTTTTGTTTGTTTTACAACCCCGATTCTTATTTTCATACATTTTGCCGATATGCACTTCAGTAATGGCATCATTTCCCTCACCAGCTTCACTGTGAAGAGTCTGGGTGTCGGACCACCGCTGCACCAGCATCTTACTGCACATCTGAACACAATCCTGAAATCTGTCCTTTCAACAACAGCAACGACAAAAACCCCAATGCCTCAGTTAGACTGTGTACAGGATTTCTCATTATCTGTGACTTCTCAATCGCTCTGGCTCATTAGTATTTACTAGTTAGTAACCGATAACTAGTAACAAGTATAGGCTGATCATTCCTGAGAGCTGAACCAAGAAGTAGCTCAGCAATGTGATGGACCATTGTTGATAATACTGGACATTTCAAATGGTAACTTTTAACACTTTCGTTTTCATAACAATAATTCAATAATTTAGACAATATCAAACAGTTTAGAGTTTATGAAACATGTCTGACGATCGTGTTCAGATGCCCTGTAAGACACAGCTGAAAAGCTGACTGCAGCAGTGGTCCTGCATCCAAAATCTTGACAATGAAGCCCATGAGCGAAAGATCATGACCGACATGCACAATGCCAAAGAACTATGAAAATAAGACCCAAATTGTTACAGAAATGAATTAACCTAGTCCTAGTTTTAGTCCTGAAACATGTTATGCATGTATGCCAGCGACTGTGAAGGAAACAAAGGCCAGCTTGCTGGCAAACCATTAAAAGCACTAATTGCCAATGGGGTGCTGTCATGAATGTCATGCTGGCCACCATCACTCACAATTCAATCAACCTCCTCTTGACACCTGGCCATCCTTGCACCAATCAATCAAAACTCCATAACCATATTGTGTTCCAGGAGTCCCTGAAGAGCCTACAAATCAGACTGCGTCTATTAGGACACACATGGGTGTTGGCACACATGCATTCACAGCCATGCACTGAGTTCATTAACGACAACGATGGACAACACAGACAGCAGCTACAAACTATCAGCAAAGCAGGTAATGTTTGTGTCTAGATTATATCACCGGGCAGAAAATAGACGGGGACAGTGTGAGCACTGATTTTGACATTGCATGCTACACACTGTGTTTGCTGTGTTCACATTTGCTAAATGAATTTGTGGTCAGCAAAATACTTGTACAATTATTTATACAATTTATGGCGATATACGCAGAAGATGCAATCAACATGAATAATTCATAATGCTGCCAGAAAGTCTATATGCTGCTGCTATGTAAATCTAGGCTTAGGCGGTGAAGCAGAGGGTGAGAACATGTTTGTCATTAGCCAGCAAACACAGGTCACTCCCAGCCGAGGTCTTTAAGACACCGCCTGAGTACCATGGAGAGGAAGACAAAGAACTTCTCATGTTGCCTATTTTTTTCAAAGGCAGAGGTTACTCTATTGTTTAGGAGAAGCAAGAGATGATCCGTGCTCATGTTACTCGCCCTCGCTCCCCCCTTGTTGGTCAGTCATGTACCATTGTCAATTTTCCTTTCCTCTGTATTTCATTTCTTACATCACTCCACCGCTCCCTCCTTCTGTAGATATAATATTTCAGGCTCCCCCATCTCCCTCTCTTTCTCCTCTCTCTCAATGTTACCTTGTTTGTCTGAGTGCTCCTGGTTGGATTCGGGAGCCTCTTTTCGAAAAGACGTGACATCAATAGACCATCAAAATCGTTTTGGAAGTGTGTTGTCAGCTGCTTAACATCAGATTGTTTATGATTGTGCGATAATGGCACGAGGAACGCATGGTCCCGTTTCAGCTGAGCGGCATAGCCACCGGACTAGCTTGCTGACGAGGTATTTCACTGTATGCCGTTAAAATAAAGCAAATGTCATAAAAATAAAAGAGAGAAAAAAAGATGATTTTTGCCCCCAAAAACAATCCGCACTCCCTTCTCTCGGCCCCAACCATTACACCTCACATCAGATCTACACACATACAGTCACTGAAGCACTGGCATGTCAGCATAATGAAATTAGACAGCACAGTTAGTGACAGTGCATTGTCCTTGCTCATTCGTCCCACCAATCCCATCCCAAATGGCCTGTTCACCCCTTCCAGAGCTGAGCTACCAGGATATTACTAATCACTCACAATAGAGGGATTAGCAGTTGGGGACAATGGAGGTCTAAATGTCTGACCCTAGCACCTGCCTAATGCCCCCTCTGTTAGACAATGTTCAATGGCAGAAGACGGCTGGCAAATGGCAAAACGTTGCTTATGGTTTATTGCACAACAAGGGAGGAGCCCATAGGCCTCCTGAGATCACCAAGACACACACCATAAAACACACCCGACCAGATACCCAACCCCCTTTTTTAATTTGGACTGACACAAAACAAAGCTTGACTCATTCTTCACCTCAGTCTATTATTGTCCATGGTGTTTTTGTTCCTACTAAAGTACCTTTTCTTATCTGTGAAAGCAGACCTTTGTATCATCAAAAACTGTCTTGTGTTTAATATAACTGCATGTATTTTAGCCTATAATAAAGAAGTTATTTTACACTTTGAACATAATTCATATTATAATTTGTGATGTCAAATTAGGAGTGAAGGCACGAATGAAAACTGTGCTAGAGATAGTGCAGCTCATTCCAGGGAAGCCAAGCAGTTCGTAAAGAATGACCATTCTATAAAGTTCTCAACTTTTCTGTCATTATACTTCCATTCATTACCGCTAGGCAAATTTAATTCTCATGGCTCCATTTTTGCTCCCTCCACTTGGTAGTGATCCATTAATTCGTGGCCAAGACTAGAGCCAAACAAAACACAATGTTAAGGGTCCATTTTAATTGGCAAGAAACAAGTTGTGAGAGTAAACCCTCCAAAGTGTCAGTGGTATAGAGATGGCGTCTCTTAATACCTCAGAATTCTCAAGTCATTGGCCTTTTTTAAGGGAAGTGGGAAATCTGGTTTGAGAATTATCTAGTTGAAAGAACTGCTTTTCATATTTCAGAAAACCTGTGATGAATGAGACTGACTGACTTCGGAGTAGATGCTACAAACCTCTCCACCCCCCCCCCCGAATTTCAATAATTTAGTGCTATAATCTCTCCAAAACTAGTCTTGATGCATTCCCTGGAGGGATTAATGTGTTTGATCACAGCTAATCTCGCAAACTACTAGACCTATCAGCCTAAATTTTTCTTGTGCACGGTAATGACTGTATGATATAGAACCTCTCGCGGTTGCCATGATTAAAAACCTTTGAAGAAAGTTTGCTTTCGCTATCGCCACTTGCTCTCTTCATTCAATCTGTAGCTCACTCGACCAACGCCTCTCCATCCCTGCACAATCTGAGTCATATGCACCACTCACATCTACAGTTGAGTCAGATTGGGCAGCAACAGTGTCAAAACCAAAATAATATGTATTCTGGTATGAGTCTTAAAAGTAAACGAGAGGTTGATCGTATTTCGCAAGTCAGCAAATCATTCACTGCTGAACTCAGCACAGCAGAACTGAAGGAACACTGGATAAACCAAAAATAATCCGCTTTATTCACCTCGCTGCCACACAGAAGTGCCATAGTTTCCAATTTTAAAACTGCAATAAAAATACAATTTCAAGAGGGGGATTAATCATAGTGACAGCCGGGAATCATCTCAGGAGCTGCATAAAGCATTTCCCATGGCTGAGCTATGTTTTCTTACTGTTGTTTATGCGTGAAAGTCAATCAGCAGAGCAGCCATTCGCCTTGATTCCTTTTATATCATGAAAACCGCGATGGTTAAACACATTCGAAGTATTTAAATAAGGGCTTTGAAATTATGATAGTCTGATCTCTGTCATTTCATGTCAGACTTTGTTGCATTTGTGTGAGGGTCCACCAAGGAAGCTGTGCATCCACAGACTGACTGGCAAAATGTTTTTATGAGGTCGATTTTTTAGCTTGAGCGCTGCATATTAACAACTTTTTTTTTTTGCCCCACATTTCCTGTTAAATTGAATTGGATGCTTTGCAGAAGTCTACAATGGCAGGAAAAACACCGGTTTTGCTGTCCCTTGTGTGCGTGTAGTTCCCTTCTCCCGGTAGGGGAAAAAAAGGTTGCTTTGTCGCCAAGTTCGAACACCAGAGAAGGGGTGATACGTCTGCCTGACAGAGATCTGCACTCTACTGAGTGCACTCCTCGAGTTGACAAAGTACTTGCTTCACATTCATTACAATGCTGCTTTCCTTGTGGTGCAAATTCCTATTTCTGCTTGGTACTTTGCTTCTTAATCTTATCACTGCATGCCACCATGAGCCACAAAAAGACAGCCCCATTTTCCTGCTCTCACTTGATGATCAATAGAGATCACTTCATAAATTTTTTTTTTTTAAAAAACAGAAGTCCCAGCCAAAGTCTAATTATCACAAAGAGGAATAGAGACACAGGAGTTCTTGAACATTCTCGACAAGTAGTACAATACTGCCACAGGCTGTCACTCCAAAGAGGTTTCTGATTCCACCGTTGTTGGTGTTCACCATCCCCTTCACTTGAAAATAGCTAGGTGAGGGTATAGGATGTATTCTATGGCGGATACAATGCAATTTCCAAAGTGACCATTCTGATATAATGTAGCTCAATTGTGAGTCCCAAGTGTAAAATGTGAACGCTAAAATGGCAAAGAAATCTGAAATAGTATTCCATTATATAGTATATATATATATATATATATATATATATATATATATAGTATATATATATATATTTTTTTACTACTTTATTAATCCCAGTGTGGAAATTCTTTGCATTTAACCCATCCTAGCTGTGTAGCTAGGAGCAGTGGGCAGCCACCGTGCAGCACCCGGGGACCAACTCCAGTTCGTCCTGCCATGCCTCAGTCAGGGGCACAGACAAGAGTACTAACCCTAACACACATGTCTTTTTGATGGTTGGGGAAACCGGAGCACCAAGAGAAAACCCACTGCAGACACGCGGAGAACATGCAAACTCCACACAGAGGACAACCTGGTATGACCCCCCAAGGTTGGAAAACCCTGGGGTTCGAACCCAGGACCTTCTTGCTGTGAGGTGACAGCGCTACCCAGTGGGCTACCGTGTCAACAATTATTATTATCATTATTTTGTTGTCTCTCAAACAACTGGAGGGGGAAAAAATAAATAAATTATTGCAACAAGCTGCGACTCTGCAGTCCTAGGATTCACATGCCAGAAAAAAAATACCACCCATCGTCAAGTGTTTTGTATTAAAAATGCTATATGAAAACGTTATTAATTTCGCAGATCTGTCGACAACCGGACAAGAATAACATTTTACATTGAAAAGATTTGAAACACCTTTTCTCGAAACATTAAATGTTAGTTCACAACAGCAAAAAGACAATAAAGGGATAAAGTGTGTTTGATGAAGGCCTAAACTTATCGTCAAATATTGACAAAAACTGGGAGAAAAATATTTTTGAAGTTCAAATGGCAGATTAAATATCACATTTATGAGCAACAAAGATCAGTTTTGGGAAGAGCACATTTCGTCTCTCACCGTGTTGTACTCTCACCTTGTTGTACTGTCAACGTGTTGTACGGTTTGTCATGTAATATTTTGAAATACTACATCCTGAATTAGGGAGAGGAGTACTGAACAGAGGGGTGCAACTATGATGAATTTCTTTTTTTTTTACCCCCCCCTTTTTTCTCCCCAATTGTATCCGTCCAATTACCCCACTCTTTCAAGCTGTCGCGGTCTCTGCTCTACTCCCCCCTGCTGATCTGGGGAGGGCTGCAGACTGCAGACTACCGCATGCCTCCTCTGACACATGTGGAGTCGCCAGCCACTTCTTTTCATCTGACAGTGAGGAATTTCACCAGAGGGACATAGCAACTAGGAGGATCACGCTATTACCCCCCAGTTCCCCCTCCCCCCTGAACAGGTACCCCGACCAACCAGAGGAGGTGCTAGTGCAGTGACCAGGACACATACCCACATCTGGCTTCCCACCTGCAGACACGGCCAATTGTGTCTGTAGGGATGCCCGACCAAGCCGGAGGTAACATGGGGATTCGAACCAGCGATCCCCGTGTTGGTAGGCAACAGAATAGACTGCTACACTACCCGGATGCCCCTTATGATGACTTTCTTAGCACACAACCAGAATTTCAAAGTTATTATTGACAAAAGGCCCATGTGTTCCTTTAAGTTTGAGGTTTTTGACCAAAGAGCAATGCTACACATGCATAAACTAAATTGTGAGCCTATTTCTCAAAATGATGAGAAATATACTCAGCAGAATCAGCGACACTGTGCAGAAACGCAAAAGTCACAGTGAAGTTCAGGTTGATGAAACATCACAGCAGCTGCAGGCTCAGGCTGTATTAAGGCTGGATTAACTTATGATCTGGAGTCATGAGCCCTATCAAACCTTCAGTCACCGTTAAGCCTGCCTTAAAGATGACCTGTGTTGCCTGTGTAGTTTCAACCTAACTAGTAAGCAGGCCACGAGAGGTTGATTTTAACTTATTGCCTTTGTTCAGATTTTGGAGGGTAGCATGATTGATGCTAATCATTTTTAATTACCCAAGTGAACTTAAGTAAAGATGACATCCAGATAATAAAACAGTGTATCATGGGAACTCATTTGACACCATGATAATGCATACAGATAACATGATTAGCTGTCTAAATAATTATCAGTCTATCGAGTGTAACAATTTTTTTCCAAGGTATCATACCGTGTTTCAAACAAGGAAAATCAGAAAAGATATTAGTAACCAAAGTGGGTTCATAAAAAAAAAATCTTGGCTGTTTTTTTTTTGGAGGAGCAAAAAATGTGACTTGTTTTATTCCACACCGCCCAGCCTATCTGGTGACACTTTCCATTATAACCTTAGGTATCAAAATCGCAATTTGCACATCACAAATACATGGCGCAAAGTATCAAGCTGTATCTGTAAATCACAAACAGATGGAGCAAAGGATTATGGGAAGTTGGGGATGAAACAAACAGTCAAACAAAATGAAACAAGCCACAAGACAAAAACAGTACTCTTCTATTCCCAGTAAAACAACACTGTTGATCACCCACTTTCTGCTAAAGCAGGCAAGCCATCAAGAGGCTGTGAAGACGTTCGTGTGAACAAGAGACACGGGGAAGACAGAGAGGAACTCAAGAGGGAAAGACTGAGTGAAGGTTTCTCTGTAGACTGTCACACTGCCTCCATGCAAATGCTCAAGAGCTGCTGGGCTATGTGTGATATTAATGTCATCTGCCTTTTGTAATTTGACTTTGAGGTTCAAATCGCATTCCAGTTTTGCCTCTCGAGTCTGCAGGATGAAGAGGGATGATTATTGGGCTAGAGCTACAAGCAGACGTCAAGGTACTCGCCACAATCAAATAGGCAAGTCTGCCTTTAGAAAAGAGGTCATTTGGCTGACAGTACTCGGCATCTCTGGGCAACATTTCCTGTCAGTGAAGTGGTAAATGGGGACTTTTACTCGAAACTAAGGAGGAGTTCTGTCAGCGGCTCACCGCTTGCTTTGGCAGATCTCACTTCCATCTATGTTTGTGTACATCTGCGTAGGAACGAGTGTTACATCCAGCCACAGCAGGGAACTAGCTGAAGTCTGAGTGGTGTAAGAGTCAGTTGGGTTGTAAGTGAACATGCTGGTTTGTATATTAACCAGGTAGAGCTCATTCTCAAGGGGGAAAAAGTGGCGTTGAGGCACTGAAGTATTGCTGCTCTTCACCATTTTCATAAGAAAGGCACTTTATTTACTCAAGGCGTTCTCTACAGCAATCATATTTTAGAGCCAGACTTCACAACCTGTCACTGTGACCACTTCGTTGCTGATGGCATCGGTCTGGCTGCCTACACTTGGCACTGGATTGCCGATTCCCCCGTTGTCTCTCTTAAGTGAGACAGTATACCCACACAATGGCTGAGAGACAAAATAATTGTATCCACCCTTAAATGAATATCTAAGACCATAAGGCAGAGGGTGTGACTTGATAAAAATAAAAAAAAAATAAAAAACAGAACCAATGTGCAAAGTAAATGAGCTAGAAGCTATCAGACACAGTGGTGAATAACGGAGAAAAAGCCGGCATGGCAACGAGATTCAACTTAGACCGGAGAGAGAGACAAAATAAAGAGGCGCTAAGATAATGGCTGGAGCCAGTGGATTGAATTTCAGAGTGAGACTGCACCGGCTATCAAATTTGGCTACAGCATCAATACGTGATTGGGCCTCCGTGTTTCAGCTCAGCTACACAAGGTTTCTCCACACTGAATACTGTTGTCGGATGCTGCGCTAGCAACATACAGCAAATTGAAACTTGGTAGATATCACCAATAATTAAGATGAAAATAATTTACCAAAATAAAATTTAAAATGCTAATGTGTTCTTCAACGTCTGTTCATTACTGGGAGGTTTGCGGAACACGTGTAAATGCATGCACTCTATGCAGTGCTTCACAGGCACAGTTCAACACATTCACGCCTGTGTAGTCTGCATTGATTACCTCTACTGAAGCAGTTGGTGGATCAGCACCTTGCTGATATCTTGGCAAGATGCAAGAAAAGGGAGGGAAACACTTCCAAATCATATTTCCTCTGCATCTTGGACTTCCAAAATGCAGTTTTTACATTTCTTTTTTTTTTTTTTAGCTGAAAAACTAAAAGTCATCATTGTAAGCAAAATGTTGCACTTACATCATGCATATTGCCTTGAAATCTAATGCTACAATTAAGGGTTGAGGAAGTTCCATGCAATTGTGGGGGGGCAGAGGTAAAAATGCATAGTGGTATCCAGCTGGGTGGGTACACGGGGTGGTGTTTTCCCCTTTTGAACAATTTAGAGGTGTATCTGCTAAGCTTCAGCTTAAAACTTAATGTAGTTTTGAGGTGGAATATGAGGTGGAACAGTCCTACAGGTGTTTTGAAGAAAAAACAATGTCTTTATGCATTATAATAAACTGTACCACACCAGTGCCAGACAGGAGTAGCCAGAAGTATGATATAAGTGGCAGAATCTGATGATGAGAAAACACAAATTATTACTACTACTACTACTACTACTACTTTCGGCTGCTGCCGTTAGGGGTCGCCACAGCAGATCATCCGTTTCCATTTCTTCCTGTCTTCTGCATCTTCCTCTGTCCCACCAGACACCTGCATGTCCTCCCTCACCACATCCATAAATCTCCTCTTTGGCCTTCTTCTTTTCCTCTTCTCTGGCAGCTCCATATTCAGCATCCTTCTCCCAATATACCCAGCATCTCTCCTCCACACATGCTCAAGCCATCTCAATCTTGCCTAGCTTGCTTTGTCTCCAAACCGTCCAATCTGAGCTGTCCCTCTAATATACAGTGCATCCGGAAAGTATTCACACCCCTTCACTTTCCCCACATTTTGTTATGTTACAGCCTTATTCCAAAATGGATTAAATTCCTTTTTTTTCTCATCAATCTACACACAATACCCCATAATGACAAAGCGAAAAAGCTTTTGTAGAAATTTTTGCAAATTTATTAAAAATAAAAAACTGAAATATTGCATGTACATAAGTATTCACACCCTTTACTCAGTACTTGGTTGAGGCACCCTTGGCAGCGATTACAGCCTCAAGTCTTCTTGGGTATGAAGCTACAAGCTTGGCACACCTACAGTGCATCCGGAAAGGATTCACACTCGTCCACTTTCCCCACATTTTGTTATGTTATAGCCTTATTCCAAAATGGATTAAATTCCTTTTTTTTCTCATCAATCTACACACAATACCCCATAATGACAAAGTGAAAAAGGTTTTGTAGGAATTTTTGCAAATTTATTAAAAATAAGAAACTGAAATATTGCATGTACATAAGTATTCACACTCTTTACTCAGTACTTGGCTGAAGCACCCTTGGCAGCGATTACAGCCTCAAGTCTTCTTGGGTATAAAGCTACAAGCTTGGCACACCTATATTTGGGGTATTTCTCCCATCCTTCTCTGAAGATCCTCTCGAGCTCTGTAAGGTTAGATGGGGAGCGTCGCTGCACAGCTATTTTCAGGTCTTTCCAGAGATGTTCAATGGGGTTCAAGTCTAGGCTCTGGCTGGGCCACTCAAGGCCATTCAAAGACTTGTCCCGAAGCCTCTCCTTCGTTGTCTTGGCTGTGTGCTTAGGGTCGTTGTCGTGTTGAAAGGTAAACCTTCGCCCCAGTCTGAGGTCCTGAGCGCTCTGGAGCAGGTTTTCATCAAGGATCTCTCTGTACTTTGCTCCATTCATCTTTCCCTCGATCCTGACTAGTCTCCCAGTTCCTGCCGCTGAAGAACATCCCCACAACATGATGCTGCCACCACCATGCTTCACTGTAGGGATGATATTAGCAAGGTGATGAGAGGGGCCTGGTTTCCTCCAGACGTGACGTTTGGCATTCAGGCCAAAGAGTTCAATCTTGGTTTCATCAGACCAGAGAATCTTGTTTCTCATGGTCTGAGAGTCCTTTAGGTGCTTTCTGGCAAACTCCAAGCAGGCTGTCATGTGCCTTTTACTGAGCAGAGGCTTCCGTCTGGCCACTCTACCATAAAGGACTGATTGGTGGAGTGCTGCAGAGATGGTTATCCTTCTGGAAGGTTCTCCCATCTCCACAGAGGAACGCTGGAGATCTGTCAGAGTGACCATTGGGTTCTTGGTCACCTCCCTGACCAAGGCCCTTCTCCCCTGATTGCTCAGTTTGGCTGGGCGGCCAGCTCTAGGAAGAGTCCTGGTGGATCCAAACTTCTTCCATTTATGAATGATGGAGACCACTGCACTCTTCGGGACCTTCAAAGCTGTAGAAATGTTTTTGTACACTTCCCCAGATCTGTGCCTCGATACAATCCTGTCTCGGAGGTCCACAGACAATTCCTTTGACTTCATGGCTTGGTTTCTGCTCTGACATGCACTGTCAACAGTGGGACCTTATATAGACAGGTGTGTGAATTTACTACAGGTGGACTCCAATCAAGATGTAGAAACATCTCAAGGACGATCAGTGGAAACAGGATAAACCTGAGCTCAATTTTGAGTGTCATAGCAAAGGGTGTGAATACTTATGTACATGTAATATTTCAGTTTTTTATTATTAACAAATTTGCAAAAATTTCTACAAAACCTTTTTCATTTTGTCATTATGGGGTATTGTGGGTAGATTGATTAGAAAAAAAGGAATTTAATCCATTTTGGAATAAGGCGGTAACATAACACAATGTGGGGAAAGTGAAGGGGTGTGAATACTTTCCGGATGCACTGTAATTGTTCCCAATCCTGTCCTTCATCACTCCCAATGAAAATCTTAGCATCTTCAACTCTGCCACCTCCAGCTCTGCCTCCTGTCTTTTTGTCAGTGCCACTGTCTCCAAAGACAAACTGCTGATGCTAAATTATACTGATATGCAAAACTATTGATCTTCTATCCTTTCAAATATGAATTTGCTGATATACAATTTTTTAGCGCCTTATTAACTATTAACACATTTGGAATGACCTTACTGGTATAAACAAATAAATCTTAGATTTCAAATTTAATGTCAACATAGAAGGGATATTTTGGTTTGATCAGAGGTCTAAAATACCGTACTGCATGATAATAAAAGTGATGTGAAAGTAATTCATATTGATATAATTGTGTTGGCATCCAGATACCTAACAAAAAACCCAACATAGACATCAAGTTAATGTATGCTGTCCATTGCACGATTTAAAGGATGCACCATCTACAGTCTTAATAAAACTAAAAGGTCTGAGTTTTTCACTCTTTGAAAAGGTGCTCATGAGTGGAAACATCTAGCATCCAATCACAGTCTGTATAAACAAACAACAATACTGAAATGTATAAGACAGCTAGGGAAAGTAAACCATAAAAGGTCTTTTTGTACTTTTTTTGCGTGACATTTTTTTTTCAAAGATTTCACTGTGACTTTTGAAAAAAATTACATGAAAATGAATTTTTTTGCGTGAAAATGTTGACCAACAACATTTTCCAGATTCCCGGTGAAGAGGCTATAGCAAAAGTCTTTAAAATTGTTTCGGGTTCTTTGTAAAGGCAAATCTTAACAATTTGTATTTTCTTATATTCAAAAGATGCTAGGTCAGTTAGTCAGTTGTCCAATGGTCCACAATATAACAGATGTTACATTAACATCTGAAAAACTATCAGTTAATTTCCTATGTACAAAAGAAAAAGAGCACAAAAATGCATCCCGGTTTCATTGGTGCAGAAACATAAATAACTAACTGGTAATAGAGTACACACTGACGGATGCAGGGGTAACAGGAGTTCACATTTGGTGCAAAAGATACAACAGAGAGTGAGCTTGATGTATCACACTCCTTAATAAAGGATAAATTTGACTTTTATGTGCATTCATGCACATAGTAGTAGGTGGGTGTAATGAAGAGGAAGTACATCAACATACTATATTCTACATTTATTATGAACCATTAAACATTGTATTAAATATTTCTGTCAGAAAACAGAAAACAACATCCTCATGACACACTTTAAAAAAGGGAACAGCTGGAATCTCAGACATCAGCAGATGAGAAAGTGCACATTTAGGTTATTTTGAAGAGTGTGCAATTACCAAGCGTGAACTAATTACCAAGCCTGTGCCGACTATCACAGCACTGAGATGGTCATGAAGCTCTCCATCACAAAATTACATGTTTCCTACTGTAAACAAAATCTAAATGTCGTTGTTTGCTGATATACACTTTGCTCCTGCACAGCTGTAAAATACAAATGGCAAATATGCAACACAAATTCATGCAAGAAAAATATCACTTTTATGTGTATGACTTATGGCAAGTGCTGCATATGCATGCACACTTACACACCTACACATTTCTATGTATTCACTTCCACCAACACAGACCGACAAGCTAAATAACTGGGCCAAATGAGACTGTTTCTTTCACATGAACTAGTATTTGTCAGTTGTTTTGTCTCAATGCAAGAAGCTCATGGTATACAATATGCTATTAATGATGTGCAAATCCATCACACATTACAGAACACAAAACTACAACATTTCAATGATACATTCAAACCTTAAACAGTTGAGACCTTTAACTTTTATTTCCAGATATCTTGTACTGAGATAGTCCACTAAAGGTGAGAGGGACACAGCTCGGGCTCCATTCTCTAATGGTTCTCATATAGTATTCAAAAGATTGAAGAGCCGGAGCCCAAAGTGCCCAGAGGCTAGGGGACAGAGTAAACACTTTGCAGGTAATGGTACCACAAGGATTTGAAAGGCTTTCATATCATTCTATCTTCTGTTGAAACATTGTCACACAAGGTAATGGCAGAGACAGCTGCAGTAAACCTGTCAAGTTAATGATGAAGCTGATGTGACCTGATGGAACCTGATGGAACCTGATGTGATGTGGGTGAGAGCTGTAAACAGGATGGGGAGTATCAGGAGCCCTCTATCCAAATTACAATCTGCATCCCCAGCCTGTATTCACGCCGTTTTGGGCTCATTTGTTGGGAGTAGGGATATTGCGTCATATATGGCTTGGGGGATATTTTTGCAAGGCATATCAAAATGACTCGTATGAAAATATGAGCCATGTTTTGGTAGTAGTAATTTGCATGATGGATGAGGAATATAACTTTACTTATACACAAAGAGGCTTATAGCCTATATAAAGTCATGACTTCTATAGAGGGTTTTCGGCTTTTCTAGAAAAAGGGAAATAAATAAGTTAACAGAACAAATGTTGTTTTGATGAACTTAAAAGTGACTTACATGCAATCTTTTCTTCGCCTATGCTCTTATTTCGCATCACAAGACTTTGCTGACTTTCTTGGGAACCAGTGACATCTTAAAAGCCTTGCCCCTTGGTTTCCAGACTAGTCATTGTGCTTGAAAACAAATCACGCAAACAGGAACTGCTATTTTTTTACACAGATAAAACCCTTCAGAATCCATTATGTCCTCCTGCACTTCTACACTGCACAAGGGAGGCAAAATAGAGATCTCTAAAGCAAAATTGAAATGCTGATTCGTGAATGCCTGATAATCATTTTGGAAAAAAAAAAAGAGGTTGGACTGAAAGGATACAGAGCTATCCACAAAGTAACATTTCATTTGAAGAATATTAAAAATATATGAGCTGCAATGTGTGAAATTCTCCACTACTCCGATGTAGCTGAAGGTTTGATCAAGGTTTGATTTTAGTGACACAAAGACAATTATCATTCTTAAAATTACAAATTCCTTAAGAGTAGAAGTGATAGATACACAAACATTAATCAAGCTTGGTAAACAAAAACAGTGCCCAGGTTCACATAGCCCTCCAATTTGATAAAAACAATTTTCAGTGAAAGGGGTAGATTATTCAAATTTCTAATTTGCATTATTGAAACCTCTGCCAGAAATGAGATGAGTATTTACCTTGATACTGTCAGACCACCCACACAACCACACACCCAAACACACACACCTCACATTTTACCCCATTTAACTACAGGGAATTAGATCCTGTTCCTAAGAAATCACTAATTTTGTAACGGGCTCTCATTACTTAGGTATGGGATTTCATGCAAGAACATTCTCTTAAATTCCTCATAAAATTTGATCTTACAAGAATTGCTTGACAGAATTCAACATCTGATTCATGAAGCATTCTTAATTACTCGAGTTTGTTCTTATGCGTTGTTCATTAACTGAATGCACATGGCAATGGACCTTCAATTATGGCATAGTTAACACTTTAAAAAAGACAATATGAGGACAGTTAATTTGGGGTGTTGTGTGGAACAAGAAAGAGTAAAAACATGATTTGGGAGGAAGCTGAACAGCTGATCACCTGTTTCCTATATCAAGACACCACATCTGAAATAATCTAAAAAGACAAATGACTACTATAATAGACAAAGAACTACTGTAGGTGTAATTGTTGAGTTGGACCGGATGCTGCGTCTAGGAACACCCAGAGCACGCGCTCTTCCTGTGTGCTCCTCCTGCCACGTGCCCTTGACTTGCACTGCAGGATAAATACCAATTCATTGTTAATGTAATTGTGAAAGCTGTCCAGTAAGATATTTACAGAGAACTGTGCTGGACCTATGTAGACTTAATTTTGTTTGCCTCCCCACCTGTTCAAAAATGACAGTTGATCAACTTATGCATTAAGAAGTTACTTATTGCAGGGAACCTCTTGGTTACACAAATGCCATGCTGCCCCAACAGTTTTGTGCTTGTAGGTGAAGTATTTACAATGTTTGCTACTGGACAATTGTCAACTGCCATCTTGACAACCAAGAAATGAAACTTGTACTGATTAAATTCAGCAATCTTTGCACCAAAAACAATTATATTTTTCAGCGACTTCCTTAGTTAGAATAAGACAGCAGTGTGCGGTTTGTTTATCGGCAAAGCATATTCCGCTTCCAGTGTGAGAAGATGGCTGAGCGAATTCACATTTGTAGCAGCCTCATCCAGTGTCGGCATTGGAAGATGGCGGCGCGGATTCACATTTGCGGCGGCCTCACACAGTACCGTCCATGCAGTGTCTTTGTCCACGTCGAAGTTTTGTCTTCATTTGGTGGCTGGTAGAGCTGGCGCTGGATAGGCTGGGAGAGCAGGGTGGGCTAAGCTAACTGCTAGCCCATGCAGACCGGCAGTTCCGATAACACTGAGGGCGGTCTGGCGGCGGCCTCACCTGGCTTTGACTGTGGTGTTTTGATGTCGTCGTGAGGAGTGCGGGGAGGTGTGTCGAGGGTGTGTGGCTGGGAGAGCTGGCACTGGATTGGCTGGGAGAGCTTGGTCTGCTTCCTCCGGTGGGCCCGAGGACAATGGCCCCTACCTGGAGCTGCGCCCGAGGAGGAAACGCAGAAGGCGGTCTGACAGGATGCAGAAGCATTAAGCAGGGTGGGCTAAGCTAACTGCTAGCCCATGCAGACCGGCAGTTCCGACAGTCATCCTGGCTGGCATTCGGGTTCCCTTGGACAGTGATTTTTTTTTTGGTATATGTTCACTTAGATATGTGTGTTCTTGTAGTTTTTGATATGTTTTTGTCTTTGTGTTGTACTGCTGCATGAAACGGCATTTCGTTTCATTTCATGTACGCAAGTGTATGAAGTGAAATGACAAATAAAGTGTTCCTGATTCGTGATTCACAGACATATCAGTTTATTGTCGATTTCTAGATTGCATTTCTAGACCGCAGTTTGTGCTTGCCTTTCCGTGTTGCTGAGGCTCACCCATGTGTGAGCGCACGCGTGCGCGTGTACCACTCCTGCTGGTGTAATTCTGGCCTTTAATTCATTGTTTCAACAATGGAGTGTCAGTCTTTCAGTCACTGAGTAAGTGACTTTCAGTGTCATAGGCCGCAACGCCATGCTCTGGAGCAAAAAGAACATTACAAGTCAACAAATCAAAGTGCTGCTTCTAGAACCGACATGAGGGTGTAAAAAAAAATCATCACAAGGTTTCATATCTGAACATTCTTAAAGCCTCACCAGTTTCAGTTGTGTGAGAGCGCAGTGTGAGAGAGTTCAGTCTGTAATAGATAGGTTTGCTTCACTGCTAATCCTCCTATTTGCATCTGCACGAATAATTGATGGGCATGTAAAGTATTTTCTAAGAACTGACAGAAAAGGACATTAGCCAGACTAGGGCTTTATTGGTTTCAATTCATCAGAGCTGACAATACCAATTCTGACACAGGGGATTTTATATATATATATAGCGATAGAGAGAGAGAGAGATGGCAGCAATGCTATTGCAGGCCTCTTTATATACATTTCAAAATACAGTACATCCTAAAAGTAATCTAAAAAATATCAGGTTAACTCCAGCTCAGCCAGGTTCCTTGAAGGACAGCAATTGGCAGCACTCCTAGGTGGAGAGTCGGCGAGGGTAATCTGTCTGACCATTTCAACTAGCATCTCCTGCAGCAACATCTGATGTGGGGGAAATAGCAAGGGCCTCCACATGCATTACGTTCCCCCGGAGCAAGCCACGGGCAGGTGCATAGAGGATGTTGGCTGGCTCCATGTGTGTCAGAGGATGCAAGTGGAGGTCTTCCCCCTCCCCAGCTAAAATCGGGGTCATGCAATGGTGAGACCCAGAGGAAGGCGGAACGGGACATGCCAAACTCGGATGAAAGAGGTAGTGTATAGAATCACAAATAAATGAATAAATAAAAGAATAAATAATTTTCTACTTTTCATTACAAACTATTTTTGGTGAAGTCCATCTGATGTGATAAACACAGAGACTACTTAATAGCTTTTAAACAAAGCTATGTGCTTCAAATCATAGCTTTGTTTAAAACCCATCACATCATTGATCTATTCTGAGGATACAGATATGTGCGTCTCTTGTACCAGGAAAAAAACCCAAAACAAAACAACTTAATTCTCAACTCTGTTAATTATCTTATCTTTTTGAAGTGAAAATAGAGAAAATCCTCTCCTCTCTTGTTCAACCCCATTCAAAGGCAAGTTTCAGTAGCTGATGGCTGTGAGTAGAGCCATCAGGTACCATCAGGACAGATCCTAACACCTGGCTTGCTCTTCAGCATAGTATGGCAGAATCTCTAGACTGCGTGTTGAAGATCCATCTTTGTTCCTTTTTGGGGAAAAAGATGAAAATTCAGTGTCTGAGTCACAGAAAGCTGAATCCGTTCATGTGGGCATAACGTTTGAGAGAAACATTTCATCACTCATCTAAGGGACATCTCCAGTCTAAACTGACTGCAGGTATCCTCACCCTTACAAACAATACAGTGGCATAATGACAGAAACCAACGACCAGTTTCATATGCAAATTGCCGTGACCATTAACTAGAGTTACAATGACATATGAAACTGATAATTGTTTTTGGCCGTTATGCCACTATTAATTATGA
This sequence comes from Lampris incognitus, assembly GCF_029633865.1. Classification (NCBI taxonomy): domain Eukaryota; kingdom Metazoa; phylum Chordata; class Actinopteri; order Lampriformes; family Lampridae; genus Lampris; species Lampris incognitus. Next base: position 24,729,814 of record NC_079218.1, read on the forward strand.
GGGTGGGGATACCTGCAGTCAGTTGGGACTAAAGAGGTCACTTAGATGAGTGATGAGACGTTTCTCCCAATAAACGTTGTGTCCAGATGAACTGATTCTCCTTTCTGTGATTTCCTTACTTGGATTAATTATCATGCATAAAGACATGCATCAGTGTATGAGCTTTTTGAGTTGCTGTGTGCCCACAGTAGTTCAGCAACTAGACCACGGTTAATATTATGCTTTTATTCAAGTAAAAGTCTAAGCTAGTAAAAAAGAGTTGCTGAAATAAGAAAACAACAACAACAAAATATTTTCACTACAAAGCGGAAAGAACATCCCCTGAGCAACTGAGAATTGGAAACAAGTCCCTCAGAGATGAGGTTTACACAGGTGGGTCAAATGAGCTCACTAATATCTTTAGCATGAGGACGACAGACTGCAAATCAAACGAGATATTTTTGATAAAAAAATAAAAATAGCCAAGTTCACTCATCTTCTATCTGCAGTCGATGCATTTCTTTTTTTCAAAACTGATTAAAATAGAATAGATGAATGAGAGAATAGCGAATAATTGCAATATGTAAGTATTTTTGAATAAATGCACGTAATAATTAAATATCTGTAACAGATATTCTCACGGAAACTGACCTGGAAAAACCTCATAAATGAAGTTGGCAAGCCTGAACTGAATCCAGGTTGCTCCAAAGCCTGTGCACCCTAATGGGGAGAATGCCATCACCCTTATACTTCAGCCTGGACTGAGTGCTTTTAGGGCTTTTAAGGGCTAAAATGTAGAGGCTGGTGTTAATTAACAAAGAGCCCTAAACGTGATCAATAAAGAAAAAAAAATCAATCCTAAACTGTACACATAGCCAATGAAATGATGTAAAAAACGGGGCTAATATGCAATCAGTGGTTCTCTGAGAAATTACCGCTCAAATTTGCCACAATTAGCCTCTGTAGTAGCTCCATGTTGGCTTTGGCTAAACTGAGTGACAATTTGCCCTCATGACTTTCATTGCACAGTAGCTGGTTATCATGACCTACCAGTCCAATATGAAGTACAGTCAAATGGGTTGTGAAATAAAAATTATGAAATTGTTTTCATTTATCCTTTCAGCTTAGCCTAACATCCTCACTGGTGCAAAAAACAGGGACTTTTTTTTGTTTCGCACACTTGCTGATGACATCCTGGTTCAAGGTTTTGAATATTTACCTTTCAAAAGTGTTTTAATTATGTTCTGTTATTTCTCAAACTAACAAAATGTCCCTCAACAAATCTCAAGGGAACGCCAGGTAGCATGCCTAAGATGAATTCTCTATTAAAAGAAATCAGTGTACGTGCTTCTTTTTTTTCTACTAGTTTAAGTCCCCCCCTCCTTTTTTTTTAAACACATTTAATTTATTACTACTATATTAAGAAACAACACCGTGTGATATTTCTCACTGGACTTCGACAAAGCCCAATGGAACAATTGTTGAAGCCTACAAAAACAGTTTCTTCTCAAAATGGGAAGCTCACAGTACAGTCTCATATCTTAATATGTTCCATTGGAGGAAAAACAATAAACAGTTACAAATGTATCAAGTTTAAATTAATTTATTTTGCACTTCTGAAGATACATTTTCCTTGCTACTCCCCAGCCATTAGTTGTCCTACTACATGTTTATTTACTCTGGTTAATACTACAGGACTGCTAGACAACATGATTTCCTGACCTTGATACAGTTACACAGACTGAGATTTATTTAAAGATTTATTTTGCTCCGATTTGGATGAGCTTACTGAGACTGTATATATTTTTGTGAGGATTTAGTAATCCCTAAGAAATCAACTTCTATTTTTCCTAATAACAAACCATGGATGTCCAAATCTGTTCGAAACATAATTATTAAGAGGAATATTAGGTTTAAACAGGGGGATGATACTCGTTGCAGAAGCAAGTTAAGAAGGAACCTAAACTTGCTCAACTTAAATATAAGGACAAAGTAGAATCCCTGTGGAGCACTGGTAATTCACGCCCAGCATCGGAAGGCGTGACTCCCATGATGGGCATGCAGTCTCCAAAGTGTCCCATTTCCTTTGCTGGCAAGACTGACTCTGGACTTGCTAATGACCTGAACATTTTTTATAATCCTTTTACTTGGTATGTTAGCGATGAACTGTCTGTGTATAGAATTGCTTGCCCAGAGCAGAATAAGATACATGTTGACAGGGACAAGGTTTTTAAAATTTTTCAGGGGAGTGAAGGACAGAAAAAAGTCCTGATCCAGATAATATTGGCAGTCGACTTCTTAAGAACTGTACAGAACCATTGTCTGACAAATTTTTCTTCATCTTCATTAAGTCACTTCAACTCCATAGGGTTCCTTGTCTCTGTAAGGATTCAGTGATTGTACCTGTGCCCAAGATTAAAGCACCAAAATCACGCAATGACTAGGCCTGTGGCATTTCTGTCATGAGAACCTTCAAGACGATTATGGAAGAGGAGATTTTGGGTGCAACTCAGACAAAATTGGATCTACTCCAAATTGCTTACAGGTCAGGCAGGAGTGTTGAGGATGCTACAGGCCCCCTACTTAACGTGGTCCTAGATCACCTGGATGGTGTAAAGAATTTCGAATGACTGCTTTTTATTGACTTCTCCCCAGCTTTTAACTGCATACAACCTCACATGTTAGCAGATGGACTTACCAGCATCCACAACACTGACTCTGGATTAATATGTTGGTTGGTTGACTTTTTAACTGACAGGTCTCAAACGGTGAAAGTCAATGGCGTTTTATCTGATGCCCTTTTATCTTCCACCGGTTCCCCCCAGGGGTGTGTCCTCTCAACACATTTGTTTTTTACACAAATGAGTTACGGTGTCATTATCTGGGAAGACGCATCATCAAGTTCGCAGATGATGCCGTTATTGTGTCCCTGCTCAGTAATGATGAAACTGACCACGGTCCAGTGGTGGATGATTTTAGTGGCTGGTGTAGGCACTCCTTCATGGACATAAATGTGTCCAAAACTAAGGAAATGATAAAGAAGAAGCCTTCCCCTATTCTTCCTGCTGTCATTCATGGCCAGGCTGTTGAAGTTGTCCTACAGCATAAGTAGCTGGGGACAATAATTGATGTTAAGTTAACCTTTGAACCAAACACTGATGTTGTGTGTGCCAATGTCCATCAGCGTATGTATTTTTATGGGAAGCTCAGATGTTTTAATGTTGACACCACCTTTATGAGAATATTTTACTCTTGTTTTATCGAGTCCGTTTTAATGTTGTCTTTTATTTGTTGGTTCTGGTGCCTTACCTTGAAAAACAGGAACAGATTAGAAGGAATTGTTAAGATGTGCAGTAAAATTGCTGGCACAAATCTAAATGACCTCTCCCATGTGTACAAAGTCAGAGCCACAAAGAGGATTCAGTCAATTCTTGCTGAACCGAGTCACCTCTTGTTAAGTGAGTTTAGGTTGCTTCCATCTGGTCACAGATATAATCTGCTAAGATGTAGGACCAAAAGTTTTTTGTTTTGTTTTTTTGTGGATTTTTTCCCCCTTTTTCTCCTGTTGTACCCATCCAATTACCCCACTCTTCTGAGCCATGCCGGTTGCTGCTCCACCCCCTCTGCCAATCCGGGGAGGGCTGCAGACTACCACATGGCTCCTCCAATACATGTGGAGTTGCCAGCCGCTTCCTTTCCCCTGACAGTGAGGAGTTTCACCAGGGGGATGTAATGCATGAGAGGATCACACTATTTCCCCCAGTTCCCCCTCCCCCCCGAACAGGCGCCCCAACTAATCAGAGGAGACACTAGTGCAGTGACCAGGACTCATACTTACACCCGCTTCCCACCTGCAGACATGGCCAATTGCGTCTGTAGGGACGCCTGACCAAGCCGGAGGTAACACGGGGATTCAAACAGGCGATTACTGTGTTGGTAGGCAACGGAATAGACCGCCACGCCACCCGGATGCCAAGACCAATAGATTTAAGAATTAATTTGTCCGTGTCGCTATTGGCCTTTTGAATAATATTACATAATTCTATGGTTATTTGTGCGAATTGTTTGTGTGTTGATTGATGTGTGTTGCTCATCGATGTTGATTGTCTTTACTGCTGGCTGTGCAACAAATTGCCCCTTGGGGATAATAAAGATTACCTTGACCTTGAAGCCTTCAAGTGGAACTGTGTCAATAGTGAGAAACAATTCCTATGCAAAACATATATTCTCAAATGTGTGACTGTACTGTGACCTACATGTTTTCAAAAAAGAGATATATTCTGATTTTTAAAGGTTGAAATGGTTGCCCACTTGAATGGTGTTGAAGTCCAGTGAGAAAGTTCAGAGTTAAATGGTAAGTTTCTCAATACTAAAGCGACCAGCGATGTTTTCGTCTGGATGACCTCAGTGATGCTGACAATGTTTTATGATGTGAACTGGGTTAAAATAAATAAATAAAACTGCACTTGAAATTTAATTTGCTTGGGAGCTAATGAAATTTGTAAGGTAAAAATGATGAAAATCAACTGTTCTACATTGTGATAGACTATTACACAGCAGTTCACCTTAAACCCCAAATTCCAATTAACATGCACCAAAGAGACATGTTGGCAGCAAAGGCACATTTTGAAAAATAATTTAGCAACCTGACGCCATAGGGGAGGCTTTTATTTTTTAATCACTCAGATAAAATACACCGAGCTGAATACAAAGGCCAAAAGAAGAAAAAAATCAGGTGAAAATCTTATGTAGTACAGCTACTTGGAAATGAGTTCATGATTAAGTGAAAAGACAATATCTGAGCCTTGGTCTCTTGAAAACAGCATTGTAATAGAAGAAAATGTTCAGAAGTCAAAGGGGTGAGTAGTTTTCGGAGTAGCTATATGTGAGATGGATGCTGCAGGGTGTGCAGGAGTGGTTGCGTCATCCTCCACTTCAAAACCCTGAACAGAAAATATGCTTTTATGTCAATGCTACCCTACCCTGTAGTCATTTTTTTTTTCTTGTGTCAGTGAGTTCTTCACTAGCAAGGAAAAGAGGAATCCCAACATTTTTTTCTGTACCATTATTACCATGAAACATCCTGACCAAAGCACGTCAGATTCATGTTATAGACACATTTCATTCCCCCCCTTACAAGAAAGCCAAAATTTAAATGATTAAAATGATTTCGAAAGCTGTGTAGCTGACCTATATTTTGTAAGAAACAACAAATGTCATTTTAAGGGAAACACATTTAAATTTTGATTCAAAGTTTTGATATAGATGTAGCCTGGGTGCTCTTGTAGTTACTGATTCGAGGAGAAAAAGGTTCTGTATATGGTTGCGGCCCGCATATTTAATGATAGGTAGAAAGGCAAACCATCCTCAAAAGTAGGTGATACACATCTTTCTCTATGTAAGGTGGGTGCATGCAATGATGAACATCTTACTTGTTCTCTGTTCAAAAAGTGAAGCAAACAATGTTGAGGGAGCCTATGCATTATTTAACAGACTGGAAGTTGCTCATCATCAATTTTTTTTTCAGAGCTTCAAAGCCTGAAATTGTTTATTCATTTATTTGGTCTGAGATACAGTTTCAAAAATTTACAAGCAGGATATTCTCTTTCTTGAGTGGCCAAACAGTGGCAGAAGCAAAGCTCTAGAAAGCATCTAAAAACCAGTTGCCATTATAACTTGCACTTCCCACTGGTTTCAATAAGAAGTGAATCATGACAGGGGCGTCCAGGTAGCGTGGCGGTCTATTCTGTTGCCTACCAGTACAGGGATTGCCGGTTCATATCCCTGTGTTACATCTGGCTTAGTCAGGCGTCCTTATAGACACAATGTGGGTAAGTGTCCTGGTTGCTGCACTAGCGCCTCCTCTGGTCAGTCGGGGCGCCTGTTCGGGGGGGAGGGGGAACTGGGGGGAATAGCGTAATCCTCCCACGCGCTACATCCCCCTGGTGAAACTCCTCACTGTCAGGTGAAAAGATGCATTGAGCAACTCCACATTTATCGGAGGAGGCATGTGGTAGTCTGCAGCCCTCGCCGGATCGGCAGGTGTGTGTGTGTGTGTGTGGAGATTGGGACGTCTTGGAAGAGTGGAGTAATTGGCTGAATACAATTGGGGAGAAAAAGGGGGAAAATTGCACAAAAAAAAAAGAAACAAGTGAATCATGACAGACTTTTATAATGTTTTCCAGTTGTTGAAGTTTTGGCTAGGTTAGTAACCTCTATAAATGCTGCTGTATAAACCAAAAAAGTTTGCGTTACGGTGGGTTACAAAAAAAAAGGCAAAGTCAGACGTCAGAAAAGAATGAAAAATGGTCCGCGGTGGTGTAGCGGTCTAAGCATCGGCTTTGTGTCGATGCAGTTGCCCACTGGGGACCGGGGGTTCGCGCCCCGGTCTCGTCAGCTCCGACTATGGCCGGACTTGATGAAGCAGCAATAATTGGCAATGCTGTCTTCGGGAGGGGGGCGGAGTCGGCTTGTGTTCGTCACATGAATGCGTCTCTGTGTGTGTCGGAAAAAGCATTGGTTCGGCCTGGAGTCGCCTTGTCACGAAAGTGGCGAGGCGTCTCCTTCGAGACTGCCGACCGGAGAGATGCAGTTGGCAAATGCATACAGTATGAGGGTGGGTGTTTGAATTAAAATAGGGATTGATTGGCCACTAAATTGGGAGAAAAAGGGAAAAATCAGAAATAAATTTAAAAAAAAGAAAAAGAAAAAGAAAAGAATGAAAAATCGACTGAAATTCAAAATATCAAGCCATCCCTTTCATAAAAGAATTGTTTAGTGCAAATTATACCAACAGTAGTGTCTTCCTTCTATACTTAAATATGGAGCATTAGCATAGTAAGGCAATTGAACACTCTATAACAAGGTAATTCCACTACATGTATTCTCTCAATCATAAACAGTTGAAAACACAAATGTACAATTAGTAAGCAAGATCCTTCTATATAATGATCACTGCCCTCACAATAAGAACGCAAACATGCCATGAAAACATTAAGGTTCTTTTCCCCCCTTTTTGTTTATGTGAACAGAAATAGAACATTCAATTAGAAGTGAACTTGAGTCGCAATTACTGTTTATGTATTTTCCATCTGAGCATGTGATGGGTATTGTATTGCTTGAGTACTCTTCAATATCAGATAGCGATCATTGGTAAACGGTTACAAATAGTCTGCTCAGCCAGTCGAGATGAGGTTTGATAAGAAATAACGAAGTTACAGAGGCCCTGTCCATTTCACAGCTGATTCAATTACAGACTAATGGTCTAGATTGCCCAATCTATGATCAAGTAAAAAAAACAAAAGAAAAGACAAAAGCTTTCTAATAAAAATACACCTCCACTCTCCTATAATTGCCATGTGTTCACTTGATTGTATTGTATTGTAATTAAGCTACACAATTGAATGGTTTGGTGTACAATGAACACCTCACAGTCTGCACCAAACTGTAAGCACAGTTTAAAGAGTCTCTAATCCCAAAACCATTTTAGTGAGTTTGCTGAAATCTACAGAATGAAATTATTGAAAGATTAAATACAGGTTGGTCTTTGTACTCTGTGTTAGCATAGCAGTATAAACAAAGCTGCAGCTAGTAACATTAATAATGGCTCTGTTGGACATAGGTGTGCCAAAGAACCAGTATTGACAGTACTATTGACCATTGTTCCTGCTTGCTCCTTCTGTCTACCTGTCAATGTTGATAGGTGTGCCAACACACCTAAATCAGACCCAATGTTATTAGCTGCAGTTGTGTTTATCCTGCTATGTTTACATCACAGAGAACCAACAACAGACCGGCACGCTTTTAACCTTTATATTGTTTTTAACCTGATGTCAGAAAACTCCCTAATGGTCTAAGGTTTAGTTAATTTTGTAACTGTTGGGCCTCCTTTTGTTCACTGTATTTGTGGGTGTGCGTGAGAGAATATCAAACTGATTTCTCATCATTTCAGCATTGTTTAGAATCAAAGTATGCGGCCTTCAATTGTTTAATTCTCACACCGCCAGGTGTAGTGCAAAAAAGTTATCAAATCAGTCTCATAAAATCAGTCTTGCAAAACCAGAATCATAAAATTATTAACCATTAACTTTGGTGTTTAATATTGTATAATCAAACAACTAAAATTGATGGAAAAATCTAGTTGTAACACTGTGTGCTACAACCTTATCTGGTATTGCACTACTAATGGAGTAATTACACTATTAAGTCTATGACACTCATGAAACAACCAGGTTGATGAAGGTAATGGGAGTACTTTGCTTGGCAGATGATGGCTTCAGTGAATATTGCAGCAAAAGAAAAAAAAAAGAAAAAAAAATAGGACAACAGTGAATTCCAATGAGACAATTGAATAATCAACACTAATGAATAATCAACACTAATTATCAAACTAGGCAACATCACTGCAGACCCATCACACCCTGGTCACAACCTGTTTCAACTCATTCCCGTTGGTAGGTGCTACAGAGCACTGTACACCAATTTAAAAACACCACTATACACCAAATATAAAAACTGTTTCTTTCTGCTCTCTGTCATTCAAATTAACACTTAACATTGTCGAATAAATCCAACCATTTTGTATATACTGTACTGTACACTTTACGTATACTGTACGCTCTCTCATGTCCATCTACCTCCGCCATGTATGTAAGTAACCTGCTAACATCTATTTCAGCATCTCTGATATATTCTCTGCACCATTGCACCTCTTATTTCACCTGTATATAGTCAATCCTTGTGTATAGATCTGAAGATTGTTGTGTTGTTATTCTATGTTCAGTACACTGAGAGAGCCATGAAACCGGAGTCAAATTCCATGTGGGTGCAAACCTACATGGCCTATAAACATGATTCTGATCAGGTACAATCAATCAATAATAATAATAATAATAAATAAATCTTATATAGCGCTTTTCTAATACTCAAAGTTGCTTTACAATAAACGGGGTGAAACAAGACGACAGATAAACATAACACAGACATACAGGGGGATGTCTGTGTTATGAGCAGCAATGTAATGACCAAGGCACAAAGGGTGACATGAGGCAGTGATGCAATGGGCAAATATTCCGGTGTAGAATGAATGAGTGTAAGAATGGAGTGTGTCTTAGGGTGAGAGAGAGGGTGAGTGGGTGGGTGTGTGCACGTGTGCCGCTCCACACCAAGCGGAGGAGGCATGTGAGAGAGAGGCGCACAGCGGGAGGTGTGTGACAACATTATGAAAAAGGGAGAGAGAGTGAGAGCGAGAGAAAGAGAAAGAGAGAGTACATTCACAATCTATCTACAAAGGTAGCAAACAAAAGATAACAAACAGCCTAAGGCCAAATTCTATGTGTATCAAGAGCATGCACATCTAAACCAAGACTGAATTTAAATAACATCACTTTTCTTACGTGAGATAACTACCACTACGACTAACTCTGCCCAGATGCCGGCCTTACTTGAGACTGCTCTTGCACGGCGACTAGAGGTGTGTCTTTTGTTGTGCAATGGAAATGGGAAAACGGTTCTTTTCCTCCACAGCTTGTAAGCTGAAGCTACTCGTTGCTCTGTCGGTCATTCGATGATCTTGAAGGAGTCTAAGTTACAGTGTGTCGACGTTTAAGAAGATTTAAGAAGAAATTAAAAGCACTGCGGTTGCCTTTTCTTTCTATGAAAACTGCATGTCTTGCAGGAAAACTTCACCGGTTATAACAGCTGATTAGCAGATGAACAAGCCTCGGTTATCTTCCAATAAAACTAGGGCCAGCAGTAATGTGAAGACAAAGTAGTCTTTTGTTCTTTGTCCTTTGTTCTGCAGAAAATGGGTATTTCTTTCATGCACGTGGAATCCACTGCATGAGAAAGCAAACTTCAATTCTGCCGTGTTTTAAGGGTGAAGTTGCGTCACCACCTACAGTACTGCTGTATCAATACTGTTAGTGAGAGAAGATAGGTGTAGTGTACTGCTGCACCAATACTGTTACAGTGAAGGTGAGGAGATGGATGGAGAATATCTTGTGAGGTTTAGCAGGGAGTTATGGGTATTGTAAGCTACGGGCAGGGCAGCCCCTACACAGGTACACATATGTGTGTATGTGTTAATAAAAAGAAGTGGGTGAATGAACAACCCTGAATCACGCAAATATCTTCCCACTGTGAACCAAGCAGGAACCAAGGAATTCAGAGGACTGCTGGCACTAATATGAGATTATCCTTCTGCATATTCTCATACTATACATCTCATTTTCTTTTGCAAGCTACATTATGCAATGATTATCTCTAGCCAAGAAAAGTGATCATCCAAATTGGCATTCTAACCATGTCATCTCGCTAATTTCAGCCACCTGCTTTCAGCGCTTTTGATGTTGGAGAAAATGTTTTACTTTGGAGCATAAACATGAGAACAACTGTTCTTTATTTTCACAAGTTTGGTGTGCAACTATTTAATGGTGGCCATTTTTTGTTTGATCTTGCAAATTAAGTTTATATGATACAGAGACAAAAATGCCAGAGTTTACGCAACCCAAAAATACTTTACAAGTGTTTCCAATACAGAACCAGAATCAGAATCAACTTTACTGGCCAAGTGTGCCTAGGCACACAAGGAATTTGACTCAAGTACACAGTCACTTCTAGCACTTGCAGACACCACTCACACAAATTAAAAAAGGGGGGAGGAAGAAAACAAACAAAAAAGAAAAAAAAAGCAGAAGAAATAAATGGAACAACAACAGGACACTGGAGGCAAGCGTGTATGCACAACAGGTATGTCACTGCTATACTGAATTTTGTTACGGTTGAGTAATCAACAACCTATGCCCATATTATACCATATTACTTATATACTATATTGCCCATAAACTATACCATACCACAAATCCACAACCCATCATGCCCACATACAATGCTATATACTCACACTATATTACATTATATTATCTTGTGTTCCAGAAGTATACACTATATTAACCATCCATCTCACAACCATATACTATTATATATCTATGTTACAACCTCAACAATAACAACAATAATTGTAACCGGTATACAGCAGTTGAATATGTATTTATAATTTTACATTTGTATTACACAAACATTCGTATTGCACATCTGGTTTAAAGAGGTAGTGCACATCGTACATATATAGGTGAGACATCTTGACAAGAAGGGTCTGTTTACAATGTGTCACATTTATATAAGAAGTGTCCATTATTGCACCACGCTATTAAGTGTTCATGAGAGAGATCGCCTGCGGGAGAAAAAATGGTTCCTATGTCTGGTGGTTTTGATGCACATTGCTCTGTAGCGATTGCCAGAGGGTAGGAGTTCACACAGACTGTGACCTGGGCGTGTGTGTGTGTGGGGGGGGGGGGGGGTCTGTGCTGACTGTGCCCACCCATTTCTGGAATCTAGAGGTGTAAAAGTCCTGCAGGGTGGGCAGAGGAACACCAATATTTTTTTTTTCCCTGCTGTCCTTACTGTTCGCTGCAGTCGGTTCCTATCCTGTTTTGTTGCTGCTTCGAACCAGACCGTGATGGATGTGCACAGGATAGATTCAACGACCGTGGTGTAGAACTTGCTCAACAGCTCCTGTGGCAGACCAAATTTCCTCAACTGCTGCAAAAAGAACAACCTCTGCTGGGCCTTTTTGAGAATGGAGTTGATGTTGGTCTCCCACTTCAGGTCTTTAGTAGTTCCCAGAAACTTCAAGGTCTCCACAGTTGACACAGGGCTGTTGGATATTGTGAAGGAGAGCAGTGCTGAGGGGTGTCTCCTAAAGTCCACTGTCATCGCCACAGTCTTGAGCATATTCATCTCCAAGTTGTTCTGACTACACCAGAACACCGATGACTGTAGTGTTGTCTACACAATTTAGCAGTTTAACAGCTGGGTCCTTGGAGGTGCAATTGTTGGCGTAGAGGGAGAAGAGCAGTGGCGAGAGGACACATCCCTAGGGGGCAACAGTGCTGACTGTCCATATACCAGAAGTGACTTCCCCAGCCTCACCTGCTGTTTCCTGCCTGTGAGGAAGCTGGTGATCCACTGACAGATGGCAGGGGTATACAGTGGGCTGGGAGAGTTTAGAGGAGAGGATTTCTGGAATGATGGTGTTGAACACCAAGCTGAAGTCCACAAACAGGATCCTTGCATATGTCGCTGGGCAGTCAAGGTGTTGCAGGATGTAGTGCAGTCCCATATTGACTGCATCATCCACTGACCTCTTTGCCTGGAAGGCAAACTGCAGGAGGTCCAGCAGGTGTCTTGTGACGTTCTTCAGGTGTGCCAAAACCAGTCATTTGAAGGTCTTCATGACCACAGACGTCAGAGCAACAGGCCTGTAGTCATTCAGTCCTGTGATGGAGGGTTTCTTTGGTACTGAGATGGATGGCGGAGCATTTGAAGCAGGAGGGGATTTCACACAGTTCCAGGGATCTGTTGAAGATCTGCATGAAGATTGGAGCCAGTTGGTCAGCACAGGCTTTAAGACAGGATGGAGACACACGGTCTGGACCTAGTGCCTTCCTGGTCTCTTGTCTCTGGAAAAGCCAGCTCACATCCTCGAGACAGCACTGCACCAAGGCTGCCATCCCCAGTGCCATCCTGATGGCATACAATGGTTGATACTGGTAGTCCACTTACGAAGATAAAGAGCCACACAAGTAAACTCTTCAGTTTTATTTCTGAGGTTCTGGGATGCACCAAACTAGTGTTTAAATCTGGTATTTCCAGAAAATTTAGCATGGGTACGTAGAGATCTAAAGGATCTTTAAGTAGTTGCCATGATAGTGAATTAAAACTATCAAGGAAACTAGTTGTTACACAAGTGATATCTTGGCATAACCATTATGGCATTGTAAATAATTTTATCTTCGAAAACATAAAACTAACAACACTATTGTGGTGCCGCATGACTCAGGAGGTAGAGCGAATTGTCTAGTAATCAGAAGGTCACTGGTTTGATCTTCGGCTCCTCCAGAGAGCATGTTCAAGTGTCCTTGAGCAAGACACTGAACCCCTAACCGCTCCTGATGAGCAGGTTGGCGTCTTGCATGGCAGCCTCCACCATCAGTGTGTGAAGGTGTGTGTGAATTGGGGAATGTGAGACATAAACTGTAAACACTTTGAGTGGTTGGTCAGTAGACTAGAAAAGCACTGTATAAATGCAGTCAATTTACCATTTTAGGCAGCTGTTGTAGGACCACAGTCTGTCTAAACATACTGTGTCCTTATATAACAATTTGGTTGTATCAAGAATGAACAATAGCACAGAAAATGAAAAGATTAAAAAAAAAACAGCCATACTTAAGCCATACTTTATATCAGGAATATGTTACATGGGGTTGCTGTATGGTCACATTAAATTCCTGTGAGTTTTCAGTTCTTAACCAGAGGTAGAAGACTAAATATTGTAAGTCAATATGGAGATTTATTTTGGCTGAGATCTTTTAATTTTCACATACAGCATCTTACCACTTAACCTTTAATTAAGTGGTCTACAAGGCAAAGGGTTCAGCTACTACAAGGACTTTTTTTGGGGGGATTTCCCCCCTTTTATGAATTATTTAGCAATATTATTTCTTTGAGGAAATTCAAAAATCGACACTATTGAACAGATCATCTTCCCTGGCTAGGAGCACAGCAGTCAGATGGGTATCTTACATGGCACAGAAAAAAGAGCCTTAATTTTTTTTTTTCATCCCATCTTCAGAGCAAAATAAACGGGGTGACTGAGTAAACTACCTACTCACATCTCTCTTGGTATGACATGACAACAAATGGGTAGAAGGAACAGAATACACATTTTCTAGAAAGAGTCAAATATTCTCTGGGGAAGTGGCTGGAGCACATTTATTGTTTATTTTATTCTAACAGAGGAAGTTTTTCAAAGGGGGATGTGAAGGGCCGGGCAAATTTATGTGTGCAGCACATTTCACACTCTGGCAATTCAAGGCATTAAAAAAAAAATTAAATAAGAAAAGCAGAAAAGAATGAAAAGAAATTAAAAAATAAACAAAAGGAAATTTTGGCATATCAAGAAAGACGTAAGCAACACTGATAACAGCGGAGCCCCTAATTGGTACCACAATTCTTCCTAACACGTGTCATTAGCTCAGGAAGACAAGTTGAAAAAAGATATTTCACAGCATAGACACTAAATGAGACATTTATTATCATCCACTGTTTTCCTGGAAACAGATTCTTTGCCTTTCCTCTCCCACCCTGTACCCCTGAATTTTAAGAAATTGTCCTTATTTCCTGCTTCGCATAGCCTTCATCATACACGCTATTAGAAAATTCCTGGAGCTTTAGTATGCAAACAAGAACTTACCTTAGCCCCATAATTATTCATGTGTTTACTTCTTTTATTGCAAACCATCTGTCTTCTCCTGATTTTATCTGCATCCCCGTTTTTTCCCAAGGAAGTTTCCTGTACACTGAAGGGGTTTACATAAGAGGCGAAGTTCTTGCCTGGCAACATATGGACCACTGGTGATGATGACATAACCCCCCATCAGGACCTGGTCCAACAAACAGCCTGTCTACACAGATCTATCCTCTGCAACTTTCTGAACTGTTCACCGTATCCCTTAACGTATCTTAGAATCGATTTTCAAAGTAATTGCTAAAGAAGTGAAACCTCGAAGAATGTGAAAAATGATGGTCCATTTCCTAATGCTCCATCCCTATCTAAAATCTTAGATGAAAGCGGGGTACAGGCCTGGCTGCCTTTCTTTGAAATGCTCATCAAGGCTGTAATCATACTGCCTTGAATCCTGAACTCCCAATATCAAAAGATAGATAAAATAGATAAAAATTTGATTAAATTAGATTAAAATAGATAAAAAATAGATTAAATAGATAAAAATTACACTCCTCAATGATAAGTTCAGGAAAATACTCAAGATCCTTGGCACAACAGTATGTAACTCCATTTTTTATTCAATGGGCATGCAAAGTTCAAAAAAAAAAAAAAAAAAAAACAACAACTAATCACTATGTTGAAGATGTATGAAACCTTTTACTGCATTTTTTTGAGCTAAAAACATGCTGGTATTCCCATTGAGAATAGAACTGCTTACCAGGGTGATAAATTTAACAAAAAAAAAGAGATTGCATAACATGGCTGATCAGAAAGAGAACTTGTGAGGTAAAATGCACATTGCAATCAATCCAAATTTGCCAACATCATATGAGGCTATTGAAGACATATTCCACTGCAGAGGGCAGAGAAAGACTTAAAATGTGTGTTAATTTAAAAATTAGACACATTGATGGATACTTCTGTTAATTTCAGTAAGTGTTGAAACAAGTTTTAATCTCAGAAATAGAATAAAGATAACAGTTACTCCCCATTTTTGACTTGAAAAAAACAAATGAATGCATTGGTTTCGCCACACTGGTGGCCCGAAAAAAAAAATGTTCAGTTCTGATGCCACACACACACACACACACACACACACACACACACACACACACACACACACACACACACACACACAAATTCAAAAGCAAGAGTCCACTTGCCTTAAGCAGTAAAACACTTGACAAGAATTTAAGGTAACAGAGGTCATCACTGAGGGGCAACTTAATAGTGTTTTGTTTTTGGCATAGTCTAAGATTTGTGGCAAGCCTCTGTATCACCCTGAATTATGTATACGAAAATTATTTACTCTGACACTCCCTGCAGTGTTAGCTATTCATTTTTGAAAGTGTAATGAACTTGTAGTTTCTTTCTGCATGACATCATGTTCCCTTTTAAATTTAAATATTTAGCATTCACACATCTTCAATAGAGAACAATAAAAGAAAAAATATCAGTGTGAGGGTAGCAGATTTACTCATCCTTATCAATGCAAACCAGTGTTCCAGTGTAAATGTGATCTCCTTAGAAGGACTATATATATATAATCCAGTGAGTCAAGTAAATTCTCTTTAAAACAGTACATTGTTGAGCACTTTCCCTACCACTGGGTGTGGCTTTTATACATATATAAGATAGATGTAGGAAAAAACTTTAATACATAATCAATAAAGTTACACAGGACCTATTCCTTATTACAAGTTACAAAGTGTGAGTAAAGTTACATGGGAAATGTTTCCCATGTAACTTTATTGACAGCTGATGATTGCTTATGGCTTGAAACAGGCTTGTACTGTCTCATAAAGAATTTACTTGAATCACTGGATTTTATATATAGAAAAATATATACACAGTGCATCCGGAAAGTATTCACACCCCTTCACTTTCCCCACATTTTGTTATGTTACAGCCTTATCCCAAAATTGATTAAATCCCTTTTTTTTCTCATCAATCTACACACAATACCCCATAATGACAAAGTGAAAAAGGTTTTGAAGAATTTCTTGCAAATTTATTAAAAATAAAAAGGTGAAATATTGCATGTACATAAGTATTCACACCCTTTGCTATGACACTCATAATTGAGCTCAGGTTCATCCTGTTTCCACTGATCATCCTTGATTGACATCATGATTGGACCCCACCCGTAGTAAATTAAGGTGATTGGCCATGATTTGGAAAGGCACACACCTGTCTATATAAGGTCCCACTGCTGACAGTGCATGTTAGAGCAGAAACCAAGCCATGAAGTCAAAGGAATTGTCTGTGGACCTCCGAGACAGGATTGTATCGAGGCACAGATCTGGGGAAGGGAACAAAAATTTTTCTACAGCTTTGAAGGTCCCGAAGAGCGCAGTGGTCTCCATCATTTGTAAATGGAAGAAGTTTGGATCCACCAGGACTCTTCCTAGAGCTGGCTGCCCAGCCAAACTGTGCAATCGGGGGAGAAGGGCCTTGGTCAGGGAGGTGACCAAGAACCCTATGGTCACTCTGACAGAGCTCCAGCGTTCCTCTGTGGAGATGGGAGAACCTTCCAGAAGGACAACCATCTCTGCAGCACTCCACCAATCAGGCCTTCATGGTAGAGTGGCCAGACGGAAGCCTCTGCTCAGTAAAAGGCACATGACAGCCCGCTTGGAGTTTGCCAGAACGCACCTAAAGGACTCTCAGACCATGAGAAACAAGATTCTCTGGTATGATGAAACCAAGATTGAACTCTTTAGCCTGAATGCCAAACGTCACGTCTGGAGGAAACCAGGCACCTCTCATCACCTTGCTAATACCATCTCTACAGTGAAGCATAGTGGTGGCAGCATCATGCTGTGGGGATGTTTTTCAGCGGAAGGAACTGGGAGACTAGTCAGGATCGAGGGAAAGATGAATGGAGCCAAGTACAGAGAGATCCTTGATGAAAACCTGCTCCAGAGCGCTCAGGACCTCAGACTGGGATGAAGGTTTACCTTTCAACATGACAACGACCCTAAGCACACAGCCAAGACAACGAAGGAGTGGCTTCGGGACAAGTCTGTGAATGTCCTTGAGTGGCCCAGCCAGAGCCCAGACTTGAACCCCATTAAACATCTCTGGAAAGACCTGAAAATAGCTGTGCCGCGACGTTCCCCATCTAACCTTACAGAGCTCAAGAGGATCTGCAGAGAAGAATGGGAGAAATACCCCAAATATAGGTGTGCCAAGCTTGTAGCTTCATACCTAAGAAGACTTGAGGCTGTAATTGCTGCCAAGGGTGCCTCAACCAAGTACTGAGTAAGAGGTGTGAATACTTATGTACATGCGATATTTCAGCTTTTTATTTTTTAATAAATTTGCAAAAATTTCTACAAAACCTTTTTCGCTTTGTCATTATGGGGTATTGTATGTAGATTGATGAGAAAAAAAAGGAATTTAATCCATTTTGGGATAAGGCTGTAACATAACAAAACACCCAGCGAATAAAGGTTAATATTCCGCTCCTCATTTATTGAGCAATTTTTTCAACACCATTGATGGTTTCCGGAAAAAAAAAATCTCTCTCTCTCTCTCTCTCTCTCTATGTATATATATATATATATACACACACATATACATATGCCACACTATATACATATATATATATATATATATATATATATAGCGTTTTTGTTTTTTTCGGAAACCATCAATGGTGTTGATAAAAGTGCTCAACAATTGAGGAGCGGAATATCAATATAGACGTAGGCAGCTGATGAGTGCATGACGCACAAAACAAGCTTGTACTGTGATGTATTAAAAGTTTTTTTTCCTACATCTATATATATATATATATATATATATAGCACCAGCAATAATACTTATAATGCTGATATTAGCAATACTGATCTTGCTAATACATTTAACAATCATTTTTTCTCCATAGGTGAAAATCTTTCCAACAAAATTAGCCAACCACAGGGTGCCCTTTTCAGCCAATATCTACAAAAAATTCATTTTCTTGAAGCCAACTGACAAAAATTAAGTTTTTAAAATCATCACGATTATGAAAAGTTCACCTATAGCTGGCGCAGACAAAATCTCTAGCAAAATTCTTAAAGCCATTGTGAACGAAATTGTGGAGCCACTTGTCTACTCTATTAACCTCTCATTACTTTGCGGAGTTATGCATAATAATACAAATATTGCTAGAATTGTTCCAGTCTTTAAATCTGGTGATAAAAATGATATGCACAACTACCGTCCAATATCTATATTGTCTACACTATCCAAAGTACTAGAGAGAGTTGTGTATAGCAGATTAAGTGATTACCTCGAAACATCTAATATTCTTGTTCTGTCTCAGTATGGCTTCAGGAAAAAGAGCACCACATGCATAGCGATTCTTGAACTTACTGAAAAAAAATCAATGATGCTAGATATAAAGGAGACTGCGGCATTGGTATTTTTCTGGATTTGTCAAAGGCATTTGACAATATTGATTTTGAGATTCTTTTAAATAAATGGCATCATTATGGGTCAGAGGTACAGCGCTTAACTAGTTCAGAAGCTATATCTATGGGAGAAAGCAATATGTACTTCTTATAAATGGCCACAAATCTTTATCTAAATCCATCAAGTATGGGGTCCCCCAGGGTTCCATTTTAGGGCTGCTCCTCTTTATCCCGTATATAAATGACTTTGTAAATTTCTCTTACATTTTACATAAAATATTGTTTGCTGATGATACAAATTTGTTCCTGTCACATAAGGCTAAATGATCTTCAAAAAAATTCTAAATGAGGAGCTGGTGAAGGTGGGCACTTGTAATAAATTATCCCTAAATATCACCAAGACAAACTACACTGTGTTTTGTTCCAACAAAAATCAAAATAATGAGCATGTTTTTCTCAAGTTTAATTGTCAGGATATTGAAAGTGTAAAGTTCACAAAATTCCTAGGGATCCATATTGATGAATCCTTAAATTTTAAGGGCCATATTGATGCTTTAACAAGAAGATTATCTAAATATGTTGGTCTGTTTTTTAAGATAAGACATTTTCTCCCACGCGCAGCACTTCTTACTTTGTACAAGTCTTTATTTCTGCCCCACATCAATTACTGCAGTGTTATTTGGTACAAAATTTTTCCCAGTCATCTAAAAAAAACTACAGATTCTGCAAAAGAAAGTTATATGCACTATATTGTGGTCTGGGGTCTGTGCTCCCATGGACCCTCTTTTCTGCAATTATGGTCTTTTAAGGCTTGCTGAATGTAATGTTTTTCATAATGCTCATTTGATGTACCATGTTATCTATGGGATCAATGACAGACTGTGTGACCTCATTCAAATTTGCCTCCCTCCGCATGCATTTAGCACCAGGAATAAGAACCTTATAGCGGCAAGTGGCGCAGGCTTAGATGCACAAGCCTTGGTGTGGCATGTAAAGGCCCACAGGTGTGGAACGAGTTAAGTGACGATTTGAAAATGTCATCATCCATACATGCCGTTAAAAAGAAATTAAAACATAAATTAATTCAGAAATATAATGCTGACTGATATACTAAAACTTGCTAATTATAGGGCTCGGACTTTAGATTTATATTTTGTAGGTTTTATTTCTTTTATTTTTTTTTCCTTTTATGTCTGATACTCTTGATGTAAATTACTTTGCTTAAAGTATGGGCACCCGTCCATAAGCTCTGCTGAGCTTCCTTGGGGTGTCCCTTTTCACACCATTTTGTGTCTTATATATGTATAAATTGTAATTTTCATATTTGTGTGAAATAAAGTTTATGTATATTCCCTCCTAAGGCCCTTATCAGATAACTATGCCCTGATGAGCCAAAACATTATGACCACGTGCCTAATATGCTGTTGGTCCTCTGTGTGCCACCAAAACATCGCTGATCCACTGAGGCATGGACTCTGCAAGACCCCTGAAGATGTCCTGTGGTATCTGACACTAAAACATTATCAGCAGATCCTTCAAGTCCTCTGTTGCTCTCCCTGAGGTTTCTTCCTATTCTTTCTCCCTGTCAAAGGTTTTTCTTTTTTAGGGAGTTGTTCCTTATCCAATGTGAGGGTCTAAGGACAGGATGTTGTGTTGCTGTAAAGCCCCTTGAGGCAAATTTGTAATTTGTGATAATGGACTATGCAAATAAAATTGACTTAAGATGCGAGGTGGAACCACCGTGGATCAGACTTGTCGGTCCAGCACGTCCCACAGATGCTTAGTCGGATTGAGATCTGGAGAATTTGGAGGGCAGAACAATGCCTTGAACACTCCATCATGTTCCTCAAACCATTCCCAAACAATGTATGCAGTGTGGCAGGGCACATTATCCTGCAGAAAGAGGCCACTGCTATCAGGGAATACCATTGCCATGAAGGAATGGCTCTGGTCTGCAATGATGTTGAGGTAGGTGGCATGTGCTAAATTTACATCCAAATGAATGGCTGACCCAGGGCTTCCCAGCAGAATACTGCCCAGTGCATCACACTCCTTTCACTGGCTTTTCATCTCCCCACCACTTCCCCAGGTAAATAGCTCACATGTACATGGCCATCCACGATGATCTAAAAGAATATGGGACTCATTGGACTAGGCGACCTTCTTCCACTGCTCCAAAGTCCAGCTCTGACGCTCACATACCCATTGTAGGTGCTTCCAATGGTGGATAGGGGTCATCATGGGCACTCTGACCAGTGTGCGGCTACGCAGCCCCATAAGCAGCATAGTGCCGTGCACTGTCTGTTGTGACACATTCCTCCATTAACCATCATTAAAATGTGCTGTGACTTGTGCCACAGTAGACCTTCTGTCAGCTCAGAACAGATGGGATAGCCTTAATTGCCCACATGCATCAATGTTCCTTGGGCACCCAACACCCTGTTGCTAGTTTGTTGTTTGTCCCTCCTCGGACCACTGTTGGTAGGTAGTCACCACTGCTGACTGGGAGCACCACACAAGCCTTGCTGTTTCAGAGATGCTCTGACCGTCATCTGGCCATAACAATTTGGCCCTTGGCAAAGTCGCTCTGGTTTTTACTCCTGCCCGTTTCTCCTGCATCCAACACATTGACTACAATAACTGATTGTTCACTTACCATCTAATCTATCCAGACCTTGACATGTGCCCCTGTTTGGAGATGATCAACATTATTTGGTTCACTGGTGAGTGGTCATAATGTTTTGGCTCATCAGTATAAATACCTCTCTGAGATCAGAGTGAATAAAACAGGAAAAATGAATGATAGAAAATGCAGAGGTTGCATAAAAGATATACTTAATTCAATTTTATGCCATTATGCCATACTGGAAGTGTATTCTCATATACTCAACCTGATTTCAAATGTCTGGTGGAGTCAGTAAGTATATGAAGAACTGCTTCAAGAGCAGGACATGAGCGCTGGCCAACATAAACAAAATGAGTCAGAGAGACAGAATTAAAAGTCATAGTGACTGTGCATAAAAGCCCATTACACCATGTGCGCAATGAGTCTTGCTTTGTTTTTACGTCAGACACAGTTAATCTTATTGATTTATTCACAATTGACCAGTCACAGCCAGCCAAATCAGTCAGCCACATCTGACTGAACTGTTGTAAAGGGACAGTTGTGAGCTCCCTTGCCAATGAGGCAAGCACATTCAATTTGTTTTTGCTGATTTTAGCTCTACTAAAACTACCATATACTAGAAGCTTTAAATCTCCAAACTGCAGCATTAGCAAAGTCAGTATTAACTAATTATCAACTCTACTTCTATATAAAAATAGGGAATACTAGAGTGAGATGTTTATAATGGTGTGCTGCAACAAAACTGATGATCGACAATGATTTTTTTATGGTTATCTAGATAATCCAAACTGATAGAACGCCTTGGCTAGGATGCAGATTTATGGCATAACTTATATATATATATATATATAAATAAAAAAAGCATATTGCGCGTGGCAAATCCCAGAGGAAGGAGGCATGTTTAAATTGCCCCCAACAACATTTACAATCTGTATTCTCCACTTTTTTTGCAAAGCTTAGTGCCTGGCTGTAAACAAGACCTCTTCCTCATCCTCTCTGGAGATTCATTAAAATTTGAGCACCAGCTCTCTGGTCAAATCGGGGACGCTTTGATTGTAAGGTCTAACAATCCAATGAATATGAACCTCTGCTGACATGACCTGTGCAATGCAACAAATTACTTTTACGAAGGCTCGGACAGCATCCACAGGGGCTCTGGATTTGACCAGCTCTCAACCTCTCTGGCCAAACAGAAAAATAAATATTCTTAGGTTTTGTTTCCCAGATTGAAATTTTGAGGCCTGACTCATCATTGTAGGGACTCACAACTTTTCAATTTAACATTAAACTACATGGGCGGCACGGTGGCCCAGTGGTTAGAGCTGTCGCCTCACAGCAATAAGGTCCTGGGTTCAAACCCCAGGGTTGTCCAACCTTGGGGGGTCATACCAGGTTGTCCTCTGTGTGGCGTTTGCGTGTTCTCCCTGTGTCTGTGGTCGGTTTTCTCTAGGTGCTCCGGTTTCCCCCAACATCAAAAAGACATGCATGTTAGGGTTAATACTCCTGTCTGTGCCCCTGACCAAGGCATGGCAAGACAAACTGGAGTTGGTCCCTGGGTGCTGCAGCTGCTCACTGCTCCTAGCTACACAGCTAGGAAGGGTTACATGTAGAGAAGAATTTCCCCAAGGGGATTTATATAGTATATCAAAATCACTAAAAAAAAAAAAAATTTAAAAAAATTTCATTATATTTTAAAAGCATCAAGCCCTCGAAAGAAGTGAGGAGATACTGTATGAGTGAAGCAGTTCTGATGGTTAGTATGCTCTTTTTCAGCCTTAATTGTTTTCATTATTTTCCATCAACTGTATATTGCACAGCTGATAAAACTGCAGCAATGTGAAGGAGGCTATTTGACAGTTTAGGCCTAATTCATGTGAGCAACACAAACACTGATTGTTAATTTGTTTATTTCTCAGATGTTCAGCAGGGTGTAATTCCTTCTCTAATACAGGATATGCTTCAGTATGCAGCAACATACCTCAGCCATATTCATAACAAAGGAGGGGGATTCGAAGCAATAATTTCTCCCCCTCGGACAAAAAGGCCAACTCAGTCAGACGCTATATATATAAAATGAGTCTTACGGTGTGTAAGCACAGTGTGTGAGAGACCTCACTGACCTCTGTTTCTCAACGCTGGCAGGACTTCTCTTACTCATATATTTCAGATCACCCTCATATTGGCAACTTAAAACGTTTCATAAAAAATAACAGGCACAACACCTTCATTAGTTGTGGAAGGCTAGCGCTCACCACTTCATTTCTGGAGCTGCGTGCTTCCGGTACTTTCCTAGCAAGGTTAAACTATAAATAGCCTCACTAGAGAGGTCATCCATCCCCATTATGACTATCCATAAAGAGGATTCGATGGGGGGGTGCAGTAGTCTGAGAGAGACTGCATGTATATGACTTACCTAAAGGATAAAGGCATCATCAGTAACCACCCGTTGACAGGATATGGAAAGATTAGGGAGAAAAAATAAAAGAGAAAAGGGAAAAAGTTAGTAAGACAGGATAGAAATCACACACTTATTTTAGAAAAGGTTCTAACGCGGCAGCAAAATATTACCATCTGTAAAACAAAAATGGTCACACTTGCCTATTCCATCATCCACTCCTTAAGACACTACATTATAACTCGGTGAAAAGAGATTTCTCCACTCCCATCCCCAACCGATTTTCTACACTGAAAGCTCTCCAAAGCAGTCTGTCACTACAACAATTATCAAGGATAAAAAGGGTGCGAATGATGACGCCATGCCTATTCTCGGAGAAGTTTACTCCAGACTTCCAAAACAAAAGTTACTTTAGCTGTAAGTAATAATTTATAACTTTGAAAGCATTACGATCACATAGACAAACCAACGAGAAGCACAGCATCGTCTTGCTGTGGCTCCGATTCAGTCTGTTACTGGGGGAATTAAAAAAACCACTCATGTTCAGTTCAATGCGGGCCAACAGATTATGATAATATCATAGTGTGCGAGGTCAGATAGTTGCACAATGCCCCTGGGGATTTAAACTTACCCTTTTCCAGAGTATTACATGTGTGATTTAGCGTTTGATGAAATAATAAAAAACCCTTTGTGTTAGACAACAACAATTCTGTGACTGCGATACTCATTTCTTTGATTCCAGATCAGCTGTAAACTGGAGCATGTGCTAGCTTATGGGTAACAGATACGCATCTGCAGAATTAAACTATTATGTGTGGTTTCTTGCACACCTCATGGCACAAAATCTTGCTAAATGCAAATTTAGGAGTAAATACAAAAGCTGCATGACCGATTAATCCATTTTAATGAAGAGAGTTTCATCTATGACAATTACTCTCGATAACAGCAAAATAAAATGGAAACCTAACTTGGAGCTGTATTTGTAATGGGTGGAGATGAGACAGGGACAATCAACTTGACTGTGGCAACAAAACAATAGCGCCTTTATAATCTAGCCCCACAGGTCTTCCCTGCAAAAGGTTAATGCATCTTGAGTCTGTTGTGGAGACATAATTAAAAAATGGTAAATTATAACGTTAATAGTTGGAAAACAGATTGAGCTTCTTTAACACTCCAGTCAGTCAAACAAGATTTGAAAAGCTCATGGCTGTTGCAGCGAGAAAAGCGCTATATCAGTGTAATCCATCCATCCATCCATCTTCACCTTAACTAATTTCAGTAGTGTAAAACTTGCAGGGTTAAAATGAGGGAATGTAACTCATTCAATGTTAATACTTTAATTGCTAAATAATCCATTTCATGACTCTTTATGTTCTTTCATCTCAAAATAGAGCTAGAGATAGTATTTGTAGGTCACAGACACAAAGTCAACGCATTCCTCGAGGCAGCTCAGCACATTCCTTGCAGCAGCTTGTCGAGGTGATTCCACTTAACATCAAGATACTGGCACTGTGCTACACAGGGTCTGCAATGTGTGTCAGTGTGTATGTGTGCATCTATGTCAAGCAGCCAGAATGTCTAAAGTCTTGAAAGTGAATAACCGCAAGATGATGCTAGATCCCTCCTACCCCAAACAGAACTAAAAAGACTCTGCCCTACACATAAAATTGGCCGTGTCTGCGGGTGGGAAGCCGGATGTGGGTATGTGTCCTGGTCGCTGCACTAACGCCTCCTCTGGTCGGTTGGGGCACCTGTTTGAAGGGGAGGGGGAACTGAGGAGAATAGCATGATCCTCCCACGTGCTACGTCCCCCTGGCGAAACTCTTCACTGTCATTTACCACTGTTGCGGTAAATGAAATGTTTGAAATGATTTGAATAAGGAACTGGCCAGCAGTGACAATAAGTTTGTCCTCCATTTAGCCAGGAGTAGGAATTTCAAGAAAAAGGAGAAGGGGGGAGTAAACGGTGAAACAACTGGAAATTATGATCGGTTGACACGTTGCCGCGTCATTGGAGCGCTAAGAAAGTTCAACTTTTTTTCTTCTTTTTTTTTAGCCAGCTCAACTTTGATTTGTAACCCTTAACACCGGGGAATGTGTCATTTTTTCCACTGAAAATTACTTGTCCGTTGCTTTGTCACTAGTAATGTGAACATCTGTCCAAGCAAACAGAGTGGAAAGTCAATCTCTTTGGAAACAGTAAATAGACAGACGCTTTAATTCTATCTCAAACATCCAAAGTCTCTTGTTGAAACACGGTCTAGTGGATGACTGGTTCTCCCCCCCCCGTTTTTCTCCCCAATTGTATCTGGCCAATTACCCAACTCTTCCAAGCCGTCTCGTCCCGATCTCCACCCCCCTCTGCCAATCCGGGGAGGGCCGCAGACTACCACATGTGTCTTCTGATATATGTGGAGTCACCAGCCGCTTCTTTTCACCTGACAATGAGGAGTTTCGCCGATCATGCTATTCTCCCCAGTTCCCTCTCCCCTCCAAACAGGTGTCCCGACCGACAAGAGGAGGCGCTTGTGCAGCGACCAGGACACATACCCACATCTGGCTTCCCACCTGCAGACACGGCCAATTGTGTCTATAGGGACGCCCAACCAAGCTGAAGGTAACACGGGGATTCGAACCGGCGATCCCTGTGGAAAGCCTCCTTTTAATGAAGAGCTATAGTAAGGAGTGCAGGGGTCTGCCTCAAAAAGGAAGGCAGTCAGTGATAAATGGCAGGATATCTGCTTGTTCTTGAAGTGTGTGCGGTTTATATGAAAGTAGTGTTCTTAACAAATGCCCAGTCCCATCCCATGCAACATGTGGGCCGCGCCAGAGCAATAGATTTCTCTGAAGGACAATTTCTTGTAACAAATAAATACATGTAGCACAATAACCAACATAATGGCAAAGGACAACACAGTTTGAACTGCCAAAGCTAGAAAACATTGTTGGGAAGAAACTTGTATATAGAACAAATACACGTGCGAATAAGTTTTACATACCTATCCTTAAAGGCAGGGTAATTTCATGTCATCAAAGAAGTGCATGAGACATTATGACCCATTAGAAGGCATTTGCAAAACTAGACTATTTCCTTTGAAGAGAATCTACACTGATTAGCCAAAACATAATGACCACTCACAGGTGGACTGAATAACATTGATCATCTCCAAACAAGGGCACTTGTCAAGGTCTGGGTAGATTAGATTGTAAGTGAACAATCAGGTCTTTTAGTCAACATGTTGAATGCAGGAGAAATGGGCAGGAGTAAAGACCTAAGCGACTTCGACAAGGACCAAATTGTTATGGCCAGACGACTGGTTTCTTCCTATTTTTTTTCCCCACCGTTAAAAGGTTTTTTTTTTAGAAAGTTGCTCTTTATCTGTTGTGAGGGTCTAAGGACCGGATGTTGTGTTGCTGTAAAGCTCCCTGAGGCAAATTTGCAATTTTCGATATTGAGCTATACAAATAAGATTGACTTGACTTGACCGGGTCAAAGCATCTCTGAAACGACAAGGCTTGTGGGGTGTTCCAGGTCAGCAGCGGGGAGTACTTACCGACAGTAGTGTGAGGAGGGACAGACCACAAACTGGCGACAGGGTGTTGGATGCCCAAGGGTCAACAATGCGTGAGGATAATGAAGGCTATCCCGTTTGGTCTGAGCTGACAGAAGGTCTACTGTGGCACAGGTCACACAAAATTTTAATGAAGGTTACAGGAGGAATGTGTCACAGCACACAGTGCATCGTACCCTGCTGCGTATGGGGCTGCATAGCTGCAGACTGGTCAGAGTGCCCATGATGACCCCTGTCCACCATCGAAAGCGCCTACAATGGGCACGTGAGCGTCAGAGCTGGACATTGGAGCAGTGTAAGAAGGTCGCCTGATCTGATGAGTCCCATTTTCTTTTAGATCACGTGGATGGCCGTGTACATGTGTGCCGTTTACCTGGGGAAGTGATGGCACCAGGATGCACTGTGGGAAGACAGCAAGTATGTGGAGGGAGTGTGATGCTCTGGGTTATGTTCTGCTGGGAAACCCTGGGTCTGGCCATTCATGCTGATGTCAATTTGACCTGTGCCACCTACCTAAACATCATTGCAGACAAGGTACACCCTTTCATGGCAATGATATACCCTGATGGCAGTGGCCTCTTTCAACAGGATAATGCACCCTGCCACACTGCACACATTGTCCAGGGATGGTTTGAGGACCATGATGAGCTGTTCAAGGTGTTGCCCTAGCCTCCAAATTCTCCAGATCTCAAGCCGATTGAGCATGTATGAGATACGCTGGACCGACAAGTCCAATCCACAGCGGCTCCACCTCGTTCTTTACAGGACTTTAAGGATCTGCCACTAATGTTTTGATACCAGATACCACAGAACACCTTCAGGGGGTCTTGTAGAGTCCATGCCTCGGCAGGTCGGTGCTGTTTTGGCAGCACACTGAGGACCAACAGCATATTAGGCAGGTGGTCATTATGTTTTGGCTCATCATTGTATATCTCTGATATAACAAACAACCAGCAAAAAAAAAAAAGTTCTAATGGCATCTTAACACCCTTGCTCTATGATAAGTACTGTATGATGATCTGTGCACCAAGGTTCACAAGATCCTTTAACATGCATGGTAATGTCCTTTTTATTGCAGACAGTTGATTAGTTAGCAGGGTTGTTTGGATCTCATAGCATGAAATCAACCTGCTCCAGAGCAGTTTAGCTGTGCAGCATACAGTAAGTTGCCACGGCATTGTGCCTTGCTTAAAAACAGACCCACTGCCTTGAGATGGAACACCCAGAGTTAAGCCAATAAGTCGATTCCTATTAAAAATAAAAACAAACAAAGAAGAAAGTGGTAGTGATTGAGACGGATAGGACAGGGACTGCTTATTCTCAGAGAAGAACAATAGAGCCCATAAATGTTTTGTACCTTTTTTTTTTTCCCAATCAGTGACTTAAAACTTTTACATCAAGTCCCTAGAGTGAGGCTGCTTTGGACAAGAGACCTGTCTCCAATATCAGAAATGGCAGCTAGTGGCCCGCATGAGCTCTGTATTTCATAATCTGCCAGCAATTTCACTCAACATTGTACCTTTTTTTCTTTTTATTAATTCAACAAAAAGGCAGAAAATAAAATTCACATGCCCTTTTTGGGCAATTGTTTGATTTTCAAACAAGTCCCTACACAGTTGCAAACTGAATAATTTTTTGATGAAGATCCCTATAAACACACACACGCACACACACAGAGCACAACAGTTCAATCAGCAATTCACTGTCTATCCTGCAGACAGTCACACAGAGCAATGCTAAAATGCTGTCAAATTGATCATTCCTATGATTCCCCTGTAGTGTGGAGATGTGCTACTGCCAGAATCATCACATGGGCTGTGCAAAGTGCACAACCCCACAGGGCCTCATGCCTCTAGGGCTTCACTCCTGGCCTGCAAATTTTTTTAGTTTTTTTTTATTACTCTTCTTGACCCAACATGCTTCTAAAATGAAATTCCTGCGTGTCAATTCCATTATGCACAGTCAAGGTCACGTGAAAAAAATCTAACAAATTGTTCAGGTTTTTTTTCATTTTCAATATTGCGCCGTTATGTAGTGTGCGCTCCATCTCGCTGCTCACTGCGAAGAGGGAGAAAGGGAAATGATGTGTGCTGCACAAGAGTGCCATTGATTTTGTAAACACGAGTCGGGTAGTGAGAAAAGGGAAAAAATAAAAAGGAGTTAGAATTTAATTAGTCACTGTGAGGATCGCTGGATAAATTTGTCAACACTTCCAGAGATGTGGTGGCAGAGCAGGTGTCCACAGCTAGCGGCTGCATGTGACTGTAGGCTACGTGTAATGACCGGTCTGAAAAATGATCTAAAATCTGAATGAAATGTAGGCTACAGACTTGAAATATTTAATTGTAACATACTGTCACACTTCAACATGCCAAAATAAAATTACAGCTGTGCTGACTTGATGATGCAAAGCCAACAGGTTTACAGTTGATTTATTTTCCTTTGAAAGACTATAATAGCAAAAAGTCATCGCTGACACTATGTGCATGATGATGCTATACTAGTCTAAATGTATTGCATCGAGATTATGTATGCAGTAGAGAACTAGAATAGTTATGTGTGTGTGAATGGGATTCATGCACATGCATATCAATGAGCAGTGACTTGCACGTCAAGTACACATAGGGCCTCGCATCACCCTTCGATGGCCCTAGCTACTGCCTAGAGCTAATTTCAGAGAGAAGAAAGCCACTTTATTTGTCATTGTATTCTTACAATGAATTATATTGTTACAACAAATCTGTCTTCTGCATTTGACCCATCCTATTGTATAGGAGCAGTGGGCAGCTGCAGTGCCCGGGGACCAACTCCAGTTCTTCTTTCCATTGCCTTGGTCAGGGACACAGACAGGAGTATTAATCCTAACATGCATGTCTTTTTGATGGTGGGAGGAAACCGGAGCACCTGGAGGAAACCCACGCAGGCACGGAGAGAACATGCAATCGCCACACAGAAAGGACCTGGGATGGCCTGGGTTCGAACCCGGGACCTTCTTGCTGTGAGGCAACAGTGCTAACCACTGGGCCACCGTGCCGCCCCAATTATACTTAATAATAATTGAGGGTGGAAAAAAAGGAATTTGGTGATGTGATAATAAAAAGACTCTTGCAAAATGCAATTCATGGTTTTCTCAACCGTTCAGGTCGTCCTAGTGATATGCAAGATTACATTTGCCCTTTGCTTGCATCCCAGCACCAAAGGGAGGAATGAAGAAAAATAAGGAAATTATAAACCTTAGAAGGACCTCAATTACACTGCTGGGTTACCTGTTACTACATGACATTGAAGCTGTTAGGTCTACCCCCTCCCACCCTCCCAAAAAAAAAAAAAAAGGAAAATGATCAGAACAATAACAGGGATATTCACTGACTTTGGCGGGCCATGAAAACCCGCACAGTTATTGTGACAATCCTGACTCTCGCCATTGTCATGGTAGCTTTGGCCTGTTTTATCCCACAAAAAGAGAACACAGATTCTGCATGGGCAAACATGTCACTGCACATGTTCAGAGACATGCTTGATGCCCTATTAAAACAATTTTAGAACATTTTCATTCAACCTACTCCAATGCTCCACTATGGCCATTGACCACAAGAATTGGTGCTCTGCAAACCCTCCACCAAAAAAAACAAAAAAAAAACGAATACAACATTGTGGCAGTGTGACAGGCAATTAGGGACATATCATTTCCGGACAGTGTGCATGGCTTTCAGGAAAATGGAGGAAAGAAGGTTGAGAGGAGCAGGCCTACAAGACCTGGCACTGAGGATTGTGTGCATTGTATATCACATTGCAAGTTGCCCCCTGTAGTCAGATGTTCTGTTGTTTCATTCTTTTTCTTCTTCAGCAATCGTGCTAATTCCAAACTAAACATCAACAACCTTTAAAACATAGGTTAGTTTTCCAGTCAGGCACAGCACTTAGTGCTTTAGCCACGCAAGTTGCAATGTATTAAAGCATTTAATGTCTGACTTGCAAAAAAAAGATAACAGATCGATCCTTACATGCTAATCAAGCTTTTCCTCCTTTAACCGTGATTTTCCACTGACGTCTTTAAAAAGATATCATGAGGAGAAACCTAATGATTGCAGACATTAAAAAGCATATGAAACGCAAATATTCCTCTTCAGCTCGCAGCAGCCAGGACTGTCAAATGGAGGACTCGATATTTTATGTGTTTGGCCCTGTGTGACTTTTTCCTCATCAGCTCAGTGTCAAAAAAACCTTCAGAAAGACCTAATTTATCTGACATAGATCAGCCAGCCCTTTATCTCCCTGACAGCCATCTTGATGAAATCCTTGCAAACTGAGCTTCACTGCCCCTTTACTCTTGCTTCCCACCTCCCCCCCCTCCAACTCTTCTCTCCTCCTACCTCATGTCCAGCACTTGAATCAACACTTTGTTAAATCTTTCGACGGCCCTTACTTACCACAGTTTGAATGCGAGCAAGAGTGAAATGAATTGAAAATGGGTGGACACAATGACCTCAGGAGTCTATTTGGGGGCTCGTTTCAGTGTAATTGAAGAACCTACAGTCTACTGAAAGGCAGACGCCAGGAGACAGTTTTTTTTTCCGAATACATACCTTTGGCATTTCTTTTTAGCTGTTATTCAACGGGCCAGTAGAGATACACTTGAAACACTGGGTGAAGAGAGCTGAATTTGAACTCAGGATGCTGCAGTGAGGCCGGAGCAAAGTGCTGGACTATATCATCACAATAATCACAATATGATGATATCTGTTTACATTTGCAAAAATACATGTTTGAGAATCCAAATAAAAGGGGCGTCCGGGTGGCGTGGCGGTCTATTCCGTTGCCTATCAACATGGGAATCGCTGGTTCAAATCCCCGTGTTACCTCCAGCTTGGTTGGCCGTCCATACAGACACAATTAGCCGTGTCTGTGGGTGGGAAGCCGGATGTGGGTATGTGTCCTGGTCGCTGCACTAGCACCCCCTCTGGTTGGTCGGGGCACCGGTTCGGGGGGGGGGACTGGTGGGAATAGCATGATCTTCCCATGCTCCACGTCCCCCTGGTGAAACTCCTCACTGTCAGGTGAAAAGAAGCGGCCGGCGACTCCACATGTATCGGAGGAAGCATGTGGTAGTCTGCAGCCCTCCCCGGATCAACAGAGCGGGTGGAGCAGCGACCAGGACAGCTCGAGAGAGTGGGGTAATTGGCCAAGTGCAATTGGGGGGCGGGGCAGGCGATAAAAAAAGTCTACCAAATTCAGTTCATCAAATTGAACTGTAGAGCAATGTAAAGAATATCAAACCAAAACTAGCTTTCAAATAATACTCCCTCAAATATTTCCGATCTCACTTTATGAGAAATATTAGGTAATAGATTCTATTATCATTAATTTAGACAACTAAACAGTGTACACGATATAACAATATCCGATTTTCATCCTGATAAAATACGAGTGAAAGACAATAAACAATGATATTGAAATATTATTCTGCCCTACATGAGCCTACGTGGTACTCACTTAACTGGGATGGCCTGGGGCTTGAGATTTTCCTGTGGACAATACCTCCCAGACATTAATGTCATGCAACATCAAATGAGGGCTAAGGGAGGCTACTACTGTTGTCGCGCAACAAGTGGGTCTTAGGTCATGACTCCTCTGTATTTAGTTTATACTGTATATTCCCACTGTTATGCCACCAGTTTCCTCTGGTTACTACAGTTTCCTCCCACAGTCCACAGACAAGAATGATGGATGCATTGGAGAATCTAAATTGCCCATAGGTATGAATCGTGTATAAGTCTTTTGACTGACTATAGTGACCTGGTGTCTCCCTACCTTCTGCTCCATCTCCCTCGGGATATTCTAAAGCCCCTCGCGACCTTGAGTGGGTATGGGCAATGAATAAAATGAATGAACGCTTAAGCAGACATCGCAAAACTAATTAATAGCAGACAAAAGCTACATGATTGCTGTGTAGCCTGTGGCTATTGAAACACATTTACATTGCTGTGGTAAGAACTGAATATAGTTTATAAAAGATGTCAAGTACAGTTTTGAAATTCACAATGGCAGCGCTGCACTCAGTACTGGGAACTTTGGTACAGGGCAACAGTTAGCTGACCTGTATGTAGTTAATATTATACTTAATCTTCTTAATGGAGTTCAGAAAAATGTTAATTGGCCTGAATGTCATTTCTTATTTTCTTTTTGAGAAATACATATAGTGTTTTTTTCCAAAACCGCCAATGGTGTTATAACTGCTCAACTAATGAGGAGCGGAATATCAACACAGATACAGGAAGAAAAAACATTTTTTTTCCCCGTATCTGTTTTTTTTTCCTGCAATGCATTAACACTTTTTTTTCCTGTATCTGTGTTGATATATATATATATATATATATATATTATATAAAATCCAGTGAGTCAAGTACATTTTTTATGAGACAGTACAAGCCTATTTCATGCCATAAGCAATCATCAGCTGTCAGTAAAGCTACTTGGGAAAGGACATACCATTTACTGCCTCGTCATGCACATCACATGCACAACGTCCAATGGGGAAGGGAGAGGTGCGGCATTCAAAAATCCAAGAAAAAAAATTGGCAGACAGAAACATTAATTATTCAACCACCTGGAAAATCCTCTCAAAGAACAGGGCATATTCAACCAGTAGTAAAATGTGCAATCTATGTCTAACTAAAAAATATTTTATCATTTGCAAACCAGAAATGTCCACATTGAATAACAGGAATGAATTGGCCAGCAGTTGCAGACAAAGATATAAGCACCTATTTTGTAATTATAAATAAATCATGCCAATAGACAAATAACACCCCACCCCCCATTGGACTGTTAGCGATCACGTTTTTGAATGTCACACCTCTCCCTTCCCCATTGAACAATGTGCATGTGATGTGCATGACGAGACGGTAAATGGTATGTTCTTTCCCAAGTAGCTTTACTGACAGCTGATGATTGCTTATGGTATGAAACAGGCTTGTACTGTTATAAAGAATTTACTTGACTCACTGGATTATTTTGCTCCTTATTTGTTGAGCACTTTCCTTATATATATATATAAAATCAATCGAGTCAAGTAAATTCTTTATGAGACAGTACAAGCCTGTTTCATGCCGTAAACAATATATATATATATATATATATATATATATATATATATATATATATATATATATATATATATATATCTTTTCTTCCCCCCCTAGAATTTCACACAAAAAAGACCTTACTGCAGCATCCGGTAACTGCGTCCATAGCAGCCTAAAAGACTATGTATTATGAACCTATAGGGGGGAACACAATTAGGTAATAACCAGTAAAAGCTGAGATTAGCGGACTGTGAAATACACAATTATGACAATTATGATAAACTCAGTCAACTAAATCCCTTTTAGTGGAATGCACATCAATAAACCCACAATGCTTCCTCACTTGTGCAAATCTTGCAACCCAACTCTTACATAGCTTCGGGGGTTTTAGCAAACATATCACGCACAACTCAGTTGAATTTCAAGCAGCTGTCCATCCTCTTATTCCTCATACAGCTGCCTGACACTGCTTTTTACCTGGAGTGATGGCTGCACTGTGTGTGTCAACATGTCCAAGTTGAGAAAACATATAAAATTGTTGTGCCCAACAGCCATTTTTGTGTAATAGGTCACACCTGCTGTCTCACTACACTATTGTTCTAGGGGGCAGGTGAGAAATCCAAGTGTGAAAACAGTTTGAATTGAGTTGATGGGGCTCACTGTCTCAGGGGATAAATGAGACAATAACCTAATTGTTCAGCAGCATGATGAAGCAGAGGAGAGAAAGACAACCGGGCACCACTGCCTTATAGCCAACATTCTTGCACAAATGGGGCTATTTCTGGGTTATTAAAATTGCCATAACTGTATTTTCCATGTTTAATTTTTTGTGGATTCTAAAGCTGCAATCATTTTAAAGCAAAATAAATATGAAAAGTCAAGCAGTGATGAAACTGCTGTATTTTTCATGCTGAAGAATTTTACATTGTAGATACTAACACACAGTGGCATAGGTTCCCAATGAATGAGTAAATCAACTATACCAGATGACTGGTTTGTTTCTAGAGCTCTTTACACAACACATACTGTGATAGCTTGTTTTATTCATGTTGGCCGATATAGAAACTATCAAGATAATTACAGGGAATTTTACATTCACACACACAAAAAATACCATATTTGTCTGTCACATTGGTTTGACAACAGAAATTATCATATCAAATCTAGCTTTCAACCCTAAAATTGTTCAGATCTAATTTCCTGAGAAATTTAATGTAATAGATTGTGTCCACCTAGTTTCAAATTTCATGGTGAACAAGTACAAGTGATTCAAGTCCAAACCCAGTTGTGAGAATCCCTTTAATGAGGTGGGCAAATAACACCAATGAGTCTGGGAATTGTTGCTGTTCTTTTTCTAAAGTCAACTTCAACATCCTCGAACGGCATAACATCACTGCCATACAATTGAGCCCTCTCACAATGAATGAACGCCCTACACTCCTATCATTGTAAGTATCATATCATCTGCATTGAGCTGTGCTGTGCAGGTATTTGCAACACATCCCCCAGAACACATCACCAAACCCAAGGTCACCACGGAGGCAATGACCCAATTCTCTTTCAAAACAGAGTCAGGGGTCTGGCAACGCACCCAACTAAATTAGACATTAAATCCTTAAAACATGAATAAGAGTTTTGTTAATTGTTATATTGTTAGATGTTTTTAAATTTTACAGGATGACACCCATTCCCTTGACTCCAAATCCAGTTGCAGCAGCAACCTGATTGGAGGAAAGCAACTTCTACAAAATAAATAAATAAATAAACAACCCCAAAACGACTTGATACAAGAACTCATTCCTTAAGCCATCATCAGTCTGTATAACGTGCAGGTTTAAGGTCTCTTAGTTGGTCACGTGCACTCTTACATTTTTATATCACATTTGATTTTACTGATTTGGATTGACTGTTCTTATTTGACTTTATTGTTTTATTCTGTCCCAAAGTGATTAAATGTGTTGTATTATGATTATGTTGTGTTCTTATTATTCTATTGTTTTTACTGTGGATGTTATGGTGTCTTTATGTCTTGAATACTGGACAAAATTAATTTCCCCATGTGAGATAATGAAGTTAATCTAAACCTGAATGTGACTATTGGTGTTGCAACACAAACTTGCACACCTCTGGTTCAGCATGGGTCATTTATCTTGGACCCCGGTAGTTCTGCGGGTCCATCTGAGACAAAAACATTTTATGTGACCGTTATAAAAAAAAGGGCAAGATTTACTAAGCATGTCACTAATTACTGTTTGATGATTCACCGTGTTTGCTATTTAATGGGCAAAGTAAATTGGCTCAGCCACAGCTTGCTGATGTGGATTCCATTTAAGATGCTGGTGGTGACATGCTGCTACCACCACTGTGCTGCGCTAAACCAGTGCTTCCCAAACTTCTTTTCTGGGGACCCAATTTTTATAAATGACAAACCCTCTCCAGCCAATTCACAATAGGCCTTATCTATAAATAGTGAGAAGAGCGAATTTGTGCATAAATGAATGTTCCAGACTATTTTTTCTGCCATTTCCCTATCACCTTATATTATCTTGAATAGGTAAACCAGCCATTTCGAAGAGATAAATCACAACTTTGTTTTATGTAGTTGCTACTGAAAACATATACATGTTAAATACTTTATAAATGAGACCAAATAAATGCATTTAGGCAGCGTTAACAGGCTTTCGTTTTTTCCCCTCTCATCAGTAAACCAAACAGAATGTATGCTAGCCTCTCATATTAGATTCAATGTCATAAGTACAATTAACAGCACAATATGAACATTCAGTACTGTCAAAATCACGCTTCTTGTCTAAAGTCTTTTGAAATGATTATGATTATCAGAACAAGCAGGCTCGTGTTCAAGTGCAGCTATCATTATCAAACAATCAATCAATCGATCAATTTGAACAGTCAACAATCAATTCGTTAACCACACCAGGTCTCTTCCACATCAAATCTCATTAGGCCCATTATGTGTTATTTGCTTATCCTGAATATCATTTTAGGCCTAATTCCAATACCCAATTGTGCATATTAACTTTACTTACACCTTGCTAATGTGATAGGTGGGTCTGCTTGCTTTTTAGTACTGCATTCCAGTGCGCTGTACAAGAGAAAGGCGGAAACCACGTGTGCTAGAAATACCAACACGCTCCCTCGTGTGGCTCAAAGTTGTACTGCAGGTACAAATCTTTAAAAGACTGAGGATGAAATTCTGGTAACCCAAACAAAATCTCCTCCTAGTCTCTGGGAATGACTACTCTAAAAATGTTTGACAGCTACAGCAACAGCTTTATTTAGAATCATCCGGGCCAACTTTTACATCCGTCAATAATTGGGAAATTGCATAAAAAAAAATCATGCAATTTCTCAATTGCATGATTTTTCACAAGAAACAAAACAACAGGAGTGCTTGTTTTTTTTGTGTTTTTTTTTTAACGCAATTGTCTCCAGAAATGTCAAAAAGTGGAACTGTAGTTTCAAAACACCCACTCCCTTTGCAGATGTATTCTACAACGCCAACAATGTCTCCTCAGATTGTAAGCACCGACAACACTGGCTCTCTAGCGCCTGAAATTGGTGGCAGGTTGTGCCAATTACCTGTGCCAGGACTGGTTGCTGGTCATGATGTATCACCATTAGTAGGTTCTGTGCATCAATCTCAATTTTCTCCATTTTCCAACCAGACATTGTAGTGGTCAACAAGGAACAGAAGACAGCAGTAGTGATCGATGTAGCAATCCTGAGTGACAGCAACATCAGGAAGAAAGAGCATGAGAAGCTGGAGAAATACCAAGGGAAGAACTAGATCGGATGTGGAAGGCGAAATCCACAGTAGTCCCAGTGGTAATAGGAGCACTAGGGGCTGTGACCCCCAAACTGGGAAGAGTGGCTCCAGCAGATTCCAGGAACAACATCTGAGGTTCAGAAGAGTGCAGTCCAAGCAACAGCTAAGATACTGCACAGAACCCTCCAACTCCCAGGCCTCTGGTAGAGAGCCCGAGCTTGAGGAAGACACACACCACCCGAAAAAGGGTGAGATTTTTCTCTCTCTCTCTCTCTCTCTCTCTCACACACACACACACACACACACACACACACACACACACACACACACACACACACACACACACACACACACACACACACACACACACACACACACACACACAAGGCAAATGCACATTCACCACGCCATTTCTGTCTCATTTCATCAAAGAGTTGAATTGGAAACGCGTATCTAGTTAAGGGAAAAAAATGCTGAACCAACAAAAGCCTCTGCATTTGTCCTCAGTTCCGCCTTGCCATTTCTGAGCAAACCTCCCGTTCTTTCGCCGAGTTGATTTGATATAATCCTGTGTGGTTGGAGTCCTATCCTTCCCTCCCCCTTGCAGACCCTCTCATCCTTTCCATTCCCTGCTCATCTCTCGTCTTTACATAGCTCTTGTTCTTTTTGTTTTCTATCCTTTTGTTAACTGATACACACAGCCTATTTCTTCACATTTACATCAGTCTCTTCCGCGAAGTTCACTGCTCAGTCATCCTCCTTCTCGGACTGCTGCCCTCGGGCCCCAGAAGGGGCCATTAAAACAGGACTAAGGATAAAGGGACCGTCTTGCCCAGCTGAACATTGCAGACAACCTGGACAACTCGGAGCACAGCTGTTGCAGTGTATGCTGCTTGCATTTCAAGGAAACTGCATGTCAAAACATACACACAAACACACTCACTCGGATCTGAGCACACACACGCCTTGGTGCACCCTGCTATCCTTGGATATTTCACCTATGGGGTCATGCAGAAAGTGGAAGATAGTCCTTTCTGCTACAGCCTGCAGGCTACTGCACTCGTGCCAATTTGTGTGCATCTGTTTTATTCATTCAATCCGCATTCAAAGTCGTCTTTTTTTCCCCATTTTATCTCATGTCTCGTCATCCTTACCTAGTATCTATCTGTCAATCACTTCATCTTATTTTATCTGTTGTTCTGGGTTCAAAAGTGCACAGAACTGTGAAATGCAAAGGAACCCCTGAGAATTTTTTAGGTACAGTAAACAGAAGTGTGCCTATATTCACACTGCTTGTGGCAATTTTCAGAATGCTATCAGACCCGAGTGCAGTTTCCATCTGGGTGGAAGATAGAAACATGAATGAGCATACAGTATATGACTTCATCTAGCAAGCCAATTTCCCTACAGGAAGAACAATTCATACTTTCATTCCTATGTACAAGTGGCCATTATGGAATGACAAACCATCACCAAGGTCTACTAGACTCTCAAAGATAAGCAGTAACTTTTTGCATTTCACACCATTTCTTCACGTAGAGCAAGAGTGTCTGAACATGTCACAGATGCCCTTGAACATATAAGTGCTTATTAAGCACTACATTGTCTTGGAATAGTGCACGCTTCCCTATTTGGAGAAACCATCCATATTTTGAGGGCACAGACACAATTTGAAGCAGATATAATTGAGGCACTTAAGAGGAGATATGTAGTCCACACAAAGCATAAATCGATGTATACCAAGTGTACACCATAAAGTTGCACATGAGAGACTTGAGGCAGACAAAACAAAAAACAAAAAAACACAAGGGTGTTTTGGTGGCTCTGGAAAATGCCACTTCCATTTTTGTAAGGCTGGATTTTTTTTTTCTTCTGGGCAACAAGAGAAATGAGGGGCAACATAGAAAGATATTCTGACAAAACCCTTTGCTGTGCTTTTGGTTTAAGATGCATCTAAAGCGGGTGGCGAGGTGGGTAAAAAAGTCTTAATGGATTATTTAACAGGACACATCCACTCTGCATGGTTGCTCACAGGCTGTTTCACAGCCTGCTTCTCTCTGGTGTTGCTGCCAAGTGTCTCAACGTGACAGCTGGCACACCTGATATATCTGATTGGATTAGCACTATCAGTGGGCAAACGTGCTTAAAGCTATTCGAGGTGACGGTGGTGGGAGTGCTGGTGGTGGTCAGGTATTTGGAAAAAGTCTAGGACACCTGAATTTCCAGAACAAAGCATTTTTGACAATGCTCCATCCCCCTTCCTTTAGAGCCAACGCCAGGGAACTGTGTGGGCAGAACACTGAACACTAGCACTAGGTTATGGCCTAAGGGAGGGTTACATCACTGAGAAAAACATCCCTTTACCCCCCTCTCACATAAGCTACAGCCACATTTTTCAGACCAAGTGGGCAGCTTTTAGGGTTAAAAAACAAAACAAAACAAAAAAACATGACATTTTGGGCAGTTATTCCTATGCTAAGCCATACCACGAAGAGGTGTTTCATAGGGCTGAGCAATAATGGAAAAAAAACTTTTTTTTCAAAAACGTGACATTTTTGCAAATGTATTTGAATAAATATAAGCTACATCATTTCACCAGAGATATTCAGCTTTTAACTTATAAAGCTTCATTTGCAAAGGCTATCATTCTAGCAACGATTCGGGTGATTTTAAAGGGGCAAATAAGGCTGTTGTCTAGGAAGTCACTAAAACACATTAAATTATCTGGCAGGGTCCACTTTTTTTCTGGTATTGTTGAAGGACAAATACACTAGCACATCTGACTAGTAAAATAATTTGTCAGACGTGCATAGGGCTGTGCTGCGATATGACCAAAATCTCGTATCATGTTATAGGCGATATTCATACCACGATAACGATACATATATCACGACATAGCACATTTTCTGTAAATTCAGCGAATAAATAGTTTATATAAAATGACACATGGAAAGGCCTATTTGAATTTTATACTCCTCAAATAAAAGGTACTTACTCATATTTCATAATTTTTTCTCCTTTTCTTTAGAACCCTTTGAGCACTCGACTGCTTTTGCGGCTCTCATCTGTGCGGCATATTTTGCAAAGTACAGTTTTCGTGTCGGACTTTTCATAACCAAAACACGTCCATACGGTAGAAGCAGCCCCTCTTTTCGGTACAAACACCTGTTTTGTCCTGGCTGGTCGGAGTCCTTCTGTTCGGAATTACCCCGTTCTGCGTTCGGTTCACTGTCCTCCATGTTGTTTGTATTGCCTTCGTGCACATTTCCCACCTGCGTCCGTGCTGTGCAAAGAGCGGAAAGGGTCATCCAAATGACGAAACATATTGCCGTAAAGAGTGTGATTTGCGACACAACTAAATAAACGATAGAGCTTGATATGAAACGATAGACGTTTTGTGTCGTCACACGATATATTGTCATATCGCACATTCTATGCTAGAATATTGTAACGACCACGGATGAATTGACTCGCTAGCCTTTGGCTAACGTAGTGCCGGAGACCCGGGTTCGCGTCCTGGCTGCGGCGGTTCCCGGCTGCCCCCCGAATTCGCGACATTGGTGTCCGAAGTGGGATGGTGAGACCGTGAGGCC
This sequence comes from Lampris incognitus, assembly GCF_029633865.1. Lineage (NCBI taxonomy): Eukaryota > Metazoa > Chordata > Actinopteri > Lampriformes > Lampridae > Lampris > Lampris incognitus. Next base: position 24,771,598 of record NC_079218.1, read on the forward strand.
ATCGGAAGTGCGTGTGTGAGGGCATAGGGAGTTTATATGCTGAAGCACGGGGACGCGCTTCCCGAAGGAGGGGGTTAGTGAACGTGCACAGACAAATAGACTCGGTAGCCTTTGGGTAACGGGTCGGACCCTTTAGTCGACTGATTAATGTGGTGCAGGAGACCTAGGTTCGCGTCCTAACTTCGGCGATTCCCGACTGCCCCCCAAATTCGCTACAATGTTTTTTTCCCCTGACTTTCGTTTTCTATCAAACAATAAAGAGGTTTACCTTTACAATAACTATGGGCCCAATTTGCCTTACACTGCATTTTTATGTAATGTGACTACACGTGTACATTGCAATATTAATTTTGAAACGTTGTTCAGCCACAGTGTTGAGTCTATGAGCCAAGTGCTTGATAACTACTCCGTCTCTCTGTAACTTGGTAAGACTGCTAAGCAAATAACTTTGAAGACAGACTGAAAATACACAGAGTTGGAAATTGCTTTAAAATCATAGTGCAGAGTAAGTTTCAAAAGTCTTAAGAATTAAATTCAAAGCCACTGAAATGTACTTGAGATTTACTTATTCTAACTACTGTGGTGCCATGCAATGCACTGAAGGGCAGTCTTCATGACCGTGTTAGGTCCAAGCAACAGATAAGCTTCATGGATACAATCCACCACAAGAAAATAACAAAGATAGCTGGCATAAATAAACAGAAACCCTTGCAGGCTATAGGCTGAAGTCATGTACCGAAATGAATCTTAAATATATTATACCCATCCAAAGCTTTTAATTACCACCGCAGAAGATCTAGAAAGTCCCAATAAAGTGTAATGAGGTAGAATGACCTACTTTAACCCAATTATGATACTGTATGGGCAACCACCCCGAAAATGAGACTAGAAGAAGACATCATCCAGGAAGAGAGAGAGAGAGAGAGAGAGAGAGAGAGAGAGAGAGAGAGAGAGAGAGAGAGAGAGAGAGAGAGAGGCTGAGACAGACTGAATGCAACATACTGTGGTGCGCCACTCAGTCCTTGATCTGGCACAACACATAACAGAGTACAGTGTGTAACTACATCCACATCCTCCTGACATTTCACCAGTAATTAGACTCTGACAGAGACAAAGCACATATATACCTTTGACTCTGGAGGGTGAGACAGGTGGCGGCCTATAGAGAGTGCTGCGAATGAAGGTTCCTGCCCATGCATAGCAATATTTTTCAAAACAAGCTAGCTTAATTGAATATTGCATGAAAGTCAATAAAGAGGTTTAACAGGATGGGTTTTGAGTTTAGTTTTAAATGGTCCAAGGCTGCAGGTATGCCAGCTGTGGTGCCGACTCCTGTAGCCATTCTTCTTCATTCAAGCTGTCTTACTTTTTCAAGCTGCAGTCGAAAAGGCTCAAAAGTTGCACGGCTTCTGTACATATACAGTTGTGATTCAATAAAGAAAATGTCAGCAGGTGTTTTAAGACAGCTGCTCCGAGGCAATATTCCTCTTTACAGAGTACCAGGTAAAAGGATCTCGGTTAAATGATGTGGCAACATATGGGCCCTACAATCTCATACCCCCGACTACATTACAGTTCACATAGGAGGGAGTCAATAACAGCATTTCAGTGTGCACTGTAATTTGTGATATAACCAACAAAAAAAAAGCTCAAGACGAGCAAAGAAAGCAAATAGGACCCCCACAAACAACGAATAATGACAGCCTGAATGTTCAAGCCAGTAACAACAACAACAACAACAACGACGACAACAACAACATAAAAAACACTGCTCCGAGTCCAACAAAGCACCTGATGGTCATTGAAAAGCCTCCCCACCCCCCGCCCCAACACTCCTATGAACCCTTAAAGCCAGACAGGCTCCACTGGGCTGAGAGGGGAAAGCTAAAGGTGGAAATAAGCAAGCAAACACATAACAAGACATTACACATCCAACGACCGACAGGCTGTGCCCTAATGTACGGGTGATTTTCAAAACAATTCAAGACAAAATAAATAAATAAATAAACAACCAAACATAGACCCTCGGCTCTGGTATATTTGTGGGTGTGTACACTCGTTCAAACACACACAAGGACACACACATGTACACACAAAACCTATTTGCAAGCTTGTACAAAGGCCACACCCTCTGTTGCCTCCACCCCTCTATTGACCCAATTAGGAGCAGCAGGTTACGGAGTTGTAAATAATGCACGATGGTTGAAATTTGTTTTGAAATTTTAATTGTGGTGTGGTTTGGGGACGTGCATTAGGAAGCGTGGATGGGGGCACGGGTTGGGTTGTGGGATGGATAGGGAGGAGAGTGGGGTTTGCTGTAAGTGGTTTCCAGAGCAGCCGGGGCCTCATTATAGGGTTGAGAGGGAAAGTGCAACGGCTGATGGTAAAGCAGTGGAGTATTGTAAGGGTCTGCCCTTACAATTGTCCAGGGGGACTTTGGTGTCTACTCTCTCTCTCTATGCCTAAATATCACTTCCCAAACCATCACCATCTTCCCTGGTATTCAAGTGAGGGATATATGCACAACTGACAGTAAAAAAAAAGTCACACAATCAAGCATATCACCTTCATTTATACATCAGTTAACTGTCTGGTGGTGGTCTGGGGTGTGGTTCCCATATTTAAAAAGGGGGACTGGAGGGTGTGCTCCATTTATCGGGCCATCACATTGCTCAGCCTTCCTGGGAAAGTCTACTCTAGGGTGCTGGAAAGGAGGCTCCAACCGATTGTCAAACCTTGGATCCAGGAGGAACAATGCGGATTCCGTCCTGGCCGTGAAACAATGGACCAACTCTTCACCCCTGCAGAAGTGCTGAGGGGGCCATGGGAGTTTGACCAGCCAGTCTACATGTGTTTTGTAGACTTGGAGATGACCGTGTACCCCCGGGCACTCTGTGGGGGGTACTGCATGAGTATGGGGTACCGGGGCAGTTGCTACAAGCCATCCGGTCCTTGTATAACCAAAGTGAGAGCTGTGTCCGCATTCTCAGCACAAATTCAAACATGGTTTCGGTGGGTGTTGGACTCCGCCAAGGTTGTCCCTTGTCTCCGATTCTGTTTGTGGTATTCATGGACAGGATCTCAAGACGCAGCCAAGGTGAGGAGTGTGTCCGTTTTGGGAACCTCAGAACTGCATCTTTGCTCTTCGCAGATGATGTGGTTTTGTTGGCTTCATCAGACTGCAGCTGAGTTTGAAATGGCCAGGATGAAAGTCAGCACCTCCAAGTCTGAGGCCATGGTTCTCTACCGGAAAATGGTGGATTGCTCCATCCGGGTTGGGGATGAGTTGTCTCAAGTGAAGAAGTTCAAGTATCTCAGGGTCTTGTTCACGAGTGAGGGTAGGATGGCGCGGGAGATTGACAGGTGGATTGGTGCGGCATCAGCAGTAATGTGGACATTGTACCAGGCCGTTGTGGAGAAGAGGGAGCTGAGCCGGAAGGCAAAGATCATAATTTACCAGTCAATCTTTGTTCCAACCCTCACCTATGGTCATGAGCCTTGGGTAGTGACCGAAAGGGTGAGATCGCGGATACAAGCGGCTGAAATGAATTTCCTCCGTAGGGTGTCTGGGCTCAGCCTGAGAGATAGGGTGAGGAGCTCGGACATCCGGAGGGAGCTTGGAGTAGAGCCGCTGTTCTTTCGCGTCGAGAGGAGCCAGTTGAGGTGGTTCAGGCATCTGATTAGGATGCCTCCTGGGCACTTTCCTTTGGAGATTTACCGGGCATGGTCAACTGGGAGGAAACCCTGGGGTAGACCCAGAACTCGCTGGAGGGACTACATGTCCATCTGGCCTGGGAACGCCTCGGGATCCCCCAGGAGGAGCTGGAGGGCGTTGCTGGGGAGAGGGATGTTTGGAGTTCCCTACTTAGCTTGCTGCCACTGCGACCCGACCCCGGAGAAGTGGCTGATGATGAATGAGTGAATGAATAACTGTCTGGTGCCGAAATGTTGGTCATCTGCTGTCAATAATTCATTTGCCATGGAGGATTCGATTGAATGTGTTCCTCAAATAATTCATAAAAAAGAAAATTAAAACCTCATGACTGCATGAAAGTTACATGAAAGGTTACCAAATGAAGCAGGATTTTAACACTCAACACAAACTTTACCGTTTACATGTTAGATTAAATTCATTGTTATTAGGTAGCAGTTGGATTCAAGTTTACATTCATTAAGTGCCTTAAATGGATCCAGGTATTAGACCTTAACCTCGGTATTTAATTCAAGATGAACTGTTATACAGTGTGAACACACCAATATTAACCTAAATTAAAAAAAGGAACACATGTAATAAACACTTATAATAATCAATACCATATCAAAAAACACAAATCTTCAAAGATTCATTATACTTGACTAAAGTTGCTAATGAGTGTTAATGCTAAACAAATGCTTCACATCTCCACATACAAATGGACCTGATTACATTATAACTCTGTTCAGATAGAGTTCCTATTATGTTAACACTACTGCACTAATAACACGGCCCCCTCCCCACTGTTTGTGTGTGTGTGTGTGTGTGTGTGTGTGTACAGTATGTATGTGTGTGCATGTCGGTAACTACAATCTTTTCAATCTAACACGAAGCTACAAATCATGCATTTACATGTATATATAATGAAGTTACAACCCAATATTAATGAAATGCCATCAGATTTGCTGACATTTAGACAGCTGCAGGACAGGTCAGGGAATGAATAGGTAAAAGCCACACAGATGTCCCTTAATACTTTTATATCAAGACTCATGCTAGACAGCACTTATCAAAGTTTTTTTGTTTTATTGTGTGAAGCACTTTGTGTTACATTTGTTTGTATGAAAAGTGCTGTCCAAATAAAATCTGATTGATTGATTGATTGATTGATTGATTGATTGACAGACATTACTGAGGCTTTGTGTTGTAAAAGATGGACAAAATGTGACAGTGAATTGGGCATCTGGGTAGCATAGCGGTCCCTTCTGTTGCCTACCAACATGGGGATCGTCGGTTCAAATCCCCGTGTTACCTCCAGCTTGGTTGGGCGTCCCTACAGACACAATTGGCCGTGTCTGTGGGTGGGAAGCCGGATGTGGGTATGTGCCCTGGTCGCTGCACTAGCGCCTCCTCTGGTCCGTGGGGACGCATGTTCAGGGGGGAGGGGGAACTGGGGGGACTAGTGTGATCCTCCCACACACTACGTCCCCCCGGTGAAACTCCTCACTGTCAGGTGAAAAGAAGCGGCTAGCGACTCCACATGTATTGGAGGAGGCATGTGGTAGTCTGCAGCCTTCCCCCAAATCGGCAGAGGGGGTGGAACAGAGACCGGGACAGCTCGGAAGAGTGGGGTGATTGGCCAAGTACAATTGAGGAGAAAAAGGGGGGAAAAAATTCCTCAGCTTTCGTTCTGCGGACAAGACATCAAAAATGCATGCACATTCCCAAAGACAAGCATATTCTACCTATCTGCTTGGGGAAAGTCGGTAAGTGAAATTTGCTCCTTTTCTTTTACAGTTGTTGTGGACAATGGCTTTGAACAAGAAACACAACCATCGACTGCTTCAGGTGGTGCTGCTCAATGGCCAACATTAGTAGGGTGTCTCAACAGTGTGAATGGGGATCAGTATGTTGCTGATAAATGAGCAATATGCTTCCAGTCAGCCTCCCCTGGACAAATAAAGCTTATCAAGCTTATTACGTGTTTTGGATCAAGGCTTGGTAAGAATGTATTTATAGATGTTAAATAGAGTGCGAGACACAAATGCTCTTATTAATTTTCATTGTCCATGCGCTAACCACCGAGGTAGAATGCATCGCTGTGTTATCGCCGGAGTATCCATCACTCCTTAGCCGACTGAAACGGGCATTTGGAAGAGATAATATGCAGCGTCCCATTCTCAAATGCGAGGAACAATCAATGGCAGAGAAGATGAGAGGCTGTAATGACTTGCCTGTATGATGAGGTTTAACCCCGCTGCCCTGTCTCAAGCCATAAAATAAAAATAAGGGGCCTGTGCACATAGCGTGGCAAGCCATTACGCTCGATCATTCTGTGCTGCAGGTCTTGATAACTCCAGTGACCCTAATGAAATGATGGGGAGACAAGCATGCAAGAGATCTCACACACACACACACACACACACACACACACACACACACACACACACACACACACACACACACACACACACACACACACACACTGCCACTGTGATGCGACCATGTCTTTGCCATAAGATTCATTGGATTGGATCAACTAAATAAATAAATAAAGACAACAGGCAATTCTTTAATCACTTCTGTAAGGAAAAATCTGCAGAAGCAAACTGTGATAGATCTCACATGGTTCAGTAAACAAGTGACACATGCTGGTTCATGCCCACTTGAGTAGGGAGCTTTAAAGACCTGATGTGGTCTCCAACCTGGCCTCTCTGCAGGCAGCATGTGCTTGTCTTGTTGAAGCTGAGAAGGTGTGGTAAACCATCCCATTTATATCAGTGGAAACTAGGCTGGGAAGTATACTATGAGAACAAAAGAAGAAGGGGATGTCCGGGTTGGCGTGGCGGTCTATTTCGTTGCCTACCAACATGGGGATCGCCGGTTACATTCCTCGTGTTACCTCCGGCTTGGCCGGGCATCCCTACAGACACAATTGGCTGTGTCTGCGGGTGGGAAGCCAGATGTGGGTGTGTGTCCTGGTAGCTGCACTAGTGCCTCCTCTGGTTGATGGTTGATCAGGGCACCTGTTCGGGGGGGGGGGGGATAGAGTGATCCTCCCACGTGCTATGTCCCCCTGGTGAAACTCCTCACTGTCAGGTGAAAAGAAGCACCTGGTGACTCCACATGTATTGGAGGAGGCATGTGGAGGTCTGCAACCCTCCCTGGTTTGGCAGAGGGGGTGGAGCAGCGACCGGGATGGCTCGGAAGAGTGGGGTAATTGGTCAAGTACAATTGGGGAGAAAAAGGTGGGGAAAAAAATCCAAAAAATAAAAAGTGATGAGCTCATTACTGAGTGAAAATACAAAACAATTTTTTGGTACTCAGCTCCCTCATTGCAGCTTAATGTGTTCATCAAGATAATCTAATGGGGGAAACTATGCACAAAACAAGCAACCTTGAAAATGTACAACAGTATTTCCTGTGTACTACTATGCCACATAAGGAGACAGAATAGTTTGGAGTCTTTTTGGGGTCTCGAATGAGGGTGCTGAGCAGGTTCCGACTGATCTCTCTAACCTTAAATACAGAACAATCTGTAGCTTTCCAAATGGGATACTATAAACATACGACCTAATAATTTTTATTCTCATTTTAGTATCGCAAAAAGAGTAGGTCAAGTATTGTGGGTATATTTTAATCAGCAAATTACAGTTTTGTATTTTTTCTGTTGTCTAAATGAAAAAAATAAAATAAATCCAGTACCGATCCTGTGTCTGAAAACACGCTGACACGCTGAAAAATCTGTCAACCAAACCCATTAACATCAACATGCGGTTTGGTTAACTTGCTGTTTAACCTTAGACTGTTTTAATGTAAACCCACTTAGTTCTTTGCTATCATGCTGGGAACTGCTGTTGCCCACTTTGGATTTAGAAAGTTATATTTTACAGTTTTGCTTTGTGTTACATCACAATGGTTTACGCTAAAGAATGTCAAGGGTGCACCCTTGAAACAGCTGTACAGCCAGATTTATGCAGGTTGACTTGCCATCCAGGCCATGACCTGTGTCGTTGAATTGAGTGGGTAGACCAGGATTACACCATTTAAACCAGCAGCAATGTCTGTACCTTAGCGTAAAAGGGGGTATCGGTTTCCTTAACTCTCAGCTTCACCAAGGAAAGCAATCCCATTAGAGGTCCCTGAAGCTCAGAGCACTCACGGAATAAGGATTTCACAGCTCTTTGATTACTGTAAGAAATATCTCTGCAAAATCAATAGCCTGAATGGCTGGCTGGTGGCTGCACCTCCATATCTATTACCATAACATCAGTCTCCTGGTAAAATCTAATGCCTGCTGTGGGCACAGGCAGAGTTTATCAGCAGGGTTGAGTTTCCTATCTATTCATCAAAGGGCATCAAACCATATACTCTGTGCAGCTACTCCTAGCTGAACTATCTGCACACATGCAAACAAGCACCAACACACAACACTGTCCACAAAACATTCTTAATGTACCCAACACACAAAGAAGGGATAAGTGTTATAGTCTCTGACGTACCAGTTTTTTTTTTTTTTTTTTGTAAGAATTTCTTGCAAAGTGATAAATATGAAACAATGGCACCTTTGGCCAGGAACTCGGACTGATTCATACCAAAGACTTAAATAACAACATCCAGAGTGTTTTGCACTCAGTGTTAAAGAAATGGATGAAAGCAGACTGCTGCAATGGATTGGCACCCTGCCGAAGGCAGTTGGAGTGATACACCCTTGCTACTTCCAACACCACAGAAATATGAGATAAGCTCCTGGCCAATGAGCCAATTGCGATAAACAAGGGCTACTTAAGCTAAGGTACAAACCTGTGACCATTAAAGTAATACATTCTATGGATGCTAGTTCATGTCATATTTATAATTTCACATATCTATTGATGATGTTATGTACTGCCACTTGGTTATAGCAGGTGTTTCTATAATGGAGCTATGATGCCTACTAGTAGCCAATTGATTCCAGTTTTAGTGTAATTATAAATGTCATGCTCTTTCTGAAGACTGAGGTGAAAATTCCCACTGTTATAAACATCAAATTGCAGACGAGTGCAATATTTGTGACCATCAAGGCATTATAGTATAATAGGGATGACAGACAGAGCCATGATTTTAATAATTTGACCCATCTATCCTCTATGTGTTATACGCGTCTGTGTTTGGTTAAGGCTGGTGTTTCTGTGAAAGAGGTATAATGTCTAGTGACTGGGGGATTTCGGTTTAGTTCAATTTTTTCTTAAGTCATGCTCTTGCTGAAGCTTTAGGTGAAGATGCCTCCTGCTTTCAATAACACATTACAGACAAGTGCTTTTTTTTCTTTTAAACAAACTGGAATTTGCTTTCCCAAATCAGGCAAACCAACCTTATTTCACTGACATGACAGGTGACTGTAATAATGTATGTACCATTACGCAAGAGATGCCTTCACATGAATGTATCTGTTTACTGACACATTGCTTTCCACAACTGCCAGTTAGTTATATTCAGATGCAAAGGAGGTATTTTCTTATCTTGAGATTCACCCCTTGACGGAGAGATAATTTATTGTCGAGGATATATATTCAGTTGCATAGCAACCCACAATTGTGCATTCTATCTTGAGAGGATAGTCACTCAATCACTCACTTACACTGTGTCCTTTTGTCTCTTTCCACCATTTAAAGTACTCCAGGGCAGTTTTGTTTTAACCAGGAATAGCAGATAAACACCTCCATTAGCCATGTCAAGGACAGATTTATGACAGTCTGTCAAAGCACTGAAAACAAATTTAACAGTTAATTTAATCAGCATCTACACCGATAAATAAAGTTATCACAAATCTGACAACTATGGTAACATCAAAGGCAGTGATGGAGTGTGGAGCAGGAGAAAATCGTGCTCACAAGGGCCAAATCAACCATTTTCCAGGTTGGGGGGGCAATATTTGTGGGATAGCATGGACATAGCATTTGTGTCACGTGAGGATGTTAAAAGGGTGGCTTAAAGGAAAATTCAGGGGGGTCTTATGTTTGTAGATTTGCCAACTTGTATATCAGTTATGATACAATTTTACTCACCGGCTTCATTTTGGAGATTTTGGATATGGAACCACCGCTGAACTCTGCTTTACAATGGCATCTTATTTGGCAATGAAACACGGGCATCAGGCATGTTTCATCAAGTCTAATTTAACCCAATTATCTAAACCATGTATAAGCGGGAAAAAAAATGTTATTACCTGAGATCTCCAGTATTATCAATGGTAATTTGTACTGATAAGCTACTTTTTGGTTCATGTTACAGGGATGACCAGCCTTTATTTACTGTAGGTAGCAGTTACCATTAATAAACTACCTAGCCAGTGGAATGGCGAAGTCATAGGTAATGGGAAATCATGTACACAGTCTAACTAAGGCACTAGACGTTTCTTTTTCTTTTTTTTGCTGTTGAAAGGACAGGTTTAGGGTTTGTGTTTGGCATTCCTTTCCATTTCCTCAAGGCATTGCACTCAGCTATCTTGGGTTTTTACTGACATTTTAACCTGTCCCTGTCATTGTGTGCGGTTCCACCGTGTTTTCTATGTGTTTCCAGTTTCTCGTTATCTTGTATCTTGTTGGTTTTTAGTTTGGGTTTTTTTTCTTACTAGAGCTTGAATTACTGTAATCCCCCCGGGGATGAATAAAGTACTCTGATTCTGATTCTGATTTTAAGAAAACCACCATTGTGTACCTAAGAATACCTGTTTCTTGCCTTAATGATTACAAACCTTGTGTTTTGATGTCTGTTATCATGAAGTCTCTGGAAAGATTGGCTATATCATATATAAAATGTAACATTCCTGTTACCCTTGACCAATAGTTTGCCTATTGTTCCAACAGATCTGTAAATGTCACTATCTTACGCTCTGCATACTACTCTGCATCCTCTTTCAATGTTGTGTATATGAGGTTTCTTCCTATTTTTTTCTCCCTGTTAAAGGGTTGTTTTTTTAAGGAGTTGTTCATTATATGATGCAAGGGTCTAAGGACAGGATGTTGTATTGCTGTAAAGTCCACTGAGGGAAATGTGTAATATGTGATAATGGGCTATGCAAATAAAATTGACGACTTGACTTTATTACTCCTTGAACTGAAGAATACCTATGTCAGAATGTTGTTTATTAATTACAGCTCTGCTTTTGATAAACTTGTACCATCCAAACTGGTGTTGAAACTCAGAGGTCTTGGTCTGGGCAACTCTATCTGTAATTGGCTATTTGATTTCCTGACAGGCAGGCCCCAGACTGTGAAAATAGGTAAAACATTCTCGATCTACATAAGTTCTTGGGACTGGTGCGCCTCAGGGCTGCTGTCTCAGTCCCCTATTGTTCAGTCTGTTTACACATGACTGTGTTGCCAAATATGACAACAACAGAATCATTACATATGCAGTTGACACCACAGTGACTGGACTAAGTGACAGTGATGAGAGGGCCTATAGGAGGAAAGTGGAAGATTTAACTATACGGTGCCATGATAAAAATCTCTCTCTAAATGTTAATAAGACAAAATGAATCATTGTGGACTTTAGAAAGAGCTGAGGAAATCACATTCCTATTTCCATCAATGGGTCATCTGTTGAAAGTGTGGACAGTTTTAGATTTCTCAGTTTAAACATCACAGACACCCTCACATGGTCTCTCAACACCAATTACATCCTAAAGAAGAAACAGCAGAGACTGTATTTTCTGAGGCATCTCAATCGCAGTACCATTGAGTGTGTCTTGACAGGCTGTATCAGTGTGGTTTGGCAACCTGACTGCTCAGAACTTCACACTGCTTCAAAGGACTGTGAAGACGGCAGCAAAAATCATTGGCATGGAACTATCACAACTTCATAATATTTGCACCATTCACTGCAAAAGGAAAGCCTAAAACATCATTAAGGACACTAGCCAACAGTTGCTCATGTTCTGTTCCCATTCCATCTAAAAAAAAAAAAACACTACCAGAGCATCAAATCACACACGACCTGTCTCAGTAATAGTTTCCTTCGGCAAGCAGTCAGATTGCTGAACAGCTGATGGACCCAAATCCACCTTACAATGTTGCGTTATCATGTATTTTTCTATACTGTGCATATAATGTATGGATTCATGTGTGCATAGTCTATGTAGGTCTGTTTTTTTTGTTTTGTTTTTTTTTGGGGGGGGGGCGGAAGGTGTCCTTGTGTCCTTTTGTCATTACATCTCTTGTGTTAAGACAGAGAGTCAGAGCACAAGGATTTCATTGCATTCTAAATACACAAGACAATAAAGTTGAACTTGAACTTGGTTGCCCTGTAAGATGCCATTATAAGCCTTTATCCTGCTGTAGTTGAATATTCAAGATCTCCAAACTGAAGCTGGTAAGTAAGATTATATCATAACTGACATGCCCAACAGCAAAAACTACACAAATAAGACCCAGGTTGTTAAAAAAGACTATTTACACCTGCAATCAAAATTAACAAACCTGAAAATGGCCTGTCTTCTTCTCCAGCTGTTTTTAATGTCGAAAGAAATATGTTTGTTGTACACATTGTATTACATTGATCCTCACCCTCTCTACGGTAATATCAAAAAGCCCACTGGATAACCAGTACTCAGCAGACCCTCCCTTCTGATGTCTACATGGTGCAGGTCTTTAACAAAGACAAGGGGGTGATTGACTGCCCCACTCCCCCATTGTGGGGAGAAAATGAGCCTCTTCCTTGGAGTGGTACTTTCGGTAAATCAACTCGACTGAACTTTTCATTAATACCCCATACTGTAAACTTGCTTGACTGGAACACATAGACTCTCCTCTCCTTCCCATCTGCTTTCCCCCAATCCTGATCAATCACAATATACAGTTTCAGTGAATGTACTAGTTTTGTGTGTATCCTTTGTTTCTTCATTGTGTTTGCAGTGATGAAGCGATCCTGTGGCGCCTTGTTGCTTTCCCGTTCGAGGAAATAAAGTCTTAAAAAGTGATTTGTGGAACCAGCACCTTTAAAAACTTATCCTTTATGGCAGAGTAAATCTGTGACATTTTGATCATTTGGAACCTTTCGACGCACCGATGGCAGTGAAACAGAGTGCTGCACAGCATCACTTCCTGTTCTGCTCTGTGGTTATGTTCTGTAAACACATATTTCACATATGTCAGGGAGTCTCATAACACAAGCTAGTTAAATATCTGAAGATTCATTAAATCTGCAAAACTACTTCTACCAACACTGGCTCACATACCCAGACTAGTCTTCCTACTTTTTTCCACGACAAAGAATATGAGATCCCATCACATTTTTTGATGTGGCGGAGATGGTTTCATTAAGATTTACCAAGTGAAAATAAGTCATCCCGTTTTTCTTTTTAATGACATGAATTATTCATGTTTGCACGTTTTGTAGTATTTGTTGTTTTGTGTATTTCAGTCTTGTGTATATACGGGTAACGGTAGAAAAGAGGGTACGTTTACCCCTCAGGAGTTACATAGTGTTTCATCCTGTGCATTGTGCCTTTCCTATTTCAACATTTAGACAAACAAATCCTGAGGTGATAATGTAAGAGGTAAGTAACCATACCATCATGATGCAATTAGACACAATATAAAAAAGATTTAACTTTCCCCAATACATTAATTATTCACTCATATTTCTCTATTCGGTCACATTAAGGGTAGTTTTATTTTCATTTTTTCTACTCAAGAAAAGGCACTTATTAAACCAGCAATATAAGGACCTACACTGATGAGCCAAAACATTATGACCCCCTGCCTATGCTGTTGGTCCTCCATGTGCCGCCAAAACAGCACTGACCAATCAAGGCATGGACTCTACAAAACCCCTGAAGGTGTCCTGTGATATTTGGCACCAAAACATTAGCAGCAGATCCTTCAAGTCGTGTAAGTTGCCAAGTGGAGCCGCTGTGGATCAGATTTGTTGGTTCAGCACATCCCACAAATGCTCAATCAAATAGAGATCTGGAGAATTTGGACGCCAGGGCAAAACCTTGAACACTTCATCATGTTCCTCAAACCATTGCCAAATAATGTGTGCAGTGTGGCAGGGTGCATTATCCTGCTGAAAGAGGCCACTGCCATCAGGGAATACCATGAAGGGGTGTACCTGGTCGGCAACGATGTTTAGGTTGGTGGCACATGTCAAATTGACATCCATATGAATAGCCAGACCCAGAGTTCGCCAGCAGAACATTGCTTAGAGCATCACACTCCCTCTGCCGGCTTGTCGTCTTCCCACAATTCATCCTGGTGCCATCACTTCCCCAAATAAACGGCACACACGTACACGACCATCTATGTGGTCTAAAACAAACGGGACTCATTGGACCAGGTGACCCTCTTCCACTGCTCCATGGTCCAGCTCTGACGATCACGTACCCATTGTAGGTGCTTTCGTTGGTGGACAGGGGTCATCGTGGGCACTCTCACTGGTCTGCGGCTACGCAGCCCCATATGCAGCACAGTGCCGTACACTCTGTGTTGTGACACATCCCTCCTGTAACCATCATTAACATTTTCTGTGACTTGTGCCACAGTAGACCTTCTGTTGGTTTGGACCAGAAGGGATAGCCTTCATTGCCTTTGTGCATCGTTGAGCCTTGGGCGCCCAACACCCTGTCGCTGGTTTGTGGTTTGCCCCTCCTCGGACCATTGCGGACTGGCAGCAGCCCACAAGCCTTGCCATTTATGAGATGCTCTGACCCAGTGTCTGGCCATAACAATATGACCCCTGTCAAAGTCGCTCAGGTCTTTACTCCTGCCCATTTCTCCTGCATCAAACACGTTGACTACGAGAACTGATTGTTCTCTTACCATCTAATCTACCTAGACCTTGACGTGTACCTTCTTTGGAGATCAGCGTTATTCAGTTCACCTGTGAGTGGTCATAATGTTTTCACTCATCAGTGTATGCAAGTGTGCAGTTAATATAACCTACTAATAATGGTTAGTTAATGACTGACTTGTGATAGATCATCATTACCAAGCTTACCAATTTTCTAAAACTTGGAATAGGAGGCGTACTTGGCAGATTATACAAAGTATTAGTCTAATACTCATTACTAATTTTACGCATTTCATCCTATTTAATACAACTGTCTCATTGTATGCTATTCCAATGTACTTCTGGATCACCCTACAGAGCTGACCCAATATCACATAGAACATTGCTATGCTATATGGATGCACAAAATACTTTCTAAACTGAATGTATTTTAGATTATATAATTATTAATCTTTATGTGATATCCTCTTTTTCCCATTAGTTGTGTACATCAGTTTGTGCTTTGGTATTATGTAGGCTGTTGACGCTGATATAGATACATATCATCAAGACAAGTTCATTGTATTTTTCACATCAAGTAAATGCTCTTCCCGTACCAATAAGATGATAATGTTGCTGTATGGCTTAAGTCTCGAGATACTTGTTTCAAATACTTTAATTTGTTTGGTGTCTGTTGAGGGGGGGGGGATTTAAGCTACTAAATCACACAGCCTATAAGGCTGTGTAGTAAAATCTATCGACCTTTTATGAATGAATGTACGTAATTGCAAACTGGGAGTCTCCATAAGCAGAGGCTATTATAACTACTATAACTCTCTCTCTCTCTCTCTCTCTCTCTCTCTCTCTCTATATATATATATATATATATATATATATATATATATATATATATATAAAATTCAGAGTCAAGTAAATTCTTTTATGAGACAGTACAAGCCTGTTTCATGCCATAAGCAATCGTCAGCTGTCAATAAAGCTACTCAAGGAAAGGACATACCATTTACTGCCTCTGTCTGACACACACACACACACACACACACACATATATATATATATATATATATACACTACCGTTCAAAAGTTTGGGATCACCCAAACAATTTTGTGTTTTCCATGAAAAGTCACACTTATTCACCACCATATGTTGTGAAATGAATAGAAAATAGAGTCAAGACATTGACAAGGTTAGAAATAATGATTTGTATTTGAAATAAGATTTTTTTTACATCAAACTTTGCTTTCGTCAAAGAATCCTCCATTTGCAGCAATTACAGCATTGCAGACCTTTGGCATTCTAGCTGTTAATTTGTTGAGGTAATCTGGAGAAATTGCACCCCACGCTTCCAGAAGCAGCTCCCACAAGTTGGATTGGTTGGATGGGCACTTCTTGCGTACCATACGGTCAAGCTGCTCCCACAACAGCTCAATGGGGTTCAGATCTGGTGACTGCGCTGGCCACTCCATTACCGATAGAATACCAGCTGCCTGCTTCTGCTCTAAATAGTTCTTGCACAATTTGGAGGTGTGTTTAGGGTCATTGTCCTGTTGTAGGATGAAATTGGCTCCAATCAAGCGCTGTCCACTGGGTATGGCATGGCGTTGCAAAATGGAGTGATAGCCTTCCTTATTCAGAATCCCTTTTACCCTGTACAAATCTCCCACCTTACCAGCACCAAAGCAACCCCAGACCATCACATTACCTCCACCATGCTTAACAGATGGCGTCAGGCATTCTTCCAGCATCTTTTCATTTGTTCTGCGTCTCACAAACGTTCTTCTTTGTGATCCAAACACCTCAAACTTGGATTCATCCGTCCACAACACTTTTTTCCAGTCTTCCTCTGTCCAATGTCTGTGTTCTTTTGCCCATCTTAATCTTTTTCTTTTATTGGTCAGTCTCAGATATGGCTTTTTCTTTGCCACTCTGCCCTGAAGCCCAGAATCCCGCAGCCGCCTCTTCACTGTAGATGTTGACACTGGTGTTTTGCGGGTACTATTTAATGAAGATGCCAGTTGGGGACCTGTGAGGCGTCTGTTTCTCAAACTAGAGACTCTAATGTACTTATCTTCTTGCTCAGTTGTGCAACGCGGCCTCCCACTTCTTTTTCTACTCTGGTTAGAGCCTGTTTGTGCTGTCCTCTGAAGGGAGTAGTACACACCGGTGTAGGAAATCTTCAATTTCTTAGCAATTTCTCGCATGGAATAGCCTTCATTTCTAAGAACAAGAATAGACTGTCGAGTTTCAGATGAAAGTTCTCTTTTTCTGGCCATTTTGAGCGCTTAATTGACCCCACAAATGTGATGCTCCAGAAACTCAATCTGCTCAAAGGAAGGTCAGTTTTGTAGCTTCTGTAACGAGCTAAACTGTTTTCAGATGTGTGAACATGATTGCACAAGGGTTTTCTAATCATCAATTAGCCTTCTGAGCCAATGAGCAAACACATTGTACCATTAGAACACTGGAGTGATAGTTGCTTGAAATGGGCCTCTATACACCTATGTAGATATTGCACCAAAAACCAGACATTTGCAGCTAGAATAGTCATTTACCACATTAGCAATGTATAGAGTGTATTTCTTTAAAGTTAAGACTAGTTTAAAGTTATCTTCATTGAAAAGTACAGTGCTTTTCCTTCAAAAATATGGACATTTCAATGTGATCCCAAACTTTTGAACGGTAGTGTATATATACACAAAATAACAACAAAGTTATATAACTTTGTTAAATTAACACTCGGTGGGTAGGGAAAGTGCTCAACAAATAAGGAGCAAAATAATCCAGTGATTCAAGTAAATTCTTTAATGGACAGTACAAGCCTGCTTCAAGCCATAAGCAATCATCAGCTGATGATTGCTTAATGATATCCATTAAAGAATTTACTTGAATCACTGGATTTATATATATATATATATATATATATATATACAGAGAGAGAGAGAGAGACAGACAGACAGACAGACAGACAGTCATAAAAAGAGATGAGAGAGAGACAGACAGAGAGCGAGATAGACAGGGAGCGAGATAGACAGACAGACCGACAGACATGGAGAGATAGACAGAGAGAGCGAGAGAGACGCAGACACAGACAGACAGAGTGAGACAGACAGAGAGAGATACAGAGACAGACAGACAGACAAAAAGCGAGAGAGTGAGACAGCGACAGAGAGCGAGCGAGAGAGAGCGCACGAGAGAGAGAGTTTATTTGTGTATTCATTTGTCATCATTTCCTAAATTATGTTTTCATGCTTAAAAAAATAAGTAACTCTACATTGTGACACAATCAAGCCAAACAGACTGCACTCACTGTCTTCAAAAAAAATCTATGCAAATATCAAATATCAAACATGTATAATTGCAAAGATACATAATTCAGTTTGGAGAACTGAGCTGTTTGGTGCCACATCCACACCAGATATCTGGCACATCAACCTTGCAATTTCACAATTGTTTCTAATCTAGAAAACACTCTTTGGTTTACAATGCCAACAGTTTCCCCGCACCTGGGTCTCTGCATGCTGGCCCTGTAGTTATAAATTCAATACAATGCCATGTCTCCCATTGTAATGTGACTAAATATGAAAACTAGAGGAACACTCAGTGCTGCCAAAGGCTCACTCAAGTACAAATGATGCCCATTGCACACGATTTTCCCCCAGCACTGATACTGCCAAACACCCCTCAAACAGACACAGTGTCAGGAGGATTGGCATGTTCCCTTTGTCCCTCTTTTTGTTGTACATTTGAGCTGACTGGTGAAATTGACACTGCTCGATGCAATCCCTCTGCTACAACTCTTTCTTTCATGAATACTGTCGAAATGCGAGTCGTGCGACTTTCACCTCTGTTTGGTAATTGACCGCACCTATCATTTAAAATTCTGCAATTTGTTTCTGGGTAGCGTGGCGGTCTATTCCGTTGCCTACCAACACGGGGATCGCTTGATCGATTCCCCATGTTACCTCTGGCTTGGTCAGGCGCCCCTACAGACACAATTGGCCGTGTCTGCGGGTAGGAAACCAGATATGGATATGTGTCCTGGTTGCTGCACTAGCGCCTCCTCTGGTCAGTCGGGGAGCCTGTTCAGGGGGAGGGGGAACTGGGGGGAATAACGTGATCCTCCCATGCAGTACGTCCCCCTGGTGAAACTCCTCACTGTCAGGTGAAAAGAAGCGGCTGGTGACTCCACATGTATTGGAGGAGACATGCAGTAGTCTGCAGCCCTCCCTGGATCGGCAGAGAGGGTGGAGCAGTGACTGGGATGGCTCGGATGAGTGGGGTAATTGGCCGGATACAATTGGGGAGAAAAAGGGGTAAAAAAAAAATCTGCATTTACTAGTGAGGCTGGCAAAATTTCCTCTTAGATGGGGGTTTAAATTGACTCCTCAGTTACTGAGATGGATGCTGTTTTACATCAGGCTCTTTGCTACGCTGACTGATCAAGGCTGAGGACTGATAACATGTATATCTCTACTTCAGAGCACAATAAAACTGTTAGTACATCCCTATGCTGGCATCAACAAGTATGACACAGCTTCATCCATGAATCATGAAATGGAAAATGCTAGGCATGCTTAACAAGCGATTTAGGGGGATTTATCTAAGCCAAGCCATCGCTATTTAATGGACAAATTCCTATGGGGTGACCTTGTAGAAATAAGCAAAGAGACCTTTTCTTTAATCACTGCACCCAAAACAATACAGCTGAGTGCAGCATCTGGACTTCGTGTATAGTGCATTTATGTGGCAGGATGCATAACAAAAGTCAACAATAGATGCAACGTGGAGAGGAATCGGTGGAGCAGATAGATCTGTTGTTGTAACCCTATTGACTGTTACTACATCTGCATGCATCATGTCTTGTTGTTCATGATCAGTTGCAGAGGAGAAGCTTCAAAGAAAACAACAGTGTGCCAGAGGGCCCCGTCGACACAACATGATTAGCTAGAGAGCACCAGGGTCTCTCTGTATGTGTCTCGACTTTCCCCGTGCAATGTTTTACATTTACCCCTGCACAGAGAACAAGCAAACATTTCATCAGCACCTGAGCTCTGGACACAAACAGAGCTTTCAAAAGAAGAGAGAACATAAGAAAAAGGTGCAGAGCAAGACATGAGCCTTTGAATTTAGGACAAAAACTGGCACCATTAAAATCACGAGCAGCATATCAAATCTGACACTTGGTTCTCTTTCCCCGAGTAACAGACAAAGTGAAACGGGAAACAGAACACTGAGAAAAATGAAAGGGAACTGATGTTCCTGCATTGTGACCAGAGATTGACTGACTAAAAAAAATAAAAATAATAATAATAATAATAAAAAAAAATGTCAAGTCGATTTGTAATGATCGAAATTAGAGACTCGGTATAAGCTGAGCCTCATCATAGAACATACTGATCCTCACTGATCCCCATTACCATGGATTATGATCATTTAGACCTAAATAAGAGGCATCTGGCCACTTCATTAGTTTTAGTATCACCGGGCTCTCCAACGCACACAGAGGAAGCCTCCATACTTGAGATGAATATGGAAAATAGATAATGATACCTCTTTGATTCCGACCACATTGCAAGGATTTAACAAAACAGGTGTAACGAAAGGTGGCCCTTGTGTCCAATCGGAGGACAGAAATAGAATTGATTCAACCAGTGAAAGTGGTGGTGATGATGATAATGATGAAGCAGAAGAAGAAGAAGAAGAAGAGAGGGGGACTGGATTAAACATGTAGCACATGAGAGAAGGCAAAATGAATTTATCACCTGTGCTGGAGCAGCAGCTTTGAGAGGACTGAAAAACAGTGCACATTTCAGAATTAATTGCAGGGCTAGCTGCCAAGCACTGACATATTTGCTTTGGAGAATGAGAACCAAAAAGATGCCTTGATTACAGTCCAATCACATTCTGATTAGAATGCCTAGATGGGGACACACAGTGGAAGTCAATTTAGTTTAGGATTGGACTGTCTACCATTTGAGAGAAATGACAGATATGAAAACATTTTGTTCTAGTCCTACAGCTCTCCTTTTTTCTTTTCTTTTTTTCTCTCTGATAGTTCTTATTCTGAAGATAATAAACACTTTGGGATGAGGGAGAAGGGAGAGGAAGTGCTGAAAACACGAGCACTTAAGTTGTAAATTCATCCAAAAAGTATTCAAGGCTCTTAAAGTTTAGGAGTGGTTCTCGGATATTAGCTTAAAAAAAAAAACAAAAAAAAACAACATTGATGCGGCAATTGTTTTTTAATATGTCCAGAGAGTATTGCAAAATAATGCTCATTTGAGTCTTCAAATAGTTAAAAACTAAGATATTCAAAATGGGCCTTGTATCGAGGGGGAATATCTGATCCAGACGCATCCATTTTGCAGATGTCTTGATCCGGATAGCACTACTCAGGGAACTTTCTTTTAATTTTCTCTGATATTACCAAAAACAGCATGAAAAAGCTTTGAGAGAGTGTATTGCAAATTGATGCATCACACTGTTTACATTCTTTCATTTTAATGGATTATAATGCTATGCAGAGTCCCCAAATGCCAAAAGTAATTCCATAATAATATTGAAACTAAGCTAAGAAATGCTTTGGTGGCGACCATATTTTCACTGAGGGCAATTTTCTCCATTATGCATTAATGAGGCTGGTGGGAGATTGACCTTGCCTAAATGGTACTGCTAATCATGCTATTATGACCACAGTCTGGGCCATTTAATCACCATGTTTATTACTCTAGACATCCTTCCTGGTTGGCGTATTGATAGCCCTCCCAGCATCAACCATTAGGAGCGTTACCATTTGTCCTGGACAGCCAGCAGCAAAGGCAGGAAAGAAACAGTAGTTTTTATCATACGCAACCATCCTCATGCAAATCATTTACCTTTTTAACATTGTTATGCAATCAACAGGATGCTGAAACCCCAAATCTGCTTAAACCAGTATTAATAATGCACATCGGTTTATTGAATCCTTGAAAAGTCATCCCGCCAAACAACCGAATTTGTGATCGATTTCTTCCATATCTCCCACCAGCTCAGTTGACCTTAAGCCTCGCTCTGTCTTAGGGTCAAAGTTTGGAGACTGCGGCTTCAAAATGTTAATCTTTTGCACAAAAAAAAAAAAATTGTGGATTATTACCCGAGTGTCCCTTTTTGCCTAGCGGACAGGATTTAGTAAATCACCCAGTAACGACGCTTTTCTCAGGGTCCCTGCATTACCATATTGCTTTGTGATCAGTGGGACATTTACATAAACTCTCTGGGAGTCTTGGTCATGCAAGGCCTTTGGAAAAGCCATGACAGCAATTATGTCCTCAAGACCCTTTCTTAGCTGGGACCATTCAGGTAACGGGAAAGCGAGCTATGAAGAGTACAGCGGGTGATGGGGATAATAACGGGTGCTCCGCCTCACTGACCAAAAAGTAAAAGGTATGGCTATTAGTGACAGAGCATCCTGCAGGTACTGATGAACAGGAGGAGGCAAACCATGCGACAGCTGCAAAGTTCTGGGAAAGGCAAGGGCAAGGAAAAGTTGAATGCAAATCCTTGCTGTTGGCATCAACAGTCGTCTTCTTCTTTTTCATCCTCCCCTCCCCCACATTAGGGGTCACCACAGTGAATTATCCATCTCTCTTCCTGTCCTCTGCATCTTCCTCCGTCACACCAACCACCGGCATGTCCTTCCTCACCACATCCATAAACCTCCTCTTTGGCCTTGCTGGCATCAACTTATAGCTTGTAAAGGGGCATCCGGGTAGCAAGGCAGTCTATTCTGTTGCCTACCAACAAGGGGTCGCTGGATCGAATCCCCATGTTACCTCCGGCTTGGTTGGGCATCCCTACAGACACAATTGGCCATGTCTGCGGGTGGGAAGCCAGAAGTGGGTATGTGTTCTGGTCGCCGCACGAGCGCCCCCTCTGGTCAGTCGGGGTGCCTGTTCGGGGGGGAGGGGGAACTGGGGAGAATAGCGTGATCCTCCCACGTGCTAAACACCTCACTGTCAGGTGAAAAGAAGCGGCTGGTGACTCCACATGTATCGGAAGGAGGCATGTGGTAGTCTGCAGCCCTCCCCGGATGGGGGGTGGAGCAGCAACCGGGACAGCTTGGAAGAGTGGGGTAATCGGCTGGATACAACTTATATCATGTAAAAACAGGTATGCGAAAAGGGGATTAAACAAATATAGACAATGACCAGTATGACCCTGGATTGTGCTGATGTTATAAAAAAAGAGATCAGTGAAGAGAATCCCGCCTTTCGCTATATTTTTCTGACCATACTCGTAAACACCATTTGAGCAAATCTTGCAAATGGTCAGTTGATTTTCAAGCAGTTGCTCATTTCTTTATTCTGTGTATTTTCAGGTGGCCACAGGAAAAAAAGAAAGAAAGAAAAAAGAGCATCTCTATCAGGAATTTTTGTGAGTTAAACCTTTTGACCCCGTGACAATATTAAGTGAAGGCAGTGTATCAGATCGCCTGCTTGATCAATCAATCCAAGATGGGCTCCCCAGTGCCATTTTTCACACCCAACTTCCTCCATTCATCCTTCAACGTATGAAGGCAGGTGGGTAAATTATGCGTGAAAATATCTTCATTCATGCTCAATAATCCAGGTAAGGAAATCCCAGAAAGTTGAATCAGTTCATCTGGACACAATGTTTAGTGTGTGTGTGTGTGTGTGTGTGTGTGTGTGTGTGTGTGTGTGTGTGTGTGTGTGTGTGTGTGTGTGTGTGTGTGTGTGTGTGTGAAAATAGTTTACATAGTTTCTGTTGTGCTCACTCTTTATTCTCTCTGGATTTAAATAAAGACCATCTAACTGTTGAACAGAATAATGGAGAAGACGAATTACACTTGACGTTCCTTGTGCAGATGGTGGTTTAGAATATTGGTCTTCTGCATATTTCCTGAAACTTATTTTCGAAATAAAAGCACTCAAAGGTAGGTTCCTTCGGAAAAATCATGAAGGTTGGATGACAATATTGCATTTAATGTGCTGAAATCTAATTTACAGATCCCAAGTAGCATGGGTTCTTGGCTGTTCTGGGTTCACTGTGCAATGTGATGCAGTAACCAGCAGAGGCAAAGAAATGCAAAAAAAAACAAAAAAAAACACTTGGGAATTGGAATTTGATCCAGTATGTATGTACAATATTTCTTGGTGGGTCTGCATGCTTGCTCTGGTGCATGCCCATAGTTTCCGATAATTGCTTATAAACCAGTAGATCTCTTTCCTTTTTTGATGGCTGTATCTCAAAAGGCTGGATGCATTAATCTGAAATTTCCCTGCATGCAACTGTCCAGCAGTGAACCCCATGACAGTGGTCAGTGCTGAAATCTTTTTGACATAGTATGGAGCATTAACTCTCTTGCCCTCACCCTCCCTTCCTCTAACATACAAGATTACCCCTGACAGTCATTCGTGTTCTATATTCCACTTGGCCATGGTCAGAGGTGTGCCAAGTACACAAAATCTGTATGAGTAGCATTAAATCAACAAATTATGAGTATATAGCACAAAATAAAGTTATCTGGCCTGGAAGGTGCTTAATATTAAAAAGCTTAACAACTGTTTACAGTTGTTAAGGGACACTGCTTGGCATCTCATCATCACATTTTTTAATACATCTTATAAATCCATATCCTGTTTCAATCTTATATCCTTCTTTCACTCCAATGTGTGACCAATGTCTTTTCTTGTCTCTTCTCCCGTGTATGTGAATGGTGTGATGTGAGTCTCCACTGTGTGCATGTGTAGTCTGTCCTCCTGTCAGGTCTACATGGTGATGGTGGCAACGTGGCTCAGGTCCTAGGCTGTTCTGGTGGCATCTGGACACTGCTTGGAATCCTCATCATATTCTTCATATATCTTATAATTCACTTATAATTATGTTATCCTTTTTTCAATGCTTTCTGTAAATTGTGTAAATAAAACATCCATTGGACATCTGTCCGTCTTGGGAGAGAGATCCCGCCTCTGTTACTCTTCCTGAGGTTTCTTCCTATTTTTCTCCCTGTTAAAGGGTTTTTATTTAGGGAGTTGTTCCTTATTCGATGCGAGGATCTAAGGACAAGATGTTGTGTCATTGTAAAGCCTGACGAAAATTTGTAATTTGTGCTAATGGACTATACAAATAAAATTGACTTGACTTTATGATGTAAAGATGATGATGTCAGTGAAATAATCATAAGCATATGCAAGCAACTGTTGTTATGCCACTGTATTGTTTATATGGGTGGGGATACCTGCAGTCAGTTTAGACTGAAGAGGTCACTTACAGTGCATCTGGAAAGTATTCACACCCCTTCACTTTCCCCACATTTTGTTATGTTACAGCCTTATTCCAAAATGGATTAAATTCCTTTTTTTTCTCATCAATCTACACACAATACCCCATAATGACAAAGTGAAAAAGGTTTTGTAGAAATTTTAGCAAATTTAATAAAAATAAAAAACTGAAATATTGCATGTACATAAGTATTCACACCCTTTGCTATGACACTCAAAATTGAGCTCAGGTTCATCCTGTTTCTGCTGACCATCCTTGAGATGTTTCTACATCTTGATTGGAGTCCACCTGTAGTAAATGCAATTGATCGGACATGATTTGGAAAGATACACACCTGTCTATATAAGGTCCCACTGTTGACAGTACATCACAGAGCAGAAACCAAGCCATGAAGTCAAAGGAATTGTCTGTGGCGACTCCGAGACGGGATTGTATCGAGGCACAGATATGGGGAAGTGTACAAAAAAATGTCTACAGCTTTGAAGGTCCCGAAGAGCGCAGTGGTCTCCATCATTCGTAAATGGAAGAAGTTTGGATCCACCAGGACTCGTACTAGAGCTGGCCACCCAGCCAAACTGAGCAATCGGGGGAGAAGGGCCTTGGTCAGGGAGGTGACCAAGAACCCAATGGTCACTCTGACAGATCTCCAGCGTTCCTCTGCGGAGATGGGAGAACCTTCCAGAAGGATAACCATCTCTGCAGCACTCCACCAATCAGGGCTTTGTGGTAGAGTGGCCAGACGGAAGCCTCTGCTCAGTAAAAGGCACATGACAGCCCGCTTGGAGTTTGCCAGAAAGCACCTAAAGGACTCTCAGACCATGAGAAACAAGATTCTCTGGTCTGATGAAACCAAGATTGAACTCTTTGGCCTGAATGCCAAACGTCACGTCTGGAGGAAACCAGGCACCTCTCATCACCTTGCTGATACCGTCCCTACAGTGAAGCATGGTGGTGGCAGCATCATGCTGTGGGGATGTTTTCCAGTGGCAGGAACTGGGAGACTAGTCAGGATCGAGGGAAAGATGAATGGAGCAAAGTACAGAGAGATCCTTGATGTAAACCTGCTCCAGAGCACTCAGGACCTCAGACTGGGGCGAAGGTTTACCATTCAACACAACAACGACCCTAAGCGGACAGCCAAGACAACGAAGGAGTGGCTTTGGGGCAAGTCTGTGAATGTCCTTGAGTGGCCCAGCCAGAGCCCAGACTTGAACCCCATTGAACATCTCTGGAAAGACCTGAAAATAGCTGTGCAGCGACACTCCCCATCTAACCTTACAGAGCTCAAGAGGATCTGCAGAGAAGAATGGGAGAAATACCCCAAATATAGGTGTGCCAAGCTTATAGCTTCATACCCAAGAAGACTTGAGGCTGTAATCGCTGCCAAGGGTGCCCCAACCAAGTACTGAGTAAAGGGTGTGAATACTTATGTACATGCAATATTTCAGTTTTTTATTTTTAATAAATTTGCAAAAATTTCTACAAAACCTTTTTCGCTTTGTCATTATGGGGTATTGTGTGTAGATTGATGAGAAAAAAAAAAGGAATTTAATCCATTTTGGAATAAGGCTGTAACATAACAAAATGTGGGGAAAGTGAAGGGGTGTGAATACTTTCCGGATGCACTGTAGATGAGTGCTGAAACGTTTCTCTACCTAAATGTTGTGTCCAGATGAACTGATTCAACTTTCCGTGATTTCCTTACCTGGATTATTGAGCATGCACCTAGACATCAGCATACGTGAATCAAATAGCAAATCTAAACCCTGCCCTTTGCCATTTGTGCCATTCTGTAAAACACACTACTGTAATCTATACTTTTGTAATGGCACCAGTGTGGTCCTGCACTGTGCTGGAAACCAGGGCTCTAACACACCAGGTCCTGGCAGCACATCTCTCCAACTCTTAAAAACCTCAGTTTGCTCTCCATCAAATCCCCAACCAGACCTTTGAGGCTGGTTCTATTCTTACCTCTCGAAGAATCACAGTTTCCCACTTTTGGTGAAGGGGCTTTCTGTGTTGCCACCCCCAGACTGCAGACTGACCCAACGTACCAACATACCTCCCTGAGGAAAGCTCCAAGTTTTCTTTTTATTTCCCCCTCTTTTTCTCCCCAGTTGTACTTGGCCAATTGCCCCACTCTTCTGAGCCATCCCAGTTGCTGCTCCACCCCCCTCTGCAGACTACCACATGCCTCCTCCGATACATGTGGAGTCGCCAGCCGCTTCTTTTCACCTGACAGTGAGGAGTTTCACCAAGAGGACGTAGTGCATGGGAGGATGATGCTATTCCCCCCCAGTTCCCCCTCCCCTCTGAACAGGCACCCCAACTGACCAGAGGAGGCGCTAGTGCAGCAGCCAGGACACATAGCTACATCCGGCTTCCCACCTACAGACACGGCCAATTTTTTCCGTAGGACCCCCGACCACGCCGGAGGTAACACAGGTATTTGAACCGGTGATCCCCATGTTGTTAGTCAACGGAATAGACCGACACACTACCCGGATGCTACAATATTGTTTTTAAATCACCCGTAAACACTAAACCTCTGTTGCTGCTGGTGTTCTGTCATCTATGTTGTTTTTAATATGTTATTTATTTTACTTAATTGTAGTGGTTAAGGTTAGTTTTACACTGTAAAGATGCTTTAACAAAGTAAATTATCCTTAAGCTCTTGGAACGGCACTACATATTTTTTTGTTATTATTACAAAATGACTATGGAGGTTATGTTGGCCAGGGTCAACTGACATACCCTTATAAGATATTAATGAGTTCACAACAAAAGTAATACATTTCAAACTTGGGACAAACAGCATACAACAGTTTTAGCTAATTTTTGTGCAATCAAATCTTGGCATCTTGATGCACGCTCAATAATCCAGGTAAGGAATCCCAGAATGTCAGGTAGTGTAGCAGTCTATTTCATTGTCTACCAACACGAGGATCACTGGTTCAAATCCCTGTGTTACTTCCGGCTTGGTCGGGTGTCCCCACACACACAATTGGCCGTGTCTACAGGTGGGGAGTCGGATGTGGGTATGTGTTCTGGTCGCTGCACTAGCGCCTCCCCTAGTCGGTCGGGGCACCTGGTCAGGGGGGAGGGGGAACTGGGGGGAATAGCGTGATCCTCCCATGAGCTATGTCCCCCTGGCAAAACTCCTCACTGTCAGGTAAAAAAAAGCGGCTGGTGACTCCACATGTATTGGAGGAGGCATGTGGTAGTCTGCAGCCCTGCTGGGATCGACAGAGGGGATGGAGGAATGACTGGGATGGCTCGGAAGACTGGGGTAATTGGCCAAGTACAAGTATAATTGGAGACAAAAAGGGGGGGAAAACTAAAAAATAATTCAGGTAAGAAATCCCAGAAAGTTGAATCAGTTCATCTGGACACAAACTTTCGTGGGAGAATCGTTTCCTCACTCATCTAAGTGACTTCATCAGTCTCAGCTGACTGCAGGTATCCCCGACCTTATAAAAAGCATAGCTGCATAATGGCCACAAACCTAATCTCCCTGTCAAGTGAAGTCAATTTAATTTGTATACCCAAATATCACAAATTTGCCTCAAGGGGCTTTACAGCAACACAACATCCTGCCTGTAACACCGAATTGAGCTGACCTAAACTAATGACTAATCCACATAAGTACAGCCAACCACATAAAAGTCACAATTATAATTGTATGTCAGACCTAGCCATTAACTTTACTATGTGCAAAATTGAAACATGTACAAAATATCTAACCGCATTCACTGGACATTGAGGTTAATGTATCAAGACTCCTTGTTGACAGTTTTGGAGTAAAAAGTATACAGTCCTTTTATTCAAAATATATTTATTGAATGTTAGTCACTACAAGCTGCAGACATTTATAAAAGCACTTCCAGTGCTAACAAACTAAATATTGCTGGTCCCTTTCTGCCCATAGTCATATTCCAAAGCAGATATACCTGCTTAACAGTGCTTGAGTTCTTCGATTTCTTTTTGCAGTGTGTATTTAATGTGCATGTTGATGCATATAAATCCTGTATGTCTTTCATTATAAAACATTATGTAAAATAACAGCTGACCATGTATAGGGTAATAGAGAGCAATGTCCAAAAAGATGCTGTTCGAGCGGTGTTGTGCGTTGGCGTCTATTGTGTAACTTAAAACACCCTCACTTTCAGTGCCCTGGCACCTCGCTGCATCGGGTCAAAGAACTTTGTGTTTTGATATCATCCTGAAGTAAGCCTCCTCTCAGCCTCTCCTTGACACAACATATGACCTCATACACCTGATCAGAGGGGCTTAGAGAGGCTTCACGCTTGCCAAGATTCTTTTGCTGGACTTGATGGAATGTATGCCATGTTTGTATTGAAATGTGCTCTGCCTGGCATTCCTCTACAAAACAAAAAGAAAAAAAAAAGAAAAAAGAAAAAAAAGTTGGGTCTTTTACATTTGTGTCAAGTGAGATGGAAACTATTGCAAATGTGCTGGATTTATTTGGCAACTGAATCCTGCTGGGGCAAAATGTTAATGAAGGGGGGGGAGGGGCTCCCCTTTCCTGCACTTAAGGTCATTACAACAATTAGCCATTTACAGTGGCTTAAATCTCCTGCATTAGTCAGCAACAACGCTACAGGCATTGCACAGTTAAGTGCACGGTTCAAATGAGATCCCAACTTTGACCTCTCTAAAAGGGCATAATACCGGCAAAAGTTTCTCTTACCAGGAGCAGTAATATACCACTCGGCCTTCCTCAAAGGTGCACAACACATTCGGAAGTGAGCCAACAAAGCACGAGCAAATCACAGCTCATAGTATATATATATATTGAATGGAGTCACATAGATTCTGTATAGTCATTCATAAGGATGCTACAGGTGATGACCTCCCCTGTGAATTGGTGTGTCCCATTTTTTTCTTTGGCAGCACAAAGATGCAGCACAAAAACAGGTGTTTGAGAATAATTCAAGGTCGGTCAAAGGAAAAGCTGTATAAAACAGCCATTATTTCACCTGGAAGCTTCAATTTCATCAGCTACCTCAGCATTTATATAGCACTTTTCGTGCTTTACAATTAATAACTCACATATTTACCCACACGCACAGCGATGGCAGTGTCATCCATGCAAGGTAACAACCAGCTCACCGGGAGCAGTTAGGAGTTAGGTGTCTTGCTCAGGGACAACCTCGATATCTTTGCAAGGTAGAGCCAGGGATTGAACCGGCAACCCTACAGTACCAGATGACCTGCTCTACCTCCTGTGCCACTGCCCCCCCCTTTTTTTTTTTTGATGGATGCAGTATCCTCCTCTAGCCTGAAGACCTGTGAGATGATGGCATCAAGGAACTTGGATGATAAAACAGTATCAGCTGTTGAAATGAATAGGGGGAGGAAGGAGGCCATCCCTCCCTAATTCAGCTCTCATCCCAGCTTCAGGCTGTTCTGGCTACAACACTACAAATTAACAAGGATATGCTGTTACTATGTTAAACAGCTCCGTATACAGCCCTGACAACACTTTGTACCCATTTGAATATCTTCCACCAGTTTTAGCTCAATTTACCCACTGGAATTGCAAAGCAGTTTTCTAGATATCCTTATTACCACAACACCATTTTTCAAGTCCAATTTCACTTCATGAAGCCTCCTGTTTAAATATTGCTTCCCCACTTCTGGTTTTGTATTGCAATTGATTTGAAGACATGTTCTTCCTTTTTTAAGCAGGGGGTAAGTGATCCTGGGTGGAAGTTAGCAAGAGCTAGCTATATTTTGAAAACATACCATGAAACAATGCGCCCCCCTCGCTTCTGCCTACGAGCCTTGTGAAGATGCAACCTGACTGACAGCAAGTAGGGACCAATGGAGACGGAGGCTTGGAAAGAACTCTTCTGATTGGCTGATAAGGAGTGGGTACCAAGAAAATGCGCTGTCTCTGTTTACAGCACCTAGGGCAGCCACAATTTTTTTTCTCAGTGCATCTACAACAAGAGATTGACCAAATATCATGAAAACTGTTCTGAATTAAAATCACTGACAGCCATCCCCCCTCCCATTCTCCCCAATTGTACCTGGCCAATTACCCCACTCTTATCCCGGTCGCTGCTCCACCCCCTCTGCCGATCTGGGGAGGGCTGCAGACTACCACATGCCTCCTCCGATACACGTGGAGTCGCCAACCGCTTCTTTTCACCTGGCAGTGAGGAGTTTCACCAGGGGGAAGTAGCGCATTGGAGGATCATGCTATTCCCCCCAGTTCCCCTTCCCCCTGAACAGGTGCCCCAACTGACCAGAGGAGGCGCTAGTGCAGCGACCAGGACACATACCCACATCCGGCTTCCGTACCGCAGACACGGCCATTTGTGTCTGCAGAGACGCCCGACCAAGCCGGAGGTAACACAAGGATTCGAACCGAAGATCCCTGTATTGGTAGGCTGATAGCAACATTAACTGAAAGTCTGAGCTTTTGTTACAAGTACTGAATGAAGTGAAAAATTTATTCTACATACATTTTATAGATGTATATCAATGGCTATCTGTGACGATGGAAAATACTGAGGTAAAACAGTAATTATTAGGTTGCACTGTAGCGACTGGTTATTTTACAATTATGTGTAATTTTGTAACTTGTGTAAAAACTGCAATGCACTCATAAAATGAAATTGTAACATTTTAAGAGTGTGCTGCAGTTTTTCCATTATCAAATTTGAATTTAAAACATAAAAGAAACTTGCCCCCCCCCCCCCCCCCCCGGCAGACCCAGTTGCAGCTAGTATGAAAACCAACCAGTATTGGTTAATATCAGCACACACTGACATTTTGGCAGAGAAACACTGAAGCTGAGTGAAACGCCTACATGGTTTGAAAAGGGTGTTGAACACCCCAAAATTTATGGAAAACATTGAAATCAAGAGCACATTTTACATATTGTATGAGCTAGGATGACTAAGATTCTAGTTTCTCCCACAAAATGGGAACCAATGTCTCACATGTGACATTATTAAAAGGCAAACCCAAGAGCTATTACATTAATAAGTTGTAACCTGAGATTGGAAAGGTCTCTACACCCTATTCTTTCCCACTATTCTCTCTATTCTCATTAACCCACAGAAATTGGATTGGCTACTGGAGTACATGGGGGGCTTACCTAGAGCCCAACATAATTGTATGGGCATTGCATTCATTCACTGATAAATTTATACAAATAATAATTAACTATTTATACATAAAGCACTATACAAAAACAATAGTTTACAAGTTGCTGTATGGAAAAAAAAGGTAAAGTCATTGACAAGGCACTAAAAAAGTAAATGAACAGCAAATAAAAATGCAATAAAACAGGTTAAAAGAGGAAAGGACCACATGAAACAAAGTAAAAAAAAAAACATAAAACATCCATGGAATTGGGGGGCATCCGGGGAGCATAATGGTCTATTCCATTGCCTACCAACACAGGGGGCTCTCCGATTCGAGGATGGCTCAGAAGAGTGGGATAATTGGCTGGATACAATTGAGGAGAAAAAGGGGGGAAATTCAAAAAAAAAAACCATGGAATTAAAGTACATCTAAGTTAGTACTGAAATAAGATAGAATGATGAACACGCAAAACCAAAAGACAGTGTAAAATAAAAGAGATAAAAGATGAAAAGGTGATGCAGTATAGATGAGCGATTCAGATTCAGCCATTCAAATATCACATGGCACACTGTTCCAAGTCAGTGCAGATGAGGTAACCATTCGAATTTCTCTCTGCCCAATTTGCTGATGTAATAAAATGCCTCTGGATCGTATTGCGCAGAGTGCAAAGACAAGCAAACAAATAAACAAGTAACAAAACACACAGAATGAAACTGACACACCCAACCTTCATCTCCAGGCGGCAGATTTCCACCAACCTCCTTCCAGTATCAAACCTGGAATCTGTTGAATATATGGCCCTGCCCTGATTTCTTCATTATTTAATACTTGCATAACAACATTCAACAGGTTGTTATTGCTGGTACTTTTATGGCTAAAAAGTTCAACTTGGGCGTTTAATGATTGATATTCTTTGTGTGTGAACATTATTCTTATCTCAAGTGTTTGAACAGAAGCTGGAGGAGCTATTATTGCAAATGGCATGCTCTTGACCTCCTCGGTCCACAGGTAATAAGTCGGACGACATTGTGGAGAAGAGGGGATCTCCATTTTAAATAACAGCTAAGGGGCAAACGTGAGAAACCAGTTCTCTCTCCTTAGCAGAAGCTAAACAAATGAGTGGGCTATAGTGATAATCTCTTGCATGAGCCACTCGACCACAACAACCCCCATCCCATAATATGCTTCTCACCTTTGTTTACATTTGTTAACACCATGGTTCGAGTGGAGCCAGACAGAAAAAATAGGTGCATTATTACATTTGTAAAACACACTCGAAGCTGACTTTTTCTCTAACGCCAGCCCATAGCTTTTACGCTTGTATTTAATACTGCCCATCTGCACCAACTTTTATCGCTCCTTTCTCTTCATTTGAGGAGCATAATCATTTATCACTGCAGCAAGATGAATCAGGACAACTTATCATAATGCTCCCCATATGTCTTTACTGATCCATGGAGCAAGTGTGGAGGGAAGACTATTGGCCCACTTTGCAGACTTAAGTGAATGTAGTATCTGTGTTGGGTCGCATTTACTTTAAAACAAAAAGTAATGGAGTTCAAAACCGGTCTGCACTGAGGACAACCTGTTCCCACAGATGGGATACGAGAATATTGTGCAGACACCAGTGTATGTGACCAAGAACTGGCATCGCAGTGTGACACACTTGGGGGGGGGGGTGATTTATAATCAGCTGTTCTGTATTTTGTTATAAATTAGAAAATGCCATCTTGAAGGTGGCGAGGGGTCTCGTTCATTTCCCAGATGAAACGACACCCGGCAACGGTTGTGCACTGTGCAGAAGTATCAGGGATTGTTTTCCTTTTTCTCCTGTTGGGGAAACTTACTTTGGGAACTCAGTGAAATTTCCAACTTTGGACACATCAGTGACTTCTATAGGCGGTAAGATGACAGCATGATTATTGTCAAAACTTGGGATTTGCTATTTCAAGAAAAGGCCTATCACGTTTCAAGCAAAGTCTGGGAGTCTGATATTAACTCGGCATGTTGGGTCCAAGAAACTTCTGCCCCCAATAATGTCTATAGCTGTGCACATTTGACTTTTTTTTTCCACCCTGCCTCATTCACTCATTAATTTTATGTAAAATAATACTTACAAGTTTAGTCTTGTTCAGATTAGCAGTGCCCTTTCCTGTGAAAACCTCCGCGAGACTGACATATGTAATCAAATGACCGGAAAAAAAAATCACACTCATGCAAGCATTATAATATGCATGATAGACAACCGAGAAGAACAAAGAAGTAGGAAAGATGTTTTTTTCCTGTGAAAGAAAGATTACCTTTATCAGTTCTTCTGCATTGTAGAGTTTTTTACCTTTACTCACTATATGACAGTTAGACAGCTGGAGAACTTTTCTACTTCCATACACATGGGGAGCTGCGGCACTTTTAAGTTTAAATAACACAGCTCAAATAATGAGTCATTGAATTGTTACGGATTATTTGGATCACTTTTACATTTTGTCCGTTAATGGAACTGAGTTTATGGGCCACAAGTGTGTTTTTACAAAACGCCCCATATCACATTTTGAGGGGTATTAATCAGCTTTAATTTGATAAATTTATAAACAAATAAGGATAAGTTAAAAAAGAAAGCCATATTTATTATACATCTACCCTGTATATATTCTAGTTATACCAAGGGATAACAGCATGTGTCAGCGTGACCACTACTGCACAGCAGCAACACCTGTATGGTAAAAACCTCTTGCAGTCTCCACCACAACAAAACTGATTTGAGGAGATCTGGGCTTGTTTTAATATATTTACACAGCAGCTGTCCATATCTCATGACTCATTGTACATATCCAAAATAAGAGAAAAGCTTCAACTTATATTTAATCACTAATCAGTACTGTAAGCGATACATGGTTTTGCACAGGAGCTTTTATAATTAACTTTAAGGAAATTTTCGAGAAAAAAAAACTTTGTTAATGATCAAGGTCCATCAATTTTTCTGATAAGGAACTAGGGCTGTTATCGATATTATATCGATATTGTGATATCAGACTAGATATCATCTGGGATTTTGGATATCATAATATGACATATCGTGATATGACAAGTGTTGTCTTTTCCTGGTTTTAAAGGCTGCATTACAGTAAAGAGATTAGACTGTTCTTGTTGTTCTTTTATTTATCTTTACCTCTTTGGACATCATATCCACATACTAATGAGTGTTTATCAAAAATGTGATTGTGTAAATACTTTGTGAGCGCACCAATAGTCATCTCTACAATATCGTCAAAATATTGATATCAAAGTATTCGGTCAGAAATATCATGATAGGGGCATCCGGGTGGCGTAGTGGTCTATTATGTTGCCTATCAACACGGGTGTCTCTGGTTCGAATCCCCAATTGGTCGTGTCTGCGGGTGGGAAGCCGGATATGGGTATGTGTCCTGGTCGCTGCACTTGCGCCTCCTCTGGTTGGTCGGGGCGCCTCTTCGGGGGGGATAGCATGATCCTCCCATGCGCTACGCGCCCTGGAAAAACTCCTCACTGTCAGGTGAAAAGAAGCGGCTGGTGACTCCACATGTATCGGAGAAGGCATGTGGTAATCTGCAGCCCTCCCCGGATTGGCAGAGGGGGTGGAGCAGCCACTGGGATGGCTCGGAAGAGTTGGTTAATTGGCCAAGTACAATTGGGGAAAAAGAAGGGAAAAAAAATATCATGATATTTGATTTTGTCCATATCGCTTAGCCTTATAGGGAACTAATAAAGAAAGATGAAGAATGTTTCAAAAAAGGAATGATAGAAACTACAAAGAATTGCGGGTAACTGGGCGGCATTTCCTATGGCATTCAAGTTTTCCTGGACAGCTAAGTAACCAAATGAATCGAATGTCATTTCCTTGACAGGCATCCTTTCCATAAACAATGACAGTGGACTATCCATCTTATGGCACCGTCTTCATCGAGTAGCAGCTGACACTTGTCAAATCTGACTCAGATGTATGATGATGTTCGGCTTGTATTTACCACAGTGAGTTGGAGCTGCTGCTGTATTTTGTCTAAAACGTCCTTAGTGTCCTTCCTGAGCTAATGTTCAACCCCCGTCTATTTCTCCAGGGCTCCACTGCAGGCTTCACTGAGCTTATTCCTTGACAATAACAACATCTAACTCTGGCTCTTCTATCTTTACTGTTGTGCTGCGAATGAAGTCAGATGTCAGTTGCCATCAAGCTCACTCTGCTCATGTCAGTATTTAAACCCTCTGGGTAACTTCTGATCCATGTTGTGGTTACCACTCACATTGGGCTTAAAGATAGAAAAAGCTGCCTTGAGCGAAATAACACCTGTGAAAAATGAATGCCTATCACAGAAAGCTGAATCAGTTAGCTCTGTCAGCACTATTTAGCATGCATCAAGGCAACGAATGGCTACGTTTCTCATATAGCCATATCCAGTTAGGTCCTTCAGGGAAAAAAAAAAATCACCTCCCACTTAGCTGTTGTCTGATGAGACTGACAGAGAACAGGGTTAATATGATAAAGAATTATCCTCATTCCATCTTTCCTAACATGGACACTTAAAACCCAGTGTTAGGCATAGAATGGGCTTTCTACAGCACACCCCAAGTCAGACATATAACAACTCTATATGCTGTTTACATTTTGTAAATAGCTTCTTACAGACAGAAAATACCAAATACAGCAGGAGGTTTGTCGGTATGCCTTGCTAAGGTGTCCCTGGCAGATTTAACAGATCTAGGAATTACATGGACAACAGCCTCATTTATGGATATGAAATCTAAACCAAATTCAGTAAAGGCATTTAAAATAAATGGCTTGAATCTATATTTCCAATTCTTTTGAACATCAGAATCAGAATCACACCATATATGAAAACACTGATTTCATTCAGTAGAACCGACACCTTGTATTAGCCTAAATCATGGTAATGTGTCACCTGATATGCATGAGTTCTGAAATTGTGTGCATGAAAGTATCAAAGTAATACAAAAATTGTGCCTCGCACACATAAATTAACAAAATCAAGAGCATGAAATAAGCAAAACCAGGGAACCAGGTGTATCTCTTAAAAGGCAGTATGCTCAACTGCAGAAAACCATAGCCTTAATGTAATTCTCACTGACGGTTCCAAATGCTTAAAAACAGCCACGTGGGGGAAAAAAAAGAGAAAAAAAAAGTCTGCGTGATTCCTTCCACCTCTGTGTTGATTACCCGGCAGAAAGATTTCACACTTTCAATCATGGCTCGTGTAACTGAGCTGTAAGCAATCGTAGGATTACTGATAGCTGCGGCTAAAATGAACTCATTTGAAAGTAATAACACTTTGATTAGGTTGATGGTTCCCCTGTTTCCTCCTGTTCTCTCATGATTTTCACTCCCTTCTCCCTTGTCAATTTGAAGATTTGTTACTTCAAATGAAACATTTTCATGCCTTCTTGGATAATTTTCAGTTGCAGGCCTGGTTAAGTCTCTTTTGAAAAAGAAATTGCCTTAACAGCTAAATTCACAGCGGGGCTTTACAAACACAGTCCCCCCCCCCCCCCATCACTGCACAAAATTTGTCTAACTTTTGCTACTCAAACATGCCTGTAGAAGTGCACAATTAATTCAGAAAATTAAGAAGATATATAGTGACAATGTCGATAGCACCTCAACAGTTACAAAGCCTTTTTTCGCTGAGTTTAAAGACTCTTTTAATATGAGTCGACATCTAAGGAGTGCCCAACTGCCAGAAAAATTGAAATCTCCCAGGAAAAGCCCAGGAGCTGACATTTGTCTTGGATTTGTATTAAGTGAGCAAAAAGCTACTACCAAGAGATGGCATTGTGACATATCCTATAAGGAGATGTTACCATCATTTTGTCCATCTGAGAGGAATGAGCAGATATTTCAGCCATGCGGAATATGCCCAGATAACCGACCCCCAAATTTTCTCATTATTTTATCCATCTGAAAAGTGATATGACGACATGGCGATTCCACTGGAAAGACGATCAATATTACAGCAGAACAATGTTCCAACAGAGTTCAATGTGGGAGGCAGAGGGATATGGGTGGCACAGTGGCCCAGTGGTTAGCACTGTTGCCTCACAGCAAGAAGGTCCTGGGTTTGAACCCGAGGCCATCCCAGGTCCTCTCTGTGTGGAGTTTGCATGTTCTCCCCCTGTCTGCATGGGTTTCCTCTGGGTGCTTCGGTTTCCTCCCACCATCAAAAGACATGCATGTTAGGGTTAATACTCCTGTCTGTGCCCCTGAGCAAGGCAATAGAAAGAAGAACTGGAGTTGGTCCCCAGGCGCTGCAACTGCCCACTGCTCCTATACAATAGGATGAGTTAAATGCAGAGAACAAATTCATTGTAAGAATACAATGCAGCCATTGTCGCTCATGTGCCATCAGCTCACCACTAAATAGTCCACACACCTGTAAAAAAGGTGTCCCCTGACCAAAGCTAATGCAGACAGTCTAATACATAAAAAACTTCATCAAAATATATCGCAGCACTGTTCTTCAGTATTCTATCTATTCTATTTGTCCACAACAGAAGCATGGCCGCTTCAGTATCACGTTTTCAATCTTCTTCTTTTTTTCCAACTGAAGTTGTTTGTTTCCAACACACGTGTTTGCCACATCACCAGTTGATGCGGCCCGACCAAAAAATTTCAACAGCGTTATTGGAAGAAGTGTCTCCAGCCATGGTAAGGATGCCAGTTAATGATGGAGAAAATGACAATTCAGTTGCAGATTTCAGCTTTGATTTACGCCAGAATTCATCATGACCTTCAGCAATGATGTGCGGTCATGCCTACCCTGTGATAATTTAATCAAAATAACCATAGAACAAATTCATAACAGCATATGAAAATCTCACTCGTAACAAGTATGCTGTGTTATAATGTATTTTAGTGATATTTTTATGTCCTTGTCCTTTTTAAGTCCTTACACTTATATGAGGGAAACGCCATATAGCGCAGAAGCTTACCTACTTTTTCAATGGTAAGGGTAGACTCTGCTTTTGTCAGGATTGCCTTTAGCATTGTTAATTTCGGAGTTTGCGCATGTATACTGTGTAGCTTAAGGTGAACTCAACAGATGAGGAAAGGCACTGCTTATGGCGGGAGTGTGAGCCATCAAGGTGCTAAATTGCTACAATGTCATAGATATTTGTGCTATCAATAAAGTAAGCTGACTCATTTGAATTTGAGCAGCTTAGCGACACATCAGAGCGAAATCAGTAATGTCGACCATCGTACGTCTTCAGAGTTTTAATAAACTGTATTACCAGCAAAAATTACATGTCATCAAGTGAGACAGGCCTACACCAGCAAAAAGGGCAGAAAACCATCCGATCATTCCACCCGGAGTGGTACATAAGGAAAGAGTGGCTATGCGTCTCTGATGCTACCACCGGCAGGTTGTACTGCTTCCCCTGTTTGCGTTTTCCAGGGACAATGTATGGGTAGGTGCCGGCTACTGAGACCTGAACAACCCGCCTGCAGCGCTAGTCAAGCATGATCAGTCCAGTTCACACATTCAACACCAAATGGCATTGAAAACCTTTGGAAACTGCACTCTGATCAACCTAGCTTTAAACGAGGCTAACAAACCGCGAGTCTCCGAGCACAATGCGGAGGTGAGGGAAAATCGTGAGATTCTGAAGGACTTGATACATGCTACTTGCTACCAGTGGCGGCTGGCCAGTACAGGGCATTGGGGCGCTGCCCCCTTCAAACATCATGGGATGAAAATCTACTTAAACATGTTAAATATAATTTAGTTGTATAATGCAAATAATTATGAAATAAAAGTGTTTTTCAGTCTATGAGCACCTGTCAGCAGCCATTAAATATTGGTTCCAAATGGTATTTGGTTGATTTCTGTCTGAATATATAATATACTTGCTAGGTGAGGGGCACCGCCCAAATGATGCCTTATGTAAGCCCTCAAACCTTTGGCGAGCAGGTGACCTGAGGCTGCTGTCTAATTGGTTTCTTCAGATTTTCTATGGGGTGCAGTTCTGTGCACCCCAGACACTTCCACTTTTATTGGCAACAAAGTGGTATTGTTTTAATGTTTTTTGATCTAATGTGATTGGACAATTCTCGTGGCTGTCAATCATGTTCACACCCACAACGATGCCTCATCTCGACTGTCAATTATCCACCATCTACGAACCCTGATCAAATCTATAGGCTATGTTGTCCTTCTTAATAACTCTGTGACTGTGTGGACATTAAAGCAGCTGTCAGGTGTGCTGCACCAAGGTAAATTATGCCCCCCCTCCAAAAAAAAATTTTTTTTAGCACCAGCCGCCATTGCTTGCTACTTAGGAAAACAGGAATTAGCCTTCAGGGGAAACAAGGAAAACACCGGCTCATCAAACCGGGGAAACTATGTGGAGCTCTTAAACCTCATTGTGGAGAAAGACCAGTGGTTGGCGATGCATCTAGAAGTTCCCACAGTGTTTTCCGGAACATCGAACATCAATGTTCTTCTTTTCAGGTAATGTTTCAACAATATTTACAAATAATATCTCATAACTCTGTTTGTAGTGACCGTAATGAAAACCACAATGGTTTGAGAGCCCTAAGGAAAGGCAATGTTGTCACTTAGTCATTTCACAGCTATCAATAACTACACTGCTCAAAAAAATAAAGGGAACACATAAGCAATGCAATGTAGCTCCAAGTCAATCACACTTTTGAGATATCAACCTGTCCAGTTAGGAAGCAACGCTGATTTGTGAATCAATTTCACCTGTTGGTAAATTGTCTAATTTCCACCAGGTGGAAATTAGACAATTTGCAAGACAACCCCTATAAAAGGAATGGATTTGCAGGTGGTGGCCACAGGCCATTTGC
Organism: Lampris incognitus; assembly: GCF_029633865.1. Lineage (NCBI taxonomy): Eukaryota > Metazoa > Chordata > Actinopteri > Lampriformes > Lampridae > Lampris > Lampris incognitus. The sequence continues at coordinate 24,812,323 of NC_079218.1, forward strand.
CTGTCCTCATCTTTTCTGGCCGATCTTTGGTTAGTTTTTCATTTTGCTAGTGCCCTCACCACTAGAGGTGGCATGAGGCGGTATCTGCAACCTACAGAAGTTGCTCAGGTAGTGCAGCTCATCCAGGATGGCACATCAATGCGTGCTGTGGCTTGAAGATTTGATGTGTCTCCCAGCACAGTGTCCAGAGCATGGAGGAGGTACCAGGAGACAGGCCAGTACACCAGGAGACGTGAAGGGGGCCGCAGGAGGACAACAACCCCGCAGCAGGACCGCTATCTGGTCCTTTGTGCAAGGAGGAACAGGAGGAGCACTGCCGGAACCCTACAAAACGACCTTCAACAGGCCACTAATGTGCAGGTTTCTGCTCAAACAGTGAGAAACAGAATGCATGAGGATGGTATGAGGGCCCGACGTCCACAATTGGGGCCTGTGCTCACAGCCCAACACCGTGCAGCCCGATTGACCTTTGCCAGAGAACATCTTGGTTGGCAGATTCGCCATTGGCGCCCTGTGCTCTTCACAGATGAGAGCAGGTTCACACTGAACACATGTGACAGACGTGAGAGAGTCTGGAGACGCTGTGGAGAACGTTCTGCTGCCTGCAACATCCTCCAGCATGACCGGTTTGGCGGTGGGTCAGTGATGGTCTGGGGAGGCATATCCTTGGAGGGCCGCACAGACCTCTACGTGCTAGCCAGAGGTACCATGACTGCCATTAGGTACCGGGATGAGATCCTCAGACCCATTGTCAGACCATATGCTGGTGCAGTAGGCCCTGGGTTCCTGCTCATGCATGACAATGCTCGTCCTCATGTGGCCAGAGTGTGTCAGCAGTTCCTGTATGTCGAGGGCATTGATGCTATGGACTGGCCTGCACGTTCCCCAGACCTGAATCCAATCGAGCACCTCTGGGACATAATTTCTCGTACCATCCGCCAATGCGATGTCGCACCACAGACTGTCCAGTAGTTGACCGATGCCCTGATCCAGGTCTGGGAGGAGATCCCTCAGGAGACCATCCGTCGTCTCATCAGGAGCATGCCCAGACATTGTAGGGAGTGCATACAGGCACGTGGAGGCCACACACACTACTGAGCCTCATTTTGAATCGTCTTGAGGAATTTCCACAGAAGTTGGATCAGCCTATGTTCTCATTTTCCACTTTGATTTTGAGTATGATTCTGAATCCAGACCTTAATGGGCTAATGATTTTGATTTCCATTGATCATTCTTAGGTTATTTTGCTCTAAACACATTCCTCTGTCTAATAAATAAAGATTTTCAGCTGAAATATTTCATTCATCGAGGTCTATATTGTGTTTTTGGGTGTTCCCTTTATTTTTTTGAGCAGTGTATATAAAACAAGAAAAAAATGCTTCATATATACTCTGACAATATTTTTGTTTAGGTTTTCATTTGGTATGTAGTTGAGTCAGGGGGCACAATATTCTGGAATTCTGTGGCAGTTGGAAGAATGAAGACGAATCAGATTGTTATAAAATATTCACAAATCCAAATTACACAAGGATGTAATTTGGATTTGTGAATACCCACTGCCCACCCAGCCACTGACCTCACCGTATGTCACTGACATTCAGGTATCGCACACTGGATTTCTGGAGTCTGAATCAAAGCAAACTTTGATAAATATTATTAATAATAGTCACAACTGATCAGAACACAAAAAAGCTATCATTTCCATATTGTACACATATTATCTATTAAAAAAAGATGTTCTAACTATTATGTCAAAGCAGAGCTGCCTCCGTATTCTGAAAACAGCATATTGAATTTATGACAGAACTTGTCCTAACTTGGCCAATGACTCTACACCACCCGAATGGAGGTAATGTTTTGATAACAAAATGGCTCACTTCTTTCGACAGATGTAATTTATCCATGTCTCTTAGCTGTGTGTTCATCTGCATCCTGCTTGTATTACCGCCACTGATGTTTAATCACACCAACAGCAGAGGACCACCCGAATGGAACTCATTGCAAGAAAAGAGGAATGAGGCACCAACAACAATCTCTGAGAAGTCATGGTTTAGCGCTAATGTGCGTTTTTCACTTTCGGATACGACCATTTGTCATTAGATGTTTAGCGTCAGCTCTGTGTTTTCAGATTGATAGAATTATAATTAGCAATCTTGGGCTCTGAGTGATTTTTATTGTGCTCTTCCATCACACTTTAAAGTCATGTTTGGGTTAGAGTATCGGTGCATTTTCCCCTAGTAGTTCATCTCACACAGTAAGACAGAGTACAGTGACAGGACCTCTGCTTAGTCCTGTTTGGTCCACTTTCACCATGCTTAGCTTAGTCTTTGTTAATACTAATTTTCTCACAATGTGAATTTCTGCAAGTATTGCTGCTTCTGTCCAAATATATTTCTTTGACCAAACTTCCCAAGTCAATAAGAATGGACGTTTACATCAACTTTGATAAAGTTCGTGTACTTAAAATGACAGGCAGGGCAACTTAAAATCCCTTATTATCCCAAAAAGCATTCCTGCAGGTTAGTAGGGATTGTGCATTTTAATTTCCTTTTTTTTTCTCTCAAAGGTGATTTCCTTGGAGAACATAGCCAATCTGGAAAATTGACAATAGCAATTTTGCATTTATTCTTTTTCAAATTACACTGACAATCTCTTAAGAGCCTAAATATAGACCAACTCAACTCCAAGGAAAAATCCTAATTAACAGGAAAATTACTTCCACTTCCTACAGACCAACAAGTATGAGCACAAGGTAGACATATTTACTTAATGGAATAGGAAAGAATACGAGCCGGGTGGGCTAGCATGCATGAGGCTACAGATTTGATAAAGAAGAGTGACAGCATTTAGAAAAAAAACAAATTTGATTTGGAAAGACGAGCAAGAGCTCAGTGTGCAGCTAAGTGTTTCCTAAATCAGATAGGGAAAGAAGTGAAAGAGCAGGCCAGGCAGTTGAGCATTTAATAAATTTGATAAGGAAGAAGTTTGAGACTAGAAAGGTAGAAAGGCAGACATATTCATCTTGACCAGGTATTTAATGACATCAGCTTAATCGCATCAGAAAACACAACTTTATGTGTTTCTGTGTTTTTGAGAGTACATTCCATTCTAGTCTATAGAGCATCTTTCACTCACTCACTCACTCACTCACACACACACACACACACACACACACACACACACACACCCTATACTTCTGGGGACCCCCTCATTGACTATATTCATTCCCTAGCCCTTAACCCTAACCATCATAACTACATGGCTAACCTTAACCCTTACCCTAACCTTCACCTAATCCTTAACCCTAAAACCAAGTCCTAACCTTAAAATAGACCCTTTCCCTCATAGGGACCCATAAAATGTCCCCCAAGGTAGGTAGTTTCAGGCGTATACACACACACACACACACACACACACACACACACACACACACACACACACACACACACAAAACTACCCAGTCAATCAAAAAACCCTCCATAGAAACTCATGTCAGCAGTACCAGTATTGCTGGCTGACTGCCCACAGAATTAATAATTTCAAAATCCCAATTTTTGCATTAAAACGAAATATTATTTCATGCTTGCAACCTCAAGTTAGCCCCACATAGCCACGTTCTCCCTCACTTGATTCTCTTCCAGTGTAGTATGCTAAGCAGCCGTTATTAGGTCAGCTCTCCTTTCTTGTGATGGCTGACTCCTGCCAATCCTTGTTACAACACCTCTGTATAGGAGCGATTTAACTCAGAAATGCAACCAAACTGGAATTTAGAATGCATGTTTTTCTCCAGGAATTCCCTTATCCCCTCTTCCCTCACCAATTTCTAAAAATAATCATCTTTTCCTTGTTCTTCTTCCTGGGTCCCACACAAACACACAAATGTGTGAAACTTGTCAAAGCTTTGACACAGAAGTGTCGAAGCTGAATCAAATATTCACAGACTTGAATCACACAGATTCAACAGTGTGTAATAACTCTGAAGGAGACTTGGAAGTCACCTTGCTCTCCACAGTCAATTTCATGGAGACTAGTTAAGAAGTCAAATGAGACCTTTTGGGGGAGTGTTTGGAGGTAGTCTGTCACCGTCATGACAAAGTAATCGAGTTTTTATGGTTTGTGAACAAGGCAAAAATATTTACACAGGGCTTATTATGTTTCCCAATTAATCATTTGGAAGTTATAACTTAAAATAGGGAAGGAAAATGGGGATGCTCATTACATCCCTTTTATTTCACAGTATATCAATTTGCTCTGCATCTTGACTTCTTTAATTGAATGTGCATTCACATAAGTTATACTTATATTGTTGTTTATCAGGAATCCTTTTTTTTGTTTGTTTATTTGTTCTTTTTTTTCTTCTTTTTTTTTACTTGTCCTGAGCAACTGGATAAGCTCCAGTAAAAGCCCTGCTATTACAGAAATGGTCTATTTGCATCAGCCAACTGTTCCTATAACACAAGCTCCATATCTATCTCAGACAGAATATTCTCTTTGTGCTGGCTTCTAATCTGCAACCAAGTTTTGGTTGGTTGATCTTCCAAAGGATGTAAACGCAATCTGTTGCAGCGTACTGAATTGCCCCTGTGCCAAGGATTTGCAGTGTGCCAGCAATAATAGGAAATCTGACGCATGTATAGAAAAGAACGTTGCATAATGCACACTGGTGGGGGACACAGTTTATTCAGAAAAGCTACTCAACATGACAAGGATAATATTTAACTATTAGTTTCCACACATTATCAAAACTTCCATTTCAGTAGAGGCTCTGTTCAACTGCACTTTTCCGCAACACTCATTTTTTTTATCTAATATGCAATAAGCTACGGTAGTTCAACAAAGCTCACCTATGGTGGACTAAAATGTGGCCTTACATGGAATCAACTCATCGATCTTGACTTTGTTTAACTTCCAGCTGCAGGAAACTGAAGCATCTCTCTGCACAGCTCCAAACAGTATTTACCATGATCCAGAAGCTCCTGTGGCAACAGCACACACATTCAAGCAAATGACGCCGCTCGTCAATGTTCCTACTTCTTTATGAGATCCTTACAATGCTGTGTGGGCAGTAGCTTAAGTGGCAAGGTTCGAAATAAGGAAAAATGGTGATAATATGGTTAATGTAGATGCCCTGATTTCAGCCAGATCACACTCACCTTGTGTGCACACATACAGTCTGTTGCTTTCTAATTCATTTTGCCATGAACACATCATTGTGCAAGTACCAAGACATGACAGTAGATCATATTTTTGGTTGATTTTTTTTTTAATCATTCCTAGCTCGTATAACCTGCAATGGGCAATTATGGCAAGCATACGGGAGGTATCATGTTGCAGTTAAATAAAGGAAATGTGCAATTTAATGCAGTGCTTCCTCTACTCATATCTTGGTAAAAGTTGACTACATAATTTTCATAAATGTATTTCTAGCCATCTGAACACACTGGGGGGATGAACTCAGAATCTGTCCCACCATTTACTACGCAAGCAATATTTAAACTTGTCATTGCTACCTTTCCTGAAAGAATATCCATAAAGGCAAAGCTTGCGCTCAAAAATAATTAAAGAAAGCCACTTCGTTTTGTCATTGTATTCTTACAATGAATGTGTTCTCTGCATTTTTTCTTCTTCTTTTGACTTGTTCCTTGTTTCTCAGGGGTCACCACAGCAGATTTTTGCCCTCCATAGCTTTCTGTCTGACGCATCCCTCTCCCAGAGTCCAACCCTCCTCATGTCCTCCTCTGTCTGGTCTCTCCATCTTTTCCTTGGTCTTCCTCTTTTTCTTTTGACAGGTATTTCCAGGACCAATACCTTCTTTCCTATGTAGTCTATGCCTCCTCTCTGAACATGTCCAGACCATCTCAACATTGTCTCCCTCAACTTCTCATCCAGTCTTCTGATCTTGAGCATAGCTCTCACTTCTTCATTTCTCTTCCAGTCTTTTTTAGTCACTCCCAAGGACCAATGCATCATGTTCATCTCTGCTACCTGAATTGTAGATTCCAGCTGTTTTCTGCATTTAACCCATCCTACTGTATAGCAGCAGTGGGCAGTTGCAGCGCCTGGGGACCAACTCCAGTTCTTCTTTCCATTGCCTTGCTCAGGGGCACAGACAGGAGTAGTAACCCTAACATGTATGTCTTTTTGATGGTTGGAGAAAACTGGAGCACCCGGAGGAAAGCAACGCAGACATGGGGAGAACACATCAATTCCACTCAGAAAGGACCTGGGATGGCCTGGGGTTCGAACCCAGGACCTTCTTGCTGTGAGGCAACAGTGCTAACCACTGGGCCATCGTGTCGCCCCGGCATAAATATAAAGGCAACGATTACCTCTAATAATTACAAAAATGAAGCACTTTTCTTAAAATGACAAAATGCAATAGAATTAAGTGAACAAAACCAAATACTGACAAATTACCTCTATGAGGACTTGTAATATAACCGCCATCACAACCTGCACTGCAGAACAGAAATCAGAGCACGTGTCTATGCAGAAGCATTACAACAATATAAATGAACAACACTACAAGCTTTAGGGTCTCCTCACTAGCTCGGAGACTATTGAGAACACCATCAAATTGAGGCCAAAAGGATAATGGAAAACTCATTCAGCAAACATTAAATTGAACAAAGAAATTGAGTGTGTTAATGCAGCATAATGAGAGCAAAATTTTACAAGTTCTAAGTTGAATGCGAGTTAATAAAGATGTGCTTTTAGCTGTGTCTTTAAAATAAAAGTTTGTTTGCTAATTATATCTCCCAGGCAAGTTTTCCCCAAGTTAAGGAGCCCTTTACTGCAGAAGACGCTTGATCATCTTTTTCTTTGATCTTGACTTTGAAAGAAATAAAAGAGCTTTGTTATACTATATCTAAGGGGACACTTCTGGACACAAGGTCAATGCTGCTTAATATGTTTGCTTAAATGTCATCAATTATTCAAGTCTTCGAATCCGCTCTGAGATCTTATCAAAGGCAAATGTTGTACTGTATATGATGAGGCTCATGGTCTCCCATAGACCCGGTCAACACGCAGCCCTTTGACATCGTTATCTTCTGAATATCCAACTTGTCAGTTTAATAACAAACCATTAAACTCTACTCTGATTGACCGGAAGGTCTTATTAAACACAGAGTCTGAATGAAAACTCGTGCAATTCACACTAGATTTTAAATGTGATGCTTAGAATCGTGGCGCTCTCTTAGTCCAAAATTGGCTATCCTAATATGAAGAAAGTCATTCAAGGTTTGAATCTCAATTCGTGAACAACATTACAACACAATCACTCGTCAAATTAAATGACACAGTGCACACAAAATCACAAATTTCCTCCATTTTCTTTTGGCTACAAATCTGTTGTGCGGTGAAACGAGAAAGATTGCAAAAGCAACGGTAAAGTCAACATGACCTCGGGGTTGATGTGATGTGTGTTAGGATACGTTTTGCAGAGATGGAAGAATTAGCTGAGAAAACATGTTTACTGTTTCACACAGCACAAACATGGGTAAGTTTCTTTACAATTCAAAAATAATCTCTGGCGGTAAAGAAAACCGAGGCATCGGACTAAATTAGGTGGTTTTATTGTACTGTAATGGTGGGTAAAACTATATCTCATTTCGAAGCACTCACTAGATGAGCTTTTATCTTCTTAATGCACGATTTTGTCTTGTTTATTTTTTCTTATCAAAACCTTGAGACCGATGCCAACACAAAACTAAAGAAACCATAAATCTTTGTCAAAATAAAACAATTTTCTTCTGCCGTGTAATTTGAAAATGTAATTGCCAGCTGTAATAATTTGGTCAACATGCAGGACGAATGAATATGGGCTGTTCCTGCCGCTATCACTGTAACTGCATCATCAGAAACAGAATCATCATCTTTTTTGGCCAAGCATGCTTACACACGCAAGGAATCTGACTCCAGTTTAGTGGCTCTCAGTGTACTTACACACAACAACACACATCATGGGGAACAATAATTAATGACTCCGACACACTATCTTTCAGCATGCCATCATTGTAGTGTACAGTTGGCTAAGGCTAACAGCAAAGGTCCCACTGCGTTTATCTCTCCTAACAGTTACTCGCAGTTCATACAGCATACAGTATATACTAGAGGTATCAGTTACATAACAATGAAAAATAAACCTGATCATGTAAACACTTTATAATTGGACTGACAAGTGGCTGGCCACTGCAAACGGTTGTTGTCAGAACAGCATGAGAGTGAAAGCAGTGGGAGAGGAGCTGAGGAGAGAGCGCTTGATTTTATCAAGCTGGCACAAACTAATAGTGACTTGACTTTTGCAAATGGTTCTATATCAGGACAATGATTTTCTCAACAGTATTCACTTTAGAAAATTGGGTGATATCGCCGGCCACTTTATCTCTAGAAGAATGACGTTATTTGCATGCATCTTCACTGGATGTATAAACTGATAGTGATACAATGAACCTTTACCACCACAGTCAGGGATTTAACTTGTAGTACCTATCACCATATATAGAACCAAATTGATTAAATTAACATGAAAAAATACTGTGTAGGATAAAAACGTTAATATAATAATGGATTGAGACATTTTTTGTGGCCCCTTAGTATTTACTGCTAGACCAACACACCGTGACTTTGCCCTTAAGTACAGACCTTCAGTGATTTAACAACGGTGGGTTTCTCAAGGGGCAATAATTCTGTCTGACATACGAGAAACACACTCTGCATTTTGAGCATGGACCTGAAATAGGTGGTTAGCACTGTAATCATATTCCAATTACGTCAGACAGCCAGCAGCCACAGTGTGACCCAAAAATTGGAGCTACAATTATAATATCTGAAACCCAATGAAGAATTTCATGTGTGTACTTGAATTGAATTTAGTAATTTCATAAACCTACTTATTAAGTGGTACCAGTTACCACTGGCATGGGTGCCATCTCGCATTTGCACATGAAAGACAGCAGAAGTTTGTGTCATGGCCAAGAGAATCATTTTCTGGAGGAAGGGGGGTAGTCCTCTGCTTCGACTGAATTAGTGGTGGCCTGCAAACACGGCCCCCTGGGAATTGCATGCAAATGTGCTCGGCGCCTATTCCCACGGAACAGCAGACTGCAGTGCAAAATTAATATCACTCAATTCAAAGGTCTCCTGTTTGGTTTCGGTTCAAGGGGGAGCACTGTCTCGGTGGCCCACCCTTCCGTCTTCGTCAACCCTGCAGAGTATTACTATTTTAGCAGTGACAGAGATGAGACCAGCTTCAGTGAAAGATTAGAATAGAGGCTAGCTGTAATTGAAAACCCTTAATGTGACTTTTGGATAATGCCCATTGATAAACACAGCCGTAGGGGCTTTGACATTGAATGAGTGTGCTTGTCATCTCCGCTGAAAGCACAGGAGGCTCCGATATCTGCCATTGTTGCACAACAATAATACAAAATAAACAAAAAAACAACAGCGACATTTTAATTTATTTTTTCCTCCCCAAAGGATAAGTTATGATATCTAAGCTAACCTTGAAAAGGAGAAAGGCAACATGACTCGCATTGGGCCTGATTAAAGCCAGTATATCGAGAGTCAAGCGATTAGCTTATTTAGAAAGCCTTTTTTTTTTGTGTGCAGTCCAGGATCATTATGAGTCTGCTGCGGGGAGGATTGCTGTCAAGTCATCTTCTAATGCCATCAGTTTTATTCTTCATCACTCACTCAACTACAGCGAGGCCTTATCACTTCACCCCGGTGCATTTACTCTGCACGCTCTACTGCAGGGTCATGTGAGGTTGGTGCAAGTTCTGAAGTTGTGGATGTCTCGCTTAAATTGCGATGACTTTCTGCAAACTGCTGGTCAGCTACAGAATTATCAAATACCATGAAGCTGAATAATAAATAAAACACATACATACTGGGAAATAGAGCAGAAAATATCAAGTACTTGTACTTTATTCAAACCATTCCAACTCATATGTATTTTTTTTTGTTGCAATGTTAAACTCTCTACAAACCAACTGCAATATTCACTATATTTAGAGTGCTATGTTATTATTATTGGTATTCAAAGCCTCCTATTGGTTGAATTGATTAGGCTCTAGTTTTATTTACACTGTACAGAAGAAACCCTCCAATCTCTTAGACTTGTTTTTGTTTTTTGGATTTTTCCTCTTTTTCTCCCCAGTTGTAGCCAGCCAATTACTCTTTCGAGCCGTCCCGGTCGCTGCTCCGCCCCCTCTGCCGATCCGGGGAGGGCTGCACATTACCACATGCCTCCTCCAATGCATGTGGAGTTGCTAGCCGCTTCTTTTCACCTGACAGCGAGGAGATTCGCCAGGGGGATGTAGCACGTTGGAGGATCACGCTATTCCCCCCAGTTCCCCCTCCCCCCCAATTAGGTGCCCCGACCAACCAGAGGAGGTGCTGGTGCAGCAACCAGGACACATACCCACATCCGGCTTCCCCCCGCAGACACGGCCAATTGTGTCTGTAGGGATGCCCGACTAAGCCAGATGTAACACAAGGATTCGAACCAGCGATCCCTGTGTTGGTAGGCAACGGAACAGACCGCCACAATACCCGGACACCTGGACTTGTATGTTTTAAGGACAAGTCCCTCTACTGTTAAAAATGCTGACAGTATACCTTCAAGGTCTTTTTTTTGTCTGATTTTTCAGACAAAAAACCCTACACGCCCATATGGCGACTATAGGCCTTGAACCATTTGTGGCAGTTCAGCAACCACAGCAGGTTAACCAGGCATGCTATAGGGCTTTGTTCAAGGATTGCCTCTGCATGGCATTTCTCCTGCACAACAAAAGTGGAAATAAACAACAATGTGGGAAAAATTAAACCTACTGCAGGAAATGGGGGAATGTTAAAAAGTAGATCCTGTTCTTTTTTCTTTTTTTTGTTTTGATAATAAACACAAGTGTGCACACAAATGTATTTACTTTAAGTTGCATCATCAACAGTAACAGCTGCATTAATTGTTTTTATGCAACCGTTATATTCACCAGAAAGCAGATTTGAGAGGGGAATGAAGATTATAAAAAACACCACATCTCAGATTGTCAAAAGTTCATTGACATGCATAAGAAATTGTCCTTTGGAATGAATGCCAGTCAGTAAGTGGCACCATAAGAGGCAATTAATTAGGTTGTACATGCAACTCTTCAAATGTGCTATTACTGGATTGACATTTCCTTTATGCTTCGTTAACTGATGAACCAGTTTTAACAATGTTTAATTGAATCAGTGTTAACACTTTGTCTTGTAGCTTGGCAAAGCTCTACAGGGCTGATTGCGAAAAACAGCCAGTAATATAACAAGTGACAGAGGTTCAGTGTAAAGAAAGGGGAAAAAGACCTTCACCATTTTCAGCTGTCCTGCTTATTCCTTTTTGAACCTTTTACTTTGAGCTGATGCCCTCTGGGTGATGCTTCAGAGCACCAATTGGGAAAAGCTGGAAAGCCAATGACTCGTTTATCTGCCAGTTGAGACGTTTTAATTTGCAAAAGAAATTACAGTCCCTCACAATGATGTGTACACTTTTTTCTTGCAGTGGTAGTCTAACAATGGTTCGCTTCTTTTATTCTTACCAACTGATTCCTTTATATGCAATTTGTTATGATCTTTTGTTTTACTTTTAATAAACAACTGCCTGCAGGCCCATTTTACCTTGCATGAATTCAATTTGATTTATTTTACCTAAATTAACCAAATGATTAGATAAGAAAAATAACAAAAATCTATTATAGTAACAGGAGAATGTGAAATAATTGAAATTTGGAGGTTTGCAATTTAGTAATCTGTAACTTTAACTAGTATTGTTTGTGCACTTCTTATTTTTTTGTTTTTTCTTAGAGCCGCTGACCTCATAGGGAAACAAAGCCATAATCAAAAAGTTTCTGGTGCAATGCTTTATCCACCGAGTATAAGGGTCAACTGTAATTCGAATTTTAACTACGCTTCAATAATGCCAATAGATGTAGAAGGCATTAAAATTTCACACGTTGAAAATTAAAATAGTATCTCTCTGGTAACTGGTGTAGGGCTAACCTTGAGAGATAACCTTGTTCCATTTTGCCTCACTCGCACTTTATTTCGTAATTGTGGCCAGATGAGAATTTGCTTTGGACGTGCACTTGACAATAACATTCGGCGGTCTTTAGCAGAAAGACCACACCACTCAAGTGTTCAGATAAGTGTGTGGAGGAGGCGACAAGCATCAATAATAGATTCCAGCAAACAATATGTTCAGCTTAAGTGCTGCGGTAGCCAACCCAGGCTCAACTTCAGATGAACAACCCCCCAAGGCTAAATTTGTAATTTCCGAACCCCGACCTTGAGTCAAGAACCAATTCCCCCTTTCCTGCTGAACTTAGTTAAGAAAACAACCCCCTGTAACGTTATATGGTCTTGAATAAAAGTGTAGTCCAATGACTCATGCATTGTAATACTTGAGCATAAAGGTATAGAGAGAATAATCATGGTAGTTTGGGCTTAATGTTGTTGCTCTTGAGTATGTCAGTGTGAGTAATCTGTTATTTGCAGCATATTCACCACGTTTTATGGCTCATGCCCTTAACTGGAACTCACATGGTGTTGGGGCTGGACAGTATGGTATTGTATTGGGATGAAATGCAGATACTGTCACATTGTGAAACACAATTTTGTCATCTAACATGATGATAATGAAAAACTATTCCCTAAAACTTCTCACCAAATGAGATCTGAAACGTCTCGGGGAGTCATATTTCAAAACTAATTTTGGTTTGATATTATATTTTAAATTAGCAAACAGTTCACTGTGATGAACCTCAGTTGGATTCTTAAACACAATTTTTTCATATGTAAGCAGATATTGTGATATCGTTATTGTGTAAAATCCCTCATGATTCGGTGTCTGGGTAGCATAGCAGTCTGCAAACCGTTGCCTACCAAGACAGGGATCTCTGGTTTGAATCCCGGTGTTACCTCCGGCTTGGTCAAGCGTCCCTACTGACACAATTGGCCGTGTCTGCGGGTGGGAAGCCGGATGTGGGTATGTGTCCTGGTTGCTGCACTAGCGCCTCCTCTGGTCGTTCGGGGCACCTGTTCGGGGGGAGAGAGAACTGGGGGGTATAGCGTGGTCCTCCCATGCGCTATGTCCCCCTGGCGAAACTCCTCACTGACAGGCGAAGAGAAGTGGCTGGTGACTCCACATGTATTGGAGGAGGCATGTGGTAGTCTGCAGCCCTCCCCAGATCAGCAGAGAGGATGGAGGAACAACTGGGATGGCTCGGAAGAGTGGGGTAATTGGCCGGATAGAATTGGGGAGGAAAAAAAAAACCCTCATGATTAACATGACGATATTTTGCATATTGCTGAGCGCTGCCTGATGCCTACTTCTATAACTCCCTAAAATATGCCATGGACAGAACTTTGTCCCACATCATTTTGAAGGAGGTGTGGGTGGCCTCCTCCTCCCACCTTATATTCTTCTTCACCCCTGGACACCAGGTCATAGTCTGGTTGATACCATCAAGGTCGATTTGTAGACAGATCCTACAGCCACCATGGGTCTTAAGACTTACATTGACGCCTTTGTGTTTGTCTTTTTTCCCCCTGGGGAAGGACAGTCATTTTTATCCTCTAAATCTGATGATGACAAAGACATCTCTGTCAATTCTAGCCCCGTTGAGCAGCCCAACAGTTAAAGGCCCACCGGATTACATGATCTCCTTATCGGTGTTATTCCCGCAACCGCTTTACCCACCCCCACCCCCACACATACACACACCCCCCACCTCCACCCACAGCTCGCCTCTGGTACAGCTGTATATCTGACCTCCAGCATTAAGGGCAAAGCAATAATTCCCCCTCGCACCGGGGAGCCTGTCAGGAGAGGGGAGGCCTTTCCTTCAATGCCACACAGGCCCAGACAGCACAACGGAGGAGGAAGGCAGAATAAGAACGCTTGTGCAGGAAAATAATCTGAGGCTGAGGATTTGGCACACAGAAGTAGGAAAAGCGGACTAGGGAGGGGCAGGAGGTGGGGGGGGGGGGTTGGATATAGTCACACAGAAGAATGAGGACTTTGTGTTGTGAAAAGCTTTTATGAATTTGACATGAAGTGGCAACAATATCGATTGCCCTGGAGGCAACTTTTATTGTTAACAACAAATAAAAAGCACACAATGAACAACAAAAAAGGACTGTTGAATCAATGTCTATCAAATTGGAAAAACAATACGTGTGTGTGTGTGTGTGTGTGTGTGTGTGTGTGTGTGTGTGTTGGGAGCGACAAACTGTCCACATAAACACTGAATATATGAATGTCCCTTTACTCGGTAGCCATAGGCCCTCATTAATCATAGGGCTAGAGTTTCCTTGAAATTAAGCTCAAATATTATTCAACTTTTGATGTTGTACTTGATCATTTATAAAGTGATGTGGAGTAATGTGTTAGGGCGCTTAGGTTTGAAAAATTAATTCTGAACAGGGATTCGAGAAACACAGATGAAACATGATGCTGCCGTCCATAGCTGTTAAACTCCAAAAATTAAAACACACATTTATCTGTAATCAAATAAAAACTGGAAGCAAATGCACCAGTCTAAGAAAGGTATATCTTAATGCCTTCACAGGTACACGAGGTAATGTGTACACCATTTCCCCGAAATGGAAAAATGTTAATTATGTAGATAAGAATACTGTACTTTGAAGAACGAGGTTAAGTCATCAGCACACTGTCTGTATTCACTATAGAGTACAAACCACAAGTTGATAATCATCGGTCTTAACATTGGTTTCTAAAGACAGACTATTTGATGAATCAGCTCCATTACACCATTACTTCAGTATGTACTGAGCAGATCTGAACATCAGGAATCAGGAATGTGGAACACTGTCATTTCATTTCATGTACTTGCATACATGAAATGAAATGAAATACAATTTCCCCCAGCCCATAGCAGTGCAACGCAAGGACAAAAACACATCCAAAAACTACAAGAACGCATATATCCAAACTAAGAACACATATCCAAACTAAGAGCACATATATCCAAACTAAGAACACTTATTTCCAAACTAAGAGCACATATATCCAAACTAAGTACACACATATCCAAACTAGAACACACATATCCAAACTAAGAACACATATCTAAACTACAACGCATATATCCAAACTAAGTACACATATCCAAACTAAGAGCACATATATCCAAACTAAGAACACTTATTTCCAAACTAAGAGCACATATATCCAAACTAAGTACACACATATCCAAACTAGAACACACATATCCAAACTAAGAACACATATCTAAACTACAACGCATATATCCAAACTAGAACACATATCCAAACTAAGAACACATACCCAAACTAGAACACATATATCCAAACTAGAACACATTTCCAAACTAGAACACATATCCAAACTAAGAACACATATATCCAAACTGGAACACATAACCAAACTAAGAACACTTATTTCCAAACTAAGAGCACATATATCCAAACTAAGTACACACATATCCAAACTAGAACACACATATCCAAACTAAGAACACATATCTAAACTACAACGCATATATCCAAACTAAGTAGACATATCCAAACTAAGAGCACATATATCCAAACTAAGAACACTTATTTCCAAACTAAGAGCACATATATCCAAACTAAGTACACATATATCCAAACTAGAACACACATATCCAAACTAAGAACACATATCCAAACTAGAACGTATATATCCAAACTAGAACACATATCCAAACTAAGAACACCTACCCAAACTAGAACACATATATCCAAACTAGAACACATATCCAAACTAGAACACATATCCAAACTAAGAACACATATATCCAAACTGGAACACATAACCAAACTAGAACACATACCCAAAGTAAGTACACATATATCCAAACTAAGAGCACATATATCCAAACTAAGTACACACATATCCAAACTAAGAACACATACATCCAAACTAAGAACACATATATCCAAACTAGAACACATATCCAAACTAAGTACACATATATCCAAACTAAGAACACATATATCCAAACTAAGTACACATATATCCAAACTAAGAACACACATATCCAAACTAAACACATATATCCAAAACTAAGCAACATAAAAAAATTACATATTTTGCATCAGACATTAATTACTATGGCTATCCTTTTGTTATTACCACCAGCTGTGACACTTCAACAAAACAAAAAAAAGCCAACCCTGCATAAGCTCCACACAAAATGGAGAACGACAATTTGGGTTGAGGTAAATGCGCCATATACACCTATGTGTCACATTCTGCAAATATATAGGGGAGGGTTAAAAGCAAAACAATAAACTCAACAAGCAACTTGTCAAAAAGAATACTAAAAAACACTCATCTAAAATGTGGAAAATGTGCACTGTATCTCTCAAAATAGGATATTTCAATGTTGGTGAGTGAACTCCTGCAGGGGCATATTACCTTGACATAGATGTCTTGTGAGTTTCATACCAGAAGCTGGAGCCTCAGCATCTAGATGTTTCTATGTGGACGCACTTGTTCTATTCCTGCAATCATTAACTGCCTAGGTTACATTTCTAAGAGACGCAAGGTCCTCAAGGCAGCCACCGACACAAGGCAAACTTTTCTCCAGAATCATCAGGGGGAGTTCCACTCATTTTGGCACGTAATTAATTCTTCCTACTTTTTAATGTGATTATTCCACAAGATTTAGCAGCCACACACAGAGGAGGGCCCATTTGTTTCTGGCTAATCCGTCACTACTTTGGGGTCAAATTTGCTGCTCAAAATGTGTTGTTTAATGTTGTGATCAATCTGGTAGCGTTCAGTAAGGGGTATGAGGACGATGATGGCATCAATTCACATCAGTGAACAAGGAAGGATGAGGCTTGCTGGGAAGCTGAGTGCATCACAAGGGAATCGAGATTAATGTTGCCATGACATTTTCAACACATCTAAATTACATATAAATTCCATCTGCAAACTACAATCATTTACCAGCCATATCACAATCTTACGCTGCATCCAACTGTGATAAAATTATAGCCCTTTGCTCTGTCCGGTTTATTCCCCCCCAACCCCCCTGTAATCTCGATCAAACAGTATACTTTATGTCTCGGCTTTCAGTCATGGTTGTTTTACCACCCCTGCTCAAAATTCTGAGGCAGGGAAAATCTCAAACCAAATATTGCAACTTGTACATGAATGATTTTAACAATGAACCAGAGTCTCTGGTTCAACAAAACCAATCAGACTGTCACGTTATATTTGCGATCATATCAAAACCAGTTAATACTGTCTCATGAATCTCGATTTAGAATCTGCCATCAGCGCAGACTGGTATGTCTGCAAGTCAAAATTTTGAGTGAATTATTGGACTTTTCTGTGACAGACTCCATATTTCTGTTTACTTTGACTTCATCTGTGTGACTCCCATCTTGTTGATACCGTCGCACCCTATCTTAAATGCTAACTACCTTCCCGACAAGGCAGCAGCCATTATGTGGATTGATGATTCATCCAAACAACCTGGCTCTCTGCAGAGAATGCATGCATTAATTCTGAAAGACTGATGCCTTCCGTGGTTTTGGCTGTTGTCCGTCTGTCCTCTTTGCCATTGTTAATGATGCAATAGTTCCAACAGTTTGGCATCTGGCACACACAATGGGAGATGGAGCGTTTGTGGGGGTGCAAGTCTGGTGAAGCAAGTGTGTTTTGTGCTATTAAAGAAATAATTCTGAGTTTTTTAAGTCTCCCTATTTTAAATTCACCACTCATATAGTGTATAGGTACAGGAAGGTTTCATTTTCAAAGCCATCCATCTGTTTCCTCCTAATGGACATGCAGCTCCACTTTGCCATCTACAATTCAATGCAATTTATGGGGGTTCAAATTCTCAATCCTCATTCAGAGCAAAACAAAGGCACTCCATGGTTCAGCCAAAGTTAATATGACGCTACGGTCTATCATAATGAATTCGAGAGGTCATTTCTATTGCCCATCTCCTTTGTAGTGTTTGCTGTGCTGTGGCAGAGTGACTCCTGCTGGTAATCGCTCACAGGCTGTGAAGGAAGTAGCGCTGTATGAAATGACTGTAAAAAAACTAAATTCTTAAAATGAACACTTATTCATGCTGACAGACTGCTGTATCATCACATTAGCTTTGGCTGAACTGTACTGTGCTTTTTCTTTTTTCTTTTTGCAGGTGGATTTGTCCACCAATAATTGCATTGAGCTCTAGACGGTAAGCTGGAGCTCCATTTCCAGTATGGAGAAAAAGATAGACCTACCTATGTACTACACGAGTGGTAAGTATAAAATAGGGAGAGTCTTCAAAAATTCTGAACTTTCCTTTCAATTAAGAAACCAGTTTTCCTTCTCTAATAGCTTTAGAAGCAGCTCCAAGTAAGACACAACAGTAGACAGAGGTTTGACAGGGAAAAGCTCTGCAATATGTAAGACAACTGAATTGTAAAAATGTGTCGTAAAAGAAAGACATTGATGATACTGCAGCACTAATGTGTACTATTTTTTTTTACGTCGGTGGAGTTTCTTCAGACCGTGCTCTGTGATGAACAAGGTAACAAAGGAAAAAATAGACAATATGCTTGCATCCACTTAGGGATATGTGCAGGTGATGTATTGGCATTCATAGTACATTTGGCCACTTGGTCGGACGATGTCTATATAATGGCAAGATTAAAGTGTAACTTCTCCCCTTGCTCTGAGCCTAACCCAACCCACTGCATAATTTTGAAAAATGCTAAAAAGTGGGCAAGGGGCTGAAAGGGGGGAGGGGGCGAGAAGGGGCTGGGAGGGGGATGGGGGATGGGCCATGGCTTTCTGGTGGCAGAGAGGCGGGCGACGGGGCGACTCCCCCAGCCGTGGTGCGAGCCCAGCCCGACAGACTCAGTTGTCCAGTGGTGCTTCTACAGCTGTCAAAAGCGCAAGTCCAAAGAATTGCACCAATATTGAAAATGATGAAATAATATAACTATAACTGACTGTAAATTGAGAGAAATTCAAAAGGTTGGTAGAAAATGTGATAAAGGGGCAAGGCTAGTGAGTAAACTGTGAATGACGAGTCTCGATCTTCATATATGTGAAAATGAATGCAGTTTCATCACACTCAAGGGCGGGGCTGGGAGAGCTGGGTTGGCAACCTCTAATTACAGAGCATTAACCCTTTTTTTTTCCATTACATAGATAAGTCTCAACCGGTCAACTCTACATCAGAATTGGCCTTGCCGTCCGGGTGGCGTGGCGGTCTATTCCGTTGCCCACCAACACGGGGATTACCTCCAGCTTGTTCAGGCGTCCCTACAGACACAATTGGCCGTGTATGCGGGTGGGAAGCCGGGTGTGGGTATGTGTCCTGTTCTTTGCACTAGCACCTCCTCTGGTCAGTCGGGGCGCCTGTTCAGGGGGGAAGGGGAACTGGGGGGACGTCCCCCTGGCAAAACTCATTACCGTCAGGTGAAAAGAAGCGGCTGGCAACACCACATGTATCGGGGGAGACATGTGGTAGCCTGCAGCCCTCCCCGGATCAGCAGAGGGGATGGCGCAGCGACCGGAGCAGCTTGGAAGAGGGGGATAATTGGCCAGATACAGTTGGGGGAGAAAAAGGGGGAGAAAATCCGAAAAAAGAAAGAAAGAAAGAAAGAAAGAAAGAAAGAAAGAAAGAAAGAAAGAAAGAAAGAAAGAAAGAAAGAAAGAAAGAAAGAAAAGGAAAAGAATTGGCCTTGCAAGGTTCAGGGATGATTTAAAAAAATATATGTTGTGTTGAGCCATTTTCAACCCATGAAATGCCGATTTTATAAATTTGGTAAGAAATGTCATTATCACACCAGCGTTGAGTATTTCATCACTGTAAAATCACATCATTCAAACACACTGAAGTGTTTAGTTGCTCTATAAAAGGACCGTGGAACTGAGCTAGCATTCATCTCCTGGCAAGATATTGAGCGATGGGGCATTCAGTAAGGAAGTAGACATAACCTATATCTATCCTACTAAACCACTTGTTTTTTTTAAAGCATTGCTAAGTTTGGAGGAAAATATATATATTTTGGTCCCCTGGAGTTACTTAGAAATGTTGCTGCCAGCATACCCATTTTCCGCTGCGCAACACCAAATCAACGTCTGACAATACTTTGCATTGTCAGCAATCATCAGAAAAAGTAGCATTATTGGCTTTGCAACCTTTCAGACATGTACAATTCTTAAAACTTTGCTGTCAGTACATAGTGGTGAAAGCCACTATGTACTGTCTGAACTTTTTGACACATTGACAAAGGGGAAAAAAAAACATAATCGTAGCATGCCAGACTGAATAAAAATACGCCTCCGAGTCATTTTTTTCCCTGTTTCCTATAATATTCTACTTAAAGAGGTCAAATAATGCTTTTGGGGTTTTGCCCTTTCCTTTAGTGTGTTATATAGCTGGGAGGTGCATGTAAAACGTCTGCAGAGTTACAAAGCCCAAAGTCCATGCCAAAGGGAGTTATTCTCTCCGACACAAAACAATGGCTGAAATGCCTCGTTTGTAGTCCAGCGCTTCCCTCCATTACTTACCTATGTCGCTATGTAACACATGTTAATAATACCCACATAGCAGCTAGTTTAGCCTGTCCTCAAACAAAGTTTGGTAGGGCGGACAGGTCACAGATTTTGATGCAACACTGGGAAGAGTTTGGTTAGCACGTATTGCAATATCAAGAAGATGATGTTTTCTTCGGTGTGAAGGCAAATTCCCTTCGACTTGGTGGTGGAATGAGGAAGTAAAGGAAAGTCTACAGAGGAAGAGGTTGGTAAAGAAGAAATGGGATAGTCGGAGAGATGAAGAATTTAGACAGGCGTACAAGGAGATGCAGCATAAAGCAAAGAGAGAGGTGGCAAAGGCAAAGGAAAAGGCCTATGATGAGTTGTATGAGAGGTTGGACACTAAGTAAGGAGAAAAGGACTTGTACCAACTGGCTAGACAGAGGGACAGAGCTGGGAAGCATGTACAGCAGGTTAGGGTGATGAAGGATAGAGATGGAAATGTGCTGACAAGCGAGGAGAGTGTGTTGAGAAGGTAGAAGGAGTACTTTGAGGGGCTGGTGAATGAAGAAAATGAGAGAGAGAGAAGGTTGGATGACGCGGGGATAGTGAATCAGGAAGTACGGTGGTTTAGCAAGGAGGAAATGAGGACAGCTATGAAGAGATGAAGAGTGAAAAGTGGAAGTAGTAGTAGTAGTAGATTTAATACTGTACAGCCACATCTATTAGTTAGGAAGCTGAACGAGCTGAAGATGGTAGCACTCATTTTTGATCAACCATAAACAACAGGTCAGTGTTTATGGTATTTTTTCAGTACCCCGAACCTGGAACATGGGGGCCCCCCAGGGTTGTGTTAGTTCACCTGTCCTTTTTACTTTATACACTAATGAGTGTAGAGGCCGTAATCTCAATAACTACATCATCAAATTCTCAGATGACACCGACGTCTTAGGTTTAATGAAGAAGGACAGCGACATCTCAGAACATTATTTAGAATTACAAAGATTGATAGCATGGTGTGACGATAACCACTCGGTCTTCAATGTTAAAAAGACAGAGGAGATGGTGTTTGACCCTAAAGGAGTGGGTGACCACAGGCCTGTGGTCATCCACGATGAAAACAAACAGAATATCAGCACTCACACATCAATAGCCATCTAATTTAAACATTCTTATTCATTTAAGAATTCTTATTTCTCTAGTACCATTCTTATTTATTGAGGGCAAAAACTTAATCATGAACAAACATTTTTGCCCTCAATAAATAAGAAGACTACAGATCTGTGAGTGCCAGTATTCTGCTTGTTTGGATCCTGGCCACAACATTGCACCCGATAGTGTTCAAGATTTGGATCTGTGCACATTTCTACTTTTCAATACATCATCATCCACAATGAAACCATCTCACAGGTCTCTTCATAAACACCTTGGTGTTTTTATTGATAGTTCGCTGACCTGGCGCACACATGTTGATGTTCTCTGTAGCACACTACAATGGCTGCAATTATTATGGTGACTCAGAGCTCATGGTGTTGATCAGAAGTCTTTGAGAGCCTAATTACATATGGCATCATAGCTTGGTCTGGTAACCTCTCTGTGCAATTGAAGTTCAAATTAGTCCGACTCATGCAGACTACATGGGGGATAATAGGTGTAAGAAAGCATCAATCCCTGCAGTCTACCTATGAACAGGCGAGCCAAAACGATAATCACCGACCCATCCCATGTGTTACACACTGAGTACTAGCTACTGCTATCAGGGTGTAGACTTCCACATTATCAATTGAATAGATACAAAAACTCTTTTATCCAGACTTTAATTAAAATTTTAAATAGCAGCAGATAAAATAAGGATACAATCGATATAAAAATCTAGTTTTATTCTTATCTATTGATGGTTGACTATTTCCCGTTGTAGCATGTTTCTGTACTTTTTTCTGTACTATTTAACATCGATTATGTCTTTTTTACTGTATGTTTTACTATTATGTTCGTAGATATTCGTATCTGCTGTAGCCATCTTACCCTGTCTTTTATGTATGTGGGATATTTTGTATGGATGCAGCATGGGTGGAAGCCTGATCCAAATCTCCTACAATGTGGGACAATAAAGTGAATCTTGAATCTTGAATTTTGAATAAAGGAGAGAAAGGTGAAAAATTATAAGAGAAACAGATGGAGCATGGATGATAAAAATGAATTTGAAGACATTTTATCTTTAAGAAACACATATTCCTGCTCTTGTAGGCAATCATGCAGAACAAATAGAAATTTGCAAATAGCAGATACAATATTGATTGTACCAGCCATTACCATATTGTGGGTCAACTAATTTTGGGTGAACCACCCAACGTTCAAAGTTAAAATGCATCTTGATCATAATAATGGATTTCTGTGAAAGAAAAATAATGATTTGAATGAACCACCTTTCATAAAATAATAATCTGAGGCCTACATGAGAAGTGTCCAATGTAATAATGGCAACTCACGCCTAGGGATGCACGATAATGCTATTGGCTGATAAAGGCTTTAAACTGATATATCTGCCGATATGACAGGCTGATAAGATGATGCTTTTAATTATGTGCACGCGACGCGAACCCCAGTGCGAAGGTGCGCGGGCCAAAGATGGCATCATCACGTCTCTTGTGTCGAGCCTGAAAGAGGCTGCAACAAGTATGTCTGCGGTGTGGAGGTTTCTGAAATGGAAAGCAGCAAAGTTGCTATTTGCAATGATTGCTCAGCGCCCTCGTGTCGGTCATGCAAGGATGAGCCAAATTGCATTCCTTCAACATGACAAATTTAAAACAATCTAATCTAATCTGATTTAACTGCCCATCTTGAGCCGTCATCCTGATCATTAATAAAAATGTGTGAAGAACCAAAAGAAATAGGCACCAGTGAACAAAAGAGACTTGATGCTCTCTATAATTGGGTAGAAAAAATATGTGCATATATCGGTATCAGCATCAACAATCAGCCAAAATCAGTTGGAACATATCGGCAAAAATCCAATATCATGCAACCCTACTCATGCCCCATTTCATAGACACAAACAAATAAGAAATCCAAATCAAACCTAAAAAAAAAAAAAGAATGTGTCTCCTCCACCCAGCAAGTCCAACCCCTCATTTCCATCCCCTACTACTGCAAATGTATCTTCTTAAAAATGTAATTTTGCATAATGTAACAACCACACTAGTGCCACTGGGTAAAGTAATACTAGTGTAATTTATGGCCAATGATGTATTCGGTTCATAATCTAAACTTAGGTCAAGTGTGTAGGAAGTGGAGCAGAGCAGATAATGACTTCGTTGGCAACTCATCAGCTAGCATCAGGCTATGAGAAAATATCTAGTTTTAGGGATGAACCATAGTCATGCCTGTAACGGCTGTACCGGATGGCTGATGTGAGTAAATCCCACCCACCCCCTCCCCCGGCACATGAAAGTTAATTAAACCATTCCATTTCTTTGGAAGTGTAGTAATTTATTCTAAGGTTGAAATTTAACATAAAAATTAAGTAATCACCAAAATTAAAAATTGCACCTAACTAATGAAAATGTCTCTTAATTGACTAGACAATTTGTAACAGATTAAATGAAGACAGAAACAAAATTATGGCAGAAGCACAACCCCAATTTAGATTTGAAAAACTAAATTGTTTCAGTAAAATATGGGTCACTTGAATACTTCTAGGTGCAATAGTTACAACAACATAATGGAAGACTAACAAACATGATATCTAAGTATCTAAACATTGTTATTTTAACTAAATTGTGGGCGAATGCCTCCCCCCTTTTGCAGGTAACTCATCTACCCCCATCAATTATTGCTTACCTATATGCTCTAATGAGCCAAACAAACACATTATTGGTTGACCTTTAGTTAACAAGGCTATTAATCTGAATAAATAGATAAAAATAATGGGATTCTAAAGCAGCTGTGTTTTTGCTTGAGTGTCCAATACCTAGCCAACACTGTCTGTGCATGTCAATCTGTACAGTGCTGCATGGTGTACTGAATACTCTTGACATAGGACCAGAAGGACTCACTCCTCCCTTGACAAGCTAGGACTCGAGAACTAAATGAAACCAACATGACCTTCAATTTAAATGATTAGTCTTTGTCCCACCTGACCACATCTTTTATCATCCCTAAATCTGAAGTAAACGCACGTTGCAGAGTAATTTAATAAGCGCCCCATCCTAGCCATGCTTCTCCATAATAATTAGCCGGAGCTGCCTTCATGCTTTACAAAGAGACCACTATGCCTCACTGCCCACCCCATGCCTTCCCCATGTCAAAATGTACCATCAGTACAAAACGTTTGTACATGCTGTAATATTCTAAAGAAGCATATGAGGTCTGTGAGAAATGCAGCATTCCACCAATACACAGTCATGCCTTTTGCAAGATGGGACATATTACTTTTTTAATCTCTATAATTCATTCACAACAGTATAGTACAAAGCATTCAAAGACTATTTCAAAGTAGGGCTGGGCAGTAATTCAGTATTATTGTTTATTGTCTTTCAATAGTATTGCATCCAGATGAAATTTGGATATTGTCAAAGTATGATACACAATCTTGTCTAAATTAATGATAATGACATTCTATTACCTAAAATTTCTCATATAATGAGCTCTGAAATATTTAAGGGAGTATTGTTTTAAAACTAGTTTTAGCTTGATATTTTACTTAATATTAACAATCAGTTAAATGCAATACACCTCAGCCAGATTCTTAAATATGGTGTTTTAGCATGGATGAATGGATGGATAGATAGATAGATAGATAGATAGATAGATAGATAGATAGATAGATAGATAGATAGATAAGCAGGTATTGTGACATCAATGTTGTGTAACATTTTCACTGATTATCGTGGTAAAGCTTTCCATATCGGTCAGCACCATTTGATTGCTCAGCACCAAGATTTGATGAGAGCCAAGTCTCCAGTCCAAAATTGCGCTGAAACACAAACTATTATTCATATTGAGGGGATGTTTGAAGGTTATTGCAATTTAATGCATAATAACAAAGGTCATGCCTCAGCAAAACCAGGGTTCCCACAATGAATAGCTGACCATAACTTGCAGCCAACAGGTGAGAAGAGAATTACCCCCTTGCAGTATAGTTTGTTACTCCATTTTTTTAGCACAACCTACACTGTTAAACCCATTCCTAGTTCAGTTATTTCTCCCATAGCTCATTAAAATCTTGCCAGAGATACTAACACCTTATTTCAGAGATCCTGCAGTTCATCTTCTGCAAGAGTTGGGCCACACTAAATGTTTAAAGGACTCAGGTGAGGCAGGAATGCACATGCTATGACTGCTACAGCAAAAGCTTCTCGCTCAGTCTTTGCACATTTGATATTTTCAAATCTTTGTATATCAGTGTGTATCATTTTAAGAGCATAGATGGACTCCGAAACCGATGCAAAGCTTGTCAACACAAGGTAAAGGTTTATTTACAAATAACTTCAGAACATAACCTTGTGATAAACATAATTTTAGTGACAGTACAAACAAAAAAGCACTAATTGGCTTCGGTAGCACACTTGCAGGTTATCTAAACATTTCTCAACTGTGCATTTACTGTGTATTGGTATCTAAGTGTACTTATACATATATTTTTATCTTTGACATCACAATCCATTATTATTACTTGGGCAAAACAGTAACACACCAGTTGACAGAGGACTCGTCATTTAATGCAAATTCAGGAATCCTTAATTTTACAAAGTCAAACTGCAACACCCAAAACTTTTAAGGATACAGAGGGACAATAGGTTATACGCGCCTGATGCATAAATGTGCAAAGTGAGCCGTTATAGCCTTTGACTTTCTTTTAAACTCTAAAGTTCCCAGCACTTAACATACTATGCAAACAATTACAAACACTGCCACAATTACACTGGCACGTTACCCTCAGTTCCAATCAAGTCTGTTTAAATGGGGTGTAATTGACTGTAATTGATTTCTCCCATTATCACAAGCAGTGTTTCTGAAAGCAGAGAAATATTACGAAATATTATATACACACACGCACACACATACACACATCAGCCAAAACATTAGAATCACTGCCAGGTAAGTGAATTACATTGATTATCTTGTTACAGTGGTACCTGTCAAGGGGTGGGATATATTGGGCAGCAAGTGAACGTTCAGTTCTTGAAGTTGATGTGTTGGAGGCAGGAAAAATGGGCAAGCGTAAGGATCTGAGCGACTCTGACAAGGGCCAAATTGTGATGGCTAGATGACTGCCTCAGAGCATCTCCAAAACGGCAGGTCTTGAGGAGTATTACCGGTATGCAGTGGTCAGTACCTACCAAAAGTGGTACAAGGAAGGACAACTGATGAACTGGTGGCAGGGTCATTGGCACACGAGGCTCATTGATGCGCATGGGGAGCAAAGGCTAGCCCATCTGATCCGATTCCACAGAAGAGCTACTTTAGCTTAAATTACTGAAAAAGTTAATGCTAGACAGGTGTCAGCATACACAGTGCATCACAGCTTGCTGCGTATGGGGCTGTGTAGCTGCAGACCAGTCAGCATGCCCATGATGACCCGTCCACTGCCTAAGATGGCCTGGTCTGATGAATCCCGTTTTCTTTTATATCATTTGGACGGCCGGGTGCGTGTGCGTCGTTTACCTGGGGAAGAGATGGCACCAGGATGCACTATGGGAAGAAGGCAAGCTGGTGGAGGAAATGTGATGCTCTGGGCAAAGTTCTGCTGGGAAGCCTTGGGTCCTGGCATTCATGTGGATGTTACTTCCACACATACCACCTGCCTAAACATCGCTGCAGATCAGGTACATGTTTTAAGGTGATGGTATTCCCTGATGAGAGTGGCCTCTTTCAGCTGGATAATGCGCCCTGCCACACTGCACAAAATGTTCAGGACTGGTTTGAGGAACATGACAAAGAGTTCAAGGTGTTACCTTCGCCTCCAAATTCCCCAGATCTCAATCTGATTGAGCATCTGTGGGATGTGAAAAACAAGTCTGATCCATGGAGGACCCAACCTGCAACTTACAGGACTTAAAGGATCTACTGCTAACATCTTGGTGCCAGATACCAGATGACATCTTCAGAGGTCTTGTGGAATCCATGCCTTGACAGGTCAGAGCTGTTTTGACAGCACAAGGGGGAACTACATGTGACGGAGGGCTAAGACGAAGAAAAGGGCCAACAACGCCACCTGGGGAATTGCACCCCAGGAAATACTATTTCTCTTTAAAACCAGAATTAAGGATTTGGAGCTTAACCAGGTGAACAGATTCACTACAGAAAAAGGACAGAGACGTGGTTCAAAAATATAAATACTTTGTTTAATTAATCAAAACAAGAAAGGACCGGAACTGAAGCTGCTAAGGAAATCAAGAAAAAAACGATTAAAACCAACATGAAGCTATTGAATCTTTATTACAAATTATTTGTAAAAAGGATATTTTAATACAATCAAGAAAATAAAAAAAAAAAACACTTTAAAATACCAAAAAAATGCCCAACCTACACAAATAATGGTAACCAAACTAGAAAACTAGGCTGAGGCCAACTGTGGAAGGCAGACTAACTGAGGAGTGCCCAGGGGTGCTCCCAATACTCACCTTCCGTGCAGCACAGCAAACCTCACAGCAAACCTCATAGCAGACTGGTGAACTCTCCACACGTGTCCCGGTGCTCCTACTCACGCGCACACACACACATACACACACATGCAGGAACCTCACCACAAGTGCCTAGCCTCCCACAAGATGACACTCAGACCGCTGAGGGGAATAACTAACAAAATAAGCCAAATAGGTCAACAAAAAAAAACCAAACTAAAGAAGGGTCAACCCAGTTAGTAATCAACAGAAACTAAGGCAAAACAGCAGCAGGTGAACCACCTCTAGCAGGGAACCTTGACACCAGGAAATACTCCTGATAACCAGCACAACAGTGGCAGCAAACACTAGGGGTTCCACGCTAGAAGTTCAGGAACTGCAGCAGCAACTACCAGACACATCCGAGAACGAGAACGAGAGAAGGCAAAAAAAGGATTGCACAGGTGGTCACAGGTGGCTTAGATAACCCGGCCCTGATGAGGAGATTGGCTGAGGGAGGAGTCAGGCCTGGAGCTGCATTCACAACCACTCAACCTACCAATGAAGCATTCCCCACCACATACACAATATTAGGCAGGTAGTTTTAATGTTTTGGCTGATCGGTATATATTATATTACATTTAAATTACAGTCATTTAGCCAACACTTTTATCCAAACCGACTTACAATAAGTGCATTTAACGTAGGAAATCAGGAGGACTACTAGTCATAAGTGCATCTAAACAAGCATCTAAGAGCAAAATCAGTGCTAAAGTAAAAGCGTAAGAAATATTTTTTTTTGTTTTTTGTTTTTGTTTTTTTTAATGAGTGAATACAATAAGTGCTAAGAACAAGTAACAGGGTAGTAGTTCTTGAAGAGGTGAGTTTTCAACCTGCGCCAAAAGATGGGCAGTGACTCCGCTGTCCTGACATCAGTGGGGAGTTCATTCCACCACTGTGGGGCCAGGACAGAAAAGAGCCATGACCGGGTCGATCAGCAGCAGGGGCCTCTGAGTGACGGGGCAACCAGTTATCCCGAGGCAGCAGAGCGAAGTGGTCGGGCAGGGCTGTAGGGCTTGACCATGGCTTGGAGATAGGAAGGAGCTGTTCCTTTCACCGCCCTGTAGGCTAGCACCAGTCTTAAACTGGATGTGAGCAGCTACTGGGAGCCTGTGTAGGAACATGACAAGGGGAGCTGTGTGGGAGAACGTAGGGCGGTTGAACACCAGATGAGCTACAGCTTTCTGAACAAGCTCCAGAGTCTGATAGCTGACGCCGGGGCACCAGCAAGGAGGGAGTTGCCGTTGTCCAGCCGGGAGATGACCAGAGCCTGGTTGAGCACCTGTGCCATCTCGTCGGTGAGGAATGGGTGAATCTTCTTGATGTTATAGAGGTGAAATCTGCAGGAGCGAGCAACCGATGCAACATTTGCAGCAAACGACAGTTGGTCGTCCAGGATCACACTCAGATTCCTCGCAGTCCGAGTTGGCTTCACCACGGTGTTGTCAATGGTGATGGCCAGATCTCGGTGCCGGCAACCTTTCCCCGGGAGGAACATCAGCTCTCTCTTGTCCAGATTGAGCT
The DNA here is from genome assembly GCF_029633865.1 of Lampris incognitus. NCBI lineage: Eukaryota > Metazoa > Chordata > Actinopteri > Lampriformes > Lampridae > Lampris > Lampris incognitus. The sequence continues at coordinate 24,842,059 of NC_079218.1, forward strand.
TCAGGTGGTGTGTTGCCATCCATTCCGAGATGTCAGTCAAGCACGCAGCAATGCGTGTCTCTACTTGTGTGTCAGAGGGAGGAAAGGACAAGATCAGCTGGGTGTCATCGGCATAACAATGGTAAGAGAAGTCATGCGAGCGAATAACAGAGCCCAAGGATGTTGTGTACAGGGAGAAAAGTAGAGGACCCAGAAGCGAACCCTGTGGAACGCCTGTAATCACTCTGCGAGGGTCCGGCACATATCACCTCCATGTCACCTGGTTCAAGGTGTTATAAATAAATAAATAAATAAATAAATCTATACACACACACACACACACTCACTGAGCACGTTATTACTTTATTAGGGCCTCCCTTTGCTCTCAAAACAGCTTCAATTCTTTGTGGCATAGATTCCACCAGATGTTGGAAACACTCGAGATTCTGGTCAATGTTGACATGATTGCCTCAGCAGATTTGTCAGATGCACACTAATTTTGCGAATCTCCTGTTCTACCACATCCCAAAGGTGTTCTATTGGATTCAGATCCGAAGACTGGGGAGACCACCAAAGAACACTGAACTCATTGTCATGTTAATGAAACCAGTTTGAGACGACGTTTGCTTTGTGACATGGTGCATTGTCATGCTGGAAGTAGCCATCAGAAGGCGGGTAAATTGTGGCCTTTATGGCCACAATTTGGGTACACACACACACACACACACACACACACACACATGGTCAGCAACAATACTCAAATAGGCTGTGGCATTCATGCAACGATTGATTGGTATTAACAGGCCCAAAGTGTGACAAGATAACATCTCCCACACCATTACACCACTGCCACCAGCCTGGACTGTTTATACAATGCAGGTTGGATCCATGGTTTCATGCTGTTAACACCAAATTCTGACCCAACCTTCTGTGTGCCTCAGCAAATATCGAGACTCCTCAGACCAGGCTGTTATTCCAGTTCTCAACTGTCCAGTTTTAGTGAGCTTGTACTCACTTCAGCCTCTGTTTTCTATTCTTGGTTTGGAAGAAGTGGAACCCGACGTGGACTTTTGGTGTTTTAGCCCATCCGCCTTTGACGCGTTGTGCATTCTGACATGCGTTTCTGCTCACCACAATCGTACAGAGTAATTATCTGAATGACCGTAGCCCTTCTGTCAGCTTGAACCAGTCTGGCCATTCTCCGTTGACCTCTCTCATCAACAAGGTGTTTCCATCAACAGAACTGCCTCTCACTATTTTTTTTTTGCTTTTCACACCATTCTGAGTAAACTCTAGAGACTGTTGTGTGTGAAAATCTCAAGAGATAAGCAGTTACAGATAGTCTCAAACCAGCCCATCTGGCACTAACAATCATGCCATGGTCAAAATTACTGAGATCACATTTTCCTAGGTTGTGATGGTTGATGTGAACATTAATAGAAGCTCCTGACTGGTATCAGCATGATTTTATGCAATGCACTGCTGCCACACGATTAGCTGATAAGATATTTGCATGAATAAGTATGTGTATAGGTGTTCCTAATAAAGTGTTCAGTGTGTGTGTGTGTGTGTGTGTGTGTGTGTGTGTGTGTGTGTGTGTGTGTGTGTGTTATTTTTCTAGAGATTCCCATCCTGACGACTAACAACTGAATTACTGATGGATAGAGAAAAAGGATAACTGCTGGTTAAAACCAAAGGAGATTAGTATTATCCTTGCGGCCTTACTTTACAGGCAGCTGGGAATGTATACACGTGTATGAGGTTAAGAGTTGCAGCAACTTCAGCACAGTTAAGGTGGTGGGAGAGTAGTGATCAGGTATTAGCGACTGCAATGCAGGAATTGACCCACATCTGAGTCATATCCTTTTTTTTCTTCCTTGCAAAGCAAGGGCTTCCAAATTTAAGATGTCAATACTGTACGACATGCTGGGCAATGGAAAATTGTGACCTGGAATGCTAGCACAGCAAAGATGATGCTCACCTGTCAGTTGAACGTGACTGACATGATTGGCAGGTATCACAGTGTCGAACAGTAGCTCCAAGGAGGGCAGAGGTTATGCAATTGAACAACAAACTAATCTGCTGGTTTGCACAGCAATGTCCAGCTAGACTGAAAGCGGCATCATTCTTTTTACCTAGGGGTTGATATTAAATTCCTGAATTGACCTTTACTCGGGTACGCCTACAGTAAAATCACATCAAAACGACACTTTTCCCCCACATACCAGTAGTTAAGCTGTCCCTCATCAGTCTTTAACCAAAAAAGTTCATTTATTAGACAGTATATCATAAGATAGCTTACATATATAGAAACTAATCAGACTAAAGCAGGACATCATAAATGTAGTAAGCACTGCTGTTACATTATGATTTTGTACGAGTGGTATCTATATATTTTTGCACACATTAAACTATTTTATTGCACTTCCAATGTTGCTTTCTATCGGCAGGAGGGTGTCTCCCCGCCTGCCGCCCAATGACAACTGGGATAGGCTCCAGCATCCCCGCAACCCCGATTGGGATAGGAAGCTTGGATAATAGAATGGATTGTTTTCAATTAACAATTTATGCTTCTCATTAAAATGTGTTGCTTTCGCTATACAACTGTCTTTGTCTTGTTTTTTTTTTTTATTTTGCCCCCCTTTTTCTCCCCAATTGTATCCAGCCAATTACCCCACTCTCTGAGCTGTCCCGGTTGTTGCTCCATCCCCTCTGCTGATCCGGGGAGGGCTGCAGACTACCACATG